>NC_132848.1:12288009-12939513 GCF_048164855.1 Canis lupus baileyi
AATAATCCTAAAGAGCACAGCTAATTACCAATTGCCTTATCTCTACTTGCTGTCATGGAGTTTTATCCAATAAAATATATTCCTGAAACCATTTCCTTCTTAATAGAGATGCTGCTGCCACGATGAAGTTTAACAGAAGCACAGCTTTACACTTGAAAATGTTGAGTTTTTTACCTTCAAGATTTGACTTCAGTATACAAAAAACAAGGATAATTTGACCAACGTTGAGAGCAAAAGCAGAGAAGCAAGTCAGGATTTGTGCAGCTGATTGTCTAAGTTTAACCAAAGGGTTTGTAGTATTTATTGTAAACTACAATAAATGTTATTTATTTATTGGTAGAGAAAGCCAGCTCTCCACACACAATCTGTGATGCTTCTTTCAGAGTGTGGAGTTGTTGCTCACCCAGGGATTATGGATTATGTGACCTCTTCTCTTCAATGGAATGTGAACTGAGTGAGGTGTGTCTCTCCTAGGTTTCGTGATCTCATTTCCCTTGCATTGGTTGGAGGTGAGGACACCAAGACTCTCCAGGCATAAGATGGAAGGAATCTGAGGCCCTGAATTACTATGTAAAGGAACACTGCCTACCAACCAGGCGCTCACTGAACCATTGTTAGGCAGGTCTAACTAACAGGCTAGGGTCTACGTGCCACAGTAAGTAGTGCTATTCTAATTAATACTGAAAGTTGCACCTTGACATAGAATGTCTACTACAACAACAACAAAAACAAGTTACATTAGCTCAGAGGTCATCTCAAGTGTAGGTAAAGTGTAGGCAGTGAAGAAATAGATAAACACAGGTTGGCAAAAAAGTGGAACCCAATTCTATACAGAGGGTAAATATTTGGTGACATTGCCACCTGTCATAACTGTGTGCTTCCTAGGCCTGTGTCATTAGGAGAATGGTTGTTCTGGGGATGGTATTCACGTGTGGTGGCTTTTCTTGCTACTTTGAGCAGGGCATCACAGAACAAGCAAGAAACAACCTGACGTGAAAATTGGCTGACTTGAAATCACAATTGGAACTCACAAAGATGAAAAGGTGAACTCCTCTAGAATCTAAGGAGTGAAACCTGAAAAATAAAATCTTTGAGAAACAGGAGCTATTCAGATTCCTCAGTTAGATACAGAGGATTCAGTCCCATGGCAAAAACAAGCAAAAGCTATTGAAAGCCACCCACGCCTACTCTTTCGAATATCACCAAAGCTGACACCATCAAGTTGAAGGGTAGGGACTCGGGGAGAAGAAACAGATTCAGCAGTCATGTGTAAAAGCAGTCTGCCTTTACACAGTGAGTTTGGGGTGTGATTCTTGATCCATAGACTGACTAGAAACAAAGGGATCCATAATCTATTCTATTACCGGGGGGTCTTTACTGCCAAGGAAACCACATACCCCACTGATTGGTTAATGGACTTGGAATCCCAAACTTCCATGGGCAAAATTATAAGCAGCAAAACCTCTACAGACCCCTTGAATAATTCCTAATGCCCGTTTCAGATGGACCATGGAGAGTTATCATTTCATACAAAGAATTTTTTGGAAAATGGAGCCAGGCTTCACAGAGAACTGAGAATTTCTCCCAGAGAGCAGAATTAAGGATATAATGCAGGAACTCCCCTCCCTGTGCAGCTGGGTCCTAGATCCTTTTGACACTGTCCCCATTATGATGATGATGATGATGATGTTCTACTTTCTGTGGCTCCTCTTATACTTTTCCCTAGGACCAGGTATTGTTTCAAGGAGCTCAACTCTCTCTTCACGTGGAAAGGCATTTAGTCACCAAAATCTTTGGTGTGCTTGTGGCTATTGTGCTGCCTTTATTTCTCGGCCCTTTCTGCCAACAAGGTGGAATGCCAAGATGGTGGGACATACACATACAGCTATTTATCTCTATGTTTCTATCATCTAAATGTCATTTATCCAAAGTTTATGTTGATACCTCCAACACAGTCCAACTCCAGATGGTTTGGTCATTCCTCTATCCATATTGTAGCTCTTATTCAAAAGTGCAAAAACTGGCTTCCATTTCCTTAATATATATGTTCAATCTCTATTTTACACCAAAAGTTTCAAATTGCTAACTCATACTACTTGGGAAAACAAACTAACTAGAACTCATATTTTTTTAAACAGTTCTTTTTATCTTCAAATCAAAAGTATAATGTCAATGTGCTGTATTCAAATTTACTTGGTTATTCATTTTCTCCCTTCAGTGTGGTTTTGTTATTAATTTGAAGTAAAGTCAAATTCATATGCTGCTGTTATATTCCGTTTTGAATAAAAGCATGTTCCCCTAATAATATGAGGTAGTACGCTGGCTTTTATGTAAGGGAAATAAAAATACACATAAAATACACATAAAAAAGATGCATACATACTATCTTTTATTATCTTATTAAGAACTCTTATAGTTTTGCACTTTGCATCTTCATTTCAGAATATGCCATGGAGGTTTCCATTTCGGCTCTTAGAAATAGTCCTCATTATTTCTTAACATCCATCATCCTCAGCTGCATGCATATACCATAGTTTATTCAACATGTATCAGAAAAAACTGATGGTTTCCAGAGGGGAGAGGTGAGAGGAAGGGCAAAATGGGTGAAGGGGAGCAGAAGATCTCAGGCTTCCCATTAGGGGATGAACAAGCCACAGGAATAACAGGTAGAGCATAGGAAATATAGTTAATGGCATTCTGATAGCAACGTATGGTGACAGATGGTAACTACACTTGTGGTGGGCACAGCATGACATATAGACTTGTAGGATCATTACGTTACCCCTGAAACTAATGTCACAGTGTAACACTGTACGTCAACTACACTGACATTTTTTTTTAACCTATAGCAGCATTAAATGCAAGAAGCAGGGGCACCTGGGTGGCTCAGTGGTTGAGCGTCTGCCTTTGGCCCAGCTCGTAATCCTAGGGTCCTGGGATTGAGTCCCACATCGGGCTCCCTGCAGGGTGCCTGCTTCTCTTTCTGCCTATGTCTCTCATAAATAAATAAATAAAATCTTTTTTAAAAATGCAGGAAGCAAAGCTCAACATTTAATAGTGTAGGCGTAGGAAAATTTACTGCTCTTAAAAATAAATATTTTATTATTTTTTTTTACTTCAGAAAGCTAGAGGATTTCTTACTATCCTCTCTTTTGTTTTCACAGTCTTCCGCTTAAAGTGTTGCTCAAATTGTGGTATCTGTAGATCATAAACTAATGTCTTTTGCGAGGGTGCTAGACAGATAAGTACACCTCATTTTTCTCATGGATTAATCATAGAAAATTTACACCAGTACTTATCATTTTCTTTTCTGTAATTTTCTGATCCCTATTGCTCTAACAACATAAACCTGTAATACTTTGCTTGAGGATACAAAAATGATTAATCAATCTTTTCTGTAAAAGATAAAATATTAGTTGCCATATCGAAAAGCACAGATACATGTATCGGCAAAGAGAAATATAGGAAGGGTAAGGTAAGCAAGAAGAGTAATGAGACTGATTAAGTTTCATAAAGATCATCTTTTGTCTTAAAGTCTATTTTTTTTATTCTTAAGATAGATACCTCACCTCATTTTTGTTGTTAGTCTTCGCTCTGTGTATCTTTTCCCAACATTCTAGTCTCACATTTTTGTATAAGGCAACCACGATGGTGCTCTGCTCACTCTCCCTACAGGAGAGCTCCGCTTGCCAGACTGTCAGACCCACCACAGCATTCCCACAGGGGACAGGCTTCACCAGTGATGCCCTCAGCCAATGATGAGAACAGCAGGGGGCGCAGAGATTGGCCATTGAGGCCCACCGGGCACATTCCAATGGTCCCTCTTTGCCATGCCCTGCCTTGGTCCGGTTGAAGTTTTCTAAGAGCTGTGCTGTTGTCTGAGGCTCTTCCTACCCAACTCTCCTCTTTCCCCCTCTTCCCTGTGACATGTGTCAAACCTGCCTCGCTCTCTGAAGGCTCTCTCCTCATGTTTCTACTCCTTCTCTCTAAATCTTTCATAGGCATTTCCCCCCAGTAAATCTCTGCACATCTTACCCCTTCCTCGTATGCACTCCTCAGGAAATTCAATTGACACTGTAAGAACATGCTGTGTCCCTTATAATTTGCAGCTGAATTTTTAAATCCAATGTAGCTTTTCTTAAAACAGACCATCACGTTTTATAATACTTTATCATAATTCATGCAGTTGGACTTGTTTCTATCCTTTTGCAATTGATTTCTATGCATCCTGGTTTTTGTAGGATTTGCGTTCCCACCCTGTGCTACTCTCCTCCTACCTGTTTTTGCTCCCATTCTCTGTGTATGATCAGGAAATTGTACAGTCTATTTCCATTTGTTTCACTTTATGGTTCCAGTGGGTCACCAAATGCATATTTAATCTCAGGTCTAAAATTAAGCACTACTTTATTCTGCTTCCTAAGTAAGGCAAGAATCTTGAAACACTTCAATCTTCACCCTCCACTTTACTGTTCCTGTCCAGTACTTGAGGTTTGCATGTTAGCCTGTCAAAATAGCATGCAAATCTATTGTAGATTTATACCTATATTTATCATGTTCTTTGTTCATCCTTTTTCCTTCCATTGCAGACATTCCCTCTGAGATCATTTTCTTTCTAGAGTATATATTTTATAGGAGGTTTTCATAAAGGTCTGCTGATGATAAAACTCAGTTTTGTTATCTAATCATACATTTATTTCACCTTTATTCTTTAAGATTTCATTTTTAAGTAATCTCAACAGCCAATACGGGGCTCGAACTCATGACCCCAAGGTGAAAAGTTGCATATTCCACTGACTGAGCCAGCAGTGAGTGAGTTTTGATGAGTATACTATTCTAGGTTGACAGTTATTTCCTCTCAACATTTTAAAGACATGATTCAATTGGCTCCCGGCTGTTGGTCTAATTCTTGTTCTTTAGTTTTTCTCTCTGTTCTCTAGTTTTGATAATAATCTGTCTCATTATGATATGTCTGGATGTACATTTCTTACTTATCCTGAGTAAATCTCTGAATAGCCATGTTCTCTTTAAATATTCCTCTTCTCTATTTTAGTCTTTTCCTCTGAGACTGTGATTAGGTATGTTAGAACTTATCATTCTATATCCCATAGCTCTTACCTTTTTTTATTATGTTTCATATCTTTGTCTCATTCTGTTGTATTCTGAATAATTTATTCTGATTTTTTAGTTCAATTTTTCAATTGTATCTCATTTGTAGGTTAACTTTTTCCCTGTGTTATTTTATTTTAACAAATAATTCATTTGTTAAATTATTTGTTTAACAAATAATTCATTTATACCCTACTATTTTGCTACAAAAAAGTATTCTGGCTGCTTGTTTTTGTGATTCTATTTTTATTTTCTTAAGTATTCCATAAGCTTCAAAATGTGACGTTGTCAGAGGCCTAAATCTGTTATTTGCAGTTTCCATTAAATATCTTTTACGGTGCCTTGCTACCTGTGAGCTTGGAGATCCTTTATTGCCATCTCCTATTTGTCTTATCATGTAGGAACCCTGCAGGCCTAAAGTGGATATTTTTTCCCCAGAGAGTGTGTTTATTTCTGCTAGGAGCCAGAAAGTATCATAAATCTGGAATCATTTTAATGATTCTACCATCTACATTCTTAGGTTATTATAGAATCCTTCTTTTTTTTAACTAATTGCTATATATATAGACTTTAACTTTATTTTTGACTTCTTCTTTTATATCAAGGTTATCCAGGAATATGCTTATGTCCAAATACTAGAGATTTTTTGGGTAACCTTTTAAATCTTTATTTCCAACCTAATCAAAACTGTGGCCAATAACACATACGTTCATACTTACAATAAGATTTTCTTAATGGTCAAGTGAATGTACAATTTTTAGTGAAGTTTCATGAACACAGTAACAAATATCACATATCTGAGTTTCTTGATAAATCAATATATTGTTACTTATTTGGTTGGAGCTATTAGAGCTAGTTCCCAATAAGATATGTTGAAGACTGCTGTTATAATTGTGTCTTTGCCATGTGCTCCTTGCATTTGTAATTTTTCTTCTGTATATATTTAACTGTTAGATTGAATATGGCATAAAATTTGATGAACAGTTCATGTTCTTCACAGGTGTACTTTTTAAAATGCTCTCCCTTGTGTGTGTGTGTTTGCATAAATTCTATCTTTAATTATATAAATATTTCCATCCCCATCTTTCATAATCAGATTCAAATTTCCCTACATGTTTGAAAATAAGATACCGAATACTATTCCTTGCTTGTCCTTCAACACTCTTATAATGTGAAACCTTTCATAGGATAATTTCATTTTTTCTTTCTTCCCCAGTGACCAACTTCTGGGTTTGTTATAGGTCTATGCTCTAATTGGAACTTTCCTTGAAGCTTTCCCTTCTAAATTTAAGAGTTCATGCCACTAACATTACACTCGCAGGTAGTCTATCATCGATGTAGATTTAACTGAGTTTCATTGTTCACTACTAGGCCTATTCTAAATATTTTGAGACATTAGGACAAGAGGACAAATGGATGCCCAATACATCTTATGAATAAATATGTGAAAGTTATAAATCAAGTCAACAAATTGTTGAACAAAATATGCCGTTTGTTCCAGTGTTGGAAATATATGCCTGCAAAATGACAAAATCAAAAGTATGGGTAAATCTATGGTTTTTTAAATGATAAAAGTTAACATACTTTCTATAAAAAGCAACTGAATCCAATTATTGCATCTAAGTGTTTTGTTGATGAATCAGTAATGTTATGAAATAAAAATTACCATGCTCATAAAATTATATTTATTCTATAAAATTTATTTTCTTGCCTTTATTTAAGCAGAATTCTTATGTTTTTATAATAATGCAGGAACCTAAGTGATCAAAAATCAGATGTACTTTAATCATAAAGGTTGAATTTCATTAAAAATTAAAATAAGG
The DNA here is from genome assembly GCF_048164855.1 of Canis lupus baileyi. Classification (NCBI taxonomy): domain Eukaryota; kingdom Metazoa; phylum Chordata; class Mammalia; order Carnivora; family Canidae; genus Canis; species Canis lupus. Next base: position 12,294,939 of record NC_132848.1, read on the forward strand.
GATCCCTGGGTGGCGCAGCGGTTTGGCGCCTGCCTTTGGCCCAGGGCGTGATCCTGGAGACCCGGAATCGAATCCCACGTCGGGCTCCCGGTGCACGGAGCCTGCTTCTCCCTCTGCCTGTGTCTCTGCCTCTCTCTTTCTCTCTCTGTGTGTGACTATCATAAATAAAATAAAATTAAAATTAAAAAAATAAAATAAATGGAAAATAATCTAAAATATATTTTTAAATTTTTCAAATATATTTATCTATTAAAATGAAAATAAAATACAATTTATAATAATAAATGGAAATTTTGAATCAACTTTATGTTTAAAGGGCTGAATTTTGGGCAGCCTGGGTTGCTCAGTGGTTTAGCACCGCCTTCAGCCCAGGGTGTGATCCTGGGGACCCGGGATTGAGTCCCATGTCAGGATCCGTGCATGGACCCTGCTTCTCCCTCTGCCTGTGTCTCTGCCTCTCTCTCTCTCTCTCTCTGTGTCTCTCATGAATAAATAAATAAAATCTTTAAAATAAATAAAGGACTGAATTTTGATATAATTTTAAACATTTAACAAATCTTATTCTATCTTTTTACAAAAATAAAACTATTCCCAATTTTAGTATTCGGTATCCATCTAGTATCAATGATTTTATATATATATATATATATATACACACACACATATATATATATGCTTCCTTCATGTTATGTCTAATCTACATATGTGTAAATTAAGAAGTAATTTGCATTGTTAATAATGAAAAATAAATCTCTGCTGCGATATACAAATGTTGCAAATAGCATGCTAATTTTTTAGTATTTCTTGTGCCAAGATTTGGAACAGGAAGAGAAACAAGAAAAAACAGACCTTCAGTGTTAGTTGGAAAAGGACGCTTAAGTATGGAAGAACTATTTCATTCATGTTATCTGAGAGGAAGGTGCTGAGAAATTAATTAAATTTTCTTTCCTGAAATAAGTACTTGTGTTGCTTCTATCCTCCATGCACTGGAAACGCTCTGGAGAAGCATTTCCCTGGACAACGCTCACCTCATGAGTGAATATTTACAGTGACGCTTTATGCTGTGCCAGCTATGAGCACTAGTTCTCGACATCCAGAGCTATCTAGATTTAGGGGTATCCAAATGTCCTTCACTAAATTTATTTTTGATATGTGTGTGTGATCTAAGGGATGCAGTAAAGCTTGGGGCCAGGGGAGGTCCCTCTCACCTAGGTGTAAGATGAAGGAGATCTCTATTTCCTCTCTTCGTCATGTTCCTTTAAGATAAGAAACACGCATTTCTCAAAATCCCTCAGCTCTTACATAGTCACAGATATCTGGTCACTAGGACAGAGAACCAACTGGGTTAAGGACCTCTGAAATCTGTTCTTTTTGCCGCAGATGATTTTCTTCTGTTTCTGACTTGCTGCCTTGACATAATCTAGCAAGAGCAGCAATCACATGCATTGCTACTCTGTGCCAGGCACAGTACCAAGCACCGTGTGTCAATTAACTATTAGTTAATTTAATTCTCATAAGAATGTCATGGATGTAGTCCGCTCACTATCGTTATTCTACATGTGAGCAAACAGAAATACAGCTCAGCACTTTACTCGAGGTCAACTCAGGCAGTAAATGGAAGAAACAGAAATCAAAACTGGACTGGACTTTGTGTCTTAACGATGTGCTGTTTCACTAAAAACTGTCTTTTTAAAAGATTTTATTTATGTATTCATGAGAGACACACAGAGAGAGGCAGAGGCACAGGCAGAGGGAGAAGCAGGCTCCCTGTGGGGAGCCCGATGTGGGACTCGATCCCGGGTCTCCAGGATCAGGACCGGAGCCGAGGGCAGATGCTCAACCACTGGGCCACCCAGGTGCCCCTACAAACTGTTTATTTTTATTTTGGGGAGTGTTTTGTTTTCTTTGCTCTGGAAGCATGAAAATTTTTCTTTTCATGCTTACAGTTCAAGAATTTTACTATGATATGCCCAGGTATACAGTTTTGTTTGTTTGTTTGTTTTCTTACCAGCATGTTTGGAATTAAGTATCTTCTTTCAAACTAAAAACTCAGGTTTGCCTTTACTCTAGGAAAGTTTTTATTTATTATCTATGAAATTATTGCCTCTCACCTATCTTTTACACATCTATCTCTTTGGGAAAAACCTATTATTCAAACACTAAATCTCTGGACCCATTCGTGTCTTCTCATCATTTTTCCACCTCTTTATTTTTGTTCTGTTCTTTGGGTGATTTCTTTTACTTGGCATCTCTTGTCATTCATGCAGGTATCAACAGAATTCATTTTTTCTGCAACCCACCTATTGGGCTTGTTTTTGTGTTTGTTTGAAAATCATGTTCGTTTTTTTCAATTCCAGAAAATCCCTGGAGTGGGCTCACAGCTGTCTCCTCAGAGGCACTCAGGAGTACTATTTCTCTTCAGTTTGGTCTTTCTCAGAATAATGGCACCACACAGCTGTATTCTTGTCTTTTCCCTTGTTGGCTCATTGAGACTCAGGTCTGATGTCTCTAGTACCATAAGTAGTGGTGGTCCACCAAGAAGAAGGCAAAGCATTTTCTAATTCTGGGGGCCCTGGGAGCAGAGGAAAAAGCTAGAAGGAAGCCTCCCTATTCTATTGTCTCCTTATACAGTACAGACCCAGCCCAACTGCTCAGTGTTCTTCCTACCTCTTACGGATTCTTGACAACAGATGTACTCGTAGGGAGCCAATGCTAGTGGGGTACACTCATTCCTCAGGGATCCTGGCTCTCTTCCTGCCATGGAGCTCCCCAGTAGGGATTTAGAAGGTCAAGCTTGAATCTCAGGGAGAAAGTCCCACACAAGCTTCCTGAGGGGCATCTCACTAGAGTCCAAGACCTCTCAGATACTACAGTTAGATAGGACTAGGAACAAAGAGATGAGAGAGTTATTTAGGTTGGTCATCATGTTTCCAGAACCTGCCCTTATTTTCAAAACAAGTTATATAAGACTCTGTAGTCATAGCCAAATTCACATTATATTTTCCTTCTAAGATCATCACATTTCCATTCCTCTATTATTCAAATGACTCAGGACATCCCACTGCTTTTTTACATGTTTGAGAATTTTAATCAATTGGATTGTTTTAATTATGAAAACCTAAATATACATATACATATCCAGGCATATACAATTTAAGTGAAGATAGTTTTAAGGGACAAGTTAAAAATAAAGAAAGCAGTAAATAAAAAAATTAAATCCCAACAAAGCTCCTATAAAATTGCTTTATGCTTTCAGGGGGTATTTGCTCCATTCCGTTCCTTGATAACCTTACAACTTTGGTGTAGATATCTCTTGATATGTAAAAATGGAAAAATTTTCCAGATGCTGGTAGACTGAGGCCTTAAAATTCTTGGAATGGAGGGCACCTGGGTGGCTCAGTGGTTGAGCATCTGCCTTTGGCTTGGGGCGTGACCCCAGAGTCCCGGGATCAAGTCCCCATCGGGCTCCATGCAGGGAGCCTGCTTCTCCCTCTGCCTGTGTCTCTGCCTCCCTCTCTGGATCTCTCATGAATAGATGAGTAAAACCTTAAAAAAAATCTTGAACAGAAAGTCAGAGACTGTCACTATCTTCACCAAAAGCTGGACAACTCTGAACTGCTATCAGGGTTCACCAAGAGTTACTCCAGAAAAATAGGCTGGAACTGGCATAAAGAATAAGGCAGGTATATGCAGCAGGCAGAAGGGTGGGAGGCGGGGATCAGAAGGAGTTGGGAAAGGGACACTAGACAAAGCAACAGATTATTATTAGAGGGATATTCCAACCACAGACCAAGAAGTCTCCCAGACAACAAATAAGAAAAACCTGTAGAATGACATTTTATTTATTTATTCTCTACCTTAGCCAAAGAAAAGTTGAGGAGAACTCTATAAGGATCACATAATTAGATGTAAATAGGAAAGAAGAGAAATGTGCACCGGGAGTAGACACGGGTAGGCTCGGGTCTGGGTCCCTGGCAGCTACTAGCTGGCTGTCTCACCTTCAGAAATTGGCACTGCCTCTCTGCACCTCCATCTCTTCATCTGCAGAGGCTGCTAAAAGGACCTCACAGGGTGGCTGGAATAACGCAATGGAAGAAACAGACACAAAATTTGTAACACATCACCTTGCCCATAAGTATTCAACACCTTTAGTTCTTATCTTTATTTTATTATTATTATCGTCCTAAGTTTTATTCCTTGGCGAGTATCCAGAATGCAACTATTCCTGTTTGCCAACTACATCAAACTTACTAGAATATGGAGCTGGGGGTGAAGCTGAGACTCTCTTGAAAATGCAGACGTGCTTACGAGGACAACCTCCAAGACAGGTGGTTCCTTAACTGTCGTGGGAGGTGAATGAGGTTACTGTCCACATGTCAGGCCCTAGAAAACATGTATTGAGTCCACTGTAAGCCAGAGAGGATGAGAAATCAAAGCCATAGAGATTTATATCATGTTCACAATTTTAGCCTGGAAAACTTTTAAGGGACACAGAGGTAGACAGCCACGTTGACTAGATAAGATCCCAATAAAGCACCCACGGTGTTGCCTAGCATCAAGTCGTGATACTTCCTGGTAGTGTCTCTGAGACTACTTACACCACAGAAACCAGATGACGTCATTTGCTCCTCATCATCTTATCCGAAAAGGCCTTTCCCAAATACTCCACTTCCACTCTGCTCTTTCTTCCTTCCTAGCACGTAATCCCCACTGGGCACACACGTTTACTTGTCCATATGTGGACTGGCAATCCCTGCCCTGCTGGACTATAAGCTCTGTGACAGCAGGGAGACTTTGTTTCATCCTCTGCTACCTCCCTAGTGCCTAAAACATTACCAGAGCTATGACAGATGATTAATGAATATTTGCTGAATCAGTGGCTGACTGGATGGTTATCTGTGCCACGAGAAAGCCATATGACACCTTCACAAATAATGATTTCAGTTTGGGGCTGTTCGATGTATAACATTTCCTTCTTTCACTGATTAAAGAGTAGGATTCTTCACTGATGAAGCCCACTGCTGGACTGAGATAAAGACTCTGTCTTCTGTTTTTTAAGGGAAATGCTTATTTTTACCCTGATTGAGTTCAGTAGGGCCCAAAGACAGAGAAAATATGCATCAAACTATCCGAAAGGTGTTCACATTTAAGAAATAATATTTATTATTATTTTTAATGTAATTTTTAGGTTTTTCTTTAAATCCCAGTTAACACACATGGTAATATTAGTTTCAGGAGTAGAATTTAGTGACTTGCCACTTACATACGACACCCAGTGTTCATCCCAGCAAGTGCCCTCCTTAATGCCCATCACCCATTTAACCCACCTGCCCACCCACTTCCCCCCAGCAACCCTCAATTTGTTCTCTCTCATTAAGAGTCTGTTTTATGGTTTTTCTTTCTCTTCCCCGCCCCCATGTTCATCTGAAGAAACAATGTTTAAAAAAAGAGGCCAGAACATATGCTTGAAAGTATCAATCCAACCAGAATCCTTTTTGCCTTTCTCCTGCTCCTCTTTCTTCTTCTCTGAGATCCCAGGCTATTGGACATTCCTCAGTTGATACATCTGGATGTCACCACCCTAAAAGGGAAGAATAAAGTTGTCCTATTTCACCTATAATTTTCTCCTGGCAAAAACTTTTGTGATGTACCATATTGTATATCAAAATAATTTATTCCAGAATTCTTTTAAAAAGCACTGTTTTTTCTTTAATATGATAACATTTCTCTGATGATCCAACAGTAGCTGACATCAAAGTCTTGTAAGGCCAGTTGAACACACACGCTGCCCTTCAGAACATGCTCATCAGCAGGGCTTAGTTTATCATTAGCTTGTCACGAATGTCTCAGGGAATTGGTGAGGTTGAAGGAGTAAGATTATAAGGATTCTAGGAGAGTCCTACTTTGATGGCCTTTTAAACCATTCTGGTAGAAAAAAAATAAACCATTCTGGTGGAGGTTCATTCATTATTTAATAAAATATGCAGATGTCTCACTTCTGTACTAACACAATTACCATTAGACTCAGTAACTGACACAGATTTCTTACAAAACCAGTAACTTAAGTCAAGTTAATTTTTTTATTCAAGATTTTTATTTATTCATGAGACACAGAGAGAGAGAGAGAGAGGCAGAGACACAGGCCGAGGGAGAAGCAGGCTCCATGCAGGGACCCTGATGTGGGACTTGATCCCAGCACCCTGGGATCACGACTTGAGTCAAAGACAGATGCTCAACTCAACCACTGAGCCACCCAGGCGTCCCTGTCAAGTTTATTTTTGAAAGCCTCTCCCTTCCAATTCTTCATGTATTTGTGGGTAAATGACACACCAGGTTAGTTTATAAATTAAGGATGCTGACCAGTAATCTTCCATGTAGTGAAAGTGGTTAAAAATGTCAGTTTCAGAATTAGAGGGCCTGGGATTGAATCCTGCCTCTGCCGTGTAGTAGCTGTGCAATCTTGGGCATGTGCCTCAACCTTTCTGTACTTTCGTTGCCTCATCTGTAAATAGGGATGATAATAAGAGCACTCACCTATTTGGATTGTTGAGAACGTTAAGAGTTAATTCATCTGAGGCACCCTTGACAACGCCTGGTCTATAAGAATAGAGCATAGGATTTTTCTGGATTACTTTTGATTTCCCAAGAGGAATCAAAAGGCTTTCAAAGCTATAAGGTATGGGATTATCAGAATTAACGGTGTCTGCTTTATAAAGTTTCGTGGAGCAGAATAGATTCAAGCTTAGGTTAACTGGCTTTTGTGACTTTCCATTTACATTTAATTACTTAAATTGTTCTGTAGGATTCTCTAGAAAGCAGGAATGACTCTTCCAATTCACCATTTGATTGGCAAAAGTCCCCAGATTCTGACCCTTGGTGGAGTACATTCTGCTGAGGACAAGGATGTTTTGTTTCCATAGAAAGAAAACATCTTGTGAAGTTTATTTTAAGATTAGATGCCTAACAGAGTCATTGATTTGTTCATTTCTCCTTGGCTGGTGGAAAGAAAGAGGTAAAGTCTGGGACTCTTGCCTCCCAAAAACAATACATATTTTATATTTCTTTAAAAACTTTCAGATGCCAATTATATTTCTCTAGAACTCTCAGATGCCAATTTGAATACACTGTCTTCCAACAACAAATTAGCATGCAATGTTTTAAGATTAATGCTTATATTCCACAGGAGACAGGGTCCAATGTTATGTCCAGCTATTTCAAAGGAAGCTTCTCTTTTTTTTTAATTTTTAAAAATTTTATTGTGGCAAAAATATAGAAGGTGAGATCTGCCCTCCTCACATATGTTAAGGATAGATACATCATTGTTGTCTAAAGCTACAATGTTGTAGAGCAGATCTGCAATTTATCCATCTTACTTAACTACAACCTTATGCTTGTTGAGTAATAACTCCCATTTTCCTTGCTTCCCAGTCTCTGGTAATCACCATGCTAGTCTTTGATTATGAATCTATTTTAGATACTTTAAATAAGTGAAATCATGTAGTATTTCTCTTTCAGAGTCTGGTTTATTTCAGTTAGCAAAATGTCCCCAAGGTCCATTGTCACATAACACATACCACATATGTTGTCACATAACACATACCATGTCCTTCTTTCTTAAGGCTAAATAATATTTCATCCTAAGTATATACCACATTTTCTTTATCCATTCATCTGTCAATGGACATTTATAGGTTGTTTCACATCTTAGTTCTTGTGAATAATGCTGCAATATGCACCAGAATGCTGATCTCAACAACCGATTTCAATTCTTTTGGACAAATACCCTGAGAAGGATGACTGAACCATGGGGCAGTTCTAATGTTTTAAAGAACCTCTATACATTTTTCCATAGCAGCTGAATCATTTTGCGTTCCCACCAATATTGTGTGCAGTTTTCATTTGTCCACATCCTTGACAACACTTGTCTTTTGATTTTTTTCATAATAGCTACCTAAATATGGGGACACCTGGGTGGCTCAGTTGGTTAAGCATCTGACTCTTAATTTTGGCTCAAGTCATCATTTCAGGGCTCTGGGATCAAGCTCTGCATTGGGCTCCACGCTCAGCATGGAGTCTTCTTGGGAATCTCTCTTTCCTTCTGCCCCTCCCTCTACACATGCTAAATACATACATACATACATACATACATACATACGTACATAAATATCTTTTTAAAGATAGTCATCTTAATATGTGCAGTGTGATACCTCATTGTGGTTCTGACTTGCATTTTCCACCAGATTATTAGTGATGTTGGGCATCTTTTCATACACCTGTTGGCTATTTTTATGTCTTTTGTGAGGAAGTGTCTATTCAAGTTTTTAGCCAAATTTTTAATTCCATGAGTGGAGAGGGGAGGGGTTGTTTTGTTTGTTTGTTGCTGTTGCTGTTGAGTTGTAAGGGTTCCTTACATATTTTGGAAATTAACTCCTTAGGAGATAAATGGTTTGGAAATATTTTCTTCTATTCTGTAGATTGCATTCTATTCTTTCATTTTCATTCTATTTCTTTTCATTCTATTGATTGTTTCCTTTGCTGTGAAGCAGCCTTTTAGTTTGATGTCCCACTTGTCTACTTCTGTTTTTGCAGTTTGTGCTTTTAGTGTCATACTCATGAAAATATTCCCAAGATCAATGCCATAAATCTTCCTGTTTTCTTCTAGGAGTTTTATAGTTTCAGATCTAACATTGAAGTCTTTAATCCATTTTGAGTTAGTTTTAGTGTATAGTGTAAGATAAGGGTTCAATTTCGTTCTTTTACATGAGGTTATCCAGTTTTCCCAACACTTGGTTGATGAGACTCTCCTTTACCCAATGGGCCTTCTTACAGACATCTTTGCAAGGACACTTTCATGGTAACTAAACAGAGACCCAAATTTTGTTCTTTTGAATGTTTTCCATCTTCAATTTCATTTAACAAGTTTCTTCTAAGTAGCTTTATTGTTTAGAATTCTGTCCCCTTCTCATATCTGAAAAAAAAAAAATCTCTGATCTGAGCAGAGTCCCTTTTACAAGCAATTGTTAATTACTATAGCTTGTAGTTTTCAGGATAAGGAAAGAATTTGCCTAGGCTGATTTAGAAATATGGTTCCTAAAGTTATCTAAGAATCAATAAAGAAGAATAGGAAACAGACTTTAAGAAAGGCACATTGGGTGTGTCTGTTGACTTGCCATTGGGCTGGAAACAGATGATATGGAAATGGGAACCTGAAATATTTACCATGGTGCTGACAGTGATTCTGGGGGTGATGTGAGAGATGTTGCCCATTGCCTTCCTAAGCCAGGTATCAGCTCTCATCTTCCCAGGTAACAGACCCCTCTGTTTATGCAGATAGAGACCTTCCCAGGGATGAACCATGATTGATCTAAACCAAGCATTCTAATCTTATTCCTTTGGGATGTGATTGGTTGCAATGGGCATATGATGTTGTTCAGCTAATGAGATGTGAAGCAGCCTAGAGAGAAATTCTTTACCTGACTAAAAAGATAAAGCTCTGTGAAAAGGAAAGCTTTGACTTTCTCTCCTGTTTGTCTGGAATATGGCTCTGGTTCTTGCAGTACCAGAGCTATTTTGTCACAGGAACAAAAAGCTTAAAGATGATAGTTAAAGATGATAAAACAAAAAGATAGAAGGGATATGGTTCCTTGCTGGGATCATTTAACAGCTAAACTTACACTATGTACTGCCTGCTATGGTGATTCTTGTAATAGAAAAAAAAAATAAACCCCTATTTTTCTTCCAAGTTTTTATTAAATTCCAGTTAATATTAGTTTCAGGTATAGAATCTAGTGATTTGGCACTTATATACAACACCTGGTACTCATCATAACAAGTGCCCTCCTTAATGCCTATCACTCTCTATGTAGCCCACTCTGGTAGCCATCAGTTTGTTCTCTATAGATAAGAGTCTGTTTCTTGGTTTGCCTCTTCCTCCCCCCCCCATTTGTTTGTTTCTTAAATTCCACCTGAGCAAAATAATATGGTATTTGTCTTTCTCTGACTGACTTATTTCTCTTAGCCTAATACATTCTAGTTCCATCCATGCCACTTACAAATGACACGGTTTCATTCCTTTTTATGGCTGACGAATATTCCACTGTGTGTATATGTGTATCAAATTGTGTGTGTGTGTGTATACACACCACATCTTATTTATTCATTCATCAGCTGATGGATATTTCCATAGTTTGGCTACCGCTGGTAATGCTGCTATAAACACCGGGTTGCACATATTCCTCTGAATTAGTATTTTTTTTTGTCCTTTGGATAAATATCTAATAATGCAACTGCTGGACTGTAGGGTAGTTCTACTTTTAACTTTTTGAGGAACCTCCATACTGTCTTCCAGAGTGGCTGCACTACTTCACATTCCCGCCAACAAGTAAGAGAGCTCCCCATTGTCTGCATCCTCACCAACAGATGTTGTTTCCTGCGTTATTAATCTTAGCCATTCTGACTGGTATGGGGTGATATCTCATTATAGTTTTGATTTGTATTTCCCTGATGAGTGATGTTGAGCATCGTTTTATATGCCATCTGTATGTCTTCTTTGGAAGAATGTCTATTTGTGTCTTCTGCCCACCTTTTAACTGGATTGTTTGTTTTGGGGGGTTTTTAGTTTTAGAAGTTCTTTATATATTTTGGATACTGACTCTATATCAGATATGTCATTTGCAAATATCGTCTCCCATTTTGAGATTGCATTTTAGTTTTGTTGTTTCCTTTGCTTGCAGTACCTTTCTATTTTGATAAAATCTTAATAGTTTATTTTTGCTTCTGTTTCCCTTGCCTCAGGAGACATGTCTCATAGGAAGTTGCTACAGTTGATGCGAAAGAGGTTTCTGCCAATGTTCTCTAGGATTTTAATGGTTTCCTATCTCACATTTAAGTCTTTAATCCACTTTTGAATTTATTTTTGTGTGTGGTATAAGAAAGTGATGCAGTTTCATTCTTCCCCATGTGGCTGTCCAGTTCTCCCAACACCATTTGTTGAAGAAACTGTCTTTTTTCCATTGGATGTTCTTTCCTGCTTTGTTGAAGATTAGTTGACCATATAGTTATGGGTTCATTTCTGGATTTTCTATTTGCTCTATTGATCTATGTGGCTATTTTTGTGCCAGGACCATACTGCCTTAATCACACAGCTTTGTAATATAACTTTAAGTTCAGAATTATGATGCCTCTAGCTTTCCTCTTCTTTTTCAAGATGGCTTTGGCTATTCAGGGTCTTTTCTGGTTCCACATAAATTTTAAGATCGTTTGTTCTAGCTCTGTGAAAAATGCTAGTACTAATTTGATAGAAACTACATCCAATATGTAGATTTTTTTGGGCAATATAGACATTTTAACAATATTTGTTCTTCCAATCCATGAGCATGGAGTGTTTTTCCATGTCTTTGTCATCTCCAATTTTTTCATTAGTATTTTATAGTTTTCAGAGTACAGATCTTTTACCTCTTTGGTTAGGTCTATTTCTAGGTATATTATGGTTTTTGGTGCAATTGTAAATGGGATTCATTCCTTCATTTCTCTTTCTGCTACTTCATTATTGATGTATAGAAAAGCATTACGCTGATACCAAAACCAGACAGACTCCACTAAAAAAAGAGAACTACAGGGCAATATCCCTAATGAAGATGGGAGCAAAAATTGTCAATAAAATACTAGCATATTGAATATATTGAATCCAACAATATAGTAAAAGGATCATTCCCCACGATCAAGTGGGATTTATTCCTGGGCTACAAGGGTGATTCCATATTTGCAAATCAATCAACATGATACATGATATTAATTTATTTAAATGATAACCACATGATCCTTTAAATAGACGCAAAAAAAGCATTTGACAAAGTACAACATCTATTCATGATTTTAAAATACCCTCAATAAGGTAAACCCCAAGTTTTTAAAGTTACTGAAACTAGGTTTGCTGTTTCTTAAAGCAACTGTATGTCTGATGTAGGTGGATTCTCCTGAAGGTTGTTGTGAGACTCTATTGCTAATTTAGTGAGCATTCTGATGTTTCCCTTTGGGCTTTCTCAAAAGTAGACTCTAGGACAAGGGTTAGGGTGCAAGTAGTTCATTTCAGAGCTGAAAGAAACATCAGTAAGGTTAGGGAAGTGAGACAGAGAACAAGAATGGAAGACAGCCCATAAAGGGTGCATTATCAAGCCAGTTACCATAGTGGGAAACTACAAAACAAAAGAAAACATATGCCTCAAAGATAATGAGGCTAGGGTATTTATACATCAACTCTTATTGTTCATTCGTTGATGGCAGTTCCCGGGGAGCAGTAATTCCCTGGTATATGTGTCTGCCATATGGAGGCAAATGAAGCTTTAGCAGTCAGAAAAAGCCCTCAGGAATAGACCTGCGGGAGGTGGCGGTTGGAGGTCCAGCTAGCATGCACTGAAGGTCTAGGAGATATGGATGGATGGGGCACCAACGGCATCTGCTCTAAGTTCGAGCTGCTGTTTTAGGCAAATAAGTATTGAGTTAATGGGTTACAGTCACTGCATTGGTCTCTATAAAGAACATTTTAGATGCACCTGACAAATTGTCTCCTTACCAATACCAAGTCTAGGTCTAGTCAAACTTCTCCTTCTCCGATAAAAGCTCATAAATGTGCCTCAACTAAAAGACATTGATTATTGTCTTCCTTCACTTAGGCTGATGATAGAATGGAAAAGACAGGTATTCAACATGACCTTTGGTTATGAGCTTGACTTACCTTGATAAAGGTAGGAAAGAGGATGGAGATTTGAGTGACAGGCGAAGAGACAATTTCATCCTCCATCTGTATCCACTCTCATGTTCCCTACATACACTTCCCACCCTGGTTTCAGGAAGGACCACTCTATTCTGTTTTTAAAGTTTATGCATTTCTCTTTTGTCTCTGTCCCTCCACCTCTCCCCAGTACATTCATAAAACTTGAATCTCCTGTCTCATCATCATTACATACTAAAAATAAAAACATTCTGATATACTCTACTTCACTTATGCTTCATTGGATTTACATATTTTTGGAGGTGGCATGATATACATGGCTAATAAAAAGAACATTGGACTAGAAATTTTATGAGACCTGAATTCCAGTACCAGATTTACCAAAATGTGAGTTGAGTGATCATATGCAATTCACTTACCTTCTCTTAGGCTCCATTTTATGATGAAGAAAATTCAGGTTTTGACCCTAAGGTCAAATTCTGAAAGCCTAATTCTTCTGTTGACTTGGAGCCTGGCTGTCTCTGTCAATACAGAGTCTATTTTATTTTGTATCTTAGATTTTTCCCTCCTAAAAGGATCTCTATAGAGTTGGATTCACTAGAGAGTGAAGCAGGAAGCTAATCCCATGGTTCCATTAAGAGAAAACTAAAGGAATCTTTGCCTCAAGTTCAAATCCTACTACCTGTCATTCCAGTATATTTTAATTTTTCACATTGCAAAGTCTTAGCCAATTTTACTAAATATCACATTGGAGAATTAGGCTTACTCTTTAATGACAGAACACCTTATCTGCTGACACTATAGCAGAACATGGTGGAGTGGGAAAAGTGATGACAGGGAAAGGACCAGAGGAATATGAACACCAGGAGAAAGAAAGAAATAATGAGGCTGATGGAGGATGTGGGAAGACAAACTGCTTAATTTACTGGGGTTTTTTTCCCCCTGACACCTCCTTTCCACAATGCCCAGCATAGCTCCAAGTCCTGTTTGGAAAGGTGATTTTGATGGAATGATGACATGACACTTTTAGACAATGGTATTTATGAAGGCCAGAATTTACTTGGAAAGAACTATGAAGTTGAATCAAACTAAAAATAAATTCTTCCCCCAAATGCAATCTTACTTTTATACTGAATGGGTTTACATCCATATTCTGGGTATGTACTACCAAAATTTAATAGCAGATAAATGACTTTTTTAAAAAATTAAGTTTTCCACAAAAATTATACATATTTATTAGTTTTAAAAGTTACTAACAAGTTCTTTCATTTGCTTATATAACTCCTCTTTTTTTCTTCCAAAACTCTGGTCACTTTCTGTCTAAACCAGCTATCTGTGCCTGAAAGAGAATAGCCTGCTATTTAGAGCCGCCCAGCCATCATCACGCAATGAGACTGCCACTCAGCACATTGTCACCCAGACAGAAAAGAAATGCCATCTTATCTGTACAATTTGTCACCCAAATAGCTCTCTGAAACTCCTTTGCTTCAGTGTGAGAGTGGAAGTTAATCCACCCAACAAGCCAGACATCATTTTCCTAAAAAGATCAGCTTGATATGCTCCTAACAGAGACCATAAGCAGGTACACAGCAAGCTACCAACAGTCGCCTTAATATTTTCCCAGCACTGTCACATTTGCACATGATATTAAGAAATTCACTCAAGAATGGTGGTAAATCTGTGGGCTGACAGATTCTCCTCTCTGCTTTGAAAGAAACCATGGACACATCTCTTGGATCCAAGTTCTATTTGTGCACTTGGTGTGAATTTTTAGTTGGCCTTCTGTTCCTCAACCATAGACTGAATCTTAGAAACATTTGTTTCATCAGGACAGCTAGCTCTTCAATGTGCGCACTATTGAGCTTTATGATCATAAACATGACATTCATTTGTCTCTACAGTATCACTCATCTGGATTTTTTTTTTAAGAAAGAGTGTGCACATGCCAGTGGGAAAAGGGCAGAAGGAGAGAGGGAGAGAGAGCAGGCTCCCCACTCAGCACTGCAGGGCTCCATCTCACAACCCTGAGATCAAGACCTGAATAAAAATCAAGAGTCAATGCTTAACTGACTGAGCCACCCAGACACCCTGCCCATCTGGATTTTTTGCATTAGTGCAAGAGACAAGCAGAAGACAAGTAGAAAGAAAAGAAAGGCTCTCCTTTCAGGCTACCTGGGCAGGGATGGATTTACCAGGAGGCTGAAGCTTCAATGACTCCTTATTTTTGGAGACTTTCATAAATAAATATTGACTTACATATGCTTATATTCATAATACTTTTTCTTTACTTTTTTCCAAAAGAAATAATATAAATTTATGACCCACAAATTTGGCTTCATCTCTTTTACTGGGGAATCCTAGCAACTCTGAGTGGCCTTTGTCACCATCTGATTCCTCAATTCTAATTTCCACATTGCTGTGTAGAAACAAGAAGCTATAGAAAGCAGTTAAGTTGTAAAATTATCTGGTACACTTTATTAACAGTGAGAATTGATGTGGATAATTAACAGCCTAGCAAATGTTTAATATTTAACAAAAATTCTTTATATATATTCACTTTACTTTGTCTATCCAGAGGAAGTTTTCAAAGAAGAGCACCTATGGAAAAAAAAAAACCCTTTTAGATTATTTTATTCTTTTTTAGGTCCATGAAAACTTGAGAACTCAAGTTTATAGAGTTTGACAATATTTTAAAGAGGTATTTATCTCCTAAACCATTGCAAATGGGATGAGTAGTAACAATACATTTATCACAAAACAAAGATAGTATATTAAGAGGCATTTCAAAATTACAAAATTCTAATCTATCTCTTTAACAGACTAACTGTCAAATACATCCCAATGGGGAAACTGTTAGTAAAAAAAAAAGACATTATATGCTGACATTGGGCATATTTTGAATTGAGCAAGACTATTTAAAATTCTTCATGTAGCATGTTCAGACTGCATTTTAATTAAATGTCATGCAGAAGTGTTCAGCTTTTGAACCATGTGATATTCCCAGGATAATAGTAAATTTCCAGGGAAAAATTGAGCTGCTAAGAAGTCATTTCTGAAATTGTCCTTTGTTCTTTATTATTTGAATGTAATGACCTTGTTTCTTAAAAAATATCTATTTAAAATATTTCCTTCTCCGATAAGTGATTACCTTGTTTGATATATAAATAGTTTTTAGAGCATAACAAATATTTACACCACATGATATTATTTAAAATGACTTTTACATACTTTATCTCACTTAAACATCACATTAACCCTATCAATTTTATTGCCCTTGGTTTTCAGATAAGAACATTGAGACTCAGAGTGGTTAACTATTCCTAAACCTCCAGCCAATATATTACAAGGCCAGAATTTTAACATCTCTAAAATTTTCCATGAAATCCTAAACTACCCTTTAGTTGAATTATGAATGATAGTTTAGCATAAATCAGATTTTTTAAGTTTGCTGTCATAAGCACTGTTGACAGCTCTATAATACTTGTGTTACTTTCTTTTCGTCACCACAAAAAGCAAGGCTCAGAAGAATAACTTATTTCCAACATTGATAGAGAGACATCAAGTGAAAAGAGCCAGAAGGTATGAAACCAAAATAAATATTATGTAGCTATTAAAAGTGTTTTCAGGGGATCCCTGGGTGGCTCAGCGGTTTGGCATCTGCCCTTGGCCCAGGGTGTGATCCTGGAGTCCCAGGATCGAGTCCCACATTGGGCTCCCTGCATGGAGCCTGCTTCTCCCTCTGCCTGTGTCTCTCTGCTTCCCTCCCCCCCCCCGTCTTTCTTATGAATAAGTAAAATAAAATAAAATAAAATAAAATAAAATAAAAATGTTTTCAGAGGAGAGAAGAGAATGAAAAGTTATTGTTTAGTTGACACGGCGTTTGAGTTTTGCAAGAGGAAGAGTTCTGGAGACAGAGGGTGGGGATGGTTGCATAATATTATGAATGTACCTAGTGCCACTGAGCTATACACACTTAAAAATGGTTAAGTTGGTCAATTTTATATGTATTTTAACCCAAAAATAATTTTTAAAAGATTAAAAGATGTTCATTATTTGAAATTTTGGAACTCTAGGGGAAAGAGTCCTGGTCCATAAAGGTAGATATTTTACGTTTGGCTTGTAGAATTAAAATGGAATTGGTTTTCTAAAAAATTAATGATATGGGAAAATGTTCACGATGTGATCTTAAAGTGGGGTAAAAAGCAAAATACAAAACCATACAAAATAATACCACGGATTTTTTTTTCTTAAAAATTTGTACAGATACTCAATAGAGATTAGGAAAAAAGATACCTAAAAAAATAATGATTGCTTCTGGATCAAGGGTCAGCAGAAGTTTTTCTGTAAAGAGCTAAATGGTAAATATTTTAGGATTTGTGGGCCACATAAGGCCTCTGCTGCATGTTCCTGTGTGTGTGTGTGTGTGTGTGTGTGTGTGTGCATGTGTGTGTGTGTGTGTGTGTGTGTGTGTTATGGTGCTGGTAGTGATTTGCAACTCTTTAAATATGTAAAAACCATTCTTAATTCAAGGGGATACAAAAACAGACCCTGAGCAGGATTTAACTCTCCAGTTGACTCCTCTTATATAGATGGAGTTATGGGTAATTTTTATTTACCTCTTCTATGCTTTTCTCCATTTTCAAAATATTACACTATGGGCATGTAATAGGTTTTTATCATTGGAAATTAAAACAGGAAATTATGTTATGATCTTAAAGACCTCCTCATATTCTGCATGTAGTGTTTTTCTTTTTCCTCCTGAGAAGCTCATAAAATTAGCAGGGTCTGACTATCATCTGTCACCCTTAAGGAAATTACCCAAGATCTGAGTGCCTCTTCTGAGAATACGGACCATAACGAGAGAGGAGAAAATAACAAATTCAGACAGAGTGTCTAGTGCAGATCCCTTTTGGAGACTATATTTGTTTGCTTCCTGTGATTCTGTTAGGAAAAGGGGGTGAGAGGGAGTAGTTAGATGTCACCTTTGAACCGGGATGGAAGCAGGAGGCATAACATCTGGCTTTAGCTTAGCATTGCTTTTATAATAAATAAATGGTCAAGGAAATAAGCCAGAAAAACAAACAAATCCTTTAGTTGCTGTTTCATGGTGTCATAAAACTCCCCTTTCATTGTGATTACAATACGGAAAATCATTTCTACCTCACAGAAGGGGGTCATCTCTGATTTGGAGGCTATCTTGTGGGTTAAATTTCATGCTCCCTCTGTCCTCACAGAAGTGAGGTTATACCAGGCTATAGGCAACTCAGCCCTAGTTTGTTTGTTTGTTTGTTTTTTGTCTTCCCAAATCTCCTGCACAAATTTCTGATTCCCAAAAACTTTCTTGCTTCTCTAGATTTTCTATTCTCGATCTTTATTTTCTACTTTTCCTAAGTATCCTGAGGTGAGTGGAAATTTCTGTATCCCAGAACTGAAGTTGTGGTGCTTGCTAATTCATTTTACAAAGGGATGATGCCAACCACCTGAGTCCCATGAAAAGAACATTAGATAGGAATGAAACACGGCATCTTAGCCCCCCCACTCCCCACTCTGAGAACATGAGAGTCCCCGTCATGGCTTCGTGGACACACTAACCAAATGGTGTCCAGGCCTCCTTCTGCTTCCTCTGCAGCAGCACAAGCTTTACTGACAACGAAGACTGCATGAGGAGTCATCTGACTTGGAAGATAACTAAGCATCTTACCCATGGGTTCACAGATTTTTTTGTAATCTAATCACTAATAATAGAGAAGGAACTTAACTTGGTGTCACAGGCTTTGGGGTCATGGCTTGTTAATGGTTTAATTCTCATTTTTCAAGGGATATAGAAAGAACAACCTGACATGGCCCTTCTGTCACCACTCCTGTGAGCTAGATGTTTCTGTTCCCTGCTAATTCATATGTTGAAATCTTAGCCCCCAACATGATGGTATTAGGAAGTGGGGCCTTTGAGAGATACTGAATAAGTCTGGCACCTTATGAAAGAGGCTCCAGAGACATCAC
This sequence comes from Canis lupus baileyi, assembly GCF_048164855.1. NCBI lineage: Eukaryota > Metazoa > Chordata > Mammalia > Carnivora > Canidae > Canis > Canis lupus. The sequence goes on from NC_132848.1 coordinate 12,313,669, forward strand.
CCTTTTTCTGCGACGTGAGAGAGCCATAGCCTTTTTCCACACGATGAGAGGGCACCAGCCAGGAACTAGGAAGAGGGCTGACACCAGAAGCCGACCATGCTGGGACCTTGATTTTGGACTTCTGGCCACCAGCACAGTGAGAAATGAATTTCTATTGTTCATCAATCCATGGTACTTTGTTAGAACAGCCCAATCAGAGTAAGACGATGCCTTTGTGTGCTTTGGTTGTATAGGATCTGCCCTGAGAAATGACTTTTGGAAATGCTACTGTGATCAGAGATTCTGAAGAGGATTATATTAATATGAATGGAATTAAAGCAATGGCCAACCAAAGATGTTCTGATGTGTCCTCCTCCTTGACCATCCCTTTTCATTCTTTTAAAATCAACACATGATGCTTTCAAAACAGCCTGTTCCTGGCCTGTGCTAAGAGAACATTCCCACTGTCGCTGTATTTAAGAAGAGAGGGAGGTGGTGTTGGAGGCTAACTTCAGCAGATGAATCAGATGTGGGCTCCAGCAGGCATGGGGACAGGAAGGCTCCAAAGCTTACTGGCAACAGACTGTCGTCGGATGGACTGTGCTCAGAATTTTACAGCTCACATTTGGAAGTCACTATCTCCAGCACATCTTTGCTGTCATCTCATTACGTAGCAGCCTTTTTCTCTGTGTTCCTTTTTTTTTTTTTTAACTGTGCTTTAAAGCTTAAAAGGAAGTCAGTTTTGTCGCAAATATACCTACAGAAAACACAGTGCTTTACTGCTCTTCTTTTCAATTAATTTTTGGTGTGCTCGCCTTGTGGGACTGTGCTCTCTGGCCATGTTCCAGAGGACTCCAAGACTGACCCCATCAACCTGTAGTCGTTTCCTTGGTGGTTTGATTATTCAGCCTCTATTTTCCCCTGGCAGTAGCAGCTCTATTAATTGAAGCCACCTGTTAGGTGGCATGTCCTCTATTCCCCAAGAGGAGCTGAAATTCCGTTTGCTGCTCCATTGTTAGCTCCCCACGGTCTGTGTATAAATTTGATTGCAGAAGAGGAGCACGGGGTCAACCTGAATCCAGATTGAATCTGCTGGGGGTTTGCAAAACTTGCAATTGGAGCAAGTGCATATATATTGCTCTGTATCCCAAGTGTGTCTTGATTTAAACAAATTAAAGTGTGGCAAGGCATAATTGAGAAAACTGAGAAATCTGAGGTGATGATTCTTAGAAGCATAATCTCTGAGACTAAAGGAATTCTAGAAGCCATTTAATTAAATATTTTCCTAATATATGATTCCTTCTTACAAAATCTCTTATAAGTGGCTCTTGATATTTGGAGCATCCAAGGATAAGACACATATTCTCTCAAGTAGTTCCTGTCATTTTCAGAGAAAGATAATGAAGGTTCTCCCCTATATTAAACCAAAATCTATTCCTCTATTTATTCAGCCAATTTGCAGGAATACTCACACTTGCAACTATAGATGGTCCTTGACTTACAATTTTTCAACTTTATGATGATGAAAAACAATATATATTCAATAGAAACTGTACTTTGAATTTTGAACTTTTCCCAGGCTAGCAATATATGTAGGGTACAATATTCTCTCATGATGCTAGGCAGTGGTGCCAAGGTGGCTCCCAGTTAGCCACGTGATCATGAGGGTATACAGCCATCATACTTAAACCATCTGTACCCAATCATTCTGTTTTTCATTTTCAGCACAGTATTCAATATTACATGAGATATTCAACACTTCATTATAAAATAAGCTTTGTGCTAGATTATTTTGCCCAATTGTAGACTAATATAAGCATGCTGAGTATGTTTGAGGTAAGCTAGGCTAAGCTGTGGTGTTTGATAGCTTAGATGCATTAAATGCATTTTTGACTTACAGTACATTGAGTTTACAGTGGATTTATTGGGATGTAACTTCATCATAAGTCAGGAAAGATCTGTACATAGAAAAATTAAAATTCTATCCCAAATTTCATATATTTGAAGACAACTATAATGGTCTACAAATACTTTTTTCTCCAGGCAAAATATTCACAGGTTTCAACCTTTCCTTATAATATCATGATTTATATAAATCTTTCTTCAATCATATTGAGCTTTTTTTTCCCTCACTGACAAAATTGCTTCTCCTAAGATGTGAATCCCAGAACTAGACTGGTGATCTGAAGGTTAGGTACAGAAGTGAGTTATCACATCCCTTAATCAGAAACTAGAAGAGGGGCAGAAAATAATTTTTTAAATATCTATAATCAGTTATTCCTGTCCACAATTACTTGAAATGTAAATGGATTGAACTCCCCAATCAAAAGACAGAGTGGCTGGCTGGATTTTTTTTTAAAGCAAAACTATCTGTTATCCATAAGAAACTCATCTTAGATTTAAGGACACACAAAGGCTGAAAGTAAAGAATGGAAAAAGATATTCCATTCAAATACTAACCAAAAAAGAGAAGGGGTGGTCGACAAAATATACTTTAAGTCAAAAACTGTCACAAGAGACAAATATATAATGATAAAAGACTCAAATCACAAGGAAGATGTAACAATTATAAATATATATGCACCCAACATAAGAGCACCTAAATCTATAAAGCTAATTTTGACAAAAGTGAAAGGAGAAATAGCAATGCCATAAGAGTAAATTTCAACACCCTACTTTCAATAATGGATAGAAATCCATATGGAAGGTCAATGAGGAAGCAGAGCACATGAACAACACTATAGACCAAATGGATTTAGCAGACAAATAGAGTACACTTCACTCAACAGAAGCAAAATACACATTACAAGCACAAATAGAACATTTTCCAGGATAGATCACATGTTAGGTCACCAAACAAGTCTAAACAAACTTAAAAAGATTGAAATTATACCAAGAATCTTTTCCAACCACGGTGGAATGAAACGAATCAATAACAGAAAGAACACTGGAGAAGTCATAAATATGCAAAAATTAGACAACATTCTCTCAAACAATCACTGGGTCAAAGAAGAAATAAAAAAGGAAATTAGAAAATACCTTAAGACAAATGAAAAAGAAAACACAATATATCAAAACTTATGGGGTGCATCAAAAGAGGAAATTTTACCTTGATACTTACATTGACAAAGAAGATTTCAAATAAACAACAATAAATAACTCTACACCTCAAGGTACTAGAAAAAGAACAAAATAAGCCCAAAGTTAGCAGAAGGAATAATCAAGATTAGAGCAGAAACAAATGAAATAGAAAATAAAAAAGAACAATAAAGTTAAAAGTTGGCTTACTGAAAACATCAACAAAATTGACAAACCTTGAGCTGAACTAACTACAAAGAGAGAAGACAAATAAACTGGACATAAAAGGAGACACTACAACGATGCTACCTTAAAAAAAAAAAGGATTATAAGGGACTGCTATGAATAATTATATACCAAAGAATTGGGTAATTGAGAAGAAATGGGTAAATGGATAAATATCTAGGTATATAATCTACCAAGATTGAATCACAAGCAAATAAACTATCTGAACAGATCTACAACTAGTAAAGAAATTGAATCAGTAATCGAAAACAATCCAACAAGGAAAAACCCTAAGACCAGGTGGATTCACTGGTGAATTCTACTAAACATTTACAGAATTAACATCAGTCCTTCTCAAAGTTTTCCAAAAAACTGAAGAGGGTGGAATGTTTCCAACCTTAATTTTCTAAGGCCAGCATTACTCTGATATTAAAGCCAGAAGACAATATAAGGAAACCAGTAGAGACCAATGTCCCTGATGAATATAAATGCAAAAATCCTAAACAAAATATTAGTAAATCCAATTCAACGATACTCACAAACTATCATATACCATGACCAAGTGGGTTTTACCCTGGGATGTTAGTTCAATGTACAAAAACTAATCAATGTAGAACCACGTTAACAAAACAAAATTTTAAAAATACAAAGTATCTCAGTAGACAAGAATCATTTGACTAATTCAACACCTTTTTATAATAAAAACACAATAAAAACTGAAATTACATGAAAGCCAACATAAAAGCACCATATATAAACAGCCCTTAGTTATCATCATACCCATAAGTGAAAAACTGAAAGCTTTTTTTTCTAAGATAAAATTCAAGGCAAGGTTGCTCCCTTCTGCCATTTCTATTCAACATAGTCCTAAAAGGCCTAGGCAAAGCAATTAGGCTAGAAAAAGAAATGAGATACGTTTAAATTGGAAAGAAAGAAGGAAAGTTACCTCTGCATATGACATGATCTTATATGTAGAAAATTGTAAAGATTACATACACACAAAAATCTGTTAGAACTAATAAACAAATTCAGCTAAGCTGGATAAAAAATTTAACATATAAAAATCGGTTGCATTTTTATACATTAGTAATGAACAATCCAAAAAGGAAATTAAGAAAATAATTCCATTTACAATAGCATCAAAAAATACATAAATTAAATACTTAGGGAAAAAAATTTAACCAAGGAAGTGAAAGGCTTATACACTGAAAACTATAAAATGCTGCTGGATAAAAATTTAAGAGACATAAATTAATGGCAAAACATCCTGTGTTCATGAACTGGAAGACTTATTGGCAAAATGGCCATGCTACTCTAAGCAATCTACAGATTAAATGCAGTCTTTATTAAAATCCCAGTGGCATCTTTTACAGATATAGAAAAAACACTCCTAAAATTGATATGGAACCAAAAAGGAACCTAAATAGTCAAAATAATCTTGAAAAGGAATGAAGATGGCATCATGCTTTCTGATTTCAAAACATATTATAAAGCCATGGCAATCAAAACAGTATGGTCCTGGCATAAAGACAGACATATAGAACAAATGAACAGAAGACAGAGCCCAAAAATAAACCTATGCATGTGGTCAACGGGTGCCAAGAGTACACAATAGAGAAAGATAGTCTCAACAAATGGTGTTGAGAAAATTGGACAACCACATGCAAAAGTATGAAACTGGACCACTATCTTATACCATACACAAAGTCAACTCAAAATGGATTAAAGTCTTGAACGTTAGACCCGAAACTGTAAAACTCTTAGAAGAAAACCCTGGGGAAAAGCTCCATGACATTGGTTTTGGCAAGGATTTCTTGGAAATGAAATGAAAAACAAAGGCAAAAGCAGATGAGTGGAATTACATCAAACTAAAAATCTGTTGCACAGAAAAATCAATAAGTGAAAAGATTATCTATCTCTCTCTCTATATATATATATATCCTCCTATATATATAATTAACTCCTACAACTGAATAGCAAAACAAAACAAAAAAACCTCCTAATAATATGGTTAAAAATTGGGCAACAGACTTGAACAGACGTCCTTCGGCAGATGAATGGATAAAGAAGATGTAGTCTATATACACAATGGAATATTACTCACCCATCAGAAAGGATGATTCTCTAACGTTTATGTTGATGTGGATGCAACTGGATGGTATTATGTTGAGTGAAATAAGTCAAAGATAGTCATTATCAAAACAAACAACAGAAAATAACAAGCGTTGGTGAGGATATGGAGAAACTGGAACCTTTGTGCAACTGTTGGTGAGAATGCAAAATGGAAAACAACATGGAAATTCCTCAAAAAAATGAAAATAGAACTACCATATGAATCAGCCCTCCCACTTCTTAGTACATATCCAAAAGAACTGAAATCAGTATCTTGAAGGAGTACCTGCACTCCCATGTACTGCAGCATTATTTGCAATAGCCAAGAAGTGGAAACAACCCAATGAACATTCATTTGTTCATTGGCAGAAAAATGGGTAAAGAAAACATAGTATATAGGCATGATGGAATATTAGCCATAAGAAAAGAAGGAAATCCTGTTATCTGCTACTATATGGATGAACATTGAAGACATTATGCTAAGTGAAAAAAGCCAACCACAGAAGGACAAATACTGCACGATTCCATTTATATGTGTTATCTAAAGGAGTCAAACTCATTGAAGCAGAAAGAACAGTGGTTGCCTGGGGCTGGGGAGTGGAAACTGGGAGCAGCTCTTAAATGGGCATAAAGTTTCAGTCATACAAACAGAAACAGTTCTAGAGATCTGCTCTTCGCCATCCAGTTAACAATACTATACACTCCACTTAAGATTTTGTTAAGAGGGCAGATGCCATATTATGTTTCTACCACAATAACAATCATCTTTTAAGGCTTACTTTAATTTCCAGGCATATCGATATCCCCAGCAAAAAAGGGAAATCTGCATAGGAAAAGAAAAAATAGAAAACCTTTGTATTTCTACCATGCCCATGGATGTGCCAGACTTTCCAAATAATCTTGCCAATTGGAGGCCCACTCTTGGTCTTTAATATACATTAAGGGCTTTGCAAAAGTGCTAGTGGGTGAAAAGGCAGGAAGCATCTACAACCATCTCAAGGGGAGCCTTCTGCTTCCAGGAATAAAGTCACACGTTCACAGGTGCTTCCTGTTTTTTCAAACACCTTGCCCACCTTCTGCACACCACGTTTGCATTCTGCAAAACGTGAGCCCAACAGGAAGTTGCCTGCAAATTCAGGTAGCTTTTCTGACTCTTAACGAGCTCTTGAATCTACTTTCAGAGAAATGCCAGCAAAAACTGTAGTCATTTGTAGCCCAAGAACAAGTCTGGAAGAAAAATACACAGAGGACTAGCACCAAGAGGGTGAGAATATTTTTTCCTGTGAAAATGCTGTTTGCAATTTACATATTTAAACAAATACATGTGTTTTATGTTTTGAGCTCCTGCGGGTGGAATTCGAAGTGACTGCAAGTGGGTGGTGGTTGTCATTTCTCTGTTGTGAGGGAAGGAGTAGAAGAAGGAAGGTGAAGTACAGAGCAGGAAAGAGACCTGTGTGGCTGGAATGCCCCCAGCTAAGCTCAGGGGAAGAATAACTGGAAGGATTTTTCGATTTTGGGATGCTCACAAGGTTGTCCTGAGATTTCAGAGCCATCATCTTGAAATGAGCATGTAGAGCGTTAATTAAACTGTGATAGTGTTCACAGTAAGCTGTGATTAAACTTTGCGGGGTAATGTCTTCTTAACGTGGTCACAAGTGGACTTGGAGTGAAAGTGGCAGGTTCCAACTCAGTTTTCAAATGGGTTCAGAGAAGTTGTTCAAGGCAATAGATGAGAAGTCACATATTATACGTAATGAATAATCTTAGAGAATAGATTGATTTTTTTGTAATTAAAATTCAAAACTGGAGAAATTAGCAATTTCTAGTAACAATATTTATTTAGCTGCCAATTTATATTTTTTTTCATTTTTGTCCAATCCATGTTATCAAATTAAGTTAAACTGCATAAATGTTTTTGTTTATGGACTCTTTGATGCTTTTGTTTTTTTCCCACAATGAAAATAAAATTAGTAACCACAAAGGTAAGCTTCTTCCAGGTAACTGGCAAAAGGGCCAGATGGGAGAATTTTCCTCTGCTGGGATTCAAATACTTATCTGTAACCTACACTGGTTAGAACTGGTCCATGTCCGACCTAGAGGTACCACCCTTAGCAGTAAATTAGAGGAACAAAGCTAAGGTGGATTAACTTCCTTTTCCTTGTAATAACAAAGGTGGGAACACCTGAACATCTTATATAACAAAAACCCTTAAATACATTTTATTTGGAAAACTTTATACATCTAAGAGTTTGAAAAACTGTGATTTTTTTTTTTTGACTGTAAAATCTGTTCTACACAAGAATGTATAACTCTTTCAGCCATCTCATGTAGTTTGGTAAAGCAACACGTCACTGTGGGAAAATCTCTACTGAAGATCCCAACCTGTAAATGCCATCAATCCGAAGAAGTCCTTGTGCTGAGGAACCGGACTTCCTCTCTGGACATACATACAACACAGTGGAAAATAACAAATGATGACAAAGGTAGGCAGGATTCTAGTGACTCGGTTCTGTCATTTACTAAATGTCTCTGGTTTCAATTTTCTCATGAGCAAAATGAGAACATTGGATTGGGTATTCTCTGAAATCTTTCCTACCTTTGAAATGTGCTGATCCTTAGGTTTTTAAGAAAACCTGGAATAAAAGATAGCACATGCTAAGTATCAGATGGGGTGCTGTGTTGGTTCTGAGAAGGAAGACATTACATAGGGCTGGGAAACCTGAGACGGACTCTGCAGACTAAGAGCATGAGCTGTGTCTGGAAAAGGGCACAAACCTAAGAAGGCAGAGAGGAGAGATAGGAGGCCCTAGGCTCACTCCGCAGAGGAGCAGAGGCTCGAATATGGCTAGATTTAGGGCATGTTCAAATATGGCCAGGCACACACCCGAGTACTATAGAAAGTCCTGCTTCTTGCTGCCTTCATGTGCAAGGATAATAAAGGTCTCTTGTAGAAAAGGTTTAGTAGCTGAGACAGATGATCAAATAAGCATCCTCAGAAGACAGCCGTGAAGATCGACTGGATTTTCTTAAATTTTATTTTAATTCCAATATCGTTAACATACGGAGTTATTTCACTTGCAGGTGTGCAACACACCGATTCAACAGTTCTATACATCTCCCAGGGTTCATCACAACACGTGCACTTCCTATTCCCCATCGCCTATTTCCCCCATCCCCCCACCCGCCTCCCCTCTGGTCACCACTAGTGTATTCTCTAGAGTTAAGAGTCTCTTTCTTGGTTTCTCTGTCTCTCTCTTTCCTTTGCTTATCTGTTCTATTTCTTCAATTCCACATGTGAGTGAAATCATATGGTATCTGTCTTTTTCAGACTGACTTATTTCGCTCAGCATTGTACTTTCTAGCTCCATCCAAAACGGGTCAGCTACATGCAAAAGAAGGAAACTGGACCACTTCCTTACACCCCGCACAGACATAAACTCAAAATGGGTTAAAGACCTACATGTGAGACCTGAAACCATTAAAAAAAAAAAAAATCCTGGAAGAGAGCTCAGGCACTAAGGACTCTGACGTCAGCCATAGCAACATTCCTCAAGACTGGCTGGGTTCTAACACCAGAGCTCTCTTTTAAATAGTTTAGAGTTCCTTAAAGAAGCTCAGAAAATATGTCTTCCCGAACAGAAACTATACAAAATCATAGGCTAACAGGCCCACTGGCTCTAGGGAAGGGAGCAGGTCACTCAGGGTGAAAATGATACTATCCACCAACTAAGAAAGTGGCAGCTTCCTACATTCAAATGGGACCACGTGACTTCTGCTCTTTGCCCTCTGACCCCATTCTGTTCTCTCAATCAGTTCCTCTATGATCTTCCTTGCTTCCAGGACAACTCAGGCTGTATGGCCAACAGGTATTGGTTCTCCTGATCCCCTTTCTTTGTTCATCTGCCATCCAACAATCCCCTTACTTGCTCTCCCCAATTCTACTCCTAAGCGCCTGAGCACTGTTGTAGAAAATCTGAACCGTGCTGCGTGCGGCTTCCATGTATGTGTTCTTGTAAACACTATATTCAACCATTTTTACAAATCCCTCCATAATCACCGTCTTAAAATTTTCACTGCCTTTCATTTTCTTTATCCTCAGATCCTTACTGTGCTTTTACTTCCTGAGGGTATCTCACAGCCTGTCTTGAGAATGTTGATGTTGCCTGATACTTCCTCAACTCTCCCTGTCATTGTATCTCCAGTTTATGCCATATCTTCACCCAGGGACCTACTTAGCTAACATCAAATAAGTAAAATCTTATCTATATAGTATCACCTCATCTTTTCGACAACATTGTGAGATCAACTCTATTTTACAGAGGAATAAGATGTGCACCCAAGATCACTCAGCCAGTAAAAAACAAAGACAGGATTTAAATTCAGGCAGTTTCAGCTCAGAGCCTGCATTCTTTTCCCTCACCCTGAGAGGAAGTGGAGAGAAAGGGGTGTATGTGTTTGGGTTGGGGGGGCAGGATTTGAACATAGGTATATATATGTTACGTCATATCCAAGACTACTTTGTCTCTTCTGCCCTCTATCCCATCCTTACTCAAAGACTTTGTATCTGCTGTATAACAAATCACCTCCAAATCTGGCGGCCTAAAACAATTGCACAGCACTGCCCACAAGTGTAAAGGTAAGCTGGATGTTTCTGCTCACACGGGTGGGTTTGGCTAAATGTAGCTGTACTTACTCCCATGACCAGCTGGAGGCCTGCCTGGGACTGGACGGTCTAGAATAGCCTTACTCACATGTCTGGAAATCGACCTGATGTCAGCTGGGGAGACAAAAGTGGCTAGGCCACGTGTCACTCATCATCCAAAACATCCAAAGCCTGTTCACATATTAGTCAGTGATTGCTGGATCCCCCCACACACACCCTCCCACAAAGGCCAAAAGAGAACAGCTCTCTGTGTGCAAGCAAGCACTTTACAAGTCTGTTTGCATCACATGCATTATCATCTCATTAGACAAAGTCAAGGTCAGGCCTAGAGCCACCAAAGGGAGACACAACTACAAAAAGCCTTCAGACTCTGATGCATCAATTATACACTACCCCTTCTCTTTCATCCCACCCTTTCCACTGACCCCTTCCCTTATCTACCAGTTTGATAGAACAAACCCTGTTCTAGAAGAACCTCCCTTCAATCCCATTATCCCCTGAGGTATGAGGTAGCTGAGTCCATGGGGAGTAGGGATTGCCTGCATCACCGAAAGGTCTCTGAATTAACTTCCATGTAGAAAATAATGATAACGAAAGGATGAAGTAATTTAAAAAATATACAATAGCCACAATAATTGTAAAAAAAACTTAGACTTCTATTCAGGGAGGAATATTGTTTAGGAGGTTGGCATAGGGTGACACTAGGAAAGCGGGCTTTTAGTTGGTTATATTTCTGTTTTCACGTTCTCTATAGACCATGCACGCCTCATTACCTGTACCAGAGAAAGATGCCCCTGCTGCTCTGTCCTCGTATTACCAGTGCTCCAGAATCTTTCCTCTGAGCCTTAGCAAGGATGCAAGACACCTGACTTTGAAGTTTCATCTTCATTTGTACCTCATTATGTTAAAAGACAAGACCAAAAAACACCCTAATTTTTCTCTGGCTTTCCCTAAGTTCCACTGAAGGGCATATATACTTTTAGCTTCACAAGATGGTACATAACTGCTCTGTGATTTCCCAGCACTGTGTGAGAGTTTCCATTGCTTCACATCCTTGCTCACACTCATTATTTTAATCCTTTTCAGTTTAACAGTCATAAAATAGCATATATTTTAATTTGTACTCCCATGTTCTAAAAGCCTTGTGTGCTTCATTGTACAGAATATTGAAGAGAAGTTTTTTCTTTTATTTCTCTTGCTACCTCCCACAATCCAATTTCTTTTAGGACTAATCCTAAAAGGATTAGTTTGTGATCTTTTAGCTGACAAATTAGTCACCAGCTTTTTTCTGGGTAAATATATCTCAAAGCAGGTGTTTACTTCACCTAGTAACAGAAAAGGTAAATTATTCACAGAAGTAGAGGTAATACGGCTGGGTCAGTTCGAAGGTTCAGAAAATGTCTCTTGATTTTTGTTCCCTTAAGTCCTCCCACAGGTTGGTAACCACAGGAGCAGCCAAAGCACTGCATGTAAGGTTGCATTTGTGTTATTTGCAGCTTGGCTTACTAAAATGAAGTTACTGTAAATCTGATAAAGATGTGCTCTTGTCATTTTTCATATATATATATATATATATGTATGTATTTACATATTTTTAAAATTGGAGTTCAATTTGCCAACATATAGCATAACACCCAGTACTCATCCCATCAAGTGCCCCCCTCAGTGCCTGTCACCCAGTCACCCCCACCCCCCGCCTACCTCTCTTTCCACCACCCCTTATTCGTTTCCCAGAGTCTTGTCACTTTTCTATCCTTGCACGGTGGTGAGGGATTTCAGACATGAACAGAGCTCCACTGGACTTAACTCACTTTGAAAAACCCTCAGATAAGCATCTGAGTTCTGGGGCCCTTTACAAAAACAAAAACAAAACAAAAAAAAAAAAACAAAAAACAACTTCTTTTTCTTTGTTTTAATTTCAGGATTTTATTGGGCAGATGAAGGCTGTTTCCTTTAGAAAATCTCCCTCTGTGTTTATGCAGCTTATAATGGACTTTCCACTCTTACTCAGGCAGGATTTGGAAGCACAAGCTGGTGTTCAACTCAGCGAAAGTATCAAAATAGCCAGCAATGTCAGATCATTAAACAGAACACTATAGAGTTATCAATAGACATTAGAAAGCCTTTTTAAAGGGTCATTGAAGAATCTGAAGTGATCTAAAAAATGTCCATGATATAAGATTGAGTTAGTGGAAACTTATACATAATATGTAATAATTTATAGAGATATATACCAAATATTAGCAGTGGGTATGGTTAAGTGAAGAGATCATGAATTAGTAAACACTTAAAAATGCACTTCTGATTTTCAATAGTTCTACCAAAAACATGTATTCCATGTAACCCAAAATAATTAGAATAAGAAGTACTTATTAATAAAAAGGATAATGTAGCAAAAGTTCTGGGAAGACTTAGGCTTGTAATGTAAAAGCTTTGAGGCCATAATATATACATTTATTTTCCCTTTTGCTTCCTTGAGTTTGACATTGGTGTAAGAGAATAATGGAATTATAACTAACTAGATCTATTCTGTAGATCTATGTCCTCCCAAAACCCAATCCACTATAGCATGGGGGGATATTTTAACCTCCCAAGCATTGGGTGGCATTCCAGTTGAGGAAGTCACTCATCATTACTGGAGAGCTGGAGTACACAAGCTTAGTTGAGGGTGTCCTTGGGGCAAAGAAGAATTTAGTTAGACCTGCCTACAGTAACAACAAGCTTCCTATTCCTTCAGAGAGCAGTTGTGACCCTCAAAAGAGGAAACTGAAAGAGAATGAGTTAAATTAATGCTTTATTAATCAGTGTTGGTACAAAGTAAATCAGTCACAAGGCACTCAGTTTCATTAATATGCATCAAAGTATCATTACACTCATGTAGAAGCCAGATAGGGACGAGAGACAGTCAATGGGTGATTTCATGAGGGTCTTCTCTCCTTCTTCAATTGCTATTGCATCTATTATAATAATAATCATAAACTCATCTCTTAGATCAACAAATTGAGAGATTTAAAAAATACTCTATCTTATCCTAGCTTGTTAAAATCCCTGTATACAATTTCCTAAGACTGGGGGTGAATTTAAATAAATTTTTCAAAGCAACTGAGGATGTGTTTGTGTAATGGTCACACAATGTATCTAGCACTATACAACATTTTGTAGAAGCTAGAGAGATAAGACACTCCTTCTAAAGAAATATCTTATTGGGGAGATAACAAGAGACACACATGTAGCACACAAACAACATTAAATATTCCAGGGGGCATAGTAGGGTGAAGTATAGATGAAATGGTCTACTGCAATTTTAGAGTATGAACTCTGGATTTGGTTCCCCTGAAAATCTAATCTCAGTTCCTTTTAATTATTATTGGGCAAGTTTCTTAATCTCTGCATGCCTTAGTTCTTCATCTATAAACTGGTAAAGAATTAAATCTGCTGCATAAAATAATCTTAGGCCATATGTTTAGAAGAGTGTCTAACACATAGATGGAGCTCAATAAAAACTGGCTCTTATCTTTGCCATAGGTAAAGAAAAATAGTTCAGAGAATGCATCTGATACTTGTAAAATATCAGTTGCCAGAGTTGGACCAAGCTTTTGACAGAAAGTGATGCCTCTTAGAAATGGCATGATCAGATTTCAAAGAACATTTTTAGGTTTGCATTTTATAAAAGGCCAGGGATTATTCATCCCAATGACAGCTATAAATCATTCCCAGACAGAAAAGAAAGTGGAAAAAATATGTCAGTTGATTATTTTCCTTAAAAAAAATCTTAGATCACTGATTTGAGGTTTCTCTTTAAAGTTTGAAAAGTTTATGACAGACCACAGCTCATGATGGGGACAATCCTGAGGATATACGAAAAGCATTTCCCATGCAGGAAGAAGAAAATATTCTAAAGAAGAGATAAGAGTGTGCCATGAAATCAAAAAGGTAAGAAAATAATATTTATTCATTCATGAAGGAAAGAGGTTCTTGGTAATGAAAAGTTATTTTCTTCAGTCAACAAACATATTAAGTGCCTACTACGTAAGACATGGTACTAGGATCTAGAATCTAAAATTAAAGTAGCCTGTACCCTCAAGAGTTTGTGATAGACAATTAAGTGGTACAATGCAATGTGACAAAGCTTAGAACAAGTCCCTACAGAAGGCATGCAAGGGAGATAGAAGGCAGGGATCAGGAAAGGCCCCCTGGAGAACATGCTGTCTGGATGCATGCAGAAGAATGAAGTACTGTAAGGACTTCACTATGGCCAGAGTACCAGGGTGGTAAAGTAGGGCACGTAGCTGAGCCTGGAGATGGAAGCAGGAGTCATGTGAAGTTCCGCCTTCATTCTGAGACCAAAGTGAATCCATTGAAAGACTTAAGGAATGGAAATGATATTCAACTATTTTCATTTTTGTAAGATCACACTGGTTGCACAGTGGAAACAAATTGGAAAGTGGACCAGGATTGAGCTATCATGAATTTTATAGCCAAAAATCCTGTATAGTTTTCTATCTACATGAAGTCTGCAAAGTGCAATGAAACTCACTTTCTCTTAAATCTGTGTGGCTTGCTGATGCAGGCCAGGGCTATTACCCATTCATCAATCCTCCTCACACTCCCAATCAGTTCCCAATAATTAATAATACAGCTGCCACAGTAGATGAAGAAGAGGAGGATGAGGTATGAACTTGCTTTTTCTCTTTTTCAAATGGAAATCAGCAGACACTCGGGGAGCCATAACTTGAGGAGAGAGTATCACGCGATAGTTAATAGTACAGGATCTTGATTAAAAGGCCAGTTCTGCCCCTTGTTCTTTCTGTGAACTTGGGCAAATTTGTCAATATCTCTGGTCCCAGCTTCTCTATTACAAGATAGGACTAAAATCACTCCTGCCTTGTATTAAAAACTGGCTAACTACTATAAGAAATAAACCAAATCTCAAAGGCTTATCACAATAAAATTTTATTTCTGGCTGAAGTCAAGAAAAGGCATGAACTCAGATGATAAAATAAGTTAAAGGTAGCAGGATAAAAGCGATGGATATAGAAATTACTTTTCATATATACATAGAATAACCAAATAGAAGATATCGTCATTGAAAAACTTCATTTACGTTAACAAAGATTAAGTACTTTGGAATAAATATAAAAGGAAAGCTGCAAGGAAAACACCCCTGAAAGCTATAGAAGGAAAGCTGGACAAATGGAAAGACAGTCTGTTTTTGTTTTTTAAGAGGAGAGTGTGCAAGCTGGGGGAGGAGGGACAGAGGAAGAGGGGAAAAAAGAATCTTAAGCAGGCTCCACGCCCAGTGCAGAGCCCAATACGGGGGGCCCAGTCTCATGACCCTGTGATCATGATCTGAGCCAAAATCAGAAGTTGGACGCTTAACCAACTCACCCACCCAGGCACCCTGACACCCCCAGTGTTTGGATAGCATGACTCTGAATCATAAATTGTCAGTTCTTTCCAAGTTAATGTAAAATGTAACACCATCCCAAAAAAGACACAAATAAGCTTTCTTATGGAGGTAGACAAGTTGATATTAAAAAACCATGTGGAAAGACAAACATACAAGAAAATCCAAGAATACACTGAAAAGGAAAGGCTGGGAAGAAGGAATAGCTCTAATCAACATAAAATATGCTATATGATCTTCATAATTAAAATGGTGAGATGCTGGTGTGTGAGTAGACCAACAGACAAAGATAATAGGTTAAGAAAGTCCAGACATGGACCCAAGTACATACGTAAATAGAGTATATGATATAGGTGGTATCACAAATTACTAAGAAAAATGCTATAATTTTAATAGATTCTTCTGAGACAGCAGGATGGCCATTTGGAATAAAATAAAATTAGATCCACTCTTCACACCATACATGAGCAAAAATTCCAATTGTAACAGGGATCTAAATATTAAAAAAAAAAAACCTGTAATGTATTAGAAGAAAACACAGATGAACAGGTGAATTCCTCCTTAACCTTGGTAAGATTTCCTAACTAGGACTCAAACCCAGGGGCAATTTTTTTAAAATTGGAAACTGGCTATATAAAAATAAAAATTTTTCCGTATGACAAAAGAAATCATAAAGTCAAAGACATCAAAGACTTTGAAAAAGTGTTTACAGCATAGCTCTAACTACAGATAGAATACAAATACCGCTAATATATCAAGAACTGTTAAAAATTGAGGGGGGAAATAATTTTTATAAACTCATTAAAATGCAGAAAAGGCAAGAGAAGGCAATTAACAAACAACTTGTAAAAATGAACTTTGAATATACGAAACGGTATTTAACCTCACTCATAATTAAAGAAATATTAAGTAAAACTATCCCGGTATATAATGATCAGATTGGCAACAATTTAAAAATATGACAACAACAACAACAAAAATATGACAACACGTCCTGCAGAGAAATAGGCAGGCTCATACATTACTAGTAGGAATGCAAAGTGGTACAAGTTTTTTAGAAGGAAATTTGGCAATAACCTGAGAAACTACATCTGCACTTACCCTCTGACTCAGCAAGGCCACTTTTTAATTTAATTCCCATATAGTTAACATACAATGTTATATTAGTCGTTGTGCAATATAGTGATTCAACAATTCTGTACATTACTCAGTGCTCATCATGGTGAGTGTTCTGTTACCAATCTCCTTCACCTATTTTCCCCATCTGCCCGGCCTCCTCTCCTCTGATAACCATCGGTTTCTTCTCTAGAGTTAAGAATCTGGTTTGGGTTGGTCTCTGTTTCTTTTGTTTCTTAAATTCCACATACGAATGAATTCATATGGTATTCATCTTTCTCTCACTTACTTCACTTAGCATAATACACTTTAGATCCACACGCGTTGTTGCAAATGGAAGATTTCATTCTTTTTTTTTTTTTATGGCTGAGTTATGTTCTGCTGTTTGCATATACACCACATCTTCTTTATCCATTCATCTATTGGTGGACACTTGGGCTGCTTCCATAATTTGGCTTTAATAGATACAGCATATTAGAACGCTATAATAAACATAAGGATGACTTTTTCAATTAGTGTTTTTGTATTCTTACGGTAAATACTCAGTGGAATTACTGAATCATAGGGTAGTTCTATTCTTAATTTTTTTGAGGAAACTCCATACTGTTTTCCACAGCGGCTGTACCAGTGTGCACAAAGGTTCCTTTTTCTCCACATTTTTTGCAAACCCTTGTTGTTTCTTGTGTGTTTTTTTTTTTTTATCTTAGCCATTCTGATAGGCGTGAGGTGATATCCTATTGTGGTTAGATTTGTATTTCCCTGATGATTAGTGCTGTTGAGCACCTTCTCATGTGTCTGTTGGTGATCTGTATTGTCTTCTTTGGAGAAATGTCTGTTCATGTCTTCTCATTTTTTTTTTCATTAGCTTCTTTGTGTTTCCAATGTTGACTTTATAAGTTCTTTATATATTTTGAAATCTAACCCTTAACTGGACTTGTCACTTACAAATAACTTCTCCCATTTATAGGTTGTCTTTTAGTTTTGTTGATTGTTTCCTTTGCTCTGCAGAAGCTTTTTGAGGTAGTTCCAATAGTTTTTGTGTTTGTTTCCCTTGCCTCAGGAGACATATCTAGAAAACTGTTCATATGTTTGAAGTCAGAAAAATTACTGCTTGTCCACTCTTCTAGGATTTTTATGGTTTTAGGTCTCACATACAGGTCCTTAGCCCATTTCGAGTTTATTTTTTTTTTTAAGATTTTATTTATTTATTCATGAGAAACACAGAGAGAGAAAGAGGCAGAGACACAGGCAGAGGGAGAAGCAGGCTCCATGCAGGGAGTCCAACCCGGGACTCGATCCCGAGTCTTCAGAATCAGGTCCTAGGTCGAAGGCCGGTGCTAAACCACTGAGCCACCCAGGAATCCCCGCGTGTTTATTTTTTCATGTGGTGTAAGAAAGTGGTCCAGTTTAATTCTTTGCATGTGGCTGTCCAATTTCCCCAACACTATTTGTTGAAGATAGACTGTCTTCTTTCCATTGCATATTCTTGCCTCCTTTGTTGAAGATTGGCCATATTATCGGCTTCATTAATAATATATAGAAATGCAGATTTCTACATATTGATTTTATATCCTGTGACTTTACTGAATTCATTTATCAGTTCTAGAAGTTATTTGGTGGAGTCTTCAGCGTTTTCTTTTTCTTTTTTTTTTTTTCTTCAGCGTTTTCTATTTATAGCATCATGTCATTTGGAAATAGTCAAAGTTTTACTTTTTCCTTACCAATTTGGATGTCTTTTATTTCTTTTTGTGTCTGATTGCTGTGTCTAGGACTTCCAGTACTATGTAGAATAAAGGTGATGAGTGGATATCCTTGTCTTATTCTAGACCTTGGGGGGAAACCTCTTAGTTTTTCACCATTATGATATTTGCTGTGAATTTTTCATAAGTGGCCTTTGTTATATTGAAGTATGTTCCCTCTAAAACCATTGTGTTGAGGGTTTTTATCATGAATGGATGTTGCACATTGTCAAATGCATTTTCTGCATCTACTGAGATGATCATAAGGTTTTTAACCTTTCTCAGATGATCATAAGGTTTTTAACCTTTCTCTTGTTGATGTATCACATCGATTGATTTGCGAATATTGAACCACTCTCTTGCATCCTAGGAATAAATCCCACTTGATCATGGCGAATGATTTTTTTTAATGTATTGTTGGATTCAGTTTGCTACTATTTTCTTGAGGGTATTTGCATTTATGTTAATCAGGGATTTGGCCTATAGTTCTCTTTTTTTTTTTTTTTTGTAGTGTCTTTATCTGGCTTTGGTATCAGGATAATGCTGTCCTTATGGAATGAATGTGGAAGTTTCTTCCCTTTTCTATTCTTTGGAATAGTTTGAAAAGAATAGGTATTAACTCTTTATAGTTTGGTAGAATTTACCCGTGAAAACATCTGGTCCTAGACTTTTATTTGTTGGAAGTTTTTTGATTACTATTTCAGTTTCATTGCTGGTAATTAGTCTGTTCAAATTTTCTATTTCTTCCTGATTCAGTTTTGGGAGGCTGTAGGTTTCTAGGAAATTATTCATTTCTTCTAGGTTATCCAATTTGTTGGCATATAATTTTTCAGAGTATTCTCTTTTAATCCTTTGTATTTCTGTGATGCCAGTTATTATTTCTCCTCTTTCATTTCTGATTTTGAGTTCTCTCTCTCTGTCTGTCTCTCATGAGTCTGGCTAATTGTTTATCAATTTTGTTGATCTTTTCAAAGAACCAGCTCCTGGTTTCATCTGTTCTATTTTTATTTTATTTTTTTTCCTATACCATTTATCTCTGCTCTAAAATTTTTTATTTCCTTCCTTCTGCTCATTTGGGGTTTTGTTTGTTCTTCTTTTCCTACCTTCTTTAGATGTAAGTTTAAGTTATTTGGGATTCTTTTTGCTTCCTGAGGTAGGCCTATATTGCTATAAGCTTCCCGCTTAGAACACCTTTTGCTGCATCCCTAAGATTTTAGGTCATTGTTCTTTCTTTTTCATTTCTCTTTATGTATTTTTAAATTTCCACTTTTATTTCTTGTTTGACCCTTTCATTGTTTAGTAGCATGTTATTTATTTAACCTCCATGTATTTATGTTTTCCCAGATTTTTTTTCTTGTGGTTGATTTCTAGTTTCAAACTATTGTGGTTGAAAAAGATACACGGGATGACTTCAATCTTTCTGATTTTGGTGAGAATTGTGTTGTGGACTAATATGTGATCTATTCTGGAGAATGTTCCATGTGCACCTGTGTATACTGCTGTGTTAAGATGGAATGTTCTGAATATATCTGTTAGAGCCATCTGGCCCAATGTGCCATTGAAAGCCACTGTTTCTTTTTTTAAGATTTTATTTATATACTTGAGAGAAAGAGAGAGAGAGGGAACACACACACACATAAGCAAGGGAAGGGGCAGAGGGAGAAGCGGACTCCCCACTGAGCAGGGAGCCCAATGGGGAGCTCAATCCCAGGACCCTGGGGTCATGACCTGAACTGAAGATACCCTGAAAGCCATTGTTTATTGATTTTCTGTTGGGATGATCTCTCCATTGATGTAAGTGGGGTATTAAAGTGCCCTTTTGCTATTGTATTAGTATCAATTACTTTATTTGTTATTAGCTGCTTTATGCATTGGGTGCCCCCATCATGAGTTTATACATATTCACAATTGTTATGTCTTTTTGTTGGATTGTTCCCTTTATGAATATATAATGTCCTTCTTAGTCTCATTACAGTTTTTGTTTTAAAGTCTATTTTGTCCAACATAAGTATTGCTACCCTGGCTTTCTTTTCACTTTTATTTGTATAATAAATGCTTTTTCATCCCTTCACTTTCAACATGCATGTGTCTTTAGGTCTGAAATGATTCTCTTGTAGCCAGCATATAGATGACTCTTACTTTTTTATCCATAGCAAGTCCACTTTTAAGAATTTATCCAGAAAATACCCTTCCAATAATACAAAAAATACATTTGCATGGGTTATTAATCACAGCATTGCAAATGTACATCTACACAGCTATAAGAGGAAAAAACTAAAGAGTATTTCTATGAACTAATATGGACTCTTTTCCAGGATACATCAAGTAAAAACAAGACAAAGTGCAAGGGAGTACCTATTTATATGCCATCTTTTATAAAAGAAAGAGAAATAAAATATACATGTTTCTACCCATTTCTGCCCCCACCCCAAAAAAGTATAACCTGAAACTAAAGATTACTTACTTAAAGAAGTAAGAGGCAGGGGCATGAGGTGGGAAGGATGATGGGACAGGAGAAGAAACAGCTCCCTGAGTATAATTGTTTGTACAGTTCTGACTCTTTGAAACCATGATGATATGTCATAGACCAAAAATACAAATAAGTGATTCAAATCAAGCAGGATGAGAGGAGAACCCAAAATTCATACAAATAATAACAAATGAGCCTAACTCAATTACAAACTATACCACTCTGAAGGGAGTGGGGAAGACAAGAGTAAACCTAAATAAGTTTGAAAACAGTATATTGACTATGTCTCTTAAGACTAAAGACAAAAGGAAATGTACACAACCATTGTATATGAGTTAGTAACTTCCTCCAACCTCCGAAAGAGGCATGAGTTAGTAATTCTGAAACTAGCTTGTGTATCTTATAGGACTGTGCAAATAAGTAAATAAACTTATATAAGAAGCAGATTCTTACTGTCGGAGAAAGGAGTTGCAAATAAGAAAAACCATAAGTAACTATTTTAATTTTTAGAGTTATCCTTGGAAAAATGACCCCAGGTTTGGAGCAGGGAAAGCATAAAATTAGCCTGGAACATCTTGTGGTGCAGGAAAAAGAAGTGCTCAAAAAAATAGCAGGGAATGTTGAAAGGACACAGAAATCAACTTGAAGAGGCTCCCAATGGTCAAATACAGGCCAATGTGGAGAATAAAATAAATGGTGATAGTAATGGATTAGAACATATAGAATAAAATAAATACCTATGACTCCATGCCAATATATATACATAATTGAGTTAACCAATAAATGAGAAAAAAAGGAAAACCTTCTCTTCTTTACAGAATTTTAATTAATAAGTGTCAAAAAATTATGGAAATAAAAAATTCAGTTGGCAATTAGTGGCTTAAGAGAAGATAAGGTACAGGTATTTAGATAGTTTTAAAGCATTTCTTTATAAGATACTAAGTAAAAAGGGAAAAACAGTTACTTTATAGTAGAGAAATCCATCAGACACTACCTTAACCAAGTGATCAAACCTAACATCACCAGGAATAAGCTACATCAACATCACAGACTCCAAATACAATGAATTAGGAAAACTATGATGTCATTTCTGTGGTATTCTTACTATGTATGTATAATATGAATTTAATCGTTATGAATTTAATCTTCATTTAGATCTGGGACCATAAAATGGGCATTTATGGAATAATTGGCAAAAGTGGAATACCGTCTGTAGATTAGTTAATACTATAATATCAATGTTCATTTCCTGATTTTGAAAATTATACTGTATTTAAATTATCAATATTTATGGAGATTGAATAAAAGGCATATAGAAATTTTATACTATATTTTGTACCATTGTTGCAAGTTTTTATTAACCTGAAACTATTTGAAAATAAAAATTTTAAAAATATATGCTGAAAAGAAAAAAAAAGCATTTTAAAATCCTGCCATCTCTGATTACATACAATTTTGTTTTTATTTATTTATTTTTTTTTACAATTTTGTTTTTAAAGGGAAAATTTGACACCCTCTCATTTTTATTTCCTTCTCAAAATAAAAATTTTAATAACATTTTGCTTTATGAAAAGCTAAAAAATATACATGGAAAGATTTTTTATATGTAAATTCTCCCCCAGATTAATATGTTCCCTTTGACTCATTAGTTTATAATTTTCCAACTATTCCTCACATTTTCAGAGGATATGATCCAAGGAATGATGTAATTTTTGTATGAATAAACTCCTAGTGATTGTACCTCCATGGTCATTTTGTCTTACAGTCGAATTTTACGTATATATTGTTCTAGCCAACAGATCTCAGGGAGTTCCTTTTCTACCCAAACTATCAGATGTAATTTAGCAGTAAAGAAAGAGTTGGCTCACGTGTAACAAGTACTCATGTGCGATTATGGAGTTTTCTTCTCTATTTCAAAAAGAAAGGTGGAGAAATGGAGAACAGGATAAAGGCCTGGAATCCCTGCTCCAGAAAGGTGAGAGCAATTTTGCCAACTACAAGACTCTTCACTACTCTGTGCTTACTTCACATTTTTAGCCTTAAGTTATGTTGAAGCCTTCTAGTTTCTTAAAATATATTTATTTACAACCTGCAGCTAATTAGGATGAATACTTTTTCAATTTCATTTTAATGAAATGTTTTGTTTTGGAGAACTCAAACGAAAACACAGCAAGTCTCCCAATTTCTACCACCAGAGGGCATAAGACATTAAGAAATAGGGCGAACAAAGCCCACTTGCTTGTGAGGTTCTCTGATTCTTATGGTTTGAAATCTGCAGTCAGCCACTTCCAGAAATGAACTCATTGGGAAGACAAATGAGGCATGTGCAGAGGAGGACAGGAAGAGCTTCGGAGGGAAAAACTCACTTTTTTGCAAGAATGTAATCCTCAACCTTGTTCTCAAAAGTGCTCACCTACATTCATTTGTTAATTATGTTATTGATTTAGGTTAAACACTCCATTCAACACTGAGAAAGGTTGGCAGTAATAAATTTCCTCTCCTGGTGATGTTTAAAAAAAATATTGGCTGGCTGATGCAATCGAATCTAGAAAATGAAGGATGAGCTTGTCCAGAATCAATGAGGCCAAGGTCTCTGAGTTCAATTTGTGTATGGATCAGTGAACATCTCTGTAAATCAGGTCCACCTCCTCACTGTGACCAGCAGGTGCACATCGTGGGTCGCAGAGGGGATGCAGAGAGAGAGCGTACGTACAAGAACCAGGCCAGCCCCACACTGGAGAACTGAATCAAAATGAGCGCTCATCCTGCTGATGTTGGGTTGATGAGGTCTCCTTACACGTGTATGGTATTTTGAACTTGAAGTTAGAAATTACTTGGAGTAAAATAATTTAAATTTCCCTGTCCCTCCACCATCATGGCTGTATCTCCCCGCTTCTTTATTTCTATTTCCTTTCCCACCTAAGCCCCAACTCCCCCATTTTTTTCTTTGATTGGTATAAACACGGGAAAGGTGATGAATTACTGTTTTTAATGGTTTTAAAACTTACTTCAATTCTGCCAATAGTTGTGCTGAAACAGTTTGAATGGGCAGGTGATTGATCTTAGGCTTGGACTTGAATCCAACTGGTCTCTTCATGAGATGGCGCCTCACCCACTCATTATTCTGGGGTCATTTCCTCCACCTTGCATAAAAATCCCTTGTGCTCATTTCACAGACAAGCATTTCTGAGGAAAACTGTACATGTTAGTTGGAATCAGTCGGATATTTCTATAATCAAAAACAGTCCATGTTGGTTTGAGGACGGTCATGACTAGTACTGCATCTGTACAACTGGAAATACCAGTGCACCACATTTTTCTCCCATGATGCTTCCAAATCTCTCTAAACAGGTAAAAGCAAACTAAAGAGCTAATTTTGACAGTTTAGCCAAAAACTGTGTTAAGTATTTGCGATATAAAGGCTAAGGGTCTGGAAGGATGGTTGGGCATAATATGGAATGCTTTATATTATTCTATCATGTTTGAGATAATTGCAATGTTTCCTTTTTATGTTCTCAGAATGGTCCCAGATATAATTACATAAATGTTCTGCACTGCCTAAAATTTACTGAAGTCTGTTTTTTGCTAATGTAGCTCATTATTCATTTCTACTTTACCATCTTTAGCCTTTTAATCGGTCTTTTATTATAAGATTTAGTGTTCCTCTTTAGATGTGAGTGTTACTGAGCCCTAGCTCTAATTAATATATGAAAACTATCTTTTGAATCTGCCAATTCTGACTGTTCTGGTTTGATACCTTTGGGAACCAAATTCTTTTTTAATGAAGTTGAATGGGTTTCAGAAGCAAACTTGCCTTCATCACAATTTAGCCCACCCAGGACCTGCTCAGTGTGAAGCCCGTGGAAGTTGATCCTATTCTTTTGCTTTGAGCATCTGACCAACCTCTGTGAATCCATATTGGAAAGGACACAGAGAAAGAGTCGATACCATGAGCTCAACAGAGTTCACTTTCCCTTCCCCAGCCCCTCCTTCGTGGGCCCATGGGCCCCTCGGGGATTCCAAATCACATTCTTCCCTTCCTGGACTCAGGTCAGATGGAGTTCTTCCTTTATCAAACTTGAATGCCTCCTTTGCTTCAATGCTCATAGAATTATACTGATTCAGAGAATACCCAAGGCTAAGTTAGTTTATATATAGTGACTCTTTATAGGGCAGCCAGATTTTGCTGACATCTGAGAATGGGATGTTAGAATATACTGGAGAGAACCTTGTCCTAAGGATCCAGGTTGAGACTGAGGTTATACTCCGCACACCTGGGTAGGCTTCAATATGTTCCTCAGGTAGCAGGGATGGAAACTCCAAACACTACCTAGATATATGAAGAATATGTGGCTTATTTATTATATATCATAGATTTACTCTTCCTCATAAACACCCACCTCACTGGGTACCAGGGGATGGAAAACACTCTTTCAAACTTACTAAAATTAGGTATTATTGTCACTTCTCTTTTAAATGGATTTTTCTATGATGCATTTTCTTTTGGATACATGTCGAATCTTTCCACCTTTCTCTCTCTTCCTTTGCTCTTTCCAACGATGGGGAGGATGGGGCTGATATACTCACATGGCAGCAAGGTCAAGGCATGACAGGGCTCTCCTGATTCCCAGTGAATGGTCTGGTCCCCTCCCAGCTGATGCGTCACAGGGTCCACACTGGTGTTTGGAACACTTTGCTGGCACATACTCTGGCCCTATTTGCCTCTGGTGTGTCTTCTCACACTGCAGCAGATCGTGCATTCTCAGGCCTCTCTCTGCCAATTCTCTGGTCTTCTAAGCACCAACACATCTACTCATTGAGGCCTAAGGGACCTTCCAGAATCCCCAGCAGTCAGTTATGTCTCATCCATCTAGTCATTTGCCAATGCCACACTCAATCACTTCACATGTCTGCAAGGCTCTTTCCTCCAGAGTTTCAAGCAGTGATGGGGGAGAAATTGGATTCTTCTTTGAACTTTCTAAGCAGGTTGCATATACTGAAAAAACTACATCCCTGATTCTCCTTCCTTTCTTCCTCAGCACTCCACAGCATGGAAGGGAAAACATCCCATTACCTGTAAGAAACTTCTTTTTATGATTTCTTTGCATGCCCTCTCTTTTTATGTCCTTTCTGAGATGGTATTTGTCTCTTTTTCTAAAGTCATAGCAGTAGACAGGCTGCAGAGAGACAAGCTAATTCATTCCTAAAGAAAAATGCAGCTGGAAAGATCCCAAAAACATTCTCTGACACACCGAACTTGTGTATAAATTTCAGTTTCCTCAGCCAAAAAATGGAGAAAATAATATCTGGACCCAACTCCCAGGATGAGGAGCTCTCTTGAAATCTTTCTGGATAAAATCTCTAGAAAGTGGAATTGTATAGATGTCTATTTAATAGAAGGTTTGCCCTCTCAGAAAGTCTATGCTAGCATATAATCCTGCTAGATTAGCCATAAAATAGCATGTGATGCACACACATGTGCACATGGAATCATTCTCCACTCGTATCCCCCTCTTTGGAAATGTCCTTCAATCTGTGTTAGGCTTAAACAGCAAGAGGCTGTTAAAACTTCAATATAGTTACAAGTCTAATGTGTTGCCTTTTCTTAAATGATTCAAAAACCTTAAAAACACAATTTACAAACACAAACACAAAAGCCTTTAAGAGACAATTACTTATTCATTCAATAAATATTTTCTGAGCATCTACTATGTGACAAGCATTGTGTCGGGTTCTTGGATGCATCAGTGGTCAAAAAAGACCCCAAAACTCACAACAAAACATAGGAGGCAGGGGGAAACTTTTGGAGATGATATAGGAGTTTATGGCATCAATTGTGGCCATGGTTTCATTGGTGTGTACTTATCTCCAAATACATCAAGTTGTATATACTAAACTCCTATGGTTTTTTGTATGTCAAACATCTATCAATATAGAGGTTTAAAAAGAGGACTATGACCTTTGCCCTCATATTTGACAAGAACAGAAAAAGGTGAGAAAAAGGGAGGCAGAAGATAAGCAATATACTTAAAGTATACATATATATAAATAAATAATATTGTACGTTAGGAGCAGACAAGTAGATTAATATAAAAAGAACACAAATTATTACAATGATTAAAGTAGCTATTGTTGTACCCTCATTTAGCATATTAAAAACTGACTCACTTATTCATATCTCTCAATTAGTTTATATCTTCCAGTGTTAAAGAAACCTTTAACCAACAGGGGAAGAAATATTGCCTCTGACCAGCAAACGTTGCAGTTTGCATGTTATGATCCTTAGTCAGGACCTGAGCCCTGAGTGACATTTCCAGAGTGATTCAGACTTAATCCAGTGGCCATGTTTGCCCTCCCCCCTTGCCTGCCTCCTTCCTCTTTCTAGAGTCACAGGGCACTTATCATGTCAGTGGGTCTTTTCAAGATCAGTTTTCATTTCTGGCAACCTGTCATGTTTTCCTGAAATGATACGTTCTTAACTTATGACTGGCAAGACATGCTGTTGTCCTTTCAGTATTATAAACAATTTTGGCAGGATTTGTTAGCACTATGATCAACTTATGATGCCTCATCAGCACCTCTTGATAATTAGACCAATCATCCGAGAGGTTTTGTTTCTGAGAAGATGAGAGATTGAGCTTACTCTGGGTAATGTGGTGAATCTATCTTCTTTCAACCCTCAATGTATTTCAACCCCACATGTATTCCGACACGGCTGGTCACAATCTTTCTTAGTCTTGGTATGCTTCTTACTTTTTCAGAACTCCTGGAATTACTCATAATTCTCTTCACCTTACCTACATACAGGAAAAGTATGTATCTATGTTTAATAAAGGGCCATATATCCAATAAAAGAAACAGAACACTCACATATGTCAACACCACCTTTCTCTTAAAATTAATACAAATTAAGCATACCTATTATGTTTAACCTTCTTCGCATCACAAAGTTCTGTTTTGAATTTCACCTTTTCCTATTTGGTTATCATCACAGATTTGTCAAATCAAGAACTCAATTTGTTTATGAATAATTATTTTTTTATGCTGAAGTGGTTTTGAGTTGGATAGTGGAAATCCCTCAAAGCTGACTATTGTCAGCATTACTCCAGGTATTTTTAAAGCAGCTCTGCATTCAGACAAGAGGAAAAAGGTCCCCCTAATCTTTAATTTGCTCAGGTTCATTTTAGTGGAGAGTTAGAAAAGAATGAAGTTCCAGACACTAGAGAGCACATTTGACATTTTATTTCTCAACCTCTTTAGTGAGAGAACATACTAAGAATCCACGTGTTTATTTTTAGTTTAGCTTTGATTTCCTAGATCCATTTTATTTTCTCCTAAATATTGTTCTTCTCTATGACATAATTAAATCCAGATTGAGACAGGACCCTTCAAAAGGGGTTCATATCAGTATTATCCCCCATTTTTACCCTCCAGCTGAACCTAGAACTCAAATCCTTTTTCTGCAGCTTTTACTCTTATCTTTCAGCTTGGAAATTGGGAAAAGCTTTACAGAAGAAATAACATCTGAGCCAGGTCTTGAAGAATCAGAGAATCTACCAGTTGACAGGTGGTAGAGGATGGAGTGGGAATGAGATATAAAAAGTACCCCAGATAAAACTGAGCATTTATGCAGGTACATCATGTGTGGAGATCCAGAGGCACAAAAAGGACTTGGGAGTGGAATGATGGGAGGAGACGGCAGTGAGAAGAGTTGATGGCAATGTGGTATGTTTGGTTAGTAAGAAAGATCTTAGTTTGCCACACTATGTAGTTTCATTTTTATCCAGTGGGTGATCCTAGTACAAAAGTAACTAGGTAGTTTTAAGAAATGCCCTGGAAAACTAGTCAAAATAAATTAATAATAAACTCAAAAAACTTATTTATGTATACCATCAACCTTCCTTCAGTGTGAATAGAGTTCTTCTAGAAGGGGATTAAAGAAGGAAAATTTTATGTAAAGAACTTTTAACAAACTTCTGATGTTTTTATAAACTGAAGTTGATAAGTCAGTTCTAATGAACATATCATCTCATTGTATGATAGTGCTTATCCATCTCCTTCACCCACAGAAGAAGGGATCAGACATTGCACCACTGTGGTAAAGAGAATCCTAAAATGGCCCCATGATCAATGCCCCTGGTTTACGTGCATGATTCGGTTACATATTTGATTAGGTTACCTTACATATCAAGAATTGAAGGATTTTGCAGGTATAATTAAGATCCCAAATTAGTTGACAAATTCATCAAAAAGGAGGTTATCCTGACTGAACCTGACTTAATCAGTTGGAAGCCCTTTAAAAACATTTTAGACTTTAAGGAGGTCACAAAGACATTCTTTTCTTGGCTTTGAAGAAGCAAGCTGCTGTAATAAGTTCTACAGCTACACGGAAATAAATTCCACCAATAATTATGTGAGCTGGGAAAAGGAATTTGAAACTCAGATGAGATCTGTGATATCCTAAACAAAGACTCACCTAAGCTAAGTCTGGAAGCCTGACCCATGGAAACTGTGAGATATAAGTATATAGTGTTTTAAGTTAAAATTTCTGGAAATTTTTTATAAAGCAATAGAAAATTAATATGCCTTTAGAATGGTAAGGGAAATCACACAGAATCAATACTTACCTATTAAAATAGGCAGCGTGGTTATGATTAAAGGCTACATGGGTTCATATTCCAACACTACCACGTACTTGCCATGTAATTTGTGTATCTCCATGCTTCCATACCTTGATGTCCTCATTATGAAAGAAGGATAAAAATAAGGCTTAACCTCATACAACCATTTTGAGGATTAAAGGATTTAATTTATGCAAAGTCCCTACAAGGGCACCTGGCACACAGTAAGCACACTATAAAACGTTAGCTATCTTTACATGATGCTTCTCTACTAATTATCAATGGATCAAGATACATCAAAGGCTTTCTTCAAATACCCCTCTTAATAAATAAGAGTATCACCCTATTAAAAACATTCAAGGCATCCTGATGAAAAGATCAAACTTATCACTGTGTTGAGTTTCCATAGTCAATTTCAGTCAGAAAAAAAGTTAAATAAAGGATAACAGAAGAAAACGTGATCTCAATTTCAAACTACAAAAATAGGTGTGTGTGGGGGCTTACTATATCTGGAACTCTTTATGCTCTCCTAAGATTTGGAAATCAGTCACAGTTCCAAAGTAATCACTAAAACACATGAACAGCTGCTAAATTCTTGTGTTATAATTGCTATATGTTATTTCCAAGGAATTATACAATGCAAATATTCCACATCTATACAATATAATTGAACAAAATACTTTGGGGAAAGCTATTTAGCTACAGTAGGTAGAATAAAAGGTAGGTAGGTAGATGGAAGGGAGGGAGGGAGGGAGGGAGGGAGGGAGGGAGGAAATAGATTACTTGGAATCATGATCATGAGAAGATATATCTTGAATTCCCTGGGTTGAATTGATTTAATTTTAAAGAAAACATCAAAAATGTCAGCAGATTAACGCAATAGAAACTAATTTCTTGCTCACAGATGGTTTAAAGTGAGGTCGACAGGGAAATTCCTTTCCATGCAATCACTCACTAACCAAGACTCTCTCCATCTTGTAGGCGACTCTGTATCCTATGGTTTCATTGCTATTTGCTTCCACCTGACAGAGTAGAAATAACATAGAAGAGCACATGTGGGAAGTTGTAATGGACCAGACTGAAAAGTAGAATGAATTTTCCCTTTGCTCTCATTTTATTAAGGACCACTCAGTCACATGGCCATATGTAACTGCAAAGGAGAAAGGGAAACACAGTGGGGCTCTTGTGCCAGTTGGACAAAATGGATTTCAGTGAACAGGAAGCAGTCTCTGCCATAAACAACATGCGGTCCGGATGTGCAACTGGCACATGGTTGAAAATTTACAGGCGAAAACATAACTTTTGAGTCAAGATAATCTAGTTTCCAGGGGCCTGGGTGGGTTAGTCCTTTAAGCATCAGACTCTTGATTTCAGTTCAGGTCATGATCTCAGGGTCCTGAGATTGAGCCCCTTGTCAGGCTCCATGCTCAGCAGGGGGCCTGCTTAAGATTCCCTCTCTCCCTCTGCCCCCATCCCCCCACCCTCACATGCATTTTTTAAAAATATTTTATTTATTTAAGAGAGAGCATGCATGCATAAGGAGAGAGGAGGGGGAGAGAGAGAAGGAGAAGGAGACTCCCCACTGAGCAGGGAGTCCTACCTGGGCTCAATCCCAAGACCCTGAGATCATGACCTGAGCCAAAGGCAGGCACTTAACTGACTGAGCCAGGCACCACTCCACTCTCTCTCTTAAAAAAAAAAAAAAAAAGAAAAGAAAAAATCTAGTTTCTAAACTTAGCCACTTGACAGTTGTCTGATCTTAGCAAAATATTTCCCTTCTCTGTGCCTTAATCTTATCAGTTCTTCAGCTTTTAAATGAGGATTTGAAAATCCTACAGTTTAAGATTCTTATGAGATTGAAATGAGATAAAATGCCTAAACTCATTTGAATAATGATTGACATTTATTCAATAGGTACAAATATTTCATTCTAACTGTACTGTTGGTTTGGGAAGACAAAGAAGCAAGAGGCTCTACTATTTGAGCTAAGAAATCAAATGCACTACATCAGAATATATTATTCCAGCTGAATTACTGGACTGAGAAAGTTTTAAAAGGGAGAATCTTCACAGAATAGAAATTCATTTCTTGCTCTTATAAAAGTTCCTGTGCAGATGTTCACGTTAGGAACCACCTCCCATGCAGTCATTCAGAGATCCGATCTTCGTCCATCTGGAGGCTTCCCCAGTCCCAAGGGCTTTATCATAATTTTTCCAATGTATAGAGATGCAATGCAGAAGCAATATGGGATGTAGTTTGAGCTAAGAATTAGGGGTTTCAGTATTAGAATATTTGAAGCTCACAGAGAGAAAACTCTTCTAATTTAAAAATAAAATGAGGAAAAAAAATAAAAATAAAATGAGGGACGCCTGGGTGGCTCAGTAGTTAAGCGTCTGCCTTTGACTCAGGTCATGATCCCAGGATCCTGGGATCGAGTCCCTCATTGGGCTCCCTGCAGGGAGCCTGCTTCTTCCTCTGCCTGTGTCTCTGCCTCTCCCTCTGTGTCTCTCGTGAATAAATAAATAAAATCTTAAAAAAAATAAAAATAAAATGAAAGCAATCTTAAAATATTAAGGAACTGAAAAATGTTGGTAGTGTAACTCTAGGGCTGAGATTCACAATAATCTGGTTATCACATATTATGATTCAGGTTGTTTGAGATATTTTTAGATTTAACTTTTGCCACATTTAAACCTAAGGAATGCCATGAACACCAGTCTGGAACTGGACCTGGGCTATGCACTGCTTATCATCTGAAGCAAGTGACCCTATCACTGATAAGCTGAATTCTGTATAATTGAAAGGATTAATTTATAGAGTGGTCCTGAAGTCTGGATTATGGGGAGGATGCTGCCTCAACACAGAGAGGAGGGAACAACCCTTGTACAGCATTTCTCAAGGTTGAGTTATGCACAGACATTGTTTACAGAAAACTAATTTTCACTAGGCCCCAAGAATATAACCAGAAACCAAGTCTTCTAGTCTTCAGATTCCAGTTTGGGGAATACATCCTTAATCAAAACAACTAAGAGCAAAATATAGCCCTGCATGCTTCATCTTCTTGGTTTCTCCATCATATTCCAACTTCCCTGACTTCAAATCCCACTCCCTGTCCCCCTTTTGCACAATCACACACTTTTTTTGTGCTGTCCTCTCTAAGAAGCATCTTAGAACACATCCGCCTTGTCTGCCTGCCTGGTTCTACCCCTTAGGCCTTGTTCTAGTTTGATGAACTTCCTGCTGACCTGAAAACCCTATCCAAACCTGCGCTCTCCATCCCATGTGCTTCATTCACAATATGGTAGGCAATGTTCTCACTTCAGTAGGTTTCTCTGCTTCTGAGTGCTGACCTTGGCTGGACCACATATACATTAGGGAAGAGGGAGGAAGGACACCTGGGGTACCGTCCATGCACCAAGCCTCACAGCATCATTTCTTACCCTGGTGCCCTCAGGAAATTCCTGGAGCGTTTCAGCTTCTGCTCCCACCTCTGCAATGTAGGGATGGTAACACTTTCCCAGCCTCAGACAACAGCCACCTTTGATTTGGGTTCTTACCATGCGCCTGGTTCTCTGTCAAGTGTTAAATGTGTTATCTCATTTAATCCTTATACCATCCCTGGGAGGTATGTTCCTAATATCATGCCCACATTTTTAGACAAAGAAATTGAGACAAAGGAAAGTAAAGCAGCTCAATCAATTTCGGAATAGCCCTTGGAGCCTTCGGGTTTCCAGATGACATCAACCCAGTTCCTTTACTTGCTTCCTGAAGTACAGTAACAACAGAAACTGTTATGACTAGAGGCACATTTACAATAAATACCATAGTCACACTGTGTGCTCACTTGAGCAGCACTTCTGTGGTGGTGCTTTGCCACATCAGCCCACTTTACCAAAAGTCAAGCAACACAAACTTAAATTTGACCTAGTTTAATCAAAATGTGGGTTGTGGTTCGATTATTTGACAATTGGTTACTAAGAATTTAAAGTGTCTAACCACCACTATAAATGCAGTCTTTCTCTTGCGGTCTCTCTCAGAAACTAAGGTTGCCATTTCTCACTGCCACATATACCCTGTAATTCCTCCCCGGTAACTGAGACACTAAATGCAGAGGGAGCTGCCTCCCCACGGACCCCATATGTCAAGGTATGGATTTAAAGAGGCATCATGGGACAGATATTGAGATGACATTCCACTGACAAGTCCCAAATATTAGCCCTTTACATTTAGTGTCCTTAGTATAGTGGCCGTAGCTTTGGAGCCTTTAGTTTCCTCAATAATAATCTCTATTGTTTACTTCCCACTGAAGAAGTAGACAGACTGAAGTGGAGAGGAAGGCGAACTCAACTAGGAGTGCTGGTGTCAAAGGGACAGGCCGACCACAGCAAGCTGACACCCGGTGGCTGTGGTTCCTTCCACCACAGCCCACTATCAGAGGCTGAAGTGAGACGATCGGACTTGGCCCAACCTTGTGGTAGCCAAGATTCACCCCGGCCTTGCTGGCCACACCCCTTGCTCAGTCTACAAGGCAAGAGGTGTTCTGAACCACAGACACGGATTACACACCAGATTCCAACGCAAGGGTGAGCCGTTGCTTTCCTGTTTCCTGTTTGGGTCACAGGCCTCCTTCAGCTATTCTGGAATGTTAGAACACGTAATCTGTTTTGAGTTTGGAAAGGTCCGATGCTCCTTTATGTGGGGGTGTTCACTTATCAGAAAAGAAAAAAAAAAGCTAGCCTCCTGCTTTCAGCAGTGAAGTGTGGAAATGTAGCACATCCTACTCTGACATTTCTTTTCTTCCTCCTGAGCCCCAGTCGCTAGATTGTGGTTTCCAGGCTGTTTTGCTTTTTATTTCTTTCTAATTGGTTTTACTCTTCATGCCAAGTGTCTTAAGTCACATTAACTAAAGATGTAATGTTTTTGAAGTAACAAGGAAAGCTGGTAGCAGCCTCCTGCCAGGATGGACAGATGGATTTATAAGGGCCTGGGTGAGGCCCTCTTGCTGATACTCCTGGAATGGTGGGTTTTGACAGCGCTGTCCCATACCTCCATGGCTTTCATCCCCTAATCACAGAGGGTTAAATCCACTGCTACCTATTTACCTCTCAGAGAAAGCTTGACACCTCCTCAGATTTCCCAGACTTCTCTTTTCTGACCCTAGCTACAGTGACTATCCTGGGAGCAGCTGGCATACGAGGCTTTGAGCTTCAACTCTGGCCATGTCTCCTGGCAATTACCTCTACCTGGGACCCAAAGCAGTTTGCATGACCACTAAAGGGGTAAGAGAAATTGGTATTTTTGGAAATGTTAGATGTCGAATGTCAATGTTTGTTTAAACAAACACACACACACACACACACACACACACTTTTCTGTGTCTGTTTCAGTCTTCTCAATCAAATAACTTTGCTTGACTCATTTAGCATATATCACCTATTTGCTTTGGATGCATCATCACCATAAGAGAATAAAAAGAATGCAGAGTGACAATGGCCAAGGCACTTGACACATCTTAAGTCTTCCCATATTACAAAGGAGGGAACTGAGGCCAGGAAAGGCAAAGAGCTTTACCCAGAGTCACACAGGACTGTCTGGCTCCAGACTCCACACCATAACACATGCTAGATTGCCCCCCAGAATCTCCCAAAGTTAACATACTCTCAATTCTAGGGCTGGACATCAAGTCTTGAATCCTTGCCTTTTGTTCAACTCTAGTGAACTATATGGAATGACCCAGAAGGAAACATACTTTGCCTCTAGCTCTCCCTGAAAGTCCTGATCCAAAAACCTAACAAGCCACAAGCCCTCTACTTCCTCCTTTTAGTGCCATATTCTCAAGCTCTGGTGTTGGGGTGTCCTGCTCTTAGCCCTGGCACCAGCCAGCACCAGCCCTAGATCTGGCCCAAACCAGTTCCCCAAAGGATCTCTTCACCCCTCAGGAGACTTCCCCCTTCTATTATGTATTATTTAACTCCCATCCTCTAAACAGCTGCAACTACACCATCCCCTTTCTAGCCTGGGGATAGAAATGAGGCAGAGCAAGAGAAGGCATGAGTCTGGTCTTCTTAGCCTGCCGTCAGTGATGGTTTCCACCACATAGAGGATTTTCATTCCAATGTCTCCACTGTAAGTCTTCAACGGTTCTTCCTTCACCTACTCTGGAGAAGGTTGGAATTAGGGAGAATGAAAGACTAGTAATGACCCTCTGGGAACAGCTTGAGGTTTTAAACCACTTAGGAGTATCTACCTTCTTAAGAGAAAAATAAATACAAGAAAAACAATCTATAATAAGTGAGAGTGATTTTAAATTTCTGAGATAGAAGAGTTCCAAGTAGTTTGCAAAGGGTCTGATCACAGGAGTGGGCTGCTATGGTGTACAGATGGGAGCCAGCAGGAACCACAGGGCTGAGTGACTTATCCTCAATGCATAATGAAGCATCCAGGCCAATAGACAGAGCTGGGATAGAGGGTTATTCACAAGACAGACATCAAGGTGCTCTACAATCAGAGGGGTCCACCTTGAGTTCAGTACACGACAGCCATTGGACAGGTAGAGGAAAGGTGTATATGTAGATGTATCCATCTCGACAGAAAAGATTATTTGGGGTAGAAGAGGCTATGCTAAATGAAGGAAATGCTGCTTCCACTTCTCCCTAAAATAAAGGAAAGGGAAGGAATGAGAAGAACATGTGCAACTAGCTTCCTCCAGAAAGTATTTCAAGGTGAGTCATGTCAAAGCCATGGACCTAACCTAGGCCCATGGTTTGAGGAGGTAGAAAGTCTAGATTCCCTAAGTTGGTATAACTTCTACAAACCCCATCAAACTCAAGCATGATATGTTTAACTACATCACTAACAATACCTATTCTTATCACTTCATGTGCACAATACAATTCCAGCATGTGGGTGATTTAATTAGGGAAAGACAATTACTGGCATGCAGTACAGGGTATAAAAGACTTTGCCACCAAGTACAGAAGGAAAACAGCACACATGAATAAAAACGATGGAAGTTCTGCTTTTTTTGAGCTCATCTGGGTTAGAGCTCCCTCAGGTATAAGGAAGAAACACGCAGTGGCAAAAGAGAGAGGTGAAGTGGCATGGGACAGAAGAGTGCAAACAAAATGGAAAGGTGCTATCAAAGGAGAAAACAACTGTAGAACTGGAACAAACAGGTGCTGCTCCTGACAGCTCAGCCTCACCACAGCATAGACATGGTAAGCATTTGCCTGGGATTTACTGGAAAGCCCATGGACAGCAGAACATAAAATGGTTGTCCTGTTTTACTGGACTAGTTGGTAGCAGATATTTTTAACACCTAGACAAATATTTCTGTGCAATTTAGTTCTGAGCACCAGGGTTCAAAGTCTGGACTTTTAGGGAGACAACGTCCTTCAAATGTGTTGGCGAAGGTGGCAGCTGCCAAGTAAAGCACCACAGAGTTAGGGCTGTCCAGCCTTCCTTGGGCAGTAGTTACAGAAAGTAAGTCATGTTCTTGACCTCAGGAATCCCCAAAGTCTTTAACAGTTGAACGTGCAATAGGACACTCCAAGAGGGAGGTTATAGTAGGCAACATGGCCTCCAAAAGGGAAGTTACAGTATGTGACATGTCCTCCAAGACAGAGGTCACAGTAGGCGACACGTCCTCCAAGATGGAGGTCACCGTAGGCGACGCGTCCTCCAAGAAGGAGGTCACAGTGGGCGACATGTCACAAGTCTATTTAACCACTGAACTCCTTTATTTTTCATGCCAATCTATTAGTATCTGTGATAGGGTTTGTTGACTCCAATTTGAAAAACAATAAGCAAGTTGATTGATTTGATGTATGGACTTGGCTGGCCACACAGTGCCCAAGTATTTAGTCAAAAACATAATTCTGGATGTTTTTGTGAGGATGTGTGGAAGAGATTTACATTTAAATCAGTAGACTTCTAGTAAAACAGATTGCCCTCCATAATGTAGGTGGGCCTCATCCAATCAGTTGATAGAACAAAAGGCAAGAACAAACTGCCGGGAGAATGCCTTTTAGATTCCGTCTTCAGTACTGGTTCTTCCTGGCTTGCCAGCAGGCTCCTTTGCACCCGAGCTGCAACCTTTCCCCCCGAGTCTTCAGTTTGTCAACTTTCCCCCTCAGATTTTCAACTCCCAAAGCCTCCACAATCACATGATCCAATTTCTTAAAATGAATCTGTATCTAATTTCTGTATCTATATATCCTATTGGCTCTGTTTTTCTGGAGAACACTGACTCACACACTAAATTACAGTAAATTTGGAAAATAGACTGGAGTCTATTTCCAGGTAGTAGATTAATTGCCATTCATGCTTAAAAAAAAAAAAGAGAGAGAGAGAGAGAGAGAGAGAGGAACGAACATATTTCTGATGCACCATACAGATTTTTGAGATAAAGGGTGGCTAAAAACCCAGGCACTGAGGCCAAATACAAAACATGTCAGAACAAACAAAATGAATCTTAAAAACAAAAGCACCAATAAAAGAACAAAGAGATAAAAACATCAAATGAAAAAAAAAAAAATCCTGGTCTCTTACTGAGGTCTTATCTAAGGTAAGCCAGACAGACCTAAAGCTTTTAGCTGACTTGCAGGCAGAGGCACCAACTCAGTCTGGCTTATGTGTTCATGCTCTAAAAGCAAAGCCACAGAAGAAGAGATGTGGGGTCACAAGCTTCTGCATGATAAAGGCACAGCCAGAGAAAAACTGAAGAAAAGCCGAGGCATAGAACTGATGTAAGATTTGGGTGGAAAAGGCACAAGACAAGGTCCCAGGGTCCTTACTGACCTTACCCAGCACGAGGCAAAGAGCCAGGAGCAAGTCATTCCACGCTTTTGAGCAAAGGCTTTACCTTATTCTTGCCCATGTGACTTTGAAGCCTCTAGAGTTTCTGTAGCTTCATTAACGATTTCTAAGTAACCACACCACGATCCTCCTTAACTGTGCTTATGGTCCACCTATTACCTGACACACTGACTGACTTATTTTATTTCAGTACTATGTGGTCTCCTAAAAAGAATTTGATGTTTATAACAAAAGCACAAAGACACAAACTTAAAAAAAAAAAAGAGAGTGAAAGACAGTAGTCAACAAATAAAGGAGAAAGGGAAGATTATGTTCTAAGAGAAAAGCGATAGAAAGAATAACTAAATTTGAAATTCAATTCAATAAACATTTACTGCAGATTATCTCCAAATCTAATTTCTTCACCAGCATTGGACAGATATTAAGAAGGCTGCCATTTACCTGCTGTGACTTTGGGCACAGTTAGTTAACTCTCCATGACTATACTTCTCTATCTAAAAAATGGAGATACCAGTGAGTAGGGGGGAGGAGGATAAAACTTTCCCAGAAATTAGTACAACTTCAAATTATGCCTATTTCTTTCACTCCTAACCTAGTAAAAGTTCCTGAAAGAAAAGTCTGAGAGAGAGGAGAGGGCCAACACTTATTATGCACCTACTATATGTTAGTATTCTACAAGGCAGCTCATTTAACCACTAAAGCTTGTGAGAAAACATTTTAAGATTTATTTATTTTAGAGAGGGAGTGATTGATTGACAGTGAGCACATGTGGGAGGGGCAGAGGGAGAAGGAGAGAGAATCTCAAGCAAACTCCCTGCTGAGCGTGGAACCCAATACAGGGCTCGATCTCACAATACTGAGATCAGGACATGAGCCAAAATCAAGAGTTGGTCACTCAATTGACTGTGCCACCCAGGTGCCCCAAAAAACATTTTTACCAGTATAAAGATGAAGTCTTAGAGATCCCAGAACTTCGATCAGAAGCTTCAAGTGACCTAAAATCTACTCTTATGAAGCATAGCACAGACTGATGCTCTACAGAGTAGGATCCCCACATCAACCTGCTTTAGAATCCCTCAAAATGCTT
Organism: Canis lupus baileyi; assembly: GCF_048164855.1. Classification (NCBI taxonomy): domain Eukaryota; kingdom Metazoa; phylum Chordata; class Mammalia; order Carnivora; family Canidae; genus Canis; species Canis lupus. Next base: position 12,352,983 of record NC_132848.1, read on the forward strand.
CTTCCTAGACTCTTCCCTGAGACCTGCTTAATTTCACTCTCTTGATAGTAGCAGAATTTCTTGATGACAGTGGTTTTTAATAAGCCACCCACTGCCGTGATTGTCCTGCACACTCAAGAGCCATTGGTTTATTGGTCAGGAACACGGACTCTGAAATTAGGCCTGGTCCTGGTTTTGCTCTGTTCTAGATATGTGACCTTGGGCATATTGCTTAACCTTTCTGAGATTTTTTTTTTTTACCTCGTTCAAAACATGGAGATAGTAGAAGTTCATAAAGTTACTGCAATGAGGGGGGCCTGGGTGGCTCAGTCGGTTAAGCGGGTGTCTTTGGCTCAGGTCATAATCCCAGGGTCCTGGGATCAAGCTCTGTGACAGGCTCCCTGCTCAGCGGGGAGTCCACTTCACCTTCTCCCTCTGCCCCAACCACACACACCCCTGCTTGTATTCTTGCTCGGTCTCTCTCTCTCTCTCTCTCTCTCAAATAAACAAAATCTTTTAAAAAGTGGGAGGGAGGGGTTAAATGATGATGATGATGAACGAATGCTTCGTGCCAAGTTTAAGGTTTAGAACATGGTAATTATTTTTCCTCCACATAACATTAATTTGATTTATTTTCTGCTTCCTCATTCAACTTCAGGATTCATTAGTTTTTATTTCTTCCCCATCTCTTAACTGAAACAAGCCAAGTAAATATTACCAGTGGCCTCCTTTGCTAAATGCAGTGACCTCTTTTCCAATTTCATGCATCTTTGAATTCATTTTGTCCATTATTTATTTATTAAAATTGTACTATACATCTGTTCTGGGCCAGACACTGGGCCAAGTAGAAAGTATACAACAATGGATATAACAGGTGCCATATCTACCCTCATAGACCCTTCAAGCCTGTGCTGGAAACACTGACTTCAGTAAGTAATCCTATGGTGCTATAAAAGTACAGCTTGTCCTAAAAGAAAATGACAGAAGGGATATTTTGTCAAAGAGGGTCAGGGAAGGTCTGAAACCTGAGAAGGAGCCATGTATGAAAATAATAGTGCTCAGGGCGCCTGGACGGCTCAGTCTATTAAGCATCTGACTCTTGATTTAGGCTTAGGTCATGATCTTAGGGTCCTAAATGGAGTCCCATGTTTGGCTTCATGCTGGGTGGGGACCCTGCTTAAGATTCTCTTTCTCTCATTCCCTCTGCCCCTCCCTCCTGAATGCTCTTTCTAAAAAAAAATAATAATAAATAAATAAATAAATAAATAAATAAATAAATAAATATTCTCACAGAAGGAACAGCAGCATGTGGGAAGACCCTGAGGAAGTAAAAGAACACCCATGTGGCTGGAGAAGAAGGGCAATATGAGGTAAACCAGGTGAACAGGGATGGGCTCACCCTGTAAACCATCATGAAGGAGTGAGCTGAATCCCCAGGGCAACTTGAGGCCATTGGAAGACTTTGAGCCAGAGGAGGATATAATCACTGAGGCTATGATGTGGATGGGTTAGATAGGGGACAGAAGAGAAGATGAAAGAACAGTTGGTTTGGACAGCGTGGATTTGGGTGCTGAGAGTGGAGATAGACACACAAATGGGAGAATTTAAGATAGATTTTCAGTGGAAAATTCAGAAAATCTGATGCTGGATTGAATGTGGAAAATAAAAAAGGAAGAGGCGCCATGAACTCTTCTGAAGCTCAAGGTTGAACAACTGTCAGAATCGTAGAGCCGATTTACCAAGAAGAGGCATGAAATCACCCCCTGGGGGAAGCACCAGGATCTGTACCTTTGTAGAAATCTCCGGTGTGATTCTGACGGCTAGCCCTTGTTGAGAGGAGGCAACCCAGAGAAGCCCTATAGAGAATGGCAGTCAGGTGTAATGGTTCACAATCATATCTTTCTTTGGAGGTGGTTTGTCTTGTTCGAGTCTTGTCACTCCCCAGCTATATTGCTGGGAAAGCTGATTTCTTCACATATAAAATGAAAATAATAATAGAACCTGCCTCAAAGGTGCCATAAAAATGGTTATCCTATAAAACATTTGCAACACTTTGGAGCTACCATTTTTAAATTGGTTGAATAAATCAGGTATGTATTGCCCTGCCCTTTGCTTGATGGATTCACCTCTTTTTCCATGTGATGATTTCCTATATCCCTCCCTAATGGATAGTTTCCCTTGACTCCTCCTCCTACCACCCCTGACCCCAGCTGATCATCTAGGCCATTTCTCCTGCTTGCACAATTGTAGGCCTTAACACACATTAGAGTTATACTTCTTTGTCTTCTGAATAAGACTTAGGAATCCTGGAAGTAGCTGGCCTTAGCTTACACACATTAATATCCATAGAAATTAGTCTGATGTCATGGCTCGAAGCCCAGAATGAGTTAGCTGGATTTAAATGATTTTAGCTAAATTAAAAGCAGGATAAAAAAAAAAAAAAAAAAGCAGGATAGTCTTAGGAAATGCATCTCACAAACCAAGTCTCTTATTTAATTGTAGGGTATCATATGGATGCAGACACAGCAAGTTACACCCAAAGGATATAAAAAATTCACCCTAAGTGTCTATTTAGGCCCAGCCTTGAGCTTAAACCAGTCATGCCAAACATAACACCTTTCTTATCTACCTCTCACCTCTGCTTTGTTCTTCCTGAGCAATGTGGGGCCCATGCCTTTCTGTGGAACAGAAGAAAGGGGAAGGGGAGTGCGGAGGAAGACACACTCCTACAACTTGACAAAACTTTCCTTCACCCCTTAATGAGGAAAAGAAGGTAGAGCAAGCTGCTACTGTATGCACCAGAACAGGCGCACTCAGGGGCCTTTGAGTCCTTTCTTCCCGGGTGGTCTGGTGTAGACAGTCCACACATCAGTGGGCAGATAGCAACGTTAGTAGAGTAGCAAACGACCCTGGAACAACCTTCAGGGTAGGATCTGTGGTTTTTGCCATGCTCTTGTTGGGAAGCACAGCTTGGGCTCTTTCACGTTAATGCTTCTGGAGTCTTCATGCCCCAGAGAGTAGGTGTGACATACTGGTTGTGCATTTTAAACCAAAACAATTTCAGAATCTGGTTTCTCTCATGCTAAGGTTGCTAAAGCCTTCTATCTCCAGAAAGCCTGGGGGAGGTACTAGTCATGCCTTTCAAACCACAATAATTTGATGGAGGGTTTGAATTCCTAAGGGAAAAGATGAAAGAGCGTTTCACTCTACCTTGCAGTCTCAAGGCAAATGGGCAAAGCAGGAGGCAGTTTGACATGTACGAGCCGCCAGTTCTGGGAGCCAAACAGACCTGTGTCCAAATCCTGACTCATTCACTTTTTAGTTTTGTGTTCGGTAGAGTGGTTAATACTAAGACTAATACTTACACTTGAATGTGTTTGCCACATCACACACAGTGTTCTGTGCTTTATATACAGTGACTTAATCTTAAGAAAAATAAAACCCACGAGGAAGACACTACTATCATATTTTCCAGTGAAGGAAACTGAGGCACAGAAAGGTTTAGTTAACAAGTACAAGCTGGTTAACAGCAGAGCCAAAGATTCAAACCCAGGCAGTGTAGCTCTAAGCCCATGGAGTCTGGCTCCAGATACCTAGGCCTATATCCACTGTCTTCACCTGCCTTCATGTGCCTCAGGCACACATCATCTGACTCTCAGAATCTGAGTTTCCTCATCTGTAAAAGTTGGTCCTATGAGCCAACCTCAGTGAGGCCTAAGACAAGGTAAGTAGAACCCTAGACACCAAAGGGTCACCCATACTAGGTCAAGTGCCTTTCATTTCCAACTGGTTCATAGTGTGTTATCAGAATTTTAGGTAAATTCTAATAAAATTCAGCATCTAGAGAGCCTATGGACACCAAGTGTAATGGCTGGAATGGACAGATTGGAGGCTTAAAATTCGAGTTTCCCCAAACTCAAATTGCTTCAAAAGGCAGTGAGCCCCTGAAGCCAGGGGCTGTCTCACTATGTGTAAATGAACTGTGGCTTTTACTGACAGAAGCCCACCAATAGGTAACGACCAGCAGGGGGTACAAGTCAAAAGTTTGATGAGCCCAGAGGAGACCAATTACTTGGCTGGGCGGGGGGAGAGCACTGAGAAAAGTCCTTGAAGCATGATCAGAACATTTCCAGAAAGAGAAGAGGAAAGGCCAATGTCAAGAGAGGAATTTGCATGATCAAAGGCACCGAGGCGTGAGAACTCCCTTCACACAGGGTTAGTGAAAGGGGAGCGGGCTCTGAACAACAGCAAGACTGAAGGAGGTGTGGGAAGCTGTCTAAGAAGAAGCTCTGCAGGCCTTGAATGTCACATTTAAAAGGAAAGGACATCCTTGGACCTGTGCTTTAGTGCGAGACAATTTGTGTGCTGTTCTGTGTGTGGATTAAAGTGAAGAGCCTAGGTATTCAGGGAGACCAATTTTGAGGGAGAGAGTATAGGGGAACATTTGGTTTTCTTTTTCACCAACATAATCAAGATACACACCAAAATACATCAATATATTAAAATCTTTAAAAGGGAAGGGCCAAAAGTTATTTGCCACTGGACTGAAAATAGAAATACGCCATTACAGCCACTAAGGAAGATCAAACCAAAAAAATTGTAGTTGTTAGAAACTACCACATAAAATTGCAGATGTGCGAAGACATGCCATTGTAGAATTACGCACATATTTCCACCGGAGAACGGAACCTGGACAGAGCATGTGAAGTAAGCAAAGTAGTAAACAAAATGTTCAAAGCTCAAGAAGTGCTTTATTTTTCACCAAGTAGGGCCAATGTTGTTTTCTTTGAAATCAGCTTTCATATGCCTTGAAGAGAAGCTGATAGAGTGCTGTGGAAAACTCGACTTCTGAAATCACGATGAAAACTGCAACTCGACATGAGCAACCTGGTACTATGTCAGAGCGACAGGTTCTTGAACTTTTGACCCACACACCCAAAAAAAGTAGACTGAAAGAATGTTTCAGAAGAGTCAAGTGAGAGTGAGAGTAGTAGAAAAGGGCATGCGGGGATGGGTGCTGGGCCGTCGAATGCGGTTGTCCACACTGGCCAATCGTCCTCCCACAAAATCCCAAACTTAAATACTATTTCTTCAAGGTCCTCCCCTTTTTAAGCGATAGGCTCCCTATTAAATGTCTTTCCCCAAATTCATCATCCTCACTACTTGTGTGGGTAATTAGTCTAAATGTTTTTTCTCAAACATGGCCTTTTAACCCTTCTTTAAATATTTTATGTATGCATACTTTATTTTATCAATTTAACTGCAAACATTTTTAATATGGGAGTATTTGGGTAGCTTTCTGTAATTTTATCATCATGGCTTGCATGGAATGTAAAAACAAACAAGAGAACAATATTCGCAACAATAGCTAAGACCTGTTGAACGCTAACCATGTGCTCAGCATTGTTGCTGGAGCTGTTCATGTATTAACTCACTTAATCATCACAACAAGTACCTGAAGTAGATACTGTCACTGCCCCCAATTTACACCTGAAAAACCTGAGCCATGAGAAGGTTAATTATCTTTATCACACTCCCATAGCCAGTAAATGTATGATCCCAGGCAGTCAGACACCGGAACTGTGCTTCAACATACCCTACAATACTTTTTTAAATTTAAATTCAAAAAGGAAAACAGGAAAAAAAATGAAAATCAGAGGTCCTAGCTAGGAACTACAGATAAGACGGGAGGATCAAGTAAGGGCTGGCTTTTTTTAAATGTGGGAAACGATCTTTCTATGCAGGATTTTGTGGCCCATTCTGATACAGGGTCATCTTTGACATCAAAACTAAAGGCAACGTGATTCCTCAGAGCTCTGCCTCCACGGCGATGCCTCTATCCTCATGTGCTGCCACTTACTGGGATCTAAAGATAAATGTGAATCAATTAGAGACAGTGTTAGTGGGCAAAAAAGCAGCATCCCAAAAGAAAACATATCCATTCCTTACTGAAACAGTGACCTCTTCTCTTACTTTCTAGTTAGCTGATAGCTGTGATTGGCCATTGAGAAGAGGGAGGAGTAATGACTTCAATGACCCCAGAAGATTCCAGAGCAGAGAACAGCAGCAGTCTGGCTTTGTTCTTTGGTACCAAGTGCCCCCGTCAACCACTGCAGTAAGTACTCGTCTGCCTTTGGGCCCTATTAGCCCACACAGTAAACCCCGCTGGAAAGTAGGGCTGAGCTGTGAGTGCTATTGGTACTGTCTCCATTCTATGCTGGTTCTTTTAGACTTTGTGTTTCTATGGGGTCTACTCGTTGGTTTCCACTTTGATTTCTCCAATATTGAAGATATATTATATTGGCTTCTCTCCAGCTCTCAGAATGCTCTCTTCTTTAGTTCTATTCCTATGATCACTTGCTGTCCACTTGGCCAGCTACCCATATTGTCATGAAAGGAGAGTGTCACAGTAGGTAATATCACATCAGACTACAAACCTGGTACAAACTGGACCTTTAACTCATTCTTACCCTTCCCATACCCATCACATACTGTATCACATGCAAGGCTTATTCTGGGCATGACTGGGGGTAGGAAGATTGTTATGCATCTGATGTCCTCTCCAGTAGGCCTTCGGTAATGACATGAAAAATGTCACACCAGATCATTGACAGTCTTCAAAGATGGCTACAACAATTCTTCCAATTCTTATGCACCTGCCCCTTTGTGATGTAATCTTGTCACTACTCCCATCAAGACACAGAGGCTATTTCCCCTCCCCTAGACTCTATGCCAGCCCCGCAACTTCACTTAAACAGAAGGGGCATCAGATGACTTCAGGCTTTAAAAGGCCTTTCAGCTTTTGCTCTCAGGCCCTTGCTGCCCTAAGAGCACCACGTAAGGAATCCTGGGCCAGCCTCCATGAGAAGACACCAATCCCAGCCGGCAGGTAAACCCAACCTCAAGGCATGGGAAGGAGGCCTTCCAGCCTCTCTTGTGCTGCTAGATGCCTGTGGCCAGATCAGGGACCCCAGGCAGGCCAGCAAAAGAGTCACCAAGCTGAGCCCTGCCCAAACTTCTAGAACACAGCAATTTATGGGCAGAAAAAATAAGTTTTGGCAAAGTTTGCTATGAAGGAACGGCTAATTGATAAAAACTCGAAATGAAAATTGAGACAAGAAACAAATACCTCTTATATTACCATGATACAGCATACTATCTTTTAAACAATCACCACTAAAGTTTTGTATATTGTCTAACTACCCTCCCACTATTACTCCCCCTACACACAACACACACACACACACACACACACACACACTTCAATCTCCCACCTGCCCTGTTCATATACTCTTTTGGGCATTTCATTTCCCAGTGTCCGTGTTTCTGTATTGCCAGCTCAGTTTTTTTAAATTATCCATATTCCCATAGATTCAGATCCTCCAGTCTATGAAGAGTACCTATCGTATACTATGTATCAGAAACTGTTCTTCACCATCACATTACCAGGCACAGCCATCATTATTCTGCTCATTTTATATATGAGAAAGCTGAGAGCCAGTAGGTTAAGTCTCCTCAAAGTCACACAGAGCTAATCACAGGTAAGGAGCTAAGATTTGAATCCAGGTAGGAAGGCCCAAGTCAATGCTCTTAAGATCTACACTGTGCTGCACTACACTTTCTAGTGGCCCCCAGGCACTCCAAGCCTTACATGTTCAAAACAAAAATCACTCTTCTCTCACAGACCCCATATTCTTCATATTCCCTACTTTGATAAGGATTACCATTTACTTACATGCCCAAAGAAACCTCCCCCATTTTTGAGAAGAAACCACATTGTATGGAATCATGCTTTCTTATCCATCTCCTTACCATCATCACCTTCCACCAGGAGACCATGGCCTTGATCTTACACAAATGCAAATAGTCTTGTTGCTCGCATCCTTACCTGTGATTGGATGGGTGAGCCATTCTTCCTTTTCCTTTTTCTTTTCCACCAATCCATGTCTACATCACTACTAAGAATATACATTCAGAGGGGTAGCCTACCTTGAGAGGTGCAAGATAATGAGCCACAGTGGTATGATTATGTGTGTAACTGTGTGTTTGCAGGAGGTATTACTTGAAGACAGGGTAACCAACTCATTCCAGTTAGCCCCAGACTTTTCCTATTTTAGCACTGGAAATCCAACATCTCAGGAAACTGTTCGTTCCCTAGTGTGCAAACCAGAACAACTGGTCACCCTTCTTGAGGGAGCTGTTTAACTAAGTGATTGAATAGAGGAGGCTATGCTTACATCGTTTCCAGTGAAGCCAGCTAGAGTCACAGCTTTTCTCTTCTTTTCACAAAATTAACCAGAAAGACAGGAGATGATCATACCACCAATTTCATAAACTCTCATTTAGATCAACAAACCAACAGCTTTTGAAACAGAGGACTGTCCCTTCCTTCTTAAAATATTTTCTTCACTTGGTTTCCAGTGAAAGCAAGAGGAGAGAGTGTGAGAGGACTCTCCTAGTTTCTTCTAGCTTAACTTCTTAATCTCCTTTAATGATTCCTCTCCCACTATCTTACTCTGGAAAGCCCCAAGTTTCTAAGTTTGGCCCTATGATTTTCTCTATTGGTATCTATCAGATAGGTGACCTTATCTAGTGAACCTTCAAGTTCACAATCAATTTCAGGGTAGATATAGAGTCAAAGAAAGATCAAAATGTCACCTCTGTTATTAGTTTTTGAAATATTTTATATTGCAGAACATAAAGGAAAGAAAGATCAATTCTGTGTTACAACCATTGCATATGGTAGTCCTTGTCCTTCTGCCTGGAACTCCGTAGAACTATTTTTGCCCTGAGTCACAGGGTAACTAGACTTGCTAATATTTTGCTATCTCACTCAGTCGTAGGAACATTTGGATAACCACAGGCCTCTCCCAGTGCAAACTACATCTTGAAAAACTCACAGCATGGAAGATTAGAAAATTTATATTCTCTGAAGGCAGACATCCCAAACAGATACAAGAAAATTAGTGAAACTTGGTTCTTTCTCCCAAACTCACCAGTTATGTCAAACCTCCTCCTGGGGAAGAGGGACTCCGAAAACAGTGAAAAGTCAGGACTGTAACACTGATGGAGGCTCCTCATAGGAACATAGACATTGGGGAATGTGTTCTTCCTATAATAAATATGTTTGTGCTAATACCTTTCCATTATATCTCCAGCTTCCATCTCTCCCCTGAGCTTATATATCCACCTGCCTCTTCAGCTTCTCTGCTTGGAAGTCTAATAGACATTTCAAACTCAACATATCTAGTAGAGAATTTGATTCCCCCCCCCCCACTATCTTCCTCATTTCTGTATTGTTTGCTAGGTTTTCTAGAGTAACGTTGCTGCCCCAGTGAAATACCACAGGCCGGGAGGCTTAAACAACAGAAATTTGTTTTCTCACAGTTCTGGAGACTAGCAGTCTAAGATCAAAGTGCCAGTATGGTTGGTTTCTCCTGAGATCCATCTTGGCTTTTAAGTGACCACCTTCTTGCTGTTGTCTTACACACCTTTTTCTCTATGTACATACATCCTTCATCTTCCTCCCCTTATAAGGACACAAGACCTGTTGGATTACAGCCTTATTTTTATTTTTTTTTTTAAGATTTTACTTATTTATTCATGAGAGACACACACGGGGAGAGAAGCAGGCTCCACACAGGGAGCCTGATGTGGGACTCCAACCTGGGACTTCAGGATCACGCCCTGAGCCGAAGGCAGGCGTTTAACCGCTGAGCCACTCAGGTATCCCAGCCCCACTTTTTTGACTTAATTTAACCTTAACTTCCTCCTTCAAGCCCCTGTCTCCAAACGCAGTCAAATTGGGATTTGGGTTTCAACACAAGAAGTGGGGTTGAGGAAAGATACAACTCAGCCCGTGACTGATCGTTCCACAGTGCCTTCCATTTCAGGAAGTGGCACCACCATTGACCAGTTGCTTCGGCCAAAACCTAAAGAATCATGTAGGATATCTCCTCCCCTCATACCCTACACCCAGGTCATTAGCAAGTTATGGCAACTCTACCAATTCCACATCCCACCACTTCCACTACAAACTGTCAGGTTCAACCATCATTTTATGCCTGCTTTACTGCAACAGTCTTCTAACTGGTTTTATTGCTTCCTTTCTTGCTCTGCTACAGTCTGTCTTCCATATATCCACCAGAAGTAGGTTTAAAAGTAAGTTAGATATCATTACCTCCCTGATTTCAACACACCCAAATGGCTTCTCATTATATTTAGAACAAAACCCAACTGCAGTTTATGACCCACCATCATCACCCCCTGCTAACCTCTCTGTCCTTATTGCAGATCACCATGCCCTTGTCATTCACTTAACTCCAGTCATTTTGGCTTCCTTGATTTTCTCAAACCAGGCAAAGCTCAATTCTGTGTCATAACCAACATCCACAGTGGTGCTAGTCCTTCTGCTTGAAACTCTGTAGAACTCTTTTTATTTTATGTATGTCTCTGCTCAAATATGACTTCCTTCATAAAATCTTCCCTGACCTTCCTATTTAAAATACACCCACCTCCATCCTAATGACTCCCTTACCCTCCTTTACTTTTCTTCAAAGCATTTACAACAGTCTGAAACTATATTGTATTTTTATTTATTTTTTTTATTGTTAGTCTTTTCTACTAGACTAGCTTCATGATGGATTCTTTTTCTCTGCTATACCACCAGCACTGAGAAGAGTCTTAGACATAAAATGAACACTCAGCAAATATTAGTTCAGCAATAATAATTTATGCAATTTAAATCTTTCTACTTTGAAATTTTTGTCATGCCACTTCCTTTCTTAAGCCCTCCAGTGACTTCTTATTGCTCTCTGGGTAAAATCCAAGTATCCTGCATGGTGTATAAGGCCCTTTCAGGTGCACTTCTAGTTACTCTCAACTGCTCTTAACAAATTTCAAAGGCCAGAATTGTGCCTGTTTATTTTGGAATCCTTGGTCTCCAGCAGGGTACCAGGCACAAAATGGCTACAAAGCAATCAAGTGTCAGGAATTACTATATAAATCAGAGTGCATAGAAAGTCTTGATTTTACTAGTTGGTTACTATGTTGATAAAATGGTGGCAATAAAATCAGCCCTACCTATCTTACAGGTTTATATTTTTAATCAAATTAAGTTAATATTTATAAAGCGATTACTATGTTCTTGGCACTCTCCCATGTGCTAGGAATACATTAGTGATGATTCCAGCCTTCGTGGAACTCATGCTATATTAAAGACGTTTAACTAAATACAGAAACACATATTAAGTACAATTGAGAGAACTAAATCAACAAAAGATGGTGAAGAGTATCTGGTTCATACGAACATCTTGTATTTCGTAGTCAGACAAAGCCTCATGGAGACGATGAGATGTGAACAGACTCAGAGGGGTTGAAGGAACAAGCCATGTGGCTATCTGGGGGAAGAACATTTCCGTGAGAGGTTACAAGTACAAAGGCCCTGAGGCAAAAGCACGTCTATAGTGTGTAAGGCCATATTCTGATATTTTGGGTCATAAAAATAAGTCTCAGTAAATTTAAAAGGATTCAAATTGTACAAAGTATACTCTTAGACCATAATGGGAATAAATAAATTTAATAAATAAAGATAAATAACAGAAAGTATCTGTGGATAATCCCTAAGTATTTGAAAACTAATACTTCTAAACAACCCATAAATCAAAGAAGAAATCAAAATGGAATTTAGAAAGTATTTTAAATGGAATGAAACTGAAAATACAAAATACCAAAATTTGTAAGATGCAGTTAAGTTTAGAGAACTAAAATATGTATATCAGAGAAGAACAAAGTTTTGAAATTAACAATTTCAGCTTCTATCTTAAGAAACTGGAAAACAAAGAGCAAATAAAACCCAAGACAAGGAGAAGAAAGTAAATGATAAAGATCAGAGCAAAAAATAATGAAAGAGAAAACAGAAAAATAGAGAAAAATCAATTAAATAAAAAAATGGCTCTTGAGAAAAATCAATAAAACTGATAAACCCCTCATAAGAAAGATCATAAAAAGAGGACAGATACAAACTACCAACATCAGGAATAAGAGAAGTGACAATACAAATTCTACTAATAAAGAGAAAAATAGGGGCGCCTGGGTGGCTCAGGCAGTTAAGTGTCTGACTCTTGCTTTCAGCTCAGGTCATGATCTCAGGGTCGTGAGATGGAGTCCAGCATCGGGCTCCTCACTGGCCGTGAAGCCCGCTTAAAATTGCCTCTCTTCCTCTCTCTCTTCCCTCTCCTGCTTACACATCCACACGCTTGAAAGAAAGAAAGATTATTAATAACTTTATGCCAATACACTCAACAACTTTAATAAAATGCAAAAAGGTGCTGAATAGCATGAGCTACTTTAGCTCATTCTGAAGGGAAGAGGTAGATTTTGAATATTCCTCTATCTATTAAGAAATTAAATCTACTTTTAAACTGCAATCTGTTAAAGAAGTTGAATGAAAATCCTTTCCACAAAGAAAATTCACTGGTGAATTTTCAATTCCAATGAGAGAAGAGGCCATCGCAGGGTTTTGAGCAGAAGAGTGATACACCATCATTGACTGTGTTTTAACAGTCTATTTTGATGAGAACATATTTTAATAAAATAAGGTAAGAATCAGGGAGACCAAATAATAATATGGAAAGCAAAGTATTTTGTAAATTATAAACAAGTCAATATGAATAATCAGTACTGCAATAAGAGGGATCCCTGGGTGGCGCAGCGGTTTGGCGCCTGCCTTTGGCCCAGGGCGCGATCCTGGAGACCCGGGATCGAATCCCACGTCGGGCTCCCGGTGCATGGAGCCTGCTTCTCCCTCTGCCTATGTCTCTGCCTCTCTCTCTTTCTCTCTCTGTGACTATCATAAATAAATAAAAATTAAAAAAAAAAAAAAAATAAATAAATAAAGTACTGCAATAAGAGTCATTTTCTTAGTATGCCATTTCTGATAAGATACTCTACACAGGCCTCTTACAAATAAGTCTTTTGATAAAATACATTTTGGCAGGGAGGGCTCTCAGAAAAATGTGGGGAATGCTGCTTGGATGTGTACTGAAGTACAATGGAGCTAATCAAAACAAAACGTCATGCTTACTGATAGGACCCTAGAATAAATTGTTATTTTTTTAATGTGAGGTGCTTGGTCTTGGCTTATGATGCCAGAAATACACAATATTTAACATTATTCCAAAGAACTAGTCTCCCTTAAACCACCTACCTACAGTCATTGTTCCTCTGACTGATGATCAGAGACCCCTTGTAGGATTTAATTCCAACTTGTGCCAGAATAATCCAGAAGAGGCTCCATCTACATCTACAAAAGCTCCCAGGGCCTAAAGATATTGGATATGATATTTATCTACAATGGCCAGAGATAATTTAAACCTTTCAGGAAGTAGAGAACCAGAAAGACTAAGAAAATAGAGCCAAGGCTACAACCAGGTAACTGGAACCAGAAATCAAGTTCAAGACCTGAAGCACCAGTGGGTAACAAGCTCATGTCGAGGAGAAGTTGGAACCAGGATTGTGTTCATGGGTAAGGTTGTGAATATGGAATATGCAACAGTTTCTTTTACAAAGAATCTGGAATAGGTTTGAGGGTGGGGGGGGGGTCATTTGTACCAAGTGGCTAAAAAATGTATATAATCCAACACATGCCTAATTTAGTGCTCTACAACATAATGATTTAATTTAACACTCTTAAAAGACAATGCAATGACAAGAGTATCTGGCTCCTTGGTGGGTGGACAGGGATGATTTTTTGGGAGGAAAATAAGTACCCTGTAGAGAATTACCAACCCCATCCACATATAAAGTCAATTCTGCTGACACATAAATGTTTTTCACAGGTAGACACTGCAGTTTCTATTTAGCACATGGGCCTTCCACCTGGGGAAGTCCAGCTTGGCGATGACATTTCGGTCCAGCTCACAAAGTTTACCTATTGGCTGCTGTGTGCTTTATAGCGATGTTTTCTAAAGCTAAGAATTATTTGGAAAACAAAAGTGATGAGCCAACTAACCCACATATGTCATATTGAAATCTTAGGAGGAAATTCTGCCTACAAGACACATACATAGACACACACCAGTTTTTAATATTTGAGTTTCACCAAGCTCTATTAAATGGCTTCAGAATGTTTGAAACTTATCAAAAATTTCTGAGAAATCTTTATTTCAATATTTTTCCGACAAATATTTTTTTTTATTCATTTATATACTCATTCAATAAACACACATTGAAGTCCATCCTCAAGAGTTAGCACTCCGTTTATAATGATGAAAAGCAAAGGTTCCTAAACTCAAGGACTTCGGTTTAGTGAAGGACAGAAGAGTATGCAAGTAGCTACAACTCAAGGAGACAAGCTGATCAGAGAAATATAAACGAGTACCTTAAGGTTAAAGAGAAGGAAGTGACTAACTGCCAGTGTCTTAGAAGACCTATACAGAGTTACCTAATGACCTGGATCTTGATGGATTGGAAAGATTTTATGAAAGGGAGAAACAGAAAGAGCAACAGAAGGGACAAAGCCTGGAGGTATTTAAGATCACAGTAAGCCTTCTGCCACCTTGAAGAGGTCTTCTACCTTTTGGTTCCCTCAGTATCTAGCACCTAACCAGTAATGAATTGTAACCTGTAGACCTTGTGGCTGTGGCTGAAAATGATGTATTCATTTTATGCTTATTATGAAATCATGATAGTGATGATAATACTAATAATGACAAAATAGGATCTTGCTATGGAGCCCGACCAAAGTGTCCATGTGGTTGTGCTAACCAATTACTTACCATAGTAATAAACCTGCTTGCATTTTCCATTTCTAAATCTTTCATTATACTCTGATAAGTACTAACATGGATTATGGTTATTTGTTGAGTCTGAAAGATTAAAACTTTTATTCTTTGACTATTATAAAGACACTAGCCCTTCCAAAATAAATCTGCATATTCTAAATAATTTCTGTCAAAATTCCGATAATACATGCACACACACACAACTAAATTATACTAAAATAAATCTGGAAAGTAATAGAAATGAGATAATAAAACTAGTACAAAAACTAAGATTGGACTAATCTTGTCAGATATAATCTATTACAATATGTAGTATAGCCTCTGAAAAAATATGCATTACTGGGTTAAGTGTAAGCAGAATGTATGGCTCAGAACTAGAACCTATTATATATAGCACCATGGTATTCGATAAAGGAGACACCATTATTCAATGAGCAAGTGAAGCTTTAGTCAATAGTGCTGTCTGAGTGATCAGTTAGCAATTTGAGAGAAAAAATCTGTTTAGAACCTCATTTCATCTCACACACCACAACAAATTTTATTTTTTTTTAATTTTTATTTATTTATGATAGTCACACAGAGAGACAGAGAGAGGCAGAGACATAGGCAGAGGGAGAAGCAGGCTCCATGTACTGGGAGCCCGACGTGGGATTCGATCCCAGGTCTCCAGGATCGCGCCCTGGGCCAAAGGCAGGCGCTAAACCGCTGCGCCACCCAGGGATCCCTACAACAAATTTTAGATAAATTAAGTAAACATGAAAAATCAACAGAAATTAGTTGAAAAAAAGTAAAATGAATATCAAATGTCTGGAAGCAAAAAAGGATTTACTAAGTTTAGAAATGATTAAAGACATAAGGGGAAAAATGAAAGATCACACTATATGAAAATATAAAACTTCAATACAGAAACAGAAAAATCATGAGATTAGGATCAAATTATAGGAACGTCTGCTGAAAAATATTAAAACATTAATATCTTACTGTATCAGGAGCTTATATTACTTGACCAAAAATTCCACAGAAGTAAAGGGAGGAGGGAGATACAAATAAATGTAAATGTATCAGGAGCTTATATTACTTGACCAAAAACTCCACAGAAGTAAAAGGGGGAGGGAGATACAAATAAATGCAAAATTAAGTAAAAGTGAAAGGGAAATTGAAAACAATTATATTATTTAATTATAACTAATCAATAAACGTATACAACTTATATTCATCATTCATAATAGCAACAAAATAAAACAGCACAGATATCACTGTTTTGCTGATACTATTCAATAGTATTTTTTGTAACTAATCATATTTAACACAGATGCAGAGATGGTACAGTGGAGAATCCTGATGCTTGGTAAGGGCACTGTCACTACTTTTATCTTCTTGATTTTTTAAAAATGTCTTTAATAATGTATTATATTTATAATAAAAAATAAAAAGTAGCACATGTCTATAATAATTAAGAAAAAGATCTTATCCAAATTGCTAAAACATAATCCTATACATTCAGAATTCCCACTGTCTGCTGGACAGCAACAGGTCTCTCAGTAAGGAAGGGTGATTTCATCTGCCTGCATATGCTGAGGCAGCACAGTAGAGAAATACCAGTAGTCTATCTGTTCCAAGTGTTTAATAACAGAATAAGTGTTTCTATAGAGCCATTATGAGTCAAAGCCAGAATTTTAAAAATTTATTTATTTATTTACTTTTAGAAAACAACATACAAATAACTAAAACTTGTGTATCCAGCAGAGATATATGCTGTGAACAGTGTGACTGAATCACTAGGAACTTTGCCTAGAGAGGGCTCATTTGTGTAAGTGCTGCAAAAATTTTATCACCTATTTCTCTTTTCTTAAAACAACAACAACAACAACAAAAAAAAAACCCCAACGTTGATGGAGGCATCTGAGTTTATTTCAATATAGTTTTAAATACTTATAAAATCACTCTACCTCAACACTATTTGTTGGTGGTGCTAGTAGCAGTCGTAGAGGTGTGGCGTGAGGGTGATTCTTGACAGCTCACTGAAATCCGTGTGATGAATGAATAGAACAATAGATGGGAACTACAATGTGCTGATGGGACAAAGGGCCAAGAAGTTCAACACAGAGGTTAGAGGGAGAGAAGTGTCATGAAGGGTCACAGAAATCTCCACATGCTCATTCATTCCTCGAGCCAGAAACCATTTACTGAGTTTCCCCCTTGTCCTTCTACCTTGTATAAAACATGTAAGAAAGTCAAGGCCCTTCTTTTAAAATTAGTTCATAAAATTGTTGAACCAGCTACAGTGAATAAATTTACATTTCTCTTTCTGCAAGACCTATTTAGAAACTATTATCTTGTGAAGCTGTTTTGTAAAATGTAGAACCATCATCAGGACCAGGCCACTATAATCCTCATTTTTTAACCCAGGAGAAAGGAGAATGGGGATGGTTGAGGCTAGCCTCTGGGTACCTAATCTGACCAGGCAAATCAGTCCTATAAAAATGAAATGAACCTACCTTCCTTGGCTTCTATCCACCTGATAGGATACACAGGGAACTTGCAGACTGTGGGTCCTCATGTATCAGCTGCTGGATTTTTCCTCCACTGACCATGGGAGTTTCCAGTTCAGGAGTTTGGTGGTCACCCTGTCCTAGACAGAGTGAGGGCAGGAGGACCTGATCACACAGTGCTTATATGTTGCTTTCCTCTCTTCTTCCCTCAGAGGGTGGAAAGGTGCTTTAGGAATGGTGATTAATAAAGAATAAGAGTGAAACTAATTTGAACTTGATTGTAGGAAGGTTTTTCATTTACTGTATCCTTTCTGTATCTGACAGGGTTAAAAGAAACCACAAACATTTTTCCAACAAAGCTGAAGAAGAATCAACACTTAAAAAAAAAAATCAGAATACAAGTTTAAGTGACTTGATGTAAAATAAATGAAAATCAATACCTTTTCTTTATAGTAGCATTAACTAGTCAGAAAATAAAAGGAGAAATAGCCTATTCCCCTCTTCCCCAAATAGGGTGGGAGTATAAGAAACCTGTTAGATTATACTGAGGGACAATGAACAGAAAGACATTTTTATAAAGTTATCAATTCTTTCCAAATTCATCTTAATGCAATTTCAATCCCACTAAAATATTTTTAGCTTTTTAAAAACCAGATAAAAGTTGTAAGTTAATACAAAAGTAGGTGAGGAAGATTACCCATAAGTTGAACCAGACAGGGTGGGACATTTGCTACATAACTATTAAGATAGTCTAAAAAGGTACTGTGACCAGATTATGGTGATATCACTGAAAAGACAAACCAGTAGCATCCAGAAAAAGATCCAGTTATCTATGCTAACTTAGATATAAGGCAATATATGGCAAAATTAGTATTTTCAATTTAGTTGGGAAAATTTCATCTATTTAACAAATAGACTGCTGGATTGCTGACCCAGCTAAAAGAAAACAAAGTTTAATTTTTTAATCTCTACCTCACAGCTCAATACAAAAATTTTCTATATATATCATATATATGTATACATAAAAATATATATGCAACTGTTTCTTTTACTTGCACCTTGGACTTTTGTCATCAGTACATACATTTATCTCATTCTTGCTTAATGGCTTTTGACTGTGATGATTTAATTATTTTAATGGACATAGGGATTGGTTCCATATTTTTAAGGATACAGTCATAGAAGCATAATCATTAGGCAAAAAGACGTGAGCATATAAAATATTACTAGTTATTGCTAAATTTCTGGCACAAAATTTTAGAAGGAATTCCTCATGTGGTTTCTTTTCTAAGGGATTATTTTCAGTTGACTTATGGATGTCTTAATTTGCCCACTAATCTACTTGATCAAGATAACAAGTATTAATTAATTAAGCATTTTCTTTGCTTCTGACAGTTAACTAAGGGCTAGGGAGAAGGCATTGGATGGTCAATGGATACAATACAAAGTTACCCTTAAGACTGTTTTAAAAAAAAAAAGAAAATTTTTTAGATACTTAAGTACCAAACTGGGTGATAGTGTCATGTGTTTTAAAGAATCAGAGATAAAAGAAAGGTTTTAAAAAGATAAAATTTGGCTATTTTCTGCAAATACATTCCCCCCAAATGGTTATAACTCCAAATCCATTTGGATCTTAGTCTTTATGGTGATTGATAATGTCCATGAGAACTGACCAACTACACAACTTCTGCTGTACCTTACAAAAGTTCAAATCACATAAATGATCGTGAGACAAGGCTAATTAAAGGGAAGGAAGGGAATGTACCCAACACTTATTTAACATGTACCATGTGCCATTGCCTTGATGAGAGTCTCTTCTATTTTTTTTTTTTTTCACCTCTGGCATGACTTTGAAGGAGGATACTTTAGCAGTGAGTATCTAAAATGAGAGACAGTTCTAGGGACAAAAAGAGCATAAAAGAAAAGTTGGCATCTCTAGATCCCCTGTCTGCCTAGCACCGTGAAAGAACCTTGAAGCACAGTGTTTGTTTCACACAGAATACTCCAAGGCGGGCTCAAAGATACCTTCTATTTGGAT
Source organism: Canis lupus baileyi (assembly GCF_048164855.1). NCBI lineage: Eukaryota > Metazoa > Chordata > Mammalia > Carnivora > Canidae > Canis > Canis lupus. Next base: position 12,372,275 of record NC_132848.1, read on the forward strand.
ACCAGAGGAGGAAGTACTAAGGACTGAATGGGGTCCTCAGGGACCTAAGTCCTAAGAAATTTCCATTTGAGGAGCAGAGGTTAAAAGTACATGGCCCTCGGCTGATAGAAGTCCTCTTATTTCCCATACTTGCATATGCCTGGGAAGTTACCCTACCACTAACACAACCACCACCTGCCTCCACTGCTCCGCTTCAGCCAATGTCTGACTGTATGGAATATGAAGAGCCAGTCTGCCTCAAATCATGGTAATTCTGCTGTACATTTATGCCTCAGAGTCCCTCATTGTTCAGGTCAACAACAGAATTTACCTGTGACTATATCCTTGATGAGCAATTTGACTATACCAGTGTCACCTCCCTTTCTCAGGTTTTTCCTAAAGAGCACTCTCTCAGTAAGTCACTTGGCTTGAATCTGTCTCTGGCTCTGCTTCTAGAGAACCCAACTTAAGACAAAGGGCATCTGGGATTCTGGTCATATTTCCATTTATCACACCTGACAAGTTCTAATCCTCACAATGACTCTACAAAGTAGGTGCTATTATTCCAATTGTATGAATTGATACATTAAGATTGGCCCACTGAGCCAGAGTCAGCAAAGAGGCAGATAGATCCCAGAGAGAACAGAAATCAACTGCTTAAATAGTTTCCCAAAAGAAACCACCAAAGGCTGCCTTTAAGAGGGAGGTATCTGGCTCTCCCACTCTGGGGCCATTCATTCTAACTTTCTACAAATTTACCCATTCAGAGAAAAGTTGTACATGAGGACACAAGATGTAGATTTTTCAATCGATGTTATAAAGTCAGTGTTCTAAAGCTTCAAAATTAATCTTATTGCTAGAACTCATACAGCAATTCGGTAGCGTGGCAGGATACAAAATCAATGCCCAGAAGTCAGTGGCATTTCTATACACTAACAATGAGACTGAAGAAAGAGAAATTAAGGAGTCAATCCCATTTACAATTGCACCCAAAAGCATAAGATACCTAGGAATAAACCTCACCAAAGATGTAAAGGATCTATACCCTCAAAACTATAGAACACTTCTGAAAGAAATTGAGGAAGACACAAAGAGATGGAAAAATATTCCATGCTCATGGATTGGCAGAATTAATATTGTGAAAATGTCAATGTTACCCAGGGCAATATACACGTTTAATGCAATCCCTATCAAAATACCATGGACTTTCTTCAGAGAGTTAGAACAAATTATTTTAAGATTTGTGTGGAATCAGAAAAGACCCCGAATAGCCAGGGGAATTTTAAAAAAGAAAACCATATCTGGGGGCATCACAATGCCAGATTTCAGGTTGTATTACAAAGCTGTGGTCATCAAGACAGTGTGGTACTGGCACAAAAACAGACACATAGATCAGTGGAACAGAATAGAGAATCCAGAAGTGGACCCTGAACTTTATGGGCAACTAATATTCGATAAAGGAGGAAAGACTATCCATTGGAAGAAAGACAGTCTCTTCAATAAATGGTGCTGGGAAAATTGGACATCCACATGCAGAAGAATGAAACTAGACCACTCTCTTTCACCATACACAAAGATAAACTCAAAATGGATGAAAGATCTAAATGTGAGACAAGATTCCATCAAAATCCTAGAGAAGAACACAGGCAACACCCTTTTTGAACTCGGCCATAGTAACTTCTTGCAAGATACATCCACGAAGGCAAAAGAAACAAAAGCAAAAATGAACTATTGGGACTTCATCAAGATAAGAAGCTTTTGCACAGCAAAGGATACAGTCAACAAAACTCAAAGACAACCTACAGAATGGGAGAAGATATTTGCAAATGACATATCAGATAAAGGGCTAGTTTCCAAGATCTATAAAGAACTTATTAAACTCAACACCAAAGAAACAAACAATCCAATCATGAAATGGGCAAAAGACATGAACAGAAATCTCACAGAGGAAGACATAGACATGGCCAACATGCATATGAGAAAATGCTCTGCATCACTTGCCATCAGGGAAATACAAATCAAAACCACAATGAGATACCACCTCACACCAGTGAGAATGGGGAAAATTAACAAGGCAGGAAACAACAAATGTTGGAGAGGATGCGGAGAAAAGGGAACCCTCTTACACTGTTGGTGGGAATGTGAACTGGTGCAGCCACTCTGGAAAACTGTGTGGAGGTTCCTCAAACAGTTAAAAATATACCTGCCCTACGACCCAGCAATTGCACTGTTGGGGATTTACCCCAAAGATACAAATGCAATGAAACGCCGGGACACCTGCACCCCGATGTTTCTAGCAGCAATGGCCACGATAGCCAAACTGTGGAAGGAGCCTCGGTGTCCAACGAAAGATGAATGGATAAAGAAGATGTGGTTTATGTATACAATGGAATATTACTCAGCTATTAGAAATGACAAATACCCACCATTTGCTTCAACGTGGATGGAACTGGAGGGTATTATGCTGAGTGAAGTAAGTCAGTCGGAGAAGGACAAACATTATATGTTCTCATTCATTTGGGGAATATAAATAATAGTGAAAGGGAAAAGAAGGGAAGGGGGAAGAAATGTGTGGGAAATATCAGAAAGGGAGACAGAACGTAAAGACTGCTAACTCTGGGAAACGAACTAGGGGTGGTAGAAGGGGAGGAGGGCGGGGGGTGGGAGTGAATGGGTGACGGGCACTGGGTGTTATTCTGTATGTTAGTAAATTGAACACCAATAAAAAAATAAAAAATAAATAAATAAATAAATAAATAAAAAATAAAAAAAAAAATAAAAACCAGGTAAAAAAAAAAAAAAAAAAAAAAAAAAAAAACAAAATTAATCTTACTCATTTCTAATCTCTGGCACGAAGAACATACTAAATATTTTTCAAATTAATGCATGTCTGAGAACTCCACGATCTAAGTAGGAATTTAATTTCTCCCACCTTGGGTTTGGAGTCTCAATTATTTGTGCCTTCCACAGAGCTTGAATTTTGGTCCCTGTAGTGAGCATGTTGACCTGAATGCTGATAACATTTCTAGCTCCTCTTCCAACTGGGTGGGTCAGATTCATAAACATGCCTGGAAATCTGATGCTAAACTGAGTGGTTTAGCCTTCATTTGACTAAGAACAGCAAGAATGGAAAACAATGTCATGCTTGACCGGGTGGAAGAAAACTTAAGTGAGCACAAAGTAAAATTTTCAAAGTTTGGACCGTGGTGTGTTACAATCCACTGGTTGTCTGACATTGATGAAAGGATCTGCCTATTAATGTTGACAACTAAATCTGAGCTCTGTATAAAGCTACCCAGTTTGGTCTTACCATTCGAACTTCCTAAGCCTCAATGACCCCTTGAAGGATTGCCTTTAAATCACACTCGGTGTCTAGAAGCCCTATGGTCTAAAACAGTGACGTGTAATAGCTGGGAAGTACATTTATGAGTACAGGACAAGTGTCTTTTGAGATAACCCAATACTCTACTCCAGGTAGCGCTCATAGCTGCCTCTCACAGCATCATATTTTCCATTGGTGAGCTACAGATTCATAAATGTAGTGAAACACTGAAAATAATTGTTTTGTTAAGACTTTCGAAAATTCCTCATGATACTACATTCGTAAGATCTTGTCTTCAGCTGATTCAACATTTCAAATTTTCTGAGACTTTCAGTACATGCCTGCTATGCCTTTAATCAGAACATGTGTATTTTTGCCCCTTTCAAGTTATTTCCCTACTGATGTCACCACGGAGCAGGGATGTCAGAGGTGGGAGTAATCCTATTGTCACAAAGATAATCACTTTTTTCTTCCAATGATGGAAGGCAGAGGCAGGAATGAGCCATGGCATCGGTCTACACGATAGAAGATTTACAACTACAGGTTTTTAAAGCTCCTAGTTGAAAATGAAGAGGGAGACGTGGCATGGCAGGTGAATGCACAACAGAACAAGAATAAATTACTATGTCTGTCAGGCTAGATGGATCTAGAAATCGTTCAATCCTCAGGGCCAATGTGACCATAGCAATTTTTTTTTTCCCCTGCAGGTCTCTTGTTTTGTTTGTTTGTTTGCTTCAGAAAGCAAAGCCAAACAAAATTTGGGAAGAATCCAAATGACCCACATTAAAAGAATAATATGGGAAATAATGTTAATACTACTTAATTTCAATTTCCCTGCTAAACTCATAGGCCAGTGTTGCTTGCATCAGACACTTGCTTCTTAAAACAATGAAAACAAGCAGAAGAAAATCTCCTTAACCATAAGGGAATCTCCATCTACGGATCATCTCCCCCGGTGATCTAAATTCACACTGAAGTTGAAAATGGTGATTTTGCTCTCAGCAACTGGACTGGAAAGACAGGGGCTTGAGAAATGGTATTTTTGTCTAAGAACCCTGAGTATCTTGCTGCCCCCCTTTTTTTTAATTTTTATTTATTTATGATAGTCACACAGAGAGAGAGAGGGAGGCAGAGACACAGGCAGAGGGAGAAGCAGGCTCCATGCACCGGGAGCCTGATGTGGGACTCGATCCTGGGTCTCCAGGATCGCGCCCTGGGCCAAAGGCAGGCGCCAAACCGCTGCGCCACCCAGGGATCCCCATCTTGCTGCCTCTTGTAACGGCTCTTTACTTTTCACGTATCAGCTGACAAGTCAGCAGGTGTGCAGCTCTGATCCCAGAACCCCCCCTCCCCCAGAGCACAAACATGATAAGCCACCTCCTTATTGCATCCCCTCTCCCCATTCCCACCCACCAGGCAAGGGAGTTTAAGTCTCAGTCAAGTCTCATCGTGCTCAACATGAAGTGGAAAATGGGAGGAACAAAGCTGGAAGTCTTGGCCGGGAGGTGCCACAGCTCTGAAGTGAGGTCAGAAGGGTGACTGTGTGAATGTCAACGTTTCTCTTTCTCGTTCCGGTGCCATGGAAAACTAGGATGCCTGGAGAGAGAGAGAAAGGAACTGAGACGCTGGAAAGAGTACAAATATTGACTATGGGTTTGGGGTTGGCAACTTCTGGATCTCCACCCCTATTGCTGATAATGGCTCTTTACTGTACATGCTTTCCAGGAGTTTCTGAAGCTCAGCTCAAGAAGTTTCTGTTATGCTTCCAAAGTCTTTGCAAATGGCCCAAACACATACCCCCTACAGTTTACTGCCCCCCTCCCCCGTTCCACTTGAGCAGCTTTATCTGTTTTTACATAGTAACCTGCTATCTCAGATCATACTTAAAGGGCTCTCCTGTACACACCTCATTCAAGTTTTGAAAACCCTTTAGGTGTCAGGAGTCACAGGTCTATTCTAAGTAACAGGGCCAACTCTGTACCACACGGATCATGCCGCTCTGTCTAAGCCAGAGCCCTGCTAACATTGTCTCATAAAAGAGAGGAGGTGTGCTCTCTTCCTTGTAGGATAAGTGTGATGGTGAACAAGATAGATGCTAAAATTACTCAGAAATAAACCATGTGCATTAAGTGTTATAACCACACATCAATAGATTCCATTTTAGATTGTGGTTTTCAGGGTGTTAGCAGATTTGAACCCCATTTGCTTGGTTGGCTAATCTGCCCCTTTGGTAAGACAGATGCTTCTATTTTTCCTGTATAGAAAGGAGGTAAAAGGAAATGAATGTATGAGTTAAAGAGTAACATCATTTTTTAAAAGATCCTCCAGGCTTCTGTCTGGAGAATAGATTATTAGGTGGGGAAAAGACAACAGGGAAACCAGTAAGGCCTCTTGTGCCATAATCCAAAACAGAGGTAAACACCCACCTTGCAAAGCAAAGTTTATGGGGATAAACAAGTGTCACGTAGATGCCTGGACGGATCTACTTTGCCACGCCAGGAGAGAAAGGGACCAGGGCGGTGCATAGACTGCAGGACAAGACGGCGTTGGTTCAAACGCCAGGGTTGGGCCCAGTTACTGGATTCTTATGTTTCTGCTTTCGTAGGAGACTGAAAGTAGCACCCACCTCAGAAAGTCGTCAGGAATAGAGGAGAAGGTGTATGTGAGATGTCTGGAATAGTTCCCACCAGTCAGGGAGATTTTTTGCCTGGCACGTGAAGGACCTAAATGGGTCCCCTAGAGGGCAGCAGAGGAAAAAGAACAGAAGTGGAAGCGCCAAGTGCCAGATGCACCTTAGTTAGCAAGGTAACTGGACCATCTGGCTAGAAAAACCCAGGGAGAAGCCTTCTCTGAGCCACGCAAGGCAGAGGCTGAGCTCAGGGTCATGGATAGCCTGCTGTCTGTTCTGGCTAATAAAGATCTCAGTAGAGATAAAAGCAGTCACTGGGGCCAGCCTGGTAATGAGAAGGATCCAGGAAGTCCTGTGCAAACACACTTCCTTTTTTTTTTTTTTTAATTGGAGTTCAATTTGCCAACATATAGCATAACACCCAGTGCTCATCCCATCAAGTGTCTCCAAATGGCCCACTCACACAGCCAGCAGGTGGAGGCTGGCTGCTGGCTGTTCGCTGGGAGCTCCACTGAGGCCCACTGTTTTTGAGCTTTTCAGTGCAACTGGACATGCTTCCCCCAGTTGGAGAACCGCCCACCTCCCCTGCAGCTAGAACACACTGGAACACAGGCCCTGACAACCACACACACCTGAGCAAGGTTGTGACCCAGAAGCAGGTGTTGGCAGAGAAACAAGTGCCATCTGGGGTCCATTCGGGTGAGAATGGCTGCAGGTAAATCAGTTTCCAGAAGGAGGGGTGGCCAAGGTCGTGCACCAGCCAAGACCCAGCACCAGCAACGTGTGTGTGCCTGGCAGGAGCAACAGTGCTCCTTCTACCAAAGCGGTTCTTCAGGGTGATTCTGGGCATTGGTCCTGTCCCGGGCCTCCCAGCTTGGTTGCTGGCCTTCTGGGAAATCTTATATTCTTCAATAAATTCCTTTTCTGCTCACAGAACATTTCAATTAGTAACAACTGAGGACTCTGACAGAGACAAGCAGCCTGTTTATTCCCAGCCTGCCCCACAGATCGGGTCTGACATCTCTGGAGAAAGGCACTGAAAGCCCAAATGGCAGAAATTATTTTAATAAGCAATTTTGTGGCATTTAGGGTCTGAACAGCAGGACTTTGTTCCCCACGTAACAAAGTTCTACGCTGAGCAGGAAAATGAGCACTTGCCCACTTTTCCCCGGAATGCAGCAGAGTCCTGGCACCAGGGAGGCTCTGGGGAAATGGTCTTCAAACACCTGTTAGAAGTTCAAATTCTTTAGTGAAGTCAACACAGAAAGAGACCCCTTATGAACTGGATAAAAGAGGACTGCCTCGGTTGAAGTGGGATTTGGAGCTCGCTGAGGGCACTTGTAGATCTCTGTGCCCACTTTGAGGTCAATCTGTAGGACTCAGTGATGGTGCCCGACAGGGAGGCCCGCTGAGTCTGTGCCAGCCAGGAGACCACAGAGAATCCCCTGAGAGGACTTGGCAGGTGCATGCCAGAAAGGCCGCAGGTCCCGGGTGAGCACACTTATCTTTGAACACATTCTCCGATGGCTCCCAGAAGGCTGGTGAGGAGGAAACTTAGCAGGGACTTCAGGTCTTGGTTCAGAAACTGGGAACAATTAACCAGCGGGATTTGAATATTACACAATTAGTATCTTTTCTGATGCAATCTAATAAGGAAGCCTGGAGAAATTCTGGTTGCACACCTTTTTAGTCAGCTGTGTCTTATTCCTGGTACATTATGCACGTTCAAGGTAAGTTGCCTTAAACCTTAGTCAACTTGTTCATTAATTTCTGTTGTAAACTCAGCCTTGTGAGAGAGCAACTTACGTTAACCAGGATTCCTCTCTGCCTGGATCTTCAAGGGTCATCCATGCCCTTCCATCCACTCTACTGCGAGGACTTCTGACATTTCTCAGAGCCCCAGGCATTTCTTGGCACCACATTCTCCTGATTCAGTCTTTGCCTGCTGGATTGGATGCCCTTACATCACCTTGACTGCCTTTTTAAAATACATCCCTGGGATCCCTGGGTGGCGCAGCGGTTTGGCGCCTGCCTTTGGCCCGGGGCGCGATCCTGGAGACCCGGGATCGAATCCCACGTCGGGCCCCCTGCATGGAGCCTGCTTCTCTCTCTGCCTGTGTCTCTGCCTCTCTGTCTCTCTCTGTGTGACTATCATGAATAAATAAATAAAATCTTAAAAAAAAAAGATTTAAAATACATCCCTGTGCGTATTAGAATGGAAAGGGATGAGCACGGGAGAAATTTGGGGCTCATACCCTTGCTAGCTATGGGGTTTTTGGATAGCTGCTTAACCTCTGTGAGCATCCAAATGGATATAATAACCTAACTTTGTTATGAGATCAGGTGTCTGAAGTAACAGGGAGCCCTGGACCCTACAGGGGTGATACAGTTAAGTTATACAAAAACATTACCCACTTTTGTGAGGGCATTTACACTCTCAGGAACACACTCACCATCCAGGTTTGGCATTCTCATTGCCTTGGTCTCTCAGTCTGACAGCCAGGACCAGGTGATAACAGATTCCAGACACTTTCAAAGACATTACATTAAGAAGATCTAATGCAAATCCAAAAAGAAGAGTCTAAATGAGGAAGTTTGCTCAACTGAGGAAATGCACAAAATGTAGCCATTAAGACAGAGCTGGGGGATCAGAAGCTTGGTAAATTGCTTGTAGAACACAAACACACAAGAACAAGATAAAGCATTATAGATGAATCTGGGGTGACAATAGGTCACCACTTTCCCCAGAGAGAATCCTTGTTTATCCTATTGCCCAGAATAACTACCAATAGCTCCTTGTTTCACTCTCCACAGAGGCCTAGTTTGGATGAGGAATTGTATGGTCATTGAGTCATAATGCAGGCAGGCTCAGGGAGCACACAGATGATCTGGTTAGGGAAGTGGGTTGGAAACCAGGCAGGGAAGTAGCTGAGGCCAGGGGTACTAAGCTACTGGAAGTATAAAGACCTTATTGCCTCACCCAGGAAGGCTCTTATAGGATTCCTTCAGTAGAAGGAACTAGATGATACCATCACAAGTGTAAGCTGATGAGCCACAGTCAAAAGTAGAGGATGGACCAAATCCCTGGGGAGCCGGGTACAAGTACAAGGCTAGAAATCTGAAGGCCTCGCACTGCCTTATCATAAAGTCCAAACTCCTTAGCACACAGCGTGATTTGGCTCCTGCCTACCACTACAATCTTTCTGTAAGATGAGTAGAAGTTCCCCTATACACCAACCAAGCATTGGCCACAAAGAAAGAATTGCAGTGTCTCAAATGCAGCAACAGGCTCGTCCCTGCCTTTCCATAGTTTGTACTCTTGGCTCACAAAGACCTTTTCTGCTGTGCTTGGCCCAAAGACTTTCTATAATTCCTGCTTCTCAAAATTGAGATGTTCAGAGATCCCCTCTTCCAGAAGACTCCCACCAGACTGGATTAGATGACCCTTCTCTGCACTTCTAAGATCCCTTTGTTCTAATTCTCATAATCATGGTGATGACTCTATACTGTAACTGATATAACTTGATATTTCTCTCTTAATTGAAGAAACGGAGTCTGTATTTCATCTTTATGTTCCTGTTGCTTAACTTATCACCTGACATGTACTTGGTTCTCAATATATTTTTACTGTTTGAATAATGAATTCTGTCCCAAGCAAATGATGCTGGAATTATTTTTAATGTTTTTTTTCCCACCTAATAACCAAATACAATGACCAAAATAATTTGTCAACCAGGCCCATTGCTTAACCTCTAAATTGGAATCAATTCAAATTTGGACTATTTCAATAGCTTTCTTATTCAACTTCCAATTTAATCCTTGCCCTAAAACCTTAAGGAAGACAAAGTTCTATAAACAGTGGTGGGACTATAAAATGGTGACAACCCACTTTGGAGAACAATTTTGCATTATCTCATAAAAAGTGAATATCCACATACCCTATATGTGACCCAGAATTTCCACTCTCAGATGTATACCCTGGAGAACTCTTACACAGGGTACAGGAGAGAGGACACAACAGAAAATGCTCCTGTGAGAGTGTTTTTGTACTGTAAAAAAAACAAAAACAAAAAAACCTCAATAGAATAAAAAATGGAATAGTCACAAAAGGATGTATCATACAATGGTCAAAATACACTGGAGCTACATGGACAACATGACAGTATCTTAAAAAGGTATATGAGAAAAGCAAGTTCCAAAAGGTGACAAACAGTAGGACGCCATTTCAATACAGCTCAAAACAAGCAGAACTACACTGTTATATATGTATGTGTGCTAAAATTATCAACAGAATGATAACCACAACTTACAGGGAAATAGTTGCCTCTTGGGGAGAGGCAGGAGAAGAAAAGCACATGATATAAGTAATGCATTAATCCGTTATTTTTTTAATTGGAAAGAAGGGTCATGGTTTTTTTTTTTTTTAATTTTTATTTATGATAGTCACATACAGAGAGAGAGAGAGAGAGGCAGAGACACAGGCAGAGGGAGAAGCAGGCTCCATGCACCAGGAGCCCGACATGGGATTCGATCCCGGGTCTCCAGGATGGCGCCCTGGGCCAAAGGCAGGTGCCAAACCGCTGTGCCACCCAGGGATCCCGGGTTTTTTTTTTTTTTATGTTACTGCATTCTTTTGTATATGCCAAACATTACATAATAAAAATATTTAAAGGGTGACCAATAAAGCCAGAGTAGTTCATTAAAATCAGTAGGAACAGACAACCTTCTGGAAATTGCAAAGATTCTATGTCCTCCCAGGGAAGGCTGGCTGGATCTGGCCTTTCACTTCCAGGCATTGGAGACCTGTCTTGACTAGTCACAGGAGATTTACTCATGCTCGATAAAACACGCATGAACCAGAGGAAGACATCAAAATGTCAATCAATATACATGTTTATAATTTAAAAAAAAACTCACATAACTGAACATACTCATCTAGCATGATTAGCATATCCTATAGCTGTAGTCAAATTGCATAGGTAGTCAAGTTATTGACTTTCCATAAGAATTTTTGTTCGGAAGAATTTTTGTTCACTGATTTAGCAACTGATCATGCAACTGTGAAAATGAACTGCAGCTACAAAGAATATGAATGCCTTAGAAACTTAATACAAAAAAATCTAGCTTCATATTTATATCTGCGTCGGCAAACCCACATGGGAATCAAAAGTTCACTCTCTGAGCATTTATCAACATTAAAGAATTGAGCAAAATGGGAATAAAAGAAAGTCAAGTGTTGGCTTCCCACAGTCTTCAGTGGGGTCCAATATATCACACTTGCTACTTTTGCTTCTCACATCCAGGACAGACACCATTCATCAATGACAGTGTTTTTTTCCAAGAACTGCCTCACAATCCCTGTCAAAGCATTCCAGATAGCCACTACTAACTGAGTTGGCATGTGAACTCAATTGTCTGTAATTCTGAACAGCTAAAATTAAATATATATATATTTATATATATAAATATATATATAACCTAGAGCACATATACGTGTGTGTGTATATATAAATATATATATTTATATTTATATATAATAATATATATATTACTTATATATATATTTATATTTATATATTTATATATACACACATATATAGCCATAAAAGGCCTTCTACAATCTGACCCCAAACTACGCAAAATCCCTTCACTCCGTTTGGTCTACTCTCTGCCTCCCCAAAATGTTCTATTAACACATGCTTATTTGTGCTCACTCAAAGTGCTCCCTACACACCCACACACTCACATGTGCCAACTTGGAATGTCCTTTCTTTTGTCTATGTCCTGCTTGAATCTAACTTCTGTAAAGCTTTTCTGACCATTCCTGCCCAGAACTACCATGTCCCCACTTCTGAAGGCCTGATATTTACAGGTTATTTGGCACTCACTGGCTGGCATGGGTAGTTGTATTTTTAAGTATTTCTGTATTATAATCCATGTGGTCTTTAAGCTTCTTGAGGGCAAAACTGAACTTCTTTAAATTCCCTACAAAACTAGCATGACCTCTCACATTGTAGATGCTCAATGAATAACTGTTCATTGATTTTTCCTGCACTTGATACCCAACGTGAAACATTAAAAAACAATAATCATCTCTTGAATTATATGTAGACTTCCATCCCAAAATGAAATGAGTAAAAAAGTAGAACATTTCAGAGGATATATGTTTTCTTTTTTAATATTTGTTCATTCATGAGAGGCAGAGACAGGCAGAGGGAGAAGCAGGCTCCCTTTGGGGAGCCCAGTGTGGGACTCTATCCCAGGACCCTGGGGATCATGCCCTGAGCCAAAGGCAGATGCTCAACTACTGAGCCACCCAAGTGTCACAGAAGATATATGTTCTAATTGCATTTTCAATTGAGTTTTTCATTAGTAAATTGGTGGTGGTGCTGGGGGAGGGGTGTGATGGGTATCAACTAACTAAAGCATTCAAGAGGGTAAATGGGTCAAGTCTCAGAAAAATTTTTGCATGATTTCCCCATTTTCTCTCCTACTCATATATTTTGAGTGAAAATACCGGGTTAATAAATTAAGAGGAAGTGTTGCTTATTTTTTGTATGTAAAAGATCTATGGCCATTATAATGTTCACTGTAGAAAATTTTTAAAACTACAGAAGTCATTAAAAAAAAAAAAACCAACTGGAGTCCTCAGAAATCTCACCACCCAAAGATAACTATAGTTTAGCATACATACATCCTTCCCTTCTATTCTAAATGCATATTTGTATCTGAAAATATATACTCTTTTATTAATAGGGTCATCTTTATTTACAACTTGCTTTCTATTTTATCATGGAGTCTTTCCTACATCCGTGAATATTGCTATGATCATCCTTTCCAATACCTACATTGTACTATGTTGTGCTTTTGGTTTCAAGTGACAAAACCCAAATATAATTGGACTTGAACAAAAGAGGAAGCTAATCAGATTATGGGAACTAAGGAAAGGTTGAATAATTGAGTAAAGAGCATTGAGTAAAGAGCAAAGATGCAATGGAACTTCAGGAAAAACTAGAACCAGGGACCCCAACAGCATTGAGACTTCTGATCTCCTGCTCCATTTTCTTTCTTGGGTCTACTTCATGCTCTTTCACTCTTGCATGGATTTCTCCACATAGCAAGAAACATTGCTCCAAATGTACCAACTATAATTTTCAGGGTACAACGTTCAATCTCGGGGAAGATGCTCATTACTTAATTTCCATCCACCCCTGTGTCAGTTAGCTACTAGAATATGGCATCTCCCATAGCAGCCATTTGGATGAACAAAGGCAGGTCCTCTGAGAACAGAGCTTCTGAGCAGACGAAATCACAGATGTTCATCATCTTTCACTTAATCAAATTCCATTAATGGACATATAAAAGGCTTACAATTTTTAATTACTATAAATAATGCTCAGTGAATACTTTAAACTACTATGAACATTCTCACACATTTTACCTGATAATATACCTGATAATATCCTTATATTCCTAACATCGGGCTCATTTAACTTATTTATTCATTCAATAAATCGTTTTTTGTATCTACTATGTAGCTGGCTCTTTTCTAGGCACTAGGAAAGTAGCCATGAAGAGTTAAAAGGCTTTAGAGAGGAAGAGCTTGGGCAGCTTCTGTGCATATTTTGAAATTAGAGCTTTCAGGATCTGTTAAGGAACTGCACGTGGCATATAAGAGTCAAATCTTTCCCCGAGCAAATGGGGAAGACCAGGAGAGAAGCAAGTTAGAATAGATCTGTTTTGAACATGTTAATTTGAGATTCAATTTAGACTCCCATGCAGTTTTAATTCATGAAAGGATTCAAATATATGGAGACTCAGAGATTGGGGAAATACAGAGGACCAAGCAAAAGAGTCAATGGTGGTCACTGAGGTAGGAAGAAAACCAGGGAATAATGCTAAGGCAGTGAAGAAAATTCAAGAAGCAAGGAGTGATGAAATTATGTTAAATGCTGCTGATAGGAAGAGGGTGGAGAGAGGACCATTGAATGTGAAGAACCTGGCACTTATCAGTGACCCTTGTGGTGTAGTACAGTGGGGAGAAAGGCCGAATTAGAACAGGTTCAAGAGAGAATGAGAAGACTTGGGACAGTCAGTATAGCTAATTCCTTTGCTACGTTTCATTCTCAAGGTGAACAAAAATTGGGGATAGAGCTGAACAAAGAAGCGGGGTTAAAACTTTTTTTAAGATGGTGAAAATATATTTATTTGCTAGCAAGAATAAGTCATTATTAAAGAAAAAGGTTGTGGATAAAGGAGCAGGATGGGACAAGGACTAGAGCAGATCCCTGAGTCAGCAAGACAGAAAAGGGTTCAGTGCATGGGGTGGGGTATATGAGCACAGAGGCAGATGGTGGGAAGATGGGGTGTGGGAGCCGGGGGGGGGGTCACTTCCAATAATTCAGCTTCCCCAGTGAAAAGCAAGCAGGTTCATGGTTGAGAGTGGGGCCCAAGGAGGAGCTGTTGGAGGTAACTGGAGAGAGGGCAAAAAGCACCTGGCTATCTGAGAGTCTGGGGAAATAATGGACTAGACAAATGCAGTATGGCTGCCGGGCAGTCCTCAGATGCCTTTTGCAATTTTATGATCCCGGGCATAAAGTGAGCCCAGCCAGTGCAGTTGCAGGCTTTTCTTCAGCAATGTCCAGCTATGCTGGTGAAGGAGTGAAGCACGAGAGAATAGGATTTTAGAGGACTTGGGTTTTCCAGATGGATATGACAAGGCCAGCAAGAACCAGGAGAGTGGAGTGAGGATGCTAAAGAGAGACTTTAAATGGTGGCTCATGGCCAGCTCTCAGCCCACACACTCTTTAAAGGCCTCCCAAAGTCTAGCTGTGCAAGCGTCCCATCACTGCTAGAACCAACCACCATGAGTTTAGTGGCTTAAACCAATACAAATGTATGACCTTATCGTTCAACAAGCTGGAAGCCTGGCACGGGTCTCACTGGGATAACATCACTGTGTCGGCGACATCATGTCTCTTTATGGAGGCTCAGAGCAAGAGTCTGTTTTCTTACCTTTTCCAGTTTCTGGAGACCTCTTTCCTCCATCTTCAGAACAAGCAACACAGATAAAACCTTCCTCTTCTTCCAACTCCTTCTTCTACTTTTAAGGACCCTGTGATGACATGGGCCCACCTGGGTACTCCCTTTATTGGAAGGTCAGCTGACTAGAAACCTCAACTCCATGTGCAACCACAATCCCCTTTTGCCCTGTAACAGCATATTTATAGGTACTGGACATTAGGATGTGGACATTTGTGGGTTTATCATTCTGCCTCCCAGAATGCATAACGCCAAGGTATCCTGGAGAAGCGTCACACTCCAATCTAGTTTGAAAAGGGATCTTCACCACTACCTTGCTAGCTCTAGGCATTGCTGGGTGTTTTGTTTTTTTCATTTTGCTAATTCTTCAGTGGACGATGATATCACATATGGTTTTACTTGTACCTACTTGATTATTATTTTTTAACCTACTCGATTATTAAGGAGTATAAGCATATAGATGAACTTTTATTCTTCTGTGAAGAAAATCTGCCCCCTTTGCACAATTTTTATTTTTATATATTTTTTAAAAGATTTTATTTATTTATTCATGAGAGACAGAGAGAGAGAGAGAGAGAGAGAGGCACAGCAGACACAGGCAGAAGGAGAAGCAGGCTCCACACAGGGAGCCCGACGTGGGACTCGATCCCATATCTCCAGGATCACACGCTGGGCTGAAGGTGGCGCTAAACTACTGAGCCACCCAGGCTGCCCTGCACAATTTTTAAAGGTCTTTTTTGTTTGCCTTTCTCAGAGTCAAGAGATATTAAATATTTGCCTAGCATATATGCTGTAAATGTGGAGGTTTTTTTACAAGTCATCATCAGTTTCTCAACATTTTTTAATTACCTAGTCAAATCTGTCAAAATTTTTTTGGGAGGGTGGGGTTCTCTGGCTTTTGTGTTCTGTTCAGAAAAATATTCTCTACTGTATGGTTTTTTTCACTTCCCCTGGAAGGATTTTGCTCCATATTTACCATGAAAATTAGATATGTAGCCATTTGTCTAGTGAATTGCTCTAATCCAAGAGGATCAAATGGTTAAAGCCTGGGATAGGTACCCAGGCAAGCCTTCAAGGGGTCAGGAAAATGGGAGCTCTATTTCCCTAGGTAATTACATTCTAAAAAGGATGAAGCCCAGACTTTAAACACATTACCTAGCTTGTAAAAGATGCAGACATCCACCACTTCTGTGCTCCTTTAGAAGACATATTTAAATTCCAGAAGATTAGAGTAAGCACTCAGGACTCTTTCCATACCTTCCAGAAGGAGCAAAGGGTTTTTGTTTCCTCTCTCTCCTTTCAGGAGGGGAGAAGGATGGCTGTCTCTCCTTCTATACACAAATAAGGAAAATCGGTGTAGCTAACTCACTGCGTCCTGCTCTCATAGGAGTCTGACCTGGCTGGCCTGGTTTTCATCACATTACCCCAAGGATAAGGGCTGGGACAAGTGAGCTTTCTCACTTGTCACTACTGCAAGGTAAGTATAAGAAACCTCTCTTTTACCCAGAACATGTCATATGTACATTCAGGCTTAAATTAATAAAGAGAAATATTAAAAACCTAACAGCCCCTCCCAAATTATAAAAATATTCTAACTTCTGGTAACTTGCAGTTTCATTTCACATATTTCAATGTTGATTTTCTTTGTTTTGTTTTGTTTTGTTTTAAGATTTTATTTATTTATTCATGAGAGAGAGAGAGAGAAAGAGAGAGAGAAGCAGAGACACAGGCGGAGGGAGAAGCAGGTTCCATGCAGGGAGCCCGATGTGGGACTCGATCCCAGGACTCCAGGATCACTCCCTGGGCCAAAGGCAGGTGGCTAAACCGCTGAGCCACCAGGGATCCCCCTCAATGTTGATTTTCAATGATTTTCAGTGTTTTATTTGGTGTATAAGAGTGAGACATGGATTCAATTTTTTCCTCACAAATGGCTCTCCAATTGCCAGAAGCTCATTTCTAGAAAAAACAAACAAACAAACAAACAAAAAACAAAAAAACACTTTATCCCCTGTGACTTGAAATCTTGGTGGGGTCAGAAGTGAAGACAAAGACATTTTATTCCTATTTTATAATTAGGAAATCCAAAGGCCAAAAGAATTAAATGATTTAAGATTACTAAAAACTACTAGGGAAGCTAGAGCTAAATTTTTGGTCAAAGTTCCCGCTCTCTCTCTCTCTCTCTCCCCCTGTGGGAGAAAAGAAAGTGTTTCTGTAGTTTGTTTCTAGTAACGAGTGGGTCATTGCACCCAGGAAAAATCTATAGGAAAAAAAAAAATGAACGGAAGATGATGACGTGGCCTGATATTTCACACTGATCATCCATCTTGGAGCAAAACACACCATCAGTAGCACTTTCTCCTTCCTACAGATTCTCAGAACCAATTCCGAAGTGATTTTGTGCCTTTTTCCTTATCTATACACTGTTTTGCCCAATGGTAAAATCTTAGAAAATCTGTAAATATATAAATAAACCATGATACCTTTTTAAACATTAAAGAAGAAAACTGCTGTCAAAAACCTTGACTTGTATATATAAAAAATAAGCAATCAAAAAAAATTAACCTATGAATTATTTTTTTTCTCCCAAGGACCATTATTCAAAACTCCCTAAGAAAAAAGAATTTTCCCCATGACCAACTTCTTACAGTCACAAACACATTACTGTCTTATTGTTAATCCTTAAAAATGTGTGTAGTAAGTCTGATGAGTTTGTTTACATCATTTACTTCAGGATCCCGGGCAGACTTCAATTGAAATGGTTAAAAAAAAAAAAAAAAAAGCATCTTGAAAATGACCCTGCCCCAAGCTGAATGCAAAGTTTGTAGGGGCCACCAACTGAGCAGAAACTCAGATATTTGTGTATTTAGAAATACCACAGGCAGCTGAATTCACTGGCCATAGAACTGTGGCTGTGTGAAGATCATCATCTATTTGCACCTCTGTCCTCTGACTTAACTTTAAATCACAAAATGCAGGCATGCCTGGTGAGTTTTTGCTTGCTTTTTCTATTTGTTTAAACAACTTTCAAACCACATAAAAAATATTAAATTTAAAAGAAAAACTGCATATATACCACCACCCTTATAACATCACATTTTTATTTCTTTTTGTTTTTAATTCATTCAACCAATATCATGGAACACATTTTGTTTCGTATTCATTTCATAAAATTGTAATTATAGAATAAATAAATGTTTTGCTCATTTTCATTTAACGTTACTTTGAACATTACATTTTCTGCAGAGTTGTATTTTTTATTTGATCATAAATTCAGTGGTGATTAAGTAGTCCATTTCATTATAAGGTATAATTTGCTTAACTGTTTCCCTTTTCTGTTCATTTACATTGCTCTTAGGTTTTTGCTAATGTAAGAAATATCACAGTATGCATTAAGATATTGGCCCATACAAGTCATTTTTTGAATACTTAATTTAGAATGAATCTTTAGAAAGGCTATCAAAGGATTAAAAGTCATGCACATTTTCATAGCTCTCTTCCAAATTATTTCCCAAGGATAGATAGTAATTTGCAGAGCCACCACCAGAGTATGAGTATACCCATTCCCCTGGTAAATCCCGGACTTTGAATTTTAATATGAACTCTTGAAATTTTCATAAAATTCTTCATCAGCTGAGTTAATCATTTTTAATTACTGGCAGATTTGAATACCTTCCCAAATATTTATTTTCTAAACTTCTTCTTGAGTGAACTGTTGATGCCCTTTTTTCCATGTATCTATTGGAATATGACTGCAGTTCTTTAGTTGTGGGAGCTCTGCACACACCACAGAGCAGTTTCTCATGCATAGCCCTATTGATATCTTGGGCCAATTATTTCTATGGATCTGTCCTGTAATTATAGGATGCTGAGTAGGTCTCTATCAACTAGATGACAGTAGCAGTTTGTGACACTCAAAAATGTCTCCAGAAATCGCCAAATGTCCCCAGAAGGCAATTGCCCTAAGAACACTGTCATAGATCATGACAGGTATCACTGTCAATTACTAACCAGTCACTACAAGTCTAACACGGCTCCAAGTGTCTGTTCTTATGCACTCATGAGAACTCATGTTCTCATGCACACTCATGCATCCGCATCTCCAACATTGCTACAAGTCGGATACTATTAGCCTCAAGAAAAAGAAACTGAGACACTGATGAATTAAATACCTTGAACATGTTTACACATGGAGTAAAGGCAGGATATGGACCCAATGGTCTGACGTTAAAGCCCCTGCTTTACCCACCCCTCCTGGACCTTCTTCTTTCCCATTATCTACTGCCATTTTTCCATTTTAGCAAATTCTTTTTTTGTTGTTAGTTTGAATTTTATACCCAATTTTACTTAATCAAAATTGTCCATCTTTTTCTCTATGATTTCTTCTATTGCTTTAATTCTCTCAAAAGCATCTATCTCTTTGACATATCTGGGAATTATTCTCTTTAAAAAAAATTTAATGTTTTACTCTCCTATGTTGCATTTTGGCATATACCTCTAAACTTAATTTTTCTCCATATTGCTATCTACTTATTAGAACATTTAATAAAGTTTTCTATAATTTAAACTTGAGCACACATCTACTATTATAAACTAAATTGATTAGAATTTCTACTACATTCACTCAACAGATAATTTTAGCACTGATACACTGTTTAACTATTATTATTATAACATAATCTACTATCTGTTAGGATTGGTCTTTCCCATTATTTTTCATTGTCTTTGAAATATGCCTTGATGTTTTTCTTGCTAATTTCCAATGCAATTTAAAAACCATTTGGTCTAGTTCTGAAAAAAACGGTTAAAAATTTTGTTTGATGTTAAAGCTATTAACCTGATGAAAAATTGTCATCTTTACAGGATGAGGTCTTATCCAAATGTACTGGATTATTTTACAAAATAAAGAGAATAAATTAATGGTATTCACATAATACATGAACTGAAAATACGTATTATTCTACCCAGAAATTTAACGTCCAAAGTGAGTCAATACATAAATGCCATGACTTCAAAATTTGAGTTCCGAACTCTCATTTGCAAGTTGATATTTTAGACATCAAAATTTTTGTTATGAAGAAACAGCATTATATAAATGTTAATTGACTGGGTTGTTGGGTAGCCCCCCCAAAATAAATAAATAAAACAAAAACTCTCTTATTGTAAGGAAATACCCAAAGAAGACCATTACTCTATGAAAAGGGCACTCACTGAAATGAGTATTTAGAGGTTTCCAGAAATGAAAGTCACATTTTGAGACAGGGGAGCAGCTGGGATTCGGCTTCTATTGGCCCTGAAAACTCCGTGAACACGGCCTTAACCGGACATTTTAGAAACCTTCTCCCTCCAGAATCAAATCAAGGAGCAGAGTCCAATAAGGCTTCTGTTATACTCTCAGACTTTATTACCCCAGGGCACATACCTGGAGGTGTCTGTTATTCATAAGCTTTTTAATTGACTCGTATTGTATCTGTTATTCTCCAACTTCTCACCATTATGATTAGAGTAAATCCTTAAAATGAAGAGAGATTTTTACTGGAGCAACTATATCCCCCTTCACAGCCTGGTGAGAAGGGGCTGAGGGGCAGGTGAAGAACCTCTGGGGGCCGAGTGAAGAGTCGTCTCACAAAGATGGAAAAGTTGATGTGCCTCCTGGACCTGTGGCAAGCAAGAATAATAATACTTTCTAGGGTTGGGGCGAAGAGCAAACTAGTTAATATATGCAAACAACATGTAGAACAGAGCCTGGCACGTTAACTGGATCTTCATAAAGTTAGCTGGAGTTAATTAGGAGTAATTATGATGCCTTGAGGGAAGAAATATCTTCCTAATTCTCCCCCCTAATGTAACTGAAATTTGTACTCACCCTTTAAGCTGACCCAGAGGAACTGTGGCTTCTTAAGCTAGAGGAAAAGAAAGGCAAGATGAAGTCACACGTATTAATGTGCCCAGCTCTGTAGTAGGCACGGATAGTAGCTCATTAATTTTCTAGGTCTTTACCTCCCTAGAGTGCCTCATTTGATCTGATCTCTGAAACTTAGTGGGATCAGTCCTGACTGGCCTTTGATGGGGACTCAATCTTACAGGAAGGCTATATGGCTTAGTGGTTAAGTGCAGCTGCGTGGTCATCAGTAACTTGCTAAACCTCTCTGTCTAAATTTCTTCATCTGAAAAGTAGGGCTAACAATGGTCCCCACTTTATGGAGCTCTTGTTAGCAGTAAGTGAAACAATATATATGCCTCACCTACAGTCTGTAGCCATTAGGTTAGCTACTATTTTCAATATCATCATTCTTATAATTCCAGGAGTTGGAAATCATTACTTTCATTTTAAGAAAACAGAATAGGCACAGAAAAGTTAGATAAACTAGGTCACACAGCCATTAGGAAGATAAAGCTTGTATTTTATCCTTAGACTGATTTTAGAATCCAGGTTTTGCATTTTTATATTTTTCTTTTCTTTACTTGACATTTCCTTAAGAGAAGACTTGGAGGAAGACATGAGAGCTGTCTGCGGCTATTTTAAGGGTAAGCTCGCAGATGGGCAGGACTAGACTTTCCTTGTTGCCTTCAAAATCAGATCTGAATCCCAAGAGTATAGGCTGCAGAGAAGCTCTTTGGGGCTGACTATAAAGAGAAACGTTTTGCCAAGAGGGAAGAAATGCAAAAGCAGAGTGGTCTCTCTAAAGGGCTAGTAAATTCTGCTACTACCTCAACGTCTTAGCCTCTGGTGGCACGCAGACAGGTTAGATGTCAGCTTGTTGAGGATATGCCAGAAAAGATTCCTGTAACTATCTCCAGGGCACCCTGACCTCCTGTCCTCAGCACTATTTTGGGGACCAACATTCTACTACATGAATATATCCTCTTTCTTTTGTTACGGGGCAGATGGACTTCTTAGCCAGCCTCTAGAACCAAGGATGAATGAGGCTTCCCTGGCATCTGCAGGAAGAGACCAGCATTTATCCTTTGCTCACCTGGGATTATTTTCACACGCCTCCTACCAGATGACTGACCTATTATATCCAAATGTCTAAAGATCCTCTAGGTCATGCACAGAAGTTTTTTATTTATAGCTCTATCTCATCAGCACAGCTTCAGAACCCTTCCTGTCAGCTACTCTAGCTTTGACAAGATCTTAACTCCAGGGAACTCTCTGGAAGGATTCCACAGCTCGCAGGACCTGTCTACTCCTATACTTGGCTCTCTCTCAGCTCCTGCTCGCAGCAGACTCTGCTGTAGGTGCAGAAAACACTACTGGGGTGGGCAGAGCTGTTTTCAGGGAATGACCATCCCGAACCAAATGGGGCAGGAAGAGAATGACCCAGAGCACAGGTCATTTGCCCCCCAAAGCAACAAATAGTGCTTGAGCCTAGCCTCTCAGAAGGCATTTTATTGTTCACAGAATGTTTCCAGATATTTTCTCTCTTATTCCTCTGTACCTATCTATTATGATTAGATCAGACATATGTAAGAGAAAATTCAACCAACAATAACTTAATCAAAATAGGATAGTATTTTTATCTCAAGTAAATAGAAGCCTGCAAAGGCAAGGCTGAACTGGTGGCTCCACTGGTACCAGGAACCCAGGCTCTTCTTTTTCTGCTTCATCATTTACAATGAGTGGTTTCCATCCTCAAGGTGACCTCACAGCAACCTTAGGTCTCAGGAGTTCCGGTTATCATGAGATTGCTCAGGGTAGGAAGAAGAAGAAGGGTCTATCTCCCACTGAGCTACTTTCATTTAGAGATTTCCCATTGGCCACTCTAATCTGCAAAGAAAGCTAGGAAATGTATTTTGAATTTTTTTTTTCTTAATCTGGACACAAATCTAGCCTCATCAGCATACAGATCTATCGCTAAGGAAGTAGGGGAAAATGACAGCTGGGTAGAAAAACAATAACCTTCAATCAAAGAAATTAAGGCTAATTGAGATTAAATGACTTTGCCAAAGTAAAACGACTTGCTTCTTATATAGGTTTGTTGCTATACAACCCCCAGGGACCCAGTGGCATCATATTCTCTGTGAATGGAACCCTCCACACTTTACAGTGCAGTGATGAAGGGCACGACTTGTGCCTTCACATACAGTGACCTGACTCCTCCTCCTGCGCTTGGTGAAGTTTTATGTGTAAGACCTCTCACTGCCACCCCCCCGGAATCTCGCCTTCCCTACCCTAATCAGTGGGAGCTAATATTTATTGCTGCATATTCTCCTGGAGAAGTAAGGTCACTGTCCATCTCATGGAGGCCCTCTTCCTGCCCAGAGGCAGAGAGTCCTCCTCAAGTTTCTGCCTATCTGATCAGGGCCTTCCCTGATTAGGCGTGGAAATGGGAAGAGGATGCCGTCTTTTCACTTCTTCTAGTCGGGGAGTTTGCACTGCAGGCCTATTTTCATCAATATGTAGGAAAGTAAGTATATATTAAACACCAGTTTTTGAGGACCTCACTTGTTTATGAGAAGCTACCCTACTTTAGGCAGTACAGGGCTTTTGCTAATATTAATAAAGTAACACTTTGACTTTTATCCAAGTATGATCCTTGGGTGTATGTTCCATATGTAGAACCTTGAAGGATGGGAGGAAATAACTAAGAATACCACTTTATTACAAATAAAAGGAACTAAGTTTGGAATCATATATATTTTTTTTACTTAACGATTATATTGAACGGCTAACATAATAGAAAACTTTAAAGGTAAATAAATACATCCCCCAAACAGTTGTTATTCTGTCTTTTTTCCCTAAAAGTCAAATTGGGGAAAACAAGGGGGTGGGGGTACACTGGTTAATTAAAAATTTGGGTTTGGTTTATTGGAGGTTTCAGTGTAATAAGTTATAAATGCAATAAGCTGGGATCTCGCTTCCCCGATAGAATAGTGCATGGTATACTTCCCTAAATCTAGATTCCTACTTTCAAAGACATGATCACTACAGTCTGAAGTCAGAAAATGAGACCAGCAGATTGTCCTCGGGCCATCCGGGGGTCTGTCAGTAAACTGAAAGTAACTGAATGAGAGAGGAATCTCCAAGAGAGGCCAGGGGAGTGCCACCAGCCCACCACTACAGAGAATTTCAGAGCTAAGCCACTCACAGAAAGAAAAAAAGAAAAAAGAAAAAAAAAAAAAAAAAGCTCAACCACAGGGCGGATGTGATGCTTTTCACACCCAAGTCATTTATTTGAAAAGCAAAGGCAGTAAATTCTTGAAGCCTCCGCTATGTTAGGATTGCTCCAGAGGAAAAGAAAAAAAAAAAAAAAATCAAGAAACACTGAGCTTCCCTTTCCAGTGTCTTCCTTGCTCACTTTTTCTCATAGGGAAACTCTTTATACCTTATTTCTTTTTGGCAACAGAAACCTATAAAATAAGACAGTTATTTTTAGCCTTTAGGAGTCTGCATTTAATTACGTTCACTGTTACCTCTACTGTGTGAAACCAGAACTCCCAAGGACATGAGTGTAAGTTCCACGTGGACCAATGGCAAGAGTATTAAATGGCCAACCTACCACTAAGGCTTGAGTTCTAGTAGCCTGTTAAATAAATGAAGAATAAGAGGTTCTAAGAAGAATTAGGCTAAGGCCCCTCAAAAGCTAATTTCAAATGAAAAACCAGAAATAGCCAAGTGTTCTTTGGTATGCCAATGCCATCAGGGTTTTACTGTGCCTCTTACCCTACTGCCTAAGAATTACTATGAAAAATCTTTAAGGTCATCCCAACCCTGGATCTTGTTTAGCAAGAGCAGAAGTTTGCTTACTTAACCAGTCTGAATAAGGGGTTAAACCTACTCAAAATATTTCTATTGAAAGCCGACTCGAATGAGAAGGCACTGGAAAAAGTTGTCCGGACAGGCTGTTTACCTGTCAAACTGTCACTGGACAGTTTTGAAACCATTCAACTCCTGCTGTAACCACACTGATGGGAATGGAAATTCTATACATTCAGTTAAATAATTTGCATACTGGAGCAGTAAGCAAATACTGGAACAGAGGTCCCGAGCTTAGGTCTCTTGCATTTCTCACACTCTTCTCTGAACCTGTCTCACTTATGGTCAATACCTCACAGCTTACTGCTTACTCATGCGGCCTCTACTGTTTGGGCCCCCAAGCCGACTGGAAGCTCCATACATGACAGGGACCATTGTTACAGCTGTCACAGATCCCCCACAATTCCAGAAGTGGCCATGCTTGCGAGCATTTATTCATCCATTTATTCAACTAATGTGCATTGGGTGCCGACTGTCAGGATCCATTGCACATACAGGCTATGGTCTGTATGAAGTCTCTACTCTTGTAGGGCTGAAATCTGAATGAGATGACAATATTTGTCACTGCTGAAAAAGACCAGCAGTGACAAATATGAGAGTCATGTGAAAGAGGAACTGAGTGGCTACACTGAACTGGGTGGTCAAGACCTCTATGAGGAGGTGACATCTAGATGGGGATCTGGTGAGCTGGGCATGTACAAAGGAACTAGCAGAGGCCCCTCGCGGCCAGGGCATACTGAGAGAGGAGGATGTGATAAGAGAGGAGGTGAGAGAACAGTAGGGAAGACTTTTCAGGGCTTGGGAACACAGACATGTGGATTTTATCCTTAGATGCAGCACAAGGTTTTACCCAAGAAAATTACATGATCTGATTTATTTTTTTAAGGAGAACTTACTATTTTTATGTTCACAAAATACACAACAGCACATACCTCACCCAGTCTGATAGCCAGTTCTTTAGCCTTTACCTTTTCCAACTTGGCAACGTGAGCCACAGACTTTGGACCTTGGACATTGCCTCCTCAGTAACAGCAGATCTCATCACATCTGTCACTGTAATCAATGATTACAATTGATTGTAATCAATGATTACAATTGAAGTTCTGATAGCTTCCACCTGCTTATGCAGCGCTCCCTTTTCCTCTGAGTTAGCCTGTGTAAAGGCAGCAGTGGTACAGGTCTCCCTGGGTACTAGGTGCCCCAGCCTGGTCTTTCCCTCGATAATGCAGGAAGGAATCCCCATCTTAGGACACAAGGGAAGGAGGCAGACACCAACTCAATGGGATCCGCAGCATGTGCAGTCCCTACCAGCTGAGCCTTTTGGGTTTCCACCATCCTACCATGGTGGTGACAGTACTATCCCGAGCCCAAAGGACAGGCGGCCTCTTTGGGAGAGACATTCTATTCTCTTTGCCAGCAGTTTTCTACTCAGCCCGGGCCAACAACCTCTGCTTCTTCTTCTTGGTCTGTATCTGTGAGTCCACTTAAGCGGCTGAGTAGCTCTTTGACAGTCCAAGGCCTGGGCGAATTGGCTAATCACAGGAGGTGCTTCTATATTATTTCCATTTTTTACTTAAATTCTAGGTAGTAGAGAGGTCAGGGCAACATTCTTCCCCTCAGCCTTCTTTCCTTTCAGCATCTTCGATGGCTGGAGTGCTGATTTACATTTTTTAAATGCTCTAGCTATTGTGTGTGAGGGAAAGCAAAAAATGAAACAAGGAGAGTAGGTTATTGTAATAATGGAATACGACATGGGTATACATGGGTATAGTCTAGAAGATTATGCTCAAAGGCAGCATTAACAGAGATGGAGAAATACAGATTGAGAAGTTTTAAGGGTATCATCAAGATGATTTTCTGATGCATCAGGCGTGAGGGAATGATGGAAGAAGGAAATCAAGGATTACTAAGATTTGTGGCTTAAGCAAATGAATAAATGACAATGTCTTTTACTGATGGATGAGGAACAGGAGTGTAGGAAGTGAGGCTGGAGGGGGAATCTAGAGTTTCCTTTAGTAGTGAGATGCTAACTGAAGATGTCCAGGATGAAAGTTCAACCAAGCAGTTGAATACAGGATTTTTTTTTAAGTTTTTTTTTTAATTTATTCATGAGAGACAGAGAGAGATAGAGATGCAGAGACACAGGCAGAGGGAGAAACAGGCTCCATGCAGGGAGCCTGATGTGGGACTCAATCCTGGAACCCCGGGGTCATGCCCTGAGCCAAAGGCAGACACTCAACTGCTGAGCCACCTAGGCATATTGAATACAGAATTCTTGAAAAAGGTCAAAGTGAAGTTGTATGTTCAGCCCAACCAGGGTACCTAAAACCATGGGACTGGATGAGATCTCACCTAATGGTTAAGTAGAGAAGCATGAGGGACCTGTTTAAAGGCTGAAGTCTCTTCTCGTTTCCGTTATTAATAGATAAACAAGTTAAATAAGAGGCCAAGGCAATGAGTTTTCACAACATCTACATTAAAAGGTAGAGTACGAGTATCCGATTTCCTACTCCTTTTAACAGAAAAGGACACTAATTAATGGGTGGCTGTTTGCTATCTTCATCAAGGCATTCAACATCAGAAACTCTGATCAAAGTCACTAAGTATGAGAAGAATGAAATTGTATATTCATTGGATTTCTGTTTCATTAAACATATGCATATGTTGCTCACAGTTCATAATTGGTCTTGAATAATCACATTATTTTAAATAGAAAACTGAGGGATCCCTGGGTGGCGCAGCGGTTTGGCGCCTGCCTTTGGCCCAGGGCGCGATCCTGGAGACCCGGGATCGAATCCCACGTCGGGCTCCCGGTGCATGGAGCCTGCTTCTCCCTCTGCCTGTGTCTCTGCCTCTCTCTCTCTCTGTGACTATCATAAATAAATAAAAATTTAAAAAAAAAATAAATAAATAAATAGAAAACTGAGGGGATCCCTGGGGAGCTCAGCGGTTTAGTGCCTGCCTCCAGCTCAGGGCATGATCCCGGGGTCCTGGGATCAAGTCCCACATCGGGCTCCCTGCATGGAGCCTGCTTCTCCCTCTGTGTCTCTGCCTCTCTCTCTCTCTCTGCCTCTCATGAATAAATAAAATCTTTAAATAAATAGAAAACTGAAATGACATCTGCCTAAGAAAAGCTAGTTCTGTAATTATCTTGACTTATGAAATACAATATTAAAAAGTTCACTGGAATTTTAATGTGGTTCCCTCAAATAAACTCTATTTGTACTAAGTATAAAAATGAAAGGAAGGCTTGAAAGAGTGGGATAATGGAGTCCTTCCTATGTGAGAAAGTAAAATGCTTCTTTTTAAAAAGCTTATTTTCTAATTGCATAATATAACATATTGTAATTATTTAAAAAACAAATATAAAACTAAAGTCCATCTTGATAACACCCCTCAACCTCAAGCCTGTCTAGAAGTCACCATTTCACCAGTTTTGTGTGAATTCCTTGAGTCTTCTGCTTGTGTGTGTGTTTGCACTCGTGTAGGTGTGTATGTGTATACGTGTGCATGTGTGGTAGAGGCAGTTGCTGCCCCACCCAGGTCCCCTTTTCTGCTGTTGCCAGAGCTAATAGGAACTCAGCCTCCCTTTTCTCTGGAGAATTGCCTGTAGCCAACCGATGCTGTGACTACTCCCCGTATCCCTTGCAGATGGAGGCACGTCACATTTGCTCAATAATGGACAGACACGAGGATGTAAGCGGCCTCAAGGTAGGACCCACTTTGGTGCAATCAGTGCTCCAGAGCATCCCTGCAGAATCACACAGTGGTCTCCACACAGGACCACAGTCACCTCCCCGTGTCCTAACCTGCATCGTTCACTCCTGGGAGCATTTTCTCCATGAGTTGCTTGAAGAAGAATCATTTCAGCCTCGGCTTCTACAACTAAAATAGCGTATGTCTATATATCCATATGTGAGTATGAGAGTAACTTTTACATAACGTCAAGATAATATCATTAGTTTTCTGAAGCAATAGTTTTCCTGAAAGGTTGTTGTGTCAATATGCATAGATTTATGGTTATCTTTCAACTGCATTATATTACATTGTGAAAAAAAGATTAACTTAGCAAAAACTTCAAAAATGTTTCAATGTGGTAAGTGAATGTTATCAGTTGCATTTCCTTGATTACCAGTAGTAGAGTCATCTATGTCATCATAGACATAGTCATAGACATAGACATAGTCATAGTCATCAGAGTCATCTATGTTTATACTCCACTTGCAACTCCTCCTCTGTGAATTATTTTCATATTCTTTCATTTAGATTGTCCTTTCCTTATAGATGACCATTGGCTCTTTATAAATTCTGAGTATTTTTCATTTGTCTATGGTATGTTAAAAATACTTCTTCTTACTTATCACAGTTTATTACGGACTTTTTGATATGGCCTTTTGTATTATTCAGAAGTTTGCTAATGTACTAAAAATTATATTTTATTCTTGACTCATTAATATATTTATTTTAAGAGGATCACTGTACCACAAAGACAAAAACACATCCTCCTAGATTTTCTTCTAATATTTTATAATTTTCAGCATTATTTAATTCACCTGAATTTTTTAATGAATGGTATTAGGTATTGATATGAAATTATGTCAATGAAATTATTGAATTTTCTTTTTTTTTTAAAGATTTTATTTATTTATTCATGAGAGACACAGAGACAGGCAGAGGGAGAAGCAGGCTCCTTGCAGGGAGCCCAACGTGGGATTCGATGCCGGGTCTCCAGGATCACGCCCTGGGCTGAAGGCGGTGCTAAACCCCTGGGCTGCCTCATTGTATTTTCTAAAATGGATAGTTAATTGTCCTTTATATACACAGGCTCATTACTAGACTCTCAATCCTATTCTATTGATATTTTGGTTTTTTTTTTTCCTACTTGAATATCATACTATTTTTACTACCACAGATTTGCTATGTATTTTGATTCCTGGTGGGAACCAAAATATGATCTCCTTTTTTTTGTTCATTTATGTTTCCATATTAATTTTAGAATTAGCTTATGACATTTCTTTTAGGATTTTGTGATTTTCTTGAATTCACAATGTAGTTGGGGTAGAAGTGATATCTTTTCCCACACACAGACACTGTGTATGTTTTTTATGTTTAATAAAAAACAGGTCTTCTTCAGTAATTTTATTAGTTTTTCCATAAATATATATTCATTATTGGGCTTATTCCTAGATATTTTATATTTTTTTTCTGTAACTGCAAATATTTTTTCTAATACATTTTTAATTGGTCATTGCTGGAATTTTTATATGTTGATTCATACCCCTTCTTAATCTCTCCAGTTTATTCTAGTAATGTTTTCACTGGTTCCCTAAGAGTTTCTATATAGACTATCAAACATATATAAATAATAATGTCTTGTATCTTTCTTGGTAACAATTTTGTCCCTTATCTATTTTTACCTTGTATTAGATTGCATAGGTCCTCCAGTACACTATCAACCAGTAACTATGATGCCTGGTATCTTGACATTGTTCTCACTATAACAGAAATGAGTTGAATGTGGTGTCCTTAAGCTTATGCTAATTGTAGGGTTTTAGTGTATTCTCTAAGAATTTTCTTCTGTTTCTAGTTGCTACGGAGTTTTTACTTAGAAAAATTGGATCAGTATTGAAGTTTAACAAATACTTATTTAATATTGATTAGATGGTTTTCCTTTTCTCATCTAGTTAACGTAAGGAATTTCTTTGGTAATTTTTTTCTTTTGATAAAAACGTTAATATAATTATTTATCAGCAATTTTTTTCAAGTCCTTACCATGGCATTTATGGTCTTTAAGTGATTACCCAAAACACTGCATTCCTAAAATGGTAATTATCTAACCCATGTAGATATGTATGTATGGGTCATTACTTGCCTTTTCTTATTTATTGCCTTATAGGAATTTTCCAAATTCCCTCTTGGAATAGGCACGAAGTTTACCACATGAAATGACTTCCCTGCAGGCAAGTGATCTGAAGAGAGCTTAAGTTATTAAGTTAACATTTTTACATAAAAATTTTAGTTTTAAATTTCCCATCAATTTATTAAAAAAAAATCTGTAAATTATATTTGCTTATTTGAGTAATGCTAACAAGTAATAACACCTAGAAGCAGCATAAACATGTTGCTAATCATGCTGAAGACAGCAAGAGAGGATTAATTTCAAGATCACTTAGAAATCTACATTCTTGGGGTGCCTACATGGCTCATCAGTTAAGCACCTGACTTCAGCTCAGGTCATGATTTAGGGTCCTGAGATCAAGCCCCATGTTGGGGCTCCCTCCTCAACAGGGAGCCTGCTTCTCCCTCTCCCTCCGCCATTCCCCTCACTTGTGCTCTCTGGCTCTCTCTCTCTCTGTCAAATAAATAAAATCTTTAAAAAAAAAAAAAGAAAGAAAGAAAGAAATCTACATTCCCAGCAGCTTAGCCTCTGGGAATGAGCAATTCTGATATACCTGGTAAACAATTTCCAATTTCATCCAAATGGGTTAGTGTCTACAATATCATTGTTAAGACATATGCCAGCCATACCGGAGTCTTTCTTCATTCCCCATCCACTGTATTGTTTTTCATTTCAGACGTTCTTTCTAAGAAACACCATTTTCTTACATCCTGAAATGCATCCTTTAGATATTTACTTAAGAGTGGTCTATTGGTGGTAAACTCTCTCGGCTTTTCTTTTTCACCTTTAGTATAAAACTATAATTTTGCTTTCTTTCTTGCATCACCTTAAAGATAATACTCCATTTCTCCTGGCTTCCATTGTTGCTCTTGAAAAGTCATCTTTAAGTCCAATTGTTGATAATTTGCAGGTAACTTGTCTTTTCTATTTGCCTTTAAGATATTTACATTAAACACTGGAATGCTCAGGCCCCTTCTCCTGTCACCCCCTTTTATGGATATTTCAGCCAGTCTCATGTCTATAAATACCACTTATGATGACCCCAAAATCATACCTCCAATCGAGACTTCTCTCTAGCTCCACAATGGCATACCCAACTGTCTAATGAACACCTCCTCTTGAAACATCTCAAACATAAAAATGCCTAAATCTGAGCACATGGATTTCACTCCTTTCCCCAAACATGTTCTTCCCTATCTCACTAAATGACAACACTACTTTTCCATTATCTTAAGAAAAAAAGTAATCATTTTCCTTAGACTCCTCCTTCAGTTCTTCAGAAATTTCATCAGCTCTACATTCAAAAATAATTTTTTTAAAGCTGTCCTTTCTTAAGATTTTATTTATTTATTCATGAGAGACACGCACAGAGAGAGGCAGAGACACAGCAGAGGGAGAAGTAGGCTCCATGCAGGGAGCCCAACGTGGGACTCAATCCCGGGTCTCCAGGGTCACACCCTGCACCGAAGGCAGGTGCTAAACCGCTGAGCTACCCAGGGATGCCCTCTACATTCAAAATTTATACAAAATTCAATCCCTTCTTGCCACCCACACTGCTCCAAGCAACCACCATGTTTTGCTTGGATCATCACAATAGCTTCCTAGATGTTCTCCCTGCTTTTATACTTGGCCTTCCTCCAATTCATCTATTCTTAACATAGTAACAAGAAAAATGTTGTTACCCTGTTATCTCTGAATCAGATAATAGCACATATCTACTTAAAAGCCTTCAATGGCTTTTCGTTTGTCTCTGAGTAAAAGCAAAGTCATTTCAATGGTCTACACAACACTTACATGATCTGGCCCTCTCTACCTCTCTGATTTTATCTTTATCTCTCTTCCTCTTAATCATTTGGATCTAACCACACTAACTTTCTTGCTATCCCTTCAGCACACAAAGCATATTTATGCCTTGGGGCCTCTGCATATGCATTTGTCTCTCAGATAAATCAAATGACTCACTCACCTCTTCCAGGCCTTTGCTCAATTTTCAGGCTCTCAGGGCCACTTCACCTGATAGCTAAATTTAAGATAACAATGACTACCCCTCCAAGCATTCTCTACCTCCCTTCTCTGCTTAGAGTCTTACATAGCATTTATCACCATCAGATATACTATACCTTTTATTTATTTTGTGTCTAATGCCCTCCCCTACCACACAAACACCAGAATATAAGATCCATGCAGGGAGGGTTTTGCTTTTCTTTCTATCTTTTGATTATTGTATCCTTAATACTATAAAATTGTCTGGCACATGGTAAGTATCCAACTCAGTAAGTATTTGTCCAAGGAATGAATGAATGTTTTGCAGTTTCTCTAAAATGTCTAATTATGTATTTTTAAAACTTAATCTTTTCTTGAATTCTGAATGCAAATATGTATTTTATCAACATTACCAGATGATTTGTATGAATATTAAAACATACATAGCACTTCTCTAAGATGTATGCCTATGAGTATTTAGTCCTGGGCCACAGAATATACATGCTTTATAAAACGATGCTGAACTGCTTTTCAAAGTCATTATGTTGCTTCCTCCAATAAAGTATTAATAAACATTCTAAGAGTATCATCAGACCTCTTCAATTTTGTCAAATTAGTTGTGAAATGGTATTTCATTATACTTCTAACTTGCCTTTTCAGATTACTGATGAGGTTAAGCACACTCTTTTTTCATAGGCTTATTCACCCCTTATGTCAAATACCTACTTTTTTATTGTGTTAATTTACTAAATGAGTAGTTATCTCCTTATCAATTTTAGTGCTTTATACATTTGAGATACTAATGTATTGTTGGTAATACTGTGGTTAGCAGCTGCTCCCCTGTTATAGTCTATCCTTTTACTTTCTTATAGACTCTCTGATGAACAGTTCTTAATTTTAATGTAGTTACACATATCATTCTCATCCTTAATATTTCATGTTTTTATTTTAGAAATTTAAGATTTTAAAAATTCTCCCATATCACACAGTGATAAAAGTTTCTCCTAACATTTTAAATCGATTTTTCATATTTAAGCCCTTAATTCATACAAGAAAAAAACATTATGTATAGTGTGAGCTAGGAATCCAACTTCTTTTGTAAGCAATAGTCCCAGCACCATTTCTTAAGCAACTCTATCTCTCCCCAATGATCTGAAATGCCAACTCTGTAATACCAAGTTTCCATATATTGCTGAATTTGTGGCTGGCCTCTCTTCACTGGCATTGGTCTTTTTGTTTTAGTATACACA
Source organism: Canis lupus baileyi (assembly GCF_048164855.1). Lineage (NCBI taxonomy): Eukaryota > Metazoa > Chordata > Mammalia > Carnivora > Canidae > Canis > Canis lupus. Next base: position 12,406,136 of record NC_132848.1, read on the forward strand.
AATCCTACACTGTCTTAATTATTATATGTTTATAAGTTATGAACTCTTATAACCCACCTCGCTGTTGTTCTTCAGCAGTGCTGTGATTTTTCTTGGCCCTAATTTTCCATGTTGTTCATTTTAGAATCTATTTGTCAAGGTCCATTGGAAAAAAAAATCTGTGAGATTTCAATTAATATTTTATTGATTCTATAGATTAATTTGGAAAAGATTGGTATCTCTAAAATGGTGAGTCTTCTTATCTATAAATGTTAAAAAACACAGTATATAATATCTCCATTTATTTAGGTCTAATATTTTTCAATATGAAAGTTTATAATTTGGGCAGCCTCAGCGGTCTAGCACCGCCTTCAGCCCAGGGCGTGATCCTGGAGAACCAGGATCAAGTCCCACATTGGGCAGCCTGCATGGAGCCTGCTTCTCCCTCTGCCTGCGTCTCTGCCTCTCTCTTTCTCTCTCTCTCTCCCTCTGTGTGTGTCTCTCATGAATAAATAAAATCTTTAAAAAAAAAAGAAAGTTTATAATTTTCTCACATAGGTTTTATGGATCTTTTTAATGGTCTTCATACCTCTTACTCATCTTTATCTTTCCTGGCCATCAATATCCAACAACTATAAAGTGAGTTTTACCACATTAAACCCGAGGCTCAAAAATCTGTGGTAACTACCTATTGCCTATAGGATCAAATGCAAACTTCACAGGCTGGGATTTAACTGGCTCTGTTTACCCAGCCATCATCACAACTTGCTAGGACTCTACATCATTTGTTTACTTATGGTGGAATTAGTGTAGGAATGAAGAGCCCATTTACATAATATAAATAAAATTAGAATCAAGCCTTGACTCCATTACTTACTAACTTATGGCTTAGACAGAGTGATTTAGTTCTTGGGGTCCTCTTTTATAAAACAAGGAAAGTATGGATACTCACAGCATAGGACATTGTAAACAATAAAAGAGACAGTGAATGGAAGTTATGTGGCACTTGTAACTTACTAGAATTGCTATTATTGTGTTAATGTTATTATTGACTAATTAAAAATTAACAGATAATAGCATGTCTTCTCTAAGTAAATAACCATCATCATACCTATATTAAACTATCTTTTGCTTATTAAAGTGTCTTTCTGCTTTTTTTCTTTCCATACATTTTTAAACTTAGAGCAGAATCTGGAAGAGGAAATGGTCATACTCTAGATGGTGTGTCCCCCACACTGGGCTAGTGGTGAAGAGAGGAAACTAGAAATATGTAGGCCTAGGGTTTGGAGACCAAGCTAGCTTATAAATAACTCCTGATATACAGGCAACCAGCATCCCAAAATCATAATTACAAAAGCACACGCATAACAAATGCAGATGCAGTCCAAGCTGATTTCAACATGTAAAGGAAGCCAAGAGTAACCCATTGGTCACCAGAATGCAGGAATCACCTGACAATCATAATGCTAAGAGCCAGGTAAGTGGTGATATTGCTAGGACCTTCTTGAGTGCTTTATCCAGTGTTGAGGGCTGCTAATGGCCAGCCAAGTTGCTAAACTCCCTTCCAAAAAGGGCTGGGTTCAGAGTAGGGCTCCCAAAAAAGGAAATCGGTGTACCATCTTTCTTTAAAGTGACAAGAATTCAGCCATTCAGATCAAACAATCCTAGCAAGGGTAGACAAAAGACTGCAGCTTCTGTAAGTACTAAAGTTTGTTATTCTCTTGCTTAGCATTTGACTATGAAAAAAAAAATGATTAGTGAAGCCCCAACACTATTTTCTTTTTAATAATAACTTTAGCCACATAGTAGTAAACTCCCTATTTTGATGATATATGACATGACATATCATGTGAAATTATGTCAGTCTGACAATGGTATGCCTTAGGAAATCCGTCCATTTGTAATAGGAATTCCTACCAGATGCAAAACTTGAATCCTAAGGAAAGAGGACTTGTAAGAGCTAATCAAGCTCCTGGAGTTCTGGATCACCAGTCATAGAAGGAACCTTGAGCCATGTGGCAGGGAGGCAAGGCAGACTAGGATCAAGGAAGAAGCTTCAGTGTGCCGTCTGGGTTCACTTACCATGAGGTCAAGTAAACTTATTACTCAAAGACTATGAAAGTATGCAGGGCTCATCTCTGATACACGGATATACTAGTACAGTGGATACAGGGTCTGCTTAGCAAAATAAAAACATTCTTTTAATAGATAATGATGAAGTCACTGGTTTTGACATTTAAGACAGATACTATTAACAGGGTAAGTGAAAACTTGTAGGTGGATATTTGTTCATTTGCTTTTTCTCTCTATTGCTTAAGATTGTTTAAGAGGACACTGAGCACAATGGAGGATCAGAGGAATGATTTGTAGAGAATCCTGAGGAGGCCAGAGATGGAACTAAGGGCACACAGAAGAGGATGAGCCCTAAACAGAAGGGAAGAAACCCCAATGTCACAAGGGCTAATTAAGCATCACTTTATAAATCATTCTCACCACTAAGACTAGGGACGAAAAGTAGCTGATCAAGAATTGCAGCAGTATTATACAATGATGGCATTCTATCTTGGGTATAGATGGTGATAATTTCTCCTATTTGTCTGGAATTCAGCAGACAAACTCAACCAGAAATGCATTCTTGGTCCTTAGTTGATAACTTAAAACCACGTATGAATAGTGCTGGGGCAACAGGTCAGCCACGTGCAACAGGATGAAACAAGACCACTATTTTACACCAAACACAAAAATTAACTCAAGATCTGAATGTAAGATCTGAAATTATAAATTTCCTACAAGGAAACATGGGCAGTAACCTCCTTGACATTGGTCTTAGTGATGTGTTTGTGAATCTGACTCCAAAGGCAAGGAAAACAAAAACAAACAAACAGCTCATCAAACTAGAAAGTTTCTGCACAGTGATGGCAACTATAAGCAAAACGAAGATGGAACCTACTGAATGAGAGAAGATATTTCCAAATCATATATCTGGTAAGTAGTTAATATCCTGCATATATAAAGAACTTATGCAATTAAAAAATTAAAAAAAAACAATAAACAATTAAAAATAGGCAGAAGATCTGAATAGAGATATCTTTAAAGAAGACATACAGATGGCCAACAGACAAATGAGAAGACATTCATCTTCACTAATTATCAGGGAAGTGCAAATCTAAACCATAATGAGATATCACCTCATACCCGTTAGAATGGCTATAATAAAAAAGACAAGAACTAACAAGTGTTGGAGAGATTGTGAGAAAAGAGAACCCTCACACACTGTTGATGGGAATGTCAATTGGTGCAGCCTCTATGGAAAACAGTATTCAGATTCCTCACACAGATCTACCATATGATCCAACTATTCCACTTCTGGGTATTTATACAATGAAGAATGCATAAATATTAATTCCAAATGGTACATGCAAGCCCTACATTTATCGCAGCATGGTTTACGATAGCCAAGATATGAAAACAACCTAAATGTCCCTGAACAGATGAATGGATAAAGAGGATCTGGTATATATATATATATATATATATATATATATATATATATATATATATATATATATATAATGAAATACTATTCATTCTTTAAAAAGAATGAAATCTTGCCATTTGTGACATGAATGGACCTTGAGTATATTATACTAAGTGAAATAAGTCAGATGGAGAAAGACAAATATTGCATATTCTCACTTATATGTGGAATCTAAACAAACAAATAATACAATACAGAAACAAGCTCACGGACACAGAAAACAGGTTGATGGTTACCAGAGGGGAAGCAGATTGGTGGGGAGTGGGCAAAATGGGTGAAGAGGCTCAATTATATGGCAGTGGATGGTAACCAGACTTTTGGTAATGACTATTTTATAATGCACACAGATACCAAATTATGTTATACACTTGAAATTATATAATGTTATATGACAATTTTATCTCAATTTTAAACAACATACATTTGAAAAACAGATGAGTTTCATAACATTCTTGCTAAAATATCTGTAAACAGAGTCAAAGTCAACGGTCTAACCCCACCACAGAGGTTAGGGATTTTCCTCTGTACCTTACTTTGACCATTTATCAGTAACATGATAACCTCAAGAAAAAAAAAAAAAAAAGGAGAGTGAGTTTAAAAATCCCACCAGAACTTTGGTTTTCTTCATAGTTTACCTGACCTCCGTATTATTTCAATGACAGCCATTTAGTGACAATAGCCAGGGTGGTGGCTGATAATTTTTCCCTCCTGCAAGTTAAAGCCAAAGCACTGTGGTGGGACCCACTGAGAAGTTTGCTTCCTGTCAGTGCACAGTTTGCTATGAGCAACCCTTGCTCTGGGCTGCCCGGGCCTGTGGTCTGAACTGTGTGACACTAACATTCAATTACGGTAAAAAGTCTATTTAATAACTGACATTTCCAGTAACTTCTTGTGCATTCAATAAGCCTTGAGGCTAATTAGAAAAGTTCCAGAGGATACTAAGAAATACTTTATTGACAAATAATTTACACTCCTTTCCTGATTTATTCTGACCAAAAATATTAAGGATTCTCCTTGTAGTTACTTAAGACATAGCTGGGATAGATGTGGTGGGGCTTTAGTATTTAAACCCTGGGAATTAAGGAACCTAGAACTATTTTTGTTGGGCAGAAAATACTTTGGGCTGCTGAATCCAGGTCTAGAGAAGCATGAGAACACCCTTTAGGTTTCCCATGGTCTAGTGACAAATATACATCCTCTGGTCCTTATATGCACTTTAATCGAACCACAATGGTTCCTAGTAACATTCTGATCTCCAGTCATAGGCATAGCTCAAAACAAAGAGAATTTGAGGAGCTCCCAGTTAAGGTAATCACTAGGATTTGCTTCTTTTGGGAACCAAGGTAAGTTTTTCCACAACCTTATCAGGTTCTAGATATAAGTATTCATCTGGTTAACAAAACAATTAGATATACCTTTCCTGATACTCTGAGTTTTCTTAGAAAGTTTGAATCATTTTTCTTTTCTTTTAAAGATCTTAGGGTGGGGGGAATATCTCTTCTCTTTCAGTTTTGATGGAGTTAGTCAGGGCGTAAAGATTAAATCAGAACTGGCCACAGGAACCCAGGGTTCTTGGTTTCAAAAATCAAGTGTCAAGCTGGAAGACTGGGTGGGAGAAATTTAACACATGCTCATCCACTTTTCTATTCTTCTCCAGAGATATAGAGCTAATAACTTTAAATGAAAACACCCACTAGATGCATAAAATTTTGTGGATAAATCTGTGGAGTTTAAATATTACTTTTGCCTGATAGGTTGGGAATAGCGTATTATATTACATCACTTCACAGTTCACTATCAAATATATTGCTTCATTTGATGTGCAAACATTCCTATTAGGTAACCAAGGTACATATTTCCAAATTCATTCACAGATTGGGAAAAAAAACAAAACAACAAAAACGAAAGAGTTTAGTGACCCGACCAAGGTTAGGAGTTGGAAACTAAGCAATAAGGAGTGTATCATAAGATTTAGTCTCTTCTGACTATTCCAAAAATGGGAGATGTAATCTTAGGGATTATGTAATTTTTAAAAACTTGAAATATCTTTTCAGTAAACCATCTTTTGTATCAAGAAAAATCTCCAAATCTAACTTCTTAAAAGGACAGGCTAAACTGGTCTATGCTCTACATGGGTACAGCTATCCTCAGCACAACCCCTATACTACACTGAAATTTTCTCAACAAAATCTGTGATGACCTTCTAGTTGCCCAATTCAATAAATCACCTGACTTTACTCACAATTTTCTGACCTAACCTTCAGTTGAACCCATGGTACCATGTTCACATTCACGAAATTTCCTTCTTCTCTTTTTCTCAGCACCATTGTCTCTGTGTTTTCCTAGGCTAGGTATGCTGGAGCAACTGAAAAATCATTGGATTTGGAGTATTATCTGGGTTACAAATCCAGTCCTTCCACCTCCTAGCTTGGGGTCTCGGGAAAATAGACCTTAACAAGCCTTAATAAAAAATAATTAGTATTACCACTACGAAAGGGCAGTTTAGAGATCAGAGATAGCCTATGAAAGCAGGCAGAGCCCAGCCCATTAGAAAGCCCTCAGTGGATGGAGGCACCTCCTCAGACTCTTTTTGTTGAGCTCTTTCAGTGACCACACAGTAATACCAGGGTGCTGATACATTTCACATCTCTGCTCTTTTCACTCTGTATACCAGAGCTGCTCAATGGGACTTTCTCTGAAGACTAAACTTTCTATAGTCTATGTGTGTCTAATACAGTAGCCACAAGCCACAGGCAGTCTTTGAACACTTGAAGCATGGCTAGTACAACTGAGAAGCTGAATTTTTAATTTTATTTATTTTGAACTAATTCAAGATCAAATTTAAATAATCACATGTGACTAGTGGCTCCCATATTGGACAATGCAGCTGTATACTTTTTCCCTTAGTAGCTTCATTCCACTCCATGACTTCGGCCACTACCCCATACACAAAAGAGTTCCAGCTTGCTGTATTTATTTTGGGGGTGGGGAGGCAGAGGGAGAGAGAGAACCTTAAGTAGGCTCCATGCCTAGTGTGTAGCCTGAAGTAGGGCTCTATCTCACAACTCTAAGATCATGACCTGAGCCGAAATCAAGAGTCAGACACTTAACTGACTGAGCCACCCAGGTGCCCCGATTGCCAGCTTTCTTCCAGCCTTCCAGCCTTTCTGCCATAACAGGGCATCTCAGAGGCACTTACTATTCATCATGTTCACAATGGAATTCATCAAATCTTCCTTCAAACTTGATCCTCCTCTTGGGTCCCAAATTCAAATCAATAGCACCACAGTCCAGCATCCAGTTCAGTCCAGATAAGTGTTGCAGTCATGAGCCAGGAGTTACTATATGGAGTCCTTTTCTCCACCCAAATTCTATGCCTATCAGCCCATAATCATCTGTACATGTTAAATATCCTTCTCTCTCCATCTGTGCTGTCAGAGGCTTAATACAAGCCCTCATTATTTCTGACTGAGATATTATGATGGAGTTCTAATTAGTTGACTTGTTTCCAGTCACACCCTTCACCCCGCACTCAATCAGCTTGGTTGTGAGAGTGTTCATTCACTCACTTGATCTTGTCTGGAATTTACCCAAAATCTTCCAGTGGTCCGTCACAGATTCACAGTGGTCTGACCCCTGGAAGTTCTCCAGGTTCATGTCCGATTACACATCCCAAAAGGAAAAGAGAGAGAAAGGGGCTGAAAGCCTATTCAAAGAAATAATGGTTAGACACTGGGAACATATAGTTTTACAGGTAAATCCTATCATAATTTTAAGAAAAAGTAACTAGAATACTAATTAAACTATGCCAGAGCACAGAGAAGGAAGAAAAGCTTCTAAATTATTTCTGTAAAAATCAGCAAAGTGAAGCCAAATCTAACAAAACTCCTATAGACAAAAACAAAAACAAAAACAAAAAAACTAGACGCAATATTACTTATGGCTATTAGGCAAAAAAAATAGTGAATGTTGGAAAATATTCTGCAGCACATTAAATAATATACCACAAAAAAGTGATCATTATTATTATAACACTACAGTTCTAAACATCAATGGGTGTAGGAAAGAATGGTTCTACTCCACGACTCCACATATTGATCAAACTGTGGTCACTTCATTGTGGTCCAATCTCAATGAGAGAAATAACTGCATTGTTATTCTATCTGTTCTCAGCCCATTATTATTAAAAAATAACTTTTGGATGGGGTCCCCCGCAGTGGAGTGGCTAAGAGCACTGCTCAGGATTCAGAGACTAACATCATGGTCTGTGTAACCTCTGGCTATTATGTCCCTAATATACTTTCCACTCAAACTCCTGATACAAAGTCCTCCTATCTCCCTTCCATAAGAATTACAGTTTGGTTACTATGGGCAACTTCTCCTCACCTACTATTCACACACAATTGATGATTAGAATGTAAGAGCTGCTATCTTAGCCTGAAACTTCATTTTCTGGATTGAGAAAAGGAAAAGTATAGGTATTTTTAACAGTATGAGAGAAAAGAAGGCATAAACTCTTTTTCTTACCTTCCCCTCAACCTTCCTTATTTCTTTTTGTTTCTCTCTCTACCTCCGTGTTTTTCCTTTTTTCTATCACTCTGACAGGTGATACAAATGTTATCATTTTTCAAGGTCACTTGTGGAATAAAATTTCTAGAGAGAAATCAAACCATGTTTTATGCCTAGACTCAATGAGATCAGCACTGGTAGAAACTCAGTATGCACGTGAGGCTAGCCAAATCTGCTAAAATGATATATAGAGGTTTTTTTACTTATGATCCAAGCTCCCTCCCTCAAAGTCACAGACAGCCTTGGTGCTGCCCAACCTTAGAAAGGACAGACTAAAAGTCTTGTACAAGGAAATTTATAAAACTTCCTACTGGTGTTCCAAGTATAAACATTATATCAAGTGTTCTCTCAGATAGGGATTTATGACAGGATTTTGTTAATCTTGAAATATTATGGTATTTCCATGAGCCTATCACCCTTGCTTGTTGAGCCAAACTGATATTTATGAATTAAATTCTTTAGATTATATTGTAGTTGAAGATCAGACTGGTATATATAAAACTTTAAAATACTTTTTATTGGAAGCAATCTTAAAATGCTAAAGAAATAAGTAGACATTTAAAAAATGTTTATTGAAAGTGGAAGGAACAAGGAACTCATGTTTGTGCCAATAATAATGCCTAACATTTATTTAAGCACATTACATAGATTATCTTATTTGATCTCATAGGTCTGATTGGGGTAAAACCTTAGCATCCAAAATTTGCAGGTAAGAAAGCTGAAATTGAGAGAAGTTAAGAAACTCACCTGAAGTCACCCAATTGGGAAGTGATGGGCTGGAATCCAAACCCATGCACACTTATCCGTGGCACAGCTTATGAGCTCAGGTTTGAATTCTTGGGTTGGAGGAGATGCTAATGCCATCTACATCATAGAAGACATGCAGCCTGGCAAGCTTTAGCTTCCTTATCTTTGTCATATCACCCTTAAATGTATCTATGTATGTGCTTACTGATCATGTACGCACCTCCTTCTCCACTGCTGTCCATGGAGCTAATCCTTAAATATGTGCACTTGACCCATCTCCTCCTCTACTTGGTATTTCTCCATAACCTCCTATACCTTTATCTTCACTGTCTTCTTTTCCAATGACTCTCCCTTGAATTATAAAGTGTGAGTTATAGTCATTTTGAAGGGAAACAGGCTTCTCTCTCTATTGACTGTATAATCTCTTCCATTCTATTTATGGCCACACTTCAAGAAATAATAGCTTGCATTCCTTTTCTCTACTTTTTGACTACCGACCCACTCTCAACTCTTCTTCGGTATCAGCCTTTACAAGTCCTCTAAAATTGTTCTTAATAAAATCTAACATTATCTTCTATTCACTTTCATAGTCCAATAGATTTCAGGCCTTATCTCATGTCTGTAGAAATACCTGACACCATCCTTCCTTCTTGACATCTTCTCATCTCTTTCCTTCAATGACACCTCTCATTCTTCCCTTCTCTGCCTCCTTAGCTGTCCATTCTTCTCAGATGTTAGAGTCTCTAGGGTTCTTTTTTTTCTGAAAAAAAAATTATTGAGGAATAATTGACATACAATATCCTGTTAGTTTCATATGCACAACATAGTGATTCCACATTTATATACATTATGAACTGATCACCACAATAAGTGTAGTTATCATCCATAGCCAAAGTTAATATATTACTGACTGTATTCCCCATGCTGTACATCCCACCCCCTATTATTTATTATTAATCTAGAATTCTATTCTTAAACACCTCTTCCTAATCAACATGTTCTCCAAGGATGACTTCTTTCTCATGGAAAATTTCCAATGGTCTCTGGCCTCACTGCCATAATGTTCCAAGAGCTACTCAAACAACATGGATCAAACTAAATTAATTGTCCCCTGGATCAATTTCTCATACATTCTCTATAGTTTAATTATATAATAATCCTCTATTAGAAGCCAAAAACTGGAGTCAACATTGATTTTTTTTTCTCTTTTACTCCCTAGTCCATATGGGAATTTTGTATGCCTCTTTCTCTCCCCAATGACGCATTTTGCCTCAAGGCTTTATCTGCACTACTGCAAAAGCCCATTGTTTATTTTCCTGAACTTCTATGTCACGCTTCTTAAATCAACTCTGCATGTGATCAGAAGTGATACTTCTAAAACATAAATATTACTGTGTGTAATAGGTTGAATAATGGCATCCCCAAAGTTGTCCACATTCTAATCCCTAATGCCCATAAATATTTTTTGGGTTTTGTTTTGTTGTTGTTGTTGTTTTGTTTTGTTTTGTTTGAGAAAGAGTGTGCACATGAGGGGTGGGGGAAGGGCAGAGGGAGAAGGAGAGAGAATCCTAAGCAGGCTCCATGCTCAGAGCAGAGCTAGACGTGGGACTAGATCTCACAAACCTGAGATCGTGACCTGAGGCAAAATCAAGAGTCAGACACTTAACCATCTCAGTCCCTTAGACCCCCCCTTAAATGTTACTTTATAAGGAAAAAGAGACTTTACAGATGTGACTGAGTTAAAGATGGTGAGATGGGGAGATTATCCTGTATTATCTGCAAGCACACAATGTAATCACAAGAGTCCCAATAAGAAGGAGGTGAAAAGGTCCAAGTGTGTAGTGTGAGATGTGATAGAACCAAAAGGTTAGAGTGATGTAAATAATGGTCATGAACCAAGGAATACAGGCAGACTCTGGAAGCTGAAAAGAGCAAGAAGACAGATTCTTCCCTAGAACTTCCAGAGGAAATGCAGCCCTGCTGACACTTTGATTTTAGCCTAGTGAGACTGATTTTGTACTTCTTACTTCCATAACTGTAAGATAAAAGATTTGTTTTATCTTAAGCCATTAAAATATTTAAAAAATTTTTAAGATTTATTTGAAAGGAAACACTTATGCATGAGCAAGGGGAGGGGCAGAAGGAGACAGAGAATCTCAAGCAAGCTCCATTCTCAGCATGGAGCCCAAAGCAGGGCTGGATCTCACAACCCATAAGATCACACCCTGAGTTAGGCGCTTAACTGACAGAGCCACTCAGGCATCCCAATAATACCAAGATTTTTAGGAGTGACTGGATGGCTCAGTTGATAAATATACAACTTGATCTAGGGGTTGTAAGTTCAAGTCCTACATCGGGTGCAGATGTTACTTAAAAATAAAATCTTTTAAAAAATGTATATCAAGATTTCTTACAGCAGCCATAGAAAATACATTTAAAAAACTATTTGGAAATTGAGGGATTCTCATTTCCTACAGGATAAATTCCAGGAAGACATTTTTAGCCTTTCTGGTTTTGCCCTCTAGGGAAACTTCTACTGATAGGAACCAAATTTCTTTTCAAAAGTTGATCCACATGGTCTGACAAAGAATTTTGTGCAACTTGTATGTATGAAAGTTTGGGAGGAGACATAATTTAGACACCAAAATGTTAGGGGTTGGTGAATATGAACAATGGCACAGAATACTTCAGTAGCCAAGATGTACTCACTACAATCACATGAGAAAAAAAATATATTTTGCCATTTACTAAGTAATTTTACTGTATCAATTCTTGGACTTTTGGATGTTGTCCCTTTTAACTGAATGTCTTCTCATTTTTTGCCTGAACTCCCTCCTACTTATTCTTCAAGATTCAGCTTAATCATCATCTCTACTGTAAATGGATTTTCACTGACATACCCTGGCACAGTCACTCATTTTCTCTGTGTTCCTAACTGTACATTTAATATGCTCTTTTACCATATCCTTCTCTGAATGCTAATAATGGAATGATCTATTTATGAATCATCCTTCCCATTAGACTACTTGCTTCTATGGTAGTATCCCAACATGGCTCTCAATGAACCTCAAATTCTGGTGTTCCTATCTTTGTGTAGTTCCCTCTCACAATGAGCCTTGGTTGACATATACCAGTGATATGCCATAGCCAGCTTGTGTGAGCTCTCAGGAATCAACTGTGCTCATCTCTTCCCAATTCTGTGTTCAATGGTGTTACCCTGGCTTGAAATCAGCAAAGGTGGAATTATTTACACTAGAAAAATCAGCAAATGTTACAAATTAGTGGAAGTTTTTTGTTTGGTGGGAGAGTCAATTACCCAATATACCTCTGCTTTTGATTCACAGTAACAAATAGAATGCAATGGAAAAGATTTTGTGTAAATGCTTGACTTAATTTCAAAGAGGATTAGAGGCTTCTACACCCACCCCTTGAACACTGATTTTTGCCACCTCATATCAGTTACCTGATAGACGGACATTTGAACAGGTCCATGTGAAGAAGAAGCCTTGAGATTATATAGAAAAAGAGAAAAGCCCACTTATCCTAGCATTCCAAGTAAGTCTCTGGATGGCTCCAGTCACAGCCACCATTTCACTACAACCACAAGAGACATCAACAAAGATCAGAAGAACCACCAGGTCACCTATAGAATTATTTAAAAAGATAAATAGTTCCTATTGTTTTAAGCCATCAAATTTGAGAATGAGTGATTAGAACTATTATTAAATTAAATGAACAGTTTCCCATGTCAAGAGCCATATGTCCATCTGTGTATCCACAATATCTAAACAAGTACCCAATGAGTACATGCTGGATAGAGTGGATACTGTCTCCTTTTTTTTTCTTCAGTACTTCCATAAAGTAGTACATACCCATCTATTTCATTACAATGAAGAAATATACCCTTCATAATAATATAATACTATATAATAATAATTAATGAAAGCAAATTAGTTCCTAACAAAGATAGATCCTTCCTGGACAAAACACTATAACTCCTTTCAAAACTCCACTGAAATGGCCTTCTAAAACGGACTAAAATGTCTAGCTTCTCATCTCCTGGTAAGTATCAAAGGTCTCTACTCTTCTACTTGACTTTCTTAAGGGTTTTCCTCCCATGATGACACCAAGGCAAGATTCCTGGAAGGAGGAAATACCTGAGATATCTGAGGTATGTAAAAAGAAAGCCTGTAATTTTGGTCTCAGGTGTGGTAGTAATCTAGTTTCTACTTCTGACTATGTGGTGCATGGCAAATGACAAAATCTTATTTTGAACTCTGAACTTCTATCTTTTTTCCACAATAAAATCTGTTTTTCTTTTACCTATTTAGTATTTTGTAACTTCCTATACTTTCTCCTCCTTTCCTTTGTTCTGGTCTCTTGTTTTTCATCCCTACATATGTTCCCTCTTTTATACGTTGCTATGCTCCCTAGCCCTGTAAATTATCTATTAAAAATTAATCATTTTGCAAAATGCATTACACATATCCCATTAATCCTTTTCTCACGCCCATGTGCTAGGTATTATTATTTGCAATGTATAGATAAGGCTCACAGAGGTACGTAACTGGTTCAAAATCTCAGCCAACAGTAGAGCCAGATGTGCAGCTGGTTCCAAATGTCCTCAGATCTGCACAGCTATAAAATACAAGAAGTGGGAGATTGGGGGAAGGGGTTAAATACAGTTAATGTATACCTTTAAAAAAAAGAAGGAAATTAAAGAAAACAAGCAAATATATATTTTGCATGAAGAAACACAGAAACTTGTTAAACACTGTACAGATAGACTTACTAAGAAAAGACGTTTTCATTTCCACTTCTAATCTGGGGGTATATAAGGAAACTATTCTCTTTTTCTTAGAACCCTTACTCTGCAGGATCAAAATGAGCAAACGGTGACCACGTAAGTGAGAAAGTAAATTAAGATGTGCTTATAGTTGCATTCTTGTGACTGACATAAAACTCTGTACCACAGCCACTCCTTAGAAACCAGCTCATGGGATCAGACATACAGGCAAGCCCACTTCTAAATTCTGCATCTAGAGACCACAGTGTAGAACATACTTGTGAATTCCTCTGTACCCAACCTAGCTGCCACTTCACCATCGCAAAAGGGAACTGCCAACAGTTTCTGTCAAACTCACTGCTGTGGACTCCACAGCTGGCACAGACCTGGTCTACAGTCATAGGTGTCCAAGTCATACAAATGGTCTGGACTTGATGAAGAGGTGGGGATCAGAACTCTTTGGTAAGCTACGTTACCATCAAATGTTGCGACACAAGAAATGAGCCCAAAAATGTTTCAGGAAGGTACAGTTTTATCTTTGCAATCCATTTGCATGTGGTAGTTAAATATTAAGGCAAAAGCAATGTAAAAAATTACATAAAATTATAAAGCACTTATGAATAATAATGTCCTAAGTACTTGAATACTTATTACATGTCAGGAACTTCATACACCTCATCTCACTCCATCATTGCAATACATCGGTGCAGCTGGTACTACTACCCTTTTCCCAGGAGGTAATCGGGCTCTGAGATGTTTAGTGTCTTTCTTAATTGCTAGCTAGTTAAGTGGGAGAATCAGGACATGAACCCTAGTCACTTGGTTAAAGAGGCAGAATGATATGGTGATTTAAGAAGCAGGACTCTGAACCCAGACTGCTACCTAAAAATTCCACACTAGCTATATGACTTTGTTGAAGTTACTGTGCCTCAGTTTCCTCATCTGTAAAATGGGGATCATAATAGCTTCTATGACATGATACTATTTTGTTACTGTTCGGATTGAGTTAATATATATAAATGTGTAAATATGTGTTATATAATATACATAGTATACACAGCACCTGACATACACACTATCAAGCATTGCCAATTATTACTGATTCCCAATCCACTGTTTTATATCTACCACCATGTCCCCTTGTGTGCGTGTGTGTGTGCATGTGTTGGGGTTCTAAAATCTGGAATGGAGGTGGAAGGTAGCACTGAGAGAGAGGAAAGGACTGGAGATGGCAGCAGAGAGCTTCTGGCAGGTATGTTTAGGCTCTGACTCAATCACTGACTCAAAGAAGCTTGATGCAGCTCTTTGAAGGCAGGAGAGTAAGGAAGCCCTAAGTTCTATAGTCCTATTTTGAGACTAAATCAGTATAACATCTTCACCCAACCAAGAAATAGAGATTCCAATGTGGATGGTGTAGCTCTTACCTGAGGCTGTTCAACCCATTCACAGCTGATCAAAATAAAATCTCCAGAAGCTCTGAAAAACCTAATTACAATTCAGGTCATAAAGCTAATAATTTTCTGACCTCCCAAGTTCAAGATCTGCTCTATCTTGAATACTTTACCCACTTATATTTATAGAAATCTTTGTCTATATTGCTTTACTAATTTGTTATATAAAAAGTAGAATTAAGAAAAAGGATTTAACACTTTAAGCATACCATGCATATTGCCAAACTGCTTTCCAGAAAAGCTATGCCAAATTACACTCGTTCAGCCACTCCCATCTACCACTTAGTATCATGACTCAAAAAGGAAAAATCTTTGCTAGTGTTAAAGAAGAAACCTGGTTGATTTAACTTGCATTTCTTTTATTACTACTAATGTCAATTTTTTTTCTATTTGGAAGCTATTTGTATTATTTTTTTAACTATTTTTTTTGTCTTTAGTAAGCTTTTCTGCTGGGAGATTCTATTTTATTTAATAATTTATGCAAGATCTTTTTCTAGGGTAACAACATTGTTTCTTCGTTAGTTTGGTGGAAAATACTTTCCCAGTAATTCATCTGCATGTTAATTTATTTACCTTTTAATTTTTTTAACAGAAGTTTGGAGTCCTTCTCATAGGAATTCAGAAATAATTTTATACATTCCTATATCAAACTGAGGTATTTAAGAAATATACCACTCTTATTTTCTTTATATACAGAAAGGTCAGTTTTATCAGAATACAAGCTCTTCAAAAAAAGAGATCCGACCTATTCACTCACCACTGTGTTCCCAGCACTTATAACTGTTCTTAGCACGTGGCAGGAGTTCTACTTATTGAAGAACT
The DNA here is from genome assembly GCF_048164855.1 of Canis lupus baileyi. Taxonomy (NCBI): domain Eukaryota; kingdom Metazoa; phylum Chordata; class Mammalia; order Carnivora; family Canidae; genus Canis; species Canis lupus. The sequence continues at coordinate 12,422,028 of NC_132848.1, forward strand.
AAGTGCACTGCTATCTTGCAATTTGCATGAAATCAGCAAATCAAACTCCCAAAGACTTTGCAAAAATAAAACAATTATTGCTGACATGCAAAATCTGCAGTGACAATGCCTGGGTTACTGGCTAAAATACATGTCATTATTAGAATATTAGAGTGCATAAAACTTGGAGCTTTTGGGTTTTTTGTATTTCTAATTTTTTCACCACATAAATGAAAATTCTGCATGTTACCTGAGATTTCCCTTATGAAAGTAGTTCAAAAATATACCTCCTCTTCCTCTTGATCTCCACTGTCATCACTTTAGGCTAAGCCTGCATCATCCTAACTTGGACTCTTGCAATGACCTCTCAACTAGTTCTCCACTTCCTCTTTTGATCTCTTTCAATATCTTTTTCTATACAGCTTGGAACATAAGCATCTCAAACCATCAATCTGATTATGACATTCCCTTACTTTCATTGCTTCCCACTGTTTTTAAGATAAAATTTAAAATCCCAAACCCCACACAATCTGGTGTAGCTCCATTTGGGGAAACCCAACCCCACCTGCTCTTGCTGTGCTCAGCCATGCAGTAGTAGCCATTTCAGTTTTCTGAACAGGTCTGACTCATTTCACCTGGGCCTCCCCACTGTCTGCTGCTTCTATCCAGGTGGCTCTTACACCCCCCTGCTTGGCCAGGTCCCAGTCATGTGGTCACTTTCTGAGCATCACCTTCCCCAATGACCCACCATACTCCAAGCTACATTAGGTCTTAGATTCTTCCCATACATGTGCTACATTGTACTTGCGCAGCATTGTTCACAGTCTGTAATTACATATTTACTCCTGGAATTCTTTGCTTTTCCTCTCTCTCTGACATAGGGTTTGGTCTGTTTTGCTCATCATTGTACCACTACTACCTGCCACAGAGTCTGGCACCTATATGACACTCAACAAATACAAGACGAGCAAATGAATGAAGGAGAACAGCTCAAGGCCATCATCTGCCAGGAAGCCTTCCTCACTGATGCGGAGGCTACAGGATACTTCCCTTTTTGAATAGCCAACAGCTTTCTTGTTTATTTTGTCCCAAATGACTTCTTATGTTGTAATACATAATGTTTCTCATTTTCATTTTTCTAAGTCTGCTTATTTTCTCAGCTAGTGTCTCCCCTTCCCCCTCCAACCCTGGCCTCAGAGCTGGTTCTCAAACACCCTTGGCTCACCCTTATCAGAGACCTGTTTGCTGTTCTCATTCAAAACACTCCTCCCCTACATATTCGAATGATTCCTTCCCAGTTCATTCAGCCTCAAAGGTCATCTCTTCAGGGAGACTGCCTCTCCAACAACTGATCTTACCTAACTGTTCCTCGCAGCTTTCATCACTACCTCCCATTATGGTACACATTTACACACTTGTCTATTATCTGCCTCATCAGAACACAGAATAAGAGAATTTGTTTAGTTTCTACTGTATACCTGGCATATAGTATTGATTATATACTGGCATATGAATACTTATTAAATGTCTGCTCTGAATACCAGCTCCATCCAGAGTCCAAAGCTTCCTCATTTTCCAGATCAAAATGAGGATGAATAGTTTCAGCTGGCTTCAGAAGCTAACTCAACCTTCACTTCAGGGTCCCATCTCAGGGAAGGGAGTAGTCATTTCTTTACTGATTGTTTCTGATGCAAAGAGGCAACTGATGCAAGGAGAGGAGAAAGTTGATGAAAAAGAAGGTGGAGAATAGAGGAAAAATCAAGTCAAGTGAATGGGAGTGAAAGGGAAAATACTGGAATTGTAAGGATATGAAACTTTTCAACAGCTACACGACAACCAGAAAGTCAAAGTTTGAATTGATCTTCCTTTGATAAATGCAATCTCTCTGTTTTGGCAAATCAGAGATCAAATCAGTGTGGTGCTCATGTATTTGATGAGATATGACATGTAGAGATGTAATTAGAAGAAACTAAACAAATACAAGAGAGAGAGAATTTAGGTCATATAAAAAAGAAGTTAGATGCTAATTTGGGCCAAAATATCTATCAAAGTCTCACAAAAAGAGTGAGAAAATAACAAAATCCTTTGTTAAACATAACTGCTACATTATAAATGGGCTGATCTGTCCAGAGCTCTTGGAAGGATGTTTCTACACTGAAAACTACCCCCAAATCTATAACTTTAGTTTTGTATATAGAATATATAAATAAAGTATAAGGCGTGATAAGGCGTTACTACAATACAGCAGTAAGAACTGTGATAAATTAGAATGAGTAGGTGGTTTTCTGCTGTTTGACTGTTTGACTCAGAAAGCAAGTGCTGGAACAGTTCTTTGTACTTGATCACCTGATATAAGACTGGAATTATGCTTGCAGTTTAATATTCACTTCTTGGGGAGAAAACAGCTATGTCTATAAAAATATCAAGTACAATTTTAGAATCTATGGTTATCTGAAATAAGCTAGCTCCCACCACGAGCCATTTAACTAACTTACATATCCAAAAATGAACTCTTATCAGCAGTAAGGACTTCAGGTTCTCATTTTCTTCCTTGATAAACAAAAAAATCCAGGCAATGAAAAGCTCAAAATAAAACAGAAAAAGTTTTTAAAAACTGAGAAAAAATTTCCTTTGTTTTTTTTCATATTTTTTTTATTGGTGTTCAATTTACCAACATACAGAATAACCCCCAGTGCCCGTCACCCAATCACTCCCACCCCCCGCCCTCCTCCCCTTCTACCACCCCTAGTTCGTTTCCCAGAGTTAGCAGTCTTTACGTTATGTCTCCCTTTCTGATATTTCCCACACATTTCTTCTCCCTTCCCTTATATTCCCTTTCACTATTATTTATATTCCCCACATGAATGAGACCATATAATGTTTGTCCTTCTCCGATTGACTTACTTCACTCAGCATAATACCCTCCAGTTCCATCCACGTTGAAGCAAATGGTGGGTATTTGTCATTTCTAATGGCTGAGGAATATTCCATTGTATACATAAACCACATCTTCTTTATCCACTCATCTTTCGATGGACACCGACAGTTGATAGTTACATTACAAATCAAAACTTAGAAAAGGAAAAGAATTATGTATAAAGTCAAACTCATAACTGAAGAAAATGCAAATCATGCAGTAGGAAAATAAACAATGTATTATGTATCACCAGCATCTACACATTTATGTTTTCATCCATCTTTCTCTCTGAATAGCCCAGCCATCATTAGTAAAAAACGATAGTTTACATGAATTATTTTATATACATTCCCAACAAATATTCAATGTAAAGTGGAAAACTCTTTTTTTATGCAACAAACTCAGAGCACATCATTTTACCTCTGTTCTAACTGGAGAAGCCCATGCAGTAGGATTCATAGTCTTTTTCATCACTTTCTGGAGCTCCAAAGTTTTATCACAGACATCTTCTCTCCTATTGCTTCTCCCTTGCTAAAATGAAACTTACTAGACCAAAGAAAGAGAAAAGAATGCAGGAGATCAAAGGGTAAATTTTTTTCTTCGCTGACCTTTTAAAATGAAGCAAAATGAAATTTTGCTTGTGAATAGCATTCATGACCCCCACCCCCCATGATTTAAAAAGTGGAAAGCAGAAGAGTGAAAAAAATTCCAGTGGTAAAGCCTACAAAATGCATTGCTGAAATTACGTTATCATTTTATTAATTAGATTCTATTCAGCAGAATGCAGCATTTCCACCCCAGAGGTTGATGTCACTGTGAATTCTTGGAAGAGAAAGCAGGATCAGAGTATTTGAAAGATATTTATGGCTCTATCATGATTTTGCGTAAGTTTGGAGGAGAAAAACTCAGACGATTTTATGATCGTCTGGTTATTTTATAATCAATGTTTGAAGATGTTGTTATGCACTGTATTATCCACTTGGGTTACTGTCACAGCCCTGGAAGGCTTAAACAACAGAAATTTATTTCTCAAGCTCTGAAGGCTAGGGAGTCCAACATCAAGGTGCTAGCAAGGTTGGCTTCATTCTGAGGCCTCTTCTCTTTATTTGTAAGTGGTGGCCATCTTTCCATGTGCTCACATGACCTCTTCTTTGTGTGTGCACAGAGACAGAGAGATAGATCCCTGGTATTTCTTCTTATAAGAGCAATAATCCCATGAGACCAGGGTCCTATCCTCATGATCTCATCCAACCCTAATTATCTCCCAAAGATCTCATCTTCAAATACCATTACACTGGGGGTAAGAGCTTCAACATATGAGTTTGGGAGGGGGACATAAATCTTCAATCTGTAACATGCACATGTCATTTTGTTCTTTCAGTCATCAAATAATATACATTCTAAGGATAAAAAAATCCAGGGTCCAAATAATTTAGATGACAAAAAAATATGTATACATAAATGTTGAGTTCAGTTCCATACAATTTAATAAACCTCATTTAAGTGATGAGTATATTCATTTTACAGGTGTCACACTTGAGAACCACAGAACTGAAGTCTTGCTCCAGATCACAGAGCTGAATGATAATAAATAAGATCAGTCTGCTGACTCCAGTACTCTTTTCAATAAACTCACATCATCTCTAACTGGCATGAATACATTTCCACATGTCAGTCAATAGAACATGTCATAACCTTGGGTCATATTATAGTTTGAGACGTAAGCCCTAGGCTGTATACTCCTGACCTCTGGGAGTCTGGTGGCTCACCTTGAGCAGAGAAAGAGGTTGAGAACCTAATCCCTATCCCAAGACACCATAGAGGGTTGCACTGACAGACATCCTCGGTGCAGATGAAGAGGGCTTTGAGCAAGTTCCTTAAAACTTTTTGCAGGCACATAGCTGCTGCTGGAAGGTCCAGACAAGTTTACCTTGAGGAGCATAGAAAACCCATAGTTCCAAAGAACCCAGAAACCCTTTTAAATGGAGATAAACTCCATCAGGGCTAACTGGCCCTGGGAGGAGTTCCTCAGAGCCTCTGATGTGACTGAAGAATGTAAAGGAGCTGATGTGTCCGAAGAATCCCAAGCAATGCTACAGAAGGCACTGGCAAGGCCAGAAATGAGGTAGAGCCACCGCAGCAGATGCCTGGTTGGACGAGCCACCTGAAGACACTTATCTCAATTCTTTTTTTCAGAACACCAGTCTTAATTGCACTTAATTATGGAATTACATGGTCAAAATCTGCATTCCCAGACAGATTATAACGCCACAAGGTCAGGAACAATTTATAATCTTCACATTTTCCCCCAACACCTAGATCAGCATCTAGTCTATAGTAACTGCTCAAAAAATAGTTGTTCAACTAAGGAAAAGGAGTATCTACTAGCTTTGCTAATGTCTTCAGGATAAAGATTAATAAGGCATGGAAGCTAAAAAGAGGAAACAGAAACTTTTAGCTTTCCATTACATTCTTCCTGGAGCAACCTGTCTCAAAATATAATGTTGGAAGCCCTGAAATGAGTGAAAGCTTGAATAATTACAACAATAACAACAAAACTTTAATTTACATGTGTATAGCATTTTATTCTTCCAAATAACATATTATTATTACTTAGTTTTCATGATATTCCCATTTTAAAATGAAGAGGCTGAAAATGAACTTCGGGTAGGTTATAATTTGTCCTGTATCACACAGCTATTGAAGGACAGAGCCAGGATCCTTTTTCTTTTTTTTTTTTTTTTTAAGATTTTATTCATTTATTCATGAAAGGGAGACAGAGGCAGAGACACAGGCAGAGGGAGAAGCAGGCTCCATGCAGGGAGCCTGACGTGGGACTCTATCCGGGGTGGGACTCGATCCAGGGTCTCCAGGATCACACCCTGGGCTGAAGGCAGCGCTAAACCCCTGAGCCACCCAGGCTGCCCCAGAGCCAGGATCCAAATCCAGGTCAAACAATCCCTTCTCTGCTATTCTTTCTACTTTAACTACATTAAAATAACAAAAATAGTAGTAAATGCTGATTCTGAAGTAAATGAGGGAAAGAACCATTTTAAAATTAGCAAACTGCTGTCTTCTAGAAATTTTAATTCATCTTTGTGTCAGACAGTCCCCTTATTCTGGGAAAAGAATAAGAAAAAAGAAATACTTGAGGGAGGTTCTGCTGTTATGCAGATAGGAAGCACACATCCACCAACCTTGCTTGGGGAAGACCCAAATGCAGTGAAACATCCCTAATGTCAACGCTACCTTTACTCACTCCATATTTACTGAGTACTTCTGAGTGCTGGTCATCATTCAAAATGGGACACTGTGTACCATATAATGTCACCTGGGAGTGTCTTAACAAATCTTTAGTCCTGCAAATTATGTTTCAGAGAAAGAAGTGTTTCCTCCTAGGTAACCATGCTATCTGCCCCCACCCCCTGCCTTTTTTGAAGATTTTATTTATTTATTCATGAAAGACACGGAGAAGCAGAGACACAGGCAGGGGGAGAAGCAGGCTCCCTGCGGGGAGCTCAGTGTAGAACTAAATCCCAGGACCCTGGGATCACACCCTGAGCCAAAGGCAGATGCTCAACCACTGAGCCACCCTGGCACCCCTCTGTCTGCCCTATTAAACCTATATCCTATTTGGGCCTATCCTATTTGGGCCTCCGTGCAGAGTGGGATGTGTCAAATCCCACAGCTCTTTGTAAAGAGCTAGGATGCTAGGAAGAAGTGTGTGCTTGAATCTCCCTTCTGTCCTGCTGAAGGAAAGACCGTGGAAAGGACACTGGTGGGGTATGGGACCCTGTGACCCAGGGTAGTGTACAGAATCCAAATGAAACTTTAAGGAAAGCCCAGAAGCTGGGAGGCACTAATGTGTGATCTAGGTGTTCTGATGATTTGGGGGAGCTGAAGGTTAAACCTACACCAAAGGGGTAGGTTTTTCCTTTAAGGAAACGGATACTCCCAGTTGGATACTCCCTATGGACAGACGTTTATTCCAGTACAGAGAGTATAGTCAACATGGTGGCTTCACGCAGAATGTGGGAAAGTCTGCTTCCTGTCTCTGGGGCCTAGGGGAATTTTGCAGGGTTTCCATTGCTTGGGACCTTCCTATAGATGGGGTGATGGGGAGGAACTGGTCTATGTGTTAGGTGGTGGCCAACTGGAAGCTAAGCAATTTTGAGGGCTCTAAGAAAAGCCACAAGTACAAGAGTGGTTATTTAAATTTTACTACTTATGTGTTTGGTCTCAGTTTTATTACAGGGAATTTTGGAAGGGCCTGCCCTAGAGTTCATACACACTGGCAAATGGGAGCACAGGGATCAAGGGGGAGAGTGTGAGGATGGTTCCCAAGAGATGACAGGGTGACCAGAGCAGCCCAGCCCCAAGTGTTGGTGATTGCAGAGGGGGAAAACCAGGGACCTAGAGGAGGGAGGTGGGGAGCAAGTGTCATGGGGAGTGCTCAGTGTAGTCAGAGAACAGTTCAGGCAGGGGGCGCTAATATCTAACATTTGGTCCAAAAAAGAGGGTAGCCCTCCACACTTTAGTAATTTAAGCAGTTAAAATTTTTTAATTAAAAAGATGTCTCTATTTTATTTTATTTATTTTTAGATGTCTCTATTTTAGAATCATATTGATGAAGCCTCAGACATGTGGGTGCAAACCCTCTGCCCCTAACTGCTCTCCCACCTCAGATTGCACAAGGGCAATAGGCCCATGGAAAAAAGATTCCCATAACTCTGAGACAGAATCAGCAAAAGACTTCACAGACAATTAAGTGTCATGTCTGAAATACTAAATTATGCCACTGGAGTAATTCCCTCACCCTCAGCTGTCTCTCCTTGCTAACTATTTTCTCTATGGAGCCAGGATTCTCTGATAGACTCTGTCTTAAGGAATCTGGGCCTCCCCAGAGGCAGGGCCCAGTCCCACCCAAGGCAGCCCACCTGCTTCTCCCTCCAGAGCAAGAGGTCACCTTCAGAACATCTTTGAGCAGGAATTAACCACCTGAAGAAATGAAAAGGACTCATCTATTCAGCACATGTAAAAAGATTATAGTCCCTTCTTCACATGCCTAATTTAATCACAATTTAGTGCACATTTTCAGAGTAAATGGACAAACACTCATCTTCTATTTTGTGTATATGTATGTACAGATATCCTGGAAGAGATACAGAACTCACACTTGCAGAATATTAAGCACAGCCCACTAGTTTCTGTTTAAAGGAAACTAACCTTTCATTAGCACTTCATAATTAATAACCTAAACTTATTTTTTTAAAGATTTTATTTATTTATTCATGACAGACGGCGGGGGGGCGCAGAGATACAGGCAGAGGAAGAAGCAGGCTCCATGCAGGGAGCCCGATGCGGGACTCGATCCCAGGTCTCCAGGATCACACCCTGGGCCGAAGGCAGGCGCCAAACCGCTGAGCCACCCAGGGATCCCCTAGAACCTAAACTTAAATCAGACCTGGGTTTCAATCTCATGCTCCACCATGGAGGCCCTAGTATCCTCAGGACCGTTCTTATTCCCAGCCTCAGCTGCTCTGACCACAAAATGGACCTGACAATTAGATCTGCCTCAGGGGGTGATGGTAAGGAGTCAATTATTTAACGTACAGGAAACATCTAGAGACATGCCTGGCACCTGGTAAATACCCGAAATTTTTACTATTTATATAATCAGTATTTCTAAAATGTTGCCGGAATTCAGGTGCTACCTACTGGGGCATCCCAAAGGAAAGGAAGGCACTACTAGGTAGGACTTTGAACGGTACCATAACTGTGCTTCCACTTCATCACTTGCCGCTTCCTTCTACTGCTTTTTTAGTAGCATGCTGGAAAATCAACCACAGTACACTAACACCCACACCCCAGCAGCTCTCTAAATCAGTTGTTCTTAAATGAGTCAGCATACACCCAAGCCATTCATCGGATGTCCACAGGCCGCAGGTTCCCAAACAAACTGCTAACATGTGCTGGGCCGTATGCCACAGAGGCCAGGGGGCGTGGGGACACGGGTCCACACCTCCCCAGCTCCGGGTTCAGGGTTCTTCAGGTGCAGACACGGAGCCTCCATCCGCAAAAAGGCAAGAGTGGCTTAGGAACCTTTCGCCGGGGCGGCCGGGAGGAAGCACCTGCTGCCCACGTTCTGCCTCCAGGTCCCACCAACATTCAGCACCACTAACTTCACGCGATTGGCTGAGCTATATATAAAAAGTCTCAAAAAAAAAAAAAGTCTCTCTCTACTCCTCTGTCTATTTTTCTCCTTCAGTAACTAAACCTAACACTTGTGAAAATGTTTCATTTTGTTTTCCTTGAATAAAACTGAGCTCACTCTTGTTTTCCATGCACAAAGGTTACAGTAACAGGAGCACCTTATCTCCAGTTCCTTAGGAGGAGTCTGGGAAGCTCAGGAAGCAGGGGTGAAGCAAGACTATGCAGCCAAGAGTGATGAAATCAGGTTTCAGAATGAGTTCAGAAAATGTGACTTAAACTAACAAGGCACTTTTGGGATGTTAACGATCTCTGTTGAGGTTTTCCAAAAAAAAATGATTCTACACACTGAGGACAGAAAGACACTGCTTACCTACATTTAGAAAGACAGAGAGCGAGAGATCCTAGTTGATCATGCTTAAAATGAGCCATCAGTGTAAGTAACGTGCTTGCCAAAACGCGGCAGGCACCGTCCCAGCACTACCACCGCAGCACCGGGTTCCCCGCTTAAGGACCAGACAAACTAGATCTGTCTCTTCTTCCTCACTTCCCGTTCAGCCTACTACTCGCTGAGTTCCGCACCACCTCCGCCCCAACCTCTCAAATGGTGACTGCCAAGTCACCAGTGACCACAAATTGGCAAATCAGTGGACTTGTTTCCAGTCTTAAAACCCTCCCCCTTTCGGTATTTGACATGGCTGACCACGCCTCTCTTCCTCTGGCTTCTCTGAGGCTGTTCCATCCTTCCTCCTGACACCCTGGCCACCTGTTAGCCCCCTCCTTTCTGTCCTTCAGTGCTACCTGTAACTGAAGCCTTGGTCCTTGACCCTGTTCTCTACACATACCACCTAGTGACCTCAGCTATTCCCACAACCTCAGGAGGATAAGAAACCTCCCATCTAGCAGTCCAGGCCAGACCCTGAGCACTTGATATATCCCCGCACCCTGGAGAGCCAACCAGGCTCTTCCTACTTCTCCAGGCTTGGTTCTCCTTTTCTTCCTGTCCCTGTACCCTTATCTTAACAAAGAGCACCACCATCCACCCAGTGGCCCAAATCAGAATCCTCAAGATTTTCAGATTCTCCCAATCTCTTACCTACCATATTGAATCAATAATAAAAATCCTGTTCCTTAACTTGTTCTCTATTTACCTCTTCCTCCCCTCCCTTTTGATTTATATGAGAGAGGAGGCTTCTTTTATCAGGCTTCTCTTACGGACTTATCCCCTCAGGCCTAGAAAGATCATCTCTTAGGTTGCCAGCCTCCAACTACATCATTCAAAGTCTCTTCTCCTGAAAATAGCTCTATTTTCTATATAGTACTTTAGAAAAAAAAAAAAGTGATTAAAATTTTTTTAAAGAATGTAGGACTAATGCAGATAGGGAAAGAATAAGGAATAATTTCTATTCCTTGATCTTAAGGCATCTAGTAGGAACTATCTAATATTAAGAACTTCTCAATAAAAGAATGACCATTATTTATTCATTCTTTCTTTCCACAAATATACACTGACCCTTCATTTTGTGGTAGGTGTTCTTCTGAATGCAAGATGGTCGAGCTGGGATAGGGTGGATGATAGATGATGAAGAACTCAGTAAATGAGGTAATATCATAGTAGTAAGAGTTATGCAGAGTGTAACAAGAGTGACAAGAAGCTACTTTACACTGGAAAGTCAGGCAAGGTCTCTCTAAGGGAATGCTATGTAAACTGAGACCCGAATAGTGAGAAGGAGGCAGCCACGGGAGGACCAGGAGAAAGAGCACTGCATGCCAAGGAAACTGTATCAAGGTCTTGGGCATAAATAGCAGGGCCAGTTGGAGAAAGAAAGAGAAGGCAGCTATAGTTGGAACTTTGTGAGCAAAGGGCACAACTGGGTCACATATCAGATATCCATAAACAGGGGAGTTTTTATTATTACCACTTAAAAGCTAAGGAAATGGAAGTTAAGAAAAATTTACTTCATGCAGTGAGAAAGGAAGACCAGATTTTTCTTTGTGGTATCTCTGATTCCAAAACATGTTGCTTTCACAGAGGGGACAATTCAAATAAACCCAAGATGTGTGACATTCTGGAAAATTTTCACATCAGTCTAGCCCCAAAGTCTGCCCCAATTTCAACCCTTTATCACAGTGATAATTCATTTCCCCTGATCTTTTTATAAACAAGGGAGGCTTTTATGACACCTCATATCAACGAAGTCACTGAAATGTGTGAAACTTGGGATGCCCCGGGGTTACAAAAATAAGTCTAGTGTTTGTACGTTTTAAAAAACATATTTGTGTTTTCTGAGTAAAAAAAGTAATATGTGAATGTTTAAATTAAAGCAAATACAGGCGTACATAAGAAAAACAGCCCATGAACCTACTCTTTAAATTGGCTTCTGCCTAGGGTTTATAAATATAGTTTTGTTTTGTTGTATTTATTATTTAAATTCATGTGATTTTAAACATGCTTGAGGGTATTAAGGATAATATAATAACGATACCATTACCCAGGTCAAGGAACATTATCAATACAATGAAGCTTTCTGCATTTCCAACTCCACTGGTACTTCTTCCTTCCCAGCAGAAATAATCAATACTTTTAATTGGATATTTGTTAGTCCACTTGCTCTTTCATTCTTGTGTTCATTTTTTATATACTTTTTCCCAAATGGAAGAAGAGTTGAAGCAAAATAACTGACACATTGGTGAAGGTCAAATGAGGAGTAGTGGAACAGTGTGAAGCCTGTGGGAGTCCCAGGAATAACTGTGTGCCATCTGGAAGGTTCTTTCTCCATGAAGACCAATGGGTATCCACAGAAAAGACAAAATGGTATATTCTGAAACTGTTATACACTGCTCATGAGAATGCAAAGTACAACCAGTTTCTTACAAATGTAAACACACAGCAGGGTATCTGGGTGGTTCAGTCAGTTAAGTGTCTGTCTTCTGCTTAGGACATAATCTCAGGATCCTAGGATTGAGCAGCTCCCTGCTCAGCAAGGAGTCTGCTTCTCCCTCTCCCTCTGCTCCTCCCTTGGCTCATGTACACACTCTCTCTCAAGCTGAAATAAAATCTTTAAAAAAAAATTTAAATACACACCAATCCTATCATCCAACAATCCACTTTTAGGTATCTACTTAGGAAAAATGAAAACTTGTGTTCCCACAAAAGCTGCATGTACATATCTATAACAGCTTTATTCATAAGCTCCCAAAATTGGAAATAACCCAGATTTTTTTTTAAGATTTTATTTATTTAGTCACAAGAGACACAGACAGAGAGAGAGAGTCAGAGACACAGGCAGAAGGAGAAGCAGGCTCCATGCACGGAGTCCAACACGGGACTCGATCCTGGGTCTCCAGGACCACACTCCGAACCGAAGGCAGGCTCTAAATCACTGAGCCACCAGGGATCCCCCTCAGATGTTTTTTATTGTAAATGGATAGACTGTGGTACGTGTATTCAGTGAAATGCCATTTAGCTATAAAAAGCAATGAACTATTCATAATGACATAAATAAATCTTAAATGCATTTTGCTAAGTGAAAGAAGCCAGTATGAAAAGGCTACATATAATTCCATTTGTATAATGCTCTGGAACTACAGGGAAGGGAAACAAATAAGTGGCCACTGGGCACTGATTCACCAGAGGAGGGGACGACCACAAAGGAACAGCACAGGGAACTGGGACGCTAATGGAACAGAATGCAAATGTGGTAAAGGAAATAGAACTCTATGCATTTGGCAAATATCCATTGAACTGTACATCACTGAATAAATTCTACGTTCCATAAACTAAAACCAATCAGTGAGGAGGTGGGAAAGATGCAATGCAGACTGTGAATATTACAAATGATTAAGATAACCACACAGAAGGAGGATGGAGTAAAAAGTAGCTGATGGAAGTAACTTTGGAAAACACTGTTCTGCTAGATACTCTAACACTCGAAACAAAAAGAATTTAAAGATTGTACTCTGATAAATTTGTTCCTTCCAAGGGTATAGACTTGCAATTCTAAAACTACTTGTATATTAGGTGAATAATAATACAAACACATTGCAGATAATGGAAGGAAGATTTCTTGGATAAAAAAGAAGTGTCAAGGCTACATTATGACTAACAGTATTATTTTTTATATGTATACAGATAGAAACAGAAACATATACCTATGTGCATGCATAAGTAAGCGTCCCTACTTATATTTGCTACTCCCATTCATTAAAAGAAACTAGAAACAGTGATACTTGGCCTACCAGCAACCAGACCGCGGGTTCTAAATATCATTCTCCTAGAAAAGGGATGTAGCCCTGGCTGACTCCAGTGCTGGGGCAGAAAAAAAAAAAAAACGTAAATGATACTAAAGCATCTGGGTTGCCAGAAAATAAGGAAATGGTAAAACAAAACCAAGCAAAACAAAAACAAAACAAAACAAAAACAACAACAAAACATATTAAAAGGGCACCGCAGGAGACAACCTGAAATAGCTCCTAATGGCCAAAGTTAGAGCAACAATAGCAAAATAAATGATGATACTATAGGATCATAAGCCAAACAATAAAATAAGTATCCATGAGTCTATACTGAAATACAACTAAATTAGTAAATAAATGGTGGAGACAGACCAACTCTTCTGTAGAAAAGAATTTTAATTAATAAAGAATTCATACATATGGAAGGAATAAGGGAAATTAAGCATCATTAGAACATCACACTAATAACTACCAGAGACAACATTTACTGACAGAAGCTAAAGTAAATCACAAAACTACTGCATGATTGTAGTTTTAACACGAATTAAAACCAATACTGACGACGTTTAAAAGTTTTAAGCTGGGGATCCCTGGGTGGCTCAGCGGTTTGGTGCCTGCCTTCAGCCCAGGGTGTGATCCTGGAGACCTGGGATCCAGTCCCACGTCGGGCTCCCTGCATGGAGCCTGCTTCTCCATCTGCCTGTGTCTCTGCCTCTCTCTCTCTGTGTATCTTTCATGAATAAATAAAATCTTAAAAAAAAAAAAAGAAAGAAAAATAGACAAAAGGTAAAGTCAGATGGTTCCCAGAAAAATAATGAAAATAGCATTAACATGACCACAACAACAAGCTCAGTCACACAATAAAAATGCAAATTAAAACTACTGGAAGGGCAGCCTGGGTGGCTCAGCAGTTTAGCGCTGCCTTCCGCCCAGCGTGATCCTGGAGTCCCGGGATCGAGTCCCACGTCAGGCTCCCTGCATGGAGCCTGCTTCTCCCTCTGCCTATGTCTCTCATGAATAAATTTAAAAATTTATTTAAAAAAAAAGATAAGATGTGCACACCAGAGAGAGAAAATATATCTACATGTATTTTGCTTATTTCAAACTGGAGCCAAAGTAAAACCATTCCCACCAACAGACCATCGGGGTGTCGAAGTGCTAAGGGGGAGAACAAGGGAATGTTGGGGCATCACCTCTGGCTGGTGTTTTGTCTTTTTTTTTATTATCTTATTTTGGATTGAGAAAACGGTAACAACAATGAGGCAGTGTGAGTAGAAAAGGAAACCTTGAAAACTCTGTTTCTTACAGACGTGAGAGTGGCGAGGATGCTTTTTACATGGCACAGAAATCCGTCTCCCAGAAGGCTCACCACAGTCCCAGGAGCCCCCTGCACCCGGGCCTTAGAGCCGCCTTGGGCCTGAGCTGCTGTCTTTGGAGAAGCTCCCCTTCTGAGCTGGACTCAGCAGAAACAATGAGCTCAAATTTATTTATTTACTTTTTTTTTTTTAAAGATATTATTTATTTATTCATGAGAGACACAGAGAGAGAGAGAGAGGCAGAGACACAGGCAGAGGGAGAAGCAGGCTCCCTGCAGGGAGGCCAACCAGGACTTGATCCCGTGACCCCGGGGTCATGCCCTGGGCCCAAGGCAGGCGCTCATCCCCTGGGCCTCCCAGGCGCCCCAATGAGCTCAAATTTAGAAGCGAAACAGGAGTCACGACCTGAGGTGTCCATTCACACATCACCTGCCTCCCAATACTGGGACAATGATCATCTTATTTGAAGTGAGGTCAAACATACCCGCGTGTCTATTTACACGTAGATCCCATGCATGGTTGTCGACTGGCTTGTTGGAAGAGAAGTAGTCCCACCTTCCCATATGGGAATCATGGCTGTTCCGGAAGGACCCCTTACCTTTTAGAGATACAGATTTACACCTAAAATGATAAGAGTCGCTGGGACTCATGCCAAAAGGCGACGAGAGGGAAGATAAAAGAGTGAAATCCATGAAGAGGCGTCGATCCTGGTCGAGGTGAGCGAGCACGCGCCCACGCGTGCCACGTGTCTACTTCCGTCCCCGTTCGAAAGTTTTCGTGATAAAAAAAAAAAGTTTACAAAGAAATACAGATTTTTTCTTTTTTTTAAACATTTTACACAGAGACACAGAGAGAGGCAGAGACACAGGCAGAGGGAGAAGCGGGATCCATGTCAGAGCGTGAGGTGGGACTCGATCCCACGACTCCAGGGTCACGACCTGGGCGGAACGTGGCACCGAGGGATCCCCGAAATACAGATTTTTCTATAATTCGATATACCTGACACCAAAGACCCCTCAGCTGACAGACACTCCAGAGACAACAGTACCTGTGGAGGAGGAAGGGCAGAGGTAGACGAAACCACGGCGCCACGAGAAAGACTCCCCACCCTCACGAACGCAGCAATGCTACTCCCTCGACGTGAGGCCTGGGAGGAAGACGCACCGAGGGAAACAGCGAGGACCTTACCTCTGAAAAGCAGGAGACGACGTTAGGGGGCGGGAGTCGGGAGCCACGGTGGCCTCGCGGGGAGGGTCACGTGACCCCGGCCGCCCGCGCTCAAGATGGCGGCGCGCTGGGCTGCGCCAGGCAGTGCGCGCCCCGCGCTTCCCACTCCGTCACCCACAGCTGGTGCGGAGCCCCGCGGCCGGAGCGGATGCTGCGCGCGCAGCCGTGGGATGACGCGTCGGCCAGGCTAACGTTGTCCCACCACCACCGCCACCACCACGCTGGTCTTGGATAAATGAATACCTGGCGCGCTGTGTTGACTTGGAGGAATGTTCTGGAATTTCTGATGTAGTGTATTGCCCTTAAACTCGCTCCTTTGCTCCGAAAGGATTGCCTCGGGCAGCCCGGGTGGCTCAGCTGTTTAGCGGCGCCTCGGGCCCAGGCGTGATCCTGGAGACCCCGGATCGGGTCCCGTGTTGGGCTCCCTGCATGGAGCCTGCTTCTCCCTCTGCCTGTGTCTGTCTCTCTCTCTCTGATGAATAAATAAATAAAATCTTAAAAAAAAAAAAACTCACTTGTGAAACGATTGCCTCGTGTAACTTATAATGGGTCTTAATAGGTTCATAGGGAAGCAGAAGTTCCGACAGGCCCTGGAGATGCAAAGTGGAAAGCTCAGGTCTCCCTTGTCCCTCTGGTTTCTACCTGGTTTCACTCCCCCAAGACAATGGTTTTCATTATTGTTGGGTTTTAGTTGTTTTGTTTGTTGGTTGGTTTTTTTTTTTTTTTTAATAATTCTAAGCAAGTGCTTGTTATTTTGAGTTATCTCATGGATTGGCCGACTTTAAATAGGAGTTTGGACTCCCTTTTTGGGAGTATAGATAAAGACCTTTACCTACCTTCCTTCCCCCTACTGGTTTTTCCTAGTGATGCTTGTTTTTACTTCTTTAACAGTCATATTCCTGTTTTTGACAATATAGATATTTCTTGATCCATCTTTTTTTTTTTTTTTGACATTTTATTTATTCATGAGAGACACACATAGAGAAGCAGAGACACAGGTAAAGGGAGAAGCAGGCTCCCTATAGGGAGCCTAACATGGGACTCTATCCTGGGTCTCCAGGATCACGCCCTGGGCTGCAGGCGGCGCTAAACCGCTGAGCCACCTGGGCTGCCCTCGATCCATCTTTGACTCGCATTTGTAAAATAAGATCATTTACTTGCCTTGCTTCACATTGCTATCCAACCTGTTACCTACAATTCTGCTTCCTAATGGCTGCAGATTGTAATGTGTACAATGTGTTATATACAAGAAGTGAGTTTTTCAGAGGTTTGTCCACAGATTGGTTCCAATTCATGTTCAAAATATTATAGTTATTGTTGGGCAGCCCAGATGGCTCAGGGTTGAGCATATGCCTTCAGCCCAGGGCGCGACCCAGAGGTTCCAGGATCGAGTCCCTCGTAGGGCTCCCTGCATGGAGCCTGCTTCTCCCTCTGCCTGTGTCTCTGTCTCTCTATCTGTGGCTGTGTCTTTCATGAATAAATGAATGAATGAATGAATGAATGAATGAATAAAATTACAGTTATTGTATTATAGTCAACTATTCATCAACAAATAATGGGGTTGAACCCAAAGAGAGATGTAACTCTGTGTCACTAATTGAGCTGCTTGATGAAACAAGCACAAATTGGTTCTCACTTCTTTCAGCTCTATGGTTACTTCGTTTAATTTTCTTCATATGATTTTTTTTCATATTACATTTTGATTTGTGTTGACAATGAGATGATCTTTCTTTTTACTCTAGTTTCTTAATGTTACTGTTACTAAAAATTGACTTTCTTTCCCGAGCATTCTCTCATAGCCTAGGACTTTCTGTTCATATATGGACTAATTTGTCTCTAGCTTGCTTTACAACTGTGATACTGGATTTTTTTTTCTTGGTATTCTTGATTAAATCCCCAGTTTATTGGATCCCATGGCTACCTTTTCCCCAGATTTCCATTTTGCTTTGCCAGAGTCTGTCTCAAATAATGTTCTTTTTTTTTTAATTTATTTTTTATTGGTGTTCAATTTACTAACATACAGAATAACCCCCAGTGCCCGTCACCCATTCACTCCCACCCCCCGCCCTCCTCCCCTTCTACCACCCCTAGTTCGTTTCCCAGAGTTAGCAGTCTTTACGTTCTGTCTCCCTTTCTGATATTTCCCACACATTTCTTCCCCCTTCCCTTATATTCCCTTTCACTATTATTTATATTCCCCAAATGAATGAGAACATATAATGTTTGTCCTTCTCCGACTGGCTTACTTCACTCAGCATAATACCCTCCAGTTCCATCCACGTTGAAGCAAATGGTGGGTATTTGTCATTTCTAATAGCTGAGTAATGTTGGTGGGAATGTGAACTGGTGCAGCCACTCTGGAAAACTGTGTGGAGGTTCCTTAAACAGTTAAAAATATACCTGCCCTACGACCCAGCAATTGCACTGTTGGGGATTTACCCCAAAGATACAAATGCAATGAAACGCCGGGACACCTGCACCCCGATGTTTATAGCAGCAATGGCCACGATAGCCAAACTGTGGAAGGAGCCTCGGTGTCCAACGAAAGAGGAATGGATAAAGAAGATGTGGTTTATGTATACAATGGAATATTACTCAGCTATTAGAAATGTCAAATAATGTTCTTCAGAAAAGATGTGTAGAAAGTAAATTTTCTGAAATCTGGCATCTTCCAGAATATCACTACTCTGTCTCCACATCGCATTTATTGTTTGACTAGACATACAATTCTATACTTAAAAATTATTTTTCAGAACTTCATGTCTGGTAGTTGGTGAGCAGTCTGGTGCCACTCTGATTCTCATTCCTCTGTAGTGTTTTGTTTTGTTTTTTCTTGAAACCTCTGGAAGATCATGCAACCTGTCTTTTATCTCATGTTTCCTGGAATTTCATGTGTGTCTGCATGTAGAATTCCTAAAATTCAAAATGCTGGCAACTCAGTGGGTTATTTTAATGCAAAGCCATATTATTGATCAGATATAGGCAACTGTCTTATATTGTCCCTCTGATGATGGCTTTCTCTCTTATTTCTTTCTTGACTCTTCTGAAAGTGCTATTAAATTTATGTTGGACTTCCCAGATTGCCCTTCAAGTTTTTTTAACTTTGTTTCATCTTTCCCATCTTCTTCATCATTTTGTTTTATGTTATAAGAGATTTCCTTGAAGTTTTCTTCTGGCATTTCTTTCATTTTATTTTTAATTTTAGCTTTTAAATTTATTAAATTTTATAAGTACAATTTTGTAATCTTTGAAAATTTTACAAATATGGTACCTTCTCGGATTGTTCTGAGGGCACTCATTGAAAATGTATAAAGTTCTTTTCTGGTCCCTGGAGTCAGCTCTTCTGTTTGATCACCTTGGTCTTTATTTGTACTCCTGATTTCCTGAAATAACGGGCACTTCTTTGTGCATTTTCAAATTTACAGTTGAGGGGTCAGGTTGATTACTGTAAGTGGCTGGCATGGGTTCCTCTCTAGACCTCAATATGTTATCTACTCAGCCATCTATTCCCTAGAATTTTCCAATTCCAAGTGCTTTGTGTGGGGCCAGGAGTATCCCCCAACTGCCTTTAATTTAGGTGCATAGTCTGAGAGCCGGCCTAAATGCTCCACCAATTTCACATGTCATCCTCATACCAGCATACCATGCTCTCCTCTCACATGAGATTATTTGAAAGAGTATTCTCCAAATTCAACAAGAGGATAAACCCTCTCACTGCATCCATGATGGATGAAGGCTGATATGTGCTATATGCCCTTCAGAGCTTCCAATTATATTTTTTGATTTTTGATCTACTTCACATTCCTGTTCTTTGTATGTGCTGGGGGTGAACGTCTACCACCTACACTGTGGCCTTTCATGTGTTCTGGGCTGTGTCCACTTAGCTCTTTCTTATCTCATTGCGATTCTATTTACCTCTTATCATCAGAAATATGTCAGATGCTCACATCTGATGTCTTTCACCATGTCTTTTCAACACCTTATCAGTGTGGTCATGAATGTATTCACTCTTGTTCTGAAAGGGCAAGATGGTAAATGTGGAGGTTGGTCAGAACCAAAAGCCCAAATATCTTTCCACTATCTTCCAAATGTACCAATGAAACTGAATTAGGATAATGGTATCAGATAATTCACAAAAGTATGATCTCACATTATGAATTTTCAGTAGAAGAAAGAGCACACACATATAAAACAGAACTCATCCCATTGTCAAGTAGCCTAAACTACTTCTTAACTGCAGGAAGAAGAGAACAATATGATTTTAACTGGCAAGAGTTCAAAATGAAGATTGCTGAAGCTAATAACTCCACAACAACATTCAGAATATAAAAGAGAAACTGAGAGATTTGTATAGCATATGTACCAATACTAAAATGAAGAAGCTCAGCAGAGACTTAGACTTTGATATCTTTAAAACAGGATCTGGAGCGGATTGTCCCAAGAGTCCTATTAAGTAATCTATTAGATTGAGCAAATATAACAGGCAGACAACAGGGTCCAGAAAATCATGAGGCTGCACTTCAGATGGAAGACAAAGTCACAACATAGCAATGTGGTTTAATAATCAACCAGAGAAATGAGACATGCCATGAAGGAAATAAATAAATGAAAGTAAAGGAGAGTACTTTGAGTGGCTTGTTTTTAGGGAGTGTGATCTAGGAGGGCAAATTCGAAAGGCTGATGTATAAAATAAGATCTAAAGGATAGCAAGAAATCATCTTTGGAATAGACAGAAGGACGAGATTTCCGGACAGAGAAATATCAAAATCAAACACAGATTTCATGCTGTAGGAAGGGGTGATGTGCAAGAATCTGGGGTACAGTGAACAAAAGAGAGGACAATAGCAGATGACACTATTGAGACCAAAAGAAGGTCGGAAGTTTGAAGACTGCTGTAAGCCATGGTAAAGAATTTGGACTTTAACTGCAACAGAAATCTAAGTGTTAGACCGGGGGAGTGACAAGATCTGATCTGATCTACAAAGGTCCCTCAGGCTGCTATATATTTTTAAAAATGACTTGTGATACAGCGACTAGGTAGGAAGGGAGTGGGTGTGGAAGCACAGACAACTGGGGTCACGGTCCGGGGAAAAGATGATGGTGGCTTGACTGGAGGGTAGTCATGAAGACAGAAAGAAGTGGACAGACTAACGATGCATTTTGTGAGTAGAAAGAGCCAGACTTGTTAATGAACAAGATAATGGTATTTAGTAAAAAGGAAGCATTAAGAATGATGGCTAGATTTGCATATAGATGAACAGAGAATGGTGCTACTTGCTAAAATGAGGCTAATACAAAAAGTAAAAGATGGTGTAGGTGGGGTGAGTTTGGGTTCAAGGATTCCATTTTGAACATAGCAAATCTGAAATGTCTGTTAGACATCTACATGGAGAAGTGAAGTAAGCCATCAACTTTTGAATCTAGGACTCATAAGAAATATGAACCTAGAGAAATAAATCTAGAGTCATCAACATAGAAGACACAATGGTCAGAAAACAGAATGTTAGACCTTGAAATTAGGAAAACGTTCCAGTTGCTTGCAAGGACAAGGTCAAAGTTATGACCATGGGAGTAAGTGACTGCGGTGGCACGACAGACAAGAATATCAGAAGAGAGGACGTTAAGGAAATGAGGCAGTGAGAAATAAAGAGGATCCCTACCAACCCCTCCTCCAGGCTCAGAGGTACGAGGGCTGTGAGAGAGAAAACAGTCACTTTTGAGACAGTTTCACAGAAGAGATATTTTTCAGCCGGAAGGCAGGTTTCAGGTAGAAAGCAAGAAACACTCATAAAAGAGGCTGAAGATACGGGGGATGTTTTTGATGGTTCACTTCAGGGTCCATAGGGCGCAGAGAAAGGCTTTCAGGAGGTGGGGAAGGATGCGGCACAGGGTAAGAAAGAAAGCAGAGGGGAGCAGTTCCCTGAGGCTTTCAGGGATTAGAGTTTGAGGGTTAAGGATGTACTGAGAAGCCAGAAAAGCATCATTTTTCTCTTTCCTTTTTACCTTTGTACATGCTGCTCTATCTGGCTGCATAACCCCAGCCACAGCAGAATGGAGATGTAATACTTTGTTATTAAACACCCACCACATGAAGAAAAAAAAAAAAAAAACCCACCACATGAAGTGTAAAAAAAAAAAAAAGCGAAACTTCCTATTGAGTCATTAGCTGCCAATCTAGAGTCCTCCAAAATTTAACAAGGTGGGATTCTTCAATCTCAGCTTTTAAAGCCACTTTACTTGGCTGCCCCTCATGAAGTCTATCCTTCGCTTGTTTTGAACACTCTCTTCTCTTCTCTGAGCTCTCTCTATTATTCATTTCCCTCCCTTCCTTTCCAAAGAGGGGATGGGGAGAGTCATTGAAGGAGCTTCTGTACTACAATCAGACTTCTCCTACTGCCAAAATAGATGTTTGTCTTAGTCTGTTTGGAGGACTGTAGCAAACTACATAGACTAGGTGGTATATGAACAACACAAGTTTCTTTCTCACAGTTCTGGAGGCTGGGAAGACCAAGATCAAGCACCATCAGATTCAGTGTCTGGTAAGAACCTGCTTCCTGTTTCATAGAGAACCGTCCTTTTGCTATAATCTCACATGTCAGAAGGTGTGAGGGGCCTCTCAGAGGTCTTTTTTATGAGGGCTCGGATCCAGTCATAAGGGCTCTAAACTTATAACCTAATTACCACCCAATGGCCCTCCCTCCAAATACCATCAACACTGCAGGTTAGGATTTCAACATAGGAGTTTTGGAGGGACACAAGCATTCAGCCTATAACCACTTCCTCTTTGATGTGCGCTCTTGAAAGTTATCATACTACAAGAATCTCCATCTCTATCCTCACCTTGAATTGCTATAAAAATGCCCTTTCGTTATCCTGAATTTGGGATGTGCCAAATTTCAGGAGGAGAGGAGACAAAATCTATAGTCCTACAACTGGAAGGTTATTCCTCTTCTGTCTCACCTCATTAGCTCTTCCAGTGGCACATCTTCCACGGGCATCTCCATCAGACCTTACTGTGATCTTGCAATTATGTTGTTTGTCTGCTTTTACGTTAGATTAGATTAGGAGTTCTTTCAGGGCACAGATGGTCTTTTAGAAGTATCCATATCACCAGTGCATATGGCAATGCTTGGTTATGTAGGTGCTCTAGAAATTTTTGTTGAATACATAAAACTAGTTTATTTCCAGAGAAGTTGAAATCCAGTTGCAGGATTATGGTGGCAGAAATTGAATTTAAGAGTGTTTTTTTTTTTTTTTTAAGATTCATTTATTTATTAGAGAGAGAGAGAGAGAGAGCAAGAGCTGGAGGGACAATGGAGAAGAGGAAAGAATCTCAAACAGACTCCACTCAGAGGCCAATGCGGGGCTTGATCTCACAACCCTGAGTCTGGGATGTGAGCAGAAACCAAGAGTCGGACACTTAACCAACTGTGCCACCCCAAGGTATGTGCTGAAGAGATAATACTTTGATTAACATCAAACCTTTTTTTTTTTTCAAGAACTATATTAGGAAGAGAAAGTTAGTGATAAATGACTATTTTACAAGAAAGAATTGCTTAGGGAAGAAATATGAGGTCCATTATTTCATAAAAGAAAACTTGAATAACTATTTTTATCGTATGGCATCTCTGTCATTCTGACAGGTCTTTGTCAAATATTTTACCAGAAACTGAGTCATACAGGGTCTTATCAGCACCACCCTGTCTTCTAGTGAGAGGGAAGGAAAAGATTCCTTAGGAGAAAAAAAAGGTTTGCAGACACTGTGAGATCTCAATGATTTGTGAATTAAAGAGGCTACTATTAAAATGTGGCTCTAAAAAAATAAGATAAAATAAAATGCAGCTCTCCTAGAGCAATGTTACTCTGTCCGTGACACTTGAACTGTCACTTTGTAGGAACCTTACATTTACACATTTGCTTGTCTGCTTTTCCATTAAATTGGGAGTACCTTCAGGGCAGGAATGACCTCTCACAAGCATCAATAACCCAATGCATATAACAGTGCTTGGTTATGGAAGTGCTCTGTAAACTTTGTTGAATAGATGAAAACCTAGTTCATTTTTTAGGGGCCTAAATCTAGTTGTAGGGTATGGTGGCAGTATTTGGATTTGATTGAATTCAACTGTGAAGTTCATAAAGGGTTATATCTTGCTGGTGGAACTGCCCTGGGCTATAGGCCTCTTAAGATTGTCTTTTCCTCAAATGAATCCTCCTACAGTGTTTACCTTAATCCTGTTTGTTACACAAAGGCACATTTGTTGAATATCTTCCTTATACAGTACAAGAAATGTATGAGAGTTGTTCCTGTCCCACAAAACTTGATAATTTGTTTAGGAGATAAAATACAGAGTAGCACAGATAGCATAAAATCCAATGCATCGTAGACCGTGCATCTCATTTAAAATGCTTCCCGTAGAGAGTGTGCAGCTTTACACATAAGCAGACTGATTCTGTGACTGGTGCCTTGTATATAATGGGATGTGTAAAAATGCCCCCACTCCCTGAAGCTACAGGCCCTGAAGCTCCTCCCTTAGAATTTTATTATTTTAGAATGCCATTGACACTCAGGAATATTCCTTGAAAACATTAACATCCTTAGACTAAGACACTCAAAGACCTGCATTTAATCCAGCTTCTTAGGGAAAAAAAAAAGGGGGGGCCTCTCAGACTTCTTCCCACCCGGTCATCAGGTGGGAGCATTACAGAACCAGTAAAAGGTGTGATAGGGGAAACAAGAAGGCTGCACGCTAGATATGAGGTCTTGTAGATGGAGGAGAGCAGGTCCAAGTAAAACCTGGAACTGAGGAACCCTTGATAAACAAAGGGCTTTGAGGTCAGAACAGGCCAAGGTGTCAGGAAGGAGACTCACAAAGACAAAGTGAGTGGGCACAGGATACTTGTTTCCTGCTCCCCAAGGCATTTTCTTCCCTGCCCCCCTAGTTTTACCATTCTTCTGAGTCCAAGCCCATGAAGCCCTGCTTAAGACCCTTAAGACTCAGTTACCCAAGGTTTCTGCTGTCCCTCAACTCCCCCAAGAAGACTTACTTGTGTTTATGATTCCTATTCCTCTGCATGGATTGCGTCAATACCCTCCTGCTGCTGGGGTTCCCGCAATACCTGTCCACGCGGCTTCCCCTCGTCACGTCAGAGGCCATGCCAAGGAGCTGCAGGCCCCAGGAGTGCAGGGGCAGATGGGGCGGGTTATGCAAAGGTCGTATCACAGCAGAATAAATAGTTACGGGCCCTACTTTCCTGACTCTGGCCCTGTAGACCGTCTCTGCTCACAGCTGCTGTCTGGGCTAAGGGCTAAGGGCTTCTTTGCGATGCAAGGAGACTCACTTCATCTTCGTTAAGTGTGTTTCCAGGATTTGCTGCCCAGACACAGGCCCTCAGCCAGTGCCAGAATCTTCTAGCTCCTGGCTAATTTCCCTTTTTCTCCTGCAGTGTGTCCTAGTGGAGAGTGTGATTTCTGGATCCAGGCTCCCAGTGGTTGAGCCTTGGCTCCACTACTTCCCAGCTGAGGGGTCTTGGGCCTCAGTTTCCTCATCTGCAAAAAGGGAACAGTAATAATACCCCTCTCAGAGCTACATGTGAAGAGCTACCTGTGAAGAGGTTGGCACCATTTCTGGCCCACATGCTCAAATAGTAAACACAAAGTAAATGTTTGCTACCGTTATTACCTCCTCGATTACTCCAATTAATCACCCAGCCAACAAGCGCTAATGAAAAAGCTCCTCTGTGCCTACCAGCAGGCCGGGAATAAAACACTCCACTAAAATGAAAAATGGTAATGATAAAATTGTGACTTTCAGTCATGAGGGCTTATTTTGTGTCAGGCACTGTGCTCAAAAGTTCTAGTGACTTGCGTTCTCTTCTCCGCTCTTCCAAACCAACAAGGAGGTGGGGGAGTGGGATGTCCTCTTAGCATCTCATTTTGCAGACTCTGCACAGTCCCACTTGCTCCCCTGAACTGCAGTCTTTCCAGACCTGGGAGCAATCCATTTCACCCAGTGGCATTGTCTTGGCCCTGCCTTACGCCATCTAGCCCTCCTACATTTAGTCTCGAATCTTCTACCAGACTGCCTTCCTGTCTCCCCTACCACTCCCATCTAATAAATCTAAATACGGCCTCTCATTTCACTTCTGAGAAGCCGTTTCCTGTCATCTCTTCAAAGACTACCTCTTTCCCACTGACGGTCTCTAATGAGGAGCAGAAAGCAAACATGTAGCCCTCCTTGTCAGCAGAATCAGGAGACTGCTCTTCCTCCAGCCACACCTGAAGTCCCTGCATTGCCAGGAGCAAGTCCCTTCATGTTTTACTGTTTTGGAGGTGTTACTGGTTTGCTGAGCGGTATGAAAATTAGTTTTTGACACCAATGTCCTGGTCTAGTCTTCAAGATAGGAAAAAGATGAAAATAAATATGTTTCCACATTTTGGGGTAGAAACCCCAGTCTGTGGTTTCCCTGGCACTGTCATGCCATTCAGAACCTCAAGCCATTCAGCCTCCTAGGCTGCACTTTTCCTCATTTGCTAACCTGGTCTTCAAAAAACAAAGAGCAAAAAACCCTGGTTTCCTTCATAGCGCTTGATTTTGATTTTACTGAAACTTGTGTGGTTAAAAACATTCTTATACTAATAGCTATGTGACCTTTAAGATATTTGGCAGGAAAAAAAATCTCATAAAAGTAGAGCCTTGTTTCCCAACTCAGGGTCTTTTCACTTCAGAAATGGAGACCCAGGAAGCTACCTTTTCCTTGTCTGCGTCCTGAAGCTGCTCCTCATGCCTCTTGTGTCCTCTTGCCAATTCTAGAAGGGCTCTGGGTCCCTATCCCATCACGGAAATGGTAGTGATGGGTCAATAACAAATTGTCTGGCTTTTTCTGTGCCCTGCAATGTGAGCTCCTGGGAAATGGGCAGGAAACAGCAACCCTGGAGCAGCAGCCACAGACTCAACTGTAAAAGCTGAGACAGAAGTTAAACCAGAACTACATGAGACAGTTTATCACTTTTGGATATACACACTGGTTAAAAATGTAATAACTTGAAGTCCTTGGAAAAATGCCAAGTCCCAGGTGTTGCGACCACTGTTCGAAAGTTGTATGGACATTTTGAGAGATTACAGTTGTTCATGGTGTGATTCCTTTGTGTTGCCACCTTCTCTGTACCTGCTTTGCTTTTCTGATTCATCCACAGTGGTTGTGAGTCAGGAATTAAAATTAAGCAGAAAACACACTGAGGGAAACAGTCATTGCCTTTAACTATATTTTGATAAGCCATCTTCCCAGATGTTACTTCATAAATTGATGAGGGTCATATTGTCCTGTTGTCATAATACCTGGGCACACTTGCCACACTTGCAGACTCATTGGGTTCTGGGGTCTGGCCCCTTCAGTATGCCCACTTCAACCCCAGTGTGGTAGCCTAAAGAAATTGACAGTGGGGATTTCCTAACTCCTGAACCAGAGTTTCCAGCATGTCATTTTCCAATTATGCAGCATTTTCTACTTGGGTCATAGTGCCTTGACTGAATGACAAAAACAAAAATAGCTAAGACTCAGTTACCCAAGATTTCTGGTGTCCCTCAGCTCACCCAAGAAGAGTTACTTGTGATCATGATTCCTATTCCTCTGATGTTTTCAATGTCTTGTACCTTCACTGTATATTACTTGGTGCAAAGTACTGTCAGTGAATGAAAAAAACTGAAGGGAAAATATTTGAAATGATCTTATCCAACCTATTGGGAGATTAATTATATACCATGATTAGAAACAAGAGAAACACAAAGCTGCAAAATTATGGCTTCACACGTGTACAGATCTAGAAGGCTCTCTAAAATTCAATTAGTTCAATGCTCCTAGGGCTAAATGACTAGTACCAACCTACCCCTGCCAAGGTAACTTTGGAGATGTACAGGGGTAACTTTGACTGTCACAATGATTCTAGAGGTTTTACTGGCATTCCACAGGTGAAGAAGCCAAGGATGTTAGAAGTCTTGCAATGCATGGAACAGTTCTGTGCAATGAAGAATTGCCCCATTTCCCATGCAACTTACATACATTATCTTCCCTAATTTGCACAATGATCCCATAGATACTACTTTAATCCCCATCTGACAAACTTTATCAGACTTTATCCTTCCTAATTGCTTGTTACTCTCTACCTCTAGAATTAATTATCCTGTTTCAATATATTCAGACAGTACTTCTCTTTCAATTCCTTTGGCCTGCTCACATCCCTGGGAGGCACATAAAGACCCTCTCTAGAGACCTTCGCTACAACATCAAAGATAACTTACCACGTAAGGTAGTGAGCAATCATTCTGGACACCCATAGGCTCCCAGAAAGGCTCAAAGATTAATTACTCGTGCTATTTTCAAACAGAATGGAAAACATTTATAAAATCTGAGAAAATCCCTTGAAAGTTCATGTAAAGCTCATATTGTGTGAAGATAGTTGAGCCATTATCCTATTGGGATATACTGAGGACACCTTTATGATGCTCTAGGAACATTGTTTCCACTTCCCGCTTCTTTTTAAGTCAGGAGGTAAAATCTCATGAGATACAAATGATTCTTTATTTTTCCTCCACCAAAATAAATCATTTCTATTTTCTTTACTGCAGGTATATGTGAATAGTAGGCTATGCTTAATAGGCTTTCTGTTCTTGGCAAACGGTAGGATGTAAGTAATAATAATAAACAAATAAGTAATAGGCCTGAAGGTAAATAGTTTTCCTAAGAGGATATATATTAGGACAAATACTAAGCTCTATTTGGTTTAAACAAGAAATATTGCAGTCTTTGAATGAATTCCAATGGAAGAATTTTCTCCTTTCCTGGGCTTTTGGAAGCAGCACAGTATCAAGGTGTTTAATGACCCCCCATGGTCAAGTATCAATGATGTAAAAACTACATAAGTTTAAGAAAGAGAAATAAGAATGGAATCTGCTTTCCCACATAATTTTAATGACTAATCATTGTAACTAAACTGCACTGGGCAATTGCTATATTAGCAATTAGTGAAAGTCTCCCATTGAATTGATTTGTCCTCTATTTACCCCTCTCATGAGGTGCAAACTTGATTGGACACTCACCTTAGAAACAAACGAGTTTGCTTTTCCCTTGAGTCAGCTTACTTCACTTCCCCATGTTTGAAGTCTGTTCTGCTGAGGCTTCTTTTGTCATCTGCTCTTCAAAGCAAAAGACAACTCTTACCTCACCAATCTGAGATAAAGTAGGACCACCCACATGATCACACAACCTGCTCCTCTTTATTTATTTAACATTAAAAAAAAATGTTTCCATAATATTATATTGGCTCATTTTTGCTGCACTTGAAGGCCTAAATTATAGATCATTAGGTGCTAGGTCTCTATTAGATAGATGCCTTACTCACCAATAGATACTAGATAGATAGATAGATAGATAGATAGATAGATAGATAGATAGATATTAGGTAGATACTTACTCACCAATAGATAGATGCCTTAAGTTTTAGAAAGATTTCCAGCCGTCTACGCAAAATCCTCAGAACACCTGAGCACCATTAGTAAAGACTCAGAAGTAATAGGTTTGCATGCCCAGGCAATCCAGGCCCCAGTGAATATGCTAATAACTAGTGCTTCCTGAAGTCAACAAGCTCACCTTCTTAATGCTAATGATGTGCAAATGAAAATGGTAAGTGTATGTATCTGCTAGTGGGTGTCCCCAAGCAGGATGGATGATAAGAGACAGACTTATAAACATTGCTTTGAATTCTACCAAAAACATACTCCAGCCCATGAAAACCTCTCCAAGCATAAGAATAAGCATATTTCTATCCATAATTCTGCTCTTGTTTGTTATCCTTTGATTTTTCTATCTAGACTAATAAATGTCTTGATGCATCCGTAGCAGTATGTGTAAATTATATGGACATAGAGAAATTTGTTTCCATTAATCATTATTTTTCCCAGGGTCAAAGAGCAAATACATTATTCCTATTCTTACACGCTCGCATATTGTACTATTCTTTAACTGCTCCAGTGACAAGGAGTAAGAAGAATGTCAACCATATTTGTTTAAATATGAAACGAAATCATATACTAGGGTTTATGAGACATCAACAGATTTTTCTAGAATGAAATAGAGTGGGTTTCCCAGAATCCTTTGTGAAAATCAAGAACAACATCCCTCTGAAAGGTGTTATTTGTTTGATTCTAGGTGATGTATGGTTACTCTGCTCAAATAGAAGTTGGCTGACCTGTAGGTAAAAGCTGTTCTGGTCCAATGATTTTCTCAGGTTCTTAGTTATCCCAGAGCTCACCACTTTTCCACCACCATTTTATTTCTAGTTTTCCCTTCTCCTTCCAGCTCAGGCAGTCCTTGGTTGGTCTCAGGGTTGGGGTAAGCCTTGTTCTTCTAATTCATGATGTTTTCTCTATAGAGTTGTTTGCCTACATCATAAATGTTTTTTCTTTTTTTAACTTTTTAACATCCTAGGCTTTTGAAACTCAAGTAGACACTGGTTTTTCTCCATTTTTCCATGGTTACATCACGTCTCTGTGACAAGAAGCACAGAATGGTCTTTTTCATCGGGAGGGAACATTCGAGGTCAGACAAATACAGAGAAAACAATCAAGTTAAAGATTCAAAACAATTATACAATACATTCTTGTAATATGAAACACAAAACCTTTTTAAAGGCATCTTTTATCAGTAAGAGCTGGCAAGTTTTAAAGAATTAGACTTTGTTTCAGCCTCAAAGAAACAAAAAATTTTAAAAACCTGCTATATTTCCTCATCTCCTATAGTTCATGAGTCTTAGCCCCCAAAATATTACAGGGCTCCTTCCAGGAATTGTGTTAGCATCCCACTACCTCATTTTTATACAGGACTTTGTACTTGACAGTCACAAACATTACATCATTTGATTCTCCGATATCTTTTGAGTTAGGGTCACACAGCTGATGCCTGATGGTGCCAGATCTTCAAAAATACTTGGTATTTCTGAAAATTGAGTGCTCCGAGAAGAGTCATAACCTCAATCATATAGTTTTTATCCCAGTATGGCTACTGATTTCACACACTTGTCTTTACAATTCATGTTTCTTTTGCCATTTAAAGACCACTGACAGTCCCCTATCTTGGCCTTTCCCTGCTTCCAGTATGTTCAGTCTCAGCCCATGCATACCCTGGGGCCTGAGCCAATACTGATACAGGCAGGACATAATCGTCTTGTTATTTTTACAGCCACAGGACCTTAGCAGGAATCTGATGCAATGGAAAAGCTCTGACACTCTTTCAAACTCCCAAGCCCAAGACACCCTGCCCGCCTTCGTCTTCCTGAATTGTTGCAGTGCGCTTGACCAGATAGATATTCAGGTCAGCATCTCATCCTCTCACCCTTGTGCCAGCCTCCCTGCTCAGGACTAGATGCTACCATGGAGACCCAGGTCAACCGTCAGGGGCCCAGCCCTTTACAGACAGATCTCTAAAAATCACACTCACTACATCTGCCTCTAGGTTTGAATTACGATATAGACACCCCTCCCTTTCCCTCAAACCACCATGTCACAGCCTCTCGCTGACTTCCACAATGCTCTGCACCCAAGTCTCTGAAGCAAAGTCAGCTTTAACAAGCCTTGTATACCCCAGTCCCACTCCTCCCTGACGACACTCAGACATGAGGCCTGACAGAACTTACATATCAGCCTAAGTGATAATACATGATGCCAATGAGAACACAACTAAAACAAAGTCAACAGCTTCTGATTGCTTTCTTTGACTACTTGCTTTCTTTCTTTTTTCTTCTTCTAGAAGTAAAAATCTTTTCAGATCAAGGAAAACTAGAGAGAACCCGTTACCCTGGGAAAGCTGATAACAGTGATTCACTGATAGTCAACAGAAGTAGCAATAATAATAATATATACTATAGACACAGCATCGTCTCTCTTCTAGGCACATTACATTCAGTTTTTAAAATGTAATCCTCACAAGGGCCTTATAATCCCCATTTGACAAATGAAAGAAATGAGTCTTGAATACAATAAATGACATTCCTAAAGTTTCACACCTGATGAAATCTAGATCTAATGGAATCCTGCACAAAGGCTCTCAACTACAGTACACAGTCAGTAGTTGCTTATTGATATTATTTTATGCCAGCCTATTACACATCCCAGGGGGTGGCCATACCCAGGATGCCCCTGGTTCTCTGATATTGGTTCTCTGATAATGACTTTACATCTGCCCCTCGGATGCTGATGTCACTTTCACCTTTGATCCCTTATCACAATATGCCTAAAGAATCCTTGTCATGAGGCTGCCAGATTCTTATTCTAGGTAAAGATAGCAGGATAAGAAATTCTTACCATTGTCTTTTATCTTATGAGCATGACAGGGTTCAGGATATGCCATCCCAAAATATGGCTCCTCCATGTATTGAATATTTCAAGCCGAAGGAATTTGAGAAATTTGTACAGAATTTGGGAAATTTCTATACCTTCTCTTTTTTACATTTTTAATTTTTTAAAAATATTTTATTTATTTATTCATCAGAGACACAGAGAGAGAGAGAGGCAGAGACAAAAGCAGAGGGAGAAGCAGGCTCCGTGCAGGGAGCCCAACGTGGGACTCCATCCCAGGTGTCCAGGATCATGCCCTGGGCTGAAGGTGGCGCTAAACCACTGAGCTACTGGGGCTGCCCGATTTTTAATTTTTTTTAAACTGAGTACAGTTGACACATGATGTTGCATTAGTTTCAGGTGTACAATTTAGTGATTTGACAAGTTGCTACATCAGGTTTTGTTCCACCACAAGTATAGCTGCCAACTGTCCCATTACATCACTATTACAATATCATTGACTGTATTCCTTATGTACTTCTTTTTAACTTATGTCATTTAAAATCAATTAGTTAATATATACTGTATCATTAGTTTCTAATGTAGAGTTCAGTGATTGATCAGTTGTGTAGAACACCCATTGCTCATTACAGCACCTGCCCTCCTTAATGCCCATCACCCAGTTACCTCATTCCCCTGCCCTCCTCCCCTCTTCCAACCTTCAGTTCATCTCCTATAGTTACGAGTCTCTTATGGTTTGTCTCCCTCTCTAATTTCATCTTCTTTTATTTTGCCCTCCCTTCCCATATGATCCTCTGCTTTGTTTCTTAAATTCCACATGAGTGAAACCATGTGATACTTGTCTTTCTCTGATTGACTTATTTCACTTAGCAAAACACCCTCCAGTTCCATCCATGTAGATGTAAATAGTAAGATTTTATCTTTTTAATTATATTCCATTGAGTGATATTCCATTGTATATATATACATACCACATCTTCTTTATTCATCTGTCCATGGACATCTGGGCTCTTTCCATAGTCTGGCTCTTGTGGACATCGCTGCTATAAACACTGGGGTGCAGGTGCCCCTTTGGATCACAATGTTTGTGTCCTTTGGGTAAATACCTGGTAATGTAATGCAATTGCTGAGTCATAGGGCAGCTCTATTTTTAGCTTCTTGAGGAACCTCCGCACTGTTCTCCAGAGTGGCTGCACCTGTTTGCATTCCCCGCAACAGTGTACAAGGGTTCCCCTTTCTCTGCATCCTCGCCAGCATCTGTTGTTTCCTGACTTGTTAATTTTAGCCATTCTGACAGGTGTGAGGTGGGATCTCATTGTGGTTTTGATTTGTGTTTCCCTGATGCCAAGTGATATGGAGCATTTTTTCATGTGTCTGTAGGCCATTTGTATGTCTTCTTTGGAGAAATATCTGTTCATGTCTTCTGCCCATTTCTTGACTGATTATTTTGAGGAGGCAGGTGTTGAATTTGGTAAGTTCTTTATAGATCTTGGATACTAGCCCTTTATCTGATAAGATCCTGGGTCTCCAGGATCAGGCCCTGGGCTGGAGGTGGCACTAAACCACTGAGCCATCCGGGCTCCCCAAAGCTTTTTATCTTGGTGAAGTCTCAATAGTTCATTTTTGCCTTTGTTTCCCTTGCCTTTGGAGACATGTCTAGCAAGAAGTTGCTGCAGCCAAGGTCAAAGAGGTTGCTGCCTCTGTTGTCCTCTAGGATTTTGATGGATTCCTGTCTCACATTTAGGTCTTTTTTTTTTATTTTTTTTTATTTATTTATGATAGTCACACAGAGAGAGAGAGAGGCAGAGACATAGGCAGAGGGAAAAGCAGGCTCCATGCACAGGGAGCCCGACGTGGGATTCGATTCCGGGTCTCCAGGATCGCGCCCTGGGCTAAAGGCAGGCGCTAAACTGCTGCGCCACCCAGGGATCCCTCACATTTAGGTCTTTCATCCATTTTGAGTTTATCTTTGTGTCTGCTGTAAGAAAATGATCTAAAAAAATGAAAGAAAAAGAAAGAAGAAAGAAAGAAAGAAAGGAAGGAAGGAAGGAAGGAAGGAAGGAAGGAAGGAAGGAAGGAAGGAAGGAAGGAAGGAAGGAAGAAAGGAAGGAAGGAAGGAAGGAAATGGTCTAGTTTCATTCTTCTGCATGTGGCTGTCCAATTTTCCCAACACCATTTATTGAAGACATTGTCTTTTTTCCATTGGATATTCTTTCCTGTTTTGTCAAAGATTAGTTGACCATAAAGTTGAGGTTCCATTTCTAGTTTTCTCTTCTGTTCTATTGATCTATGTCTGCTTTTGTGCCAGTACCATACTGTCTTGATGATTGCAGCTTTGTAATATAGTTTGAAATCTAGAATTGTGATGCCGCTATCTTTGGTTTTCTTTCTCAATATTCCTTTGGCTGTTTGGGGTCTTTCTAGGTTCCATATAAATTTTAGGATTATTTGTTCCAGTTCTGTGAAAAATGTCGATGGTATTTTGATAGGGATTGCATTGAATGCGTAGCTTGCTCTGGGTAGCATAAACATTTTAACAATATTTGTTCTTCCATGAACATAGAATGTTTTTCCATTTCTTTGTGCCTTCCTCAACTTCTTTCATAAACGTTCTGGAGTTTTCAGAGTACAGATCTTTTACTTCTTTGGTTAGCTTGATTCCTAGGTATCTTATGGTTTTTTATGCAGTTGTAAACGAGACCGATTCCTTAATTTCTCTTTCTTCTATCTCATTGTTGGTGTATAGAAATGAAACTGAGGGATGCCTGGGTAGCTCAGTGGTTGAGCATCTGCCTTTAGCTCAGGGTGTGAACCCAGGATTCTGGGATTGAGTCCCGCATCAGCCTCCCCAGAGGGAGCCTGCTTCTCCCTCTGCCTATGTCTCTGCCTCTCTCTCTGTGTCTCTCATGAATAAATAAATAAAATCTTAAAAATAAAAAAATAAATGCAATTTATTTCTGTCTTTATGCACTTTTTTTATTTACCTGACTTACTCATTCCATGACTGGAGGCCTGTATGTTCTCTCCCCTTCACCCATTTTGCCCACCATGCCCACTTCTGGCAATCATCAATTTGTTCTCTGTATTTGTAGTTCTGATTCCATTTTTGAGGTTTTTATTCATTTTTTTTTTTTTAGATTTCATTTATGAGTAGAGTCCTATGGTATATGTCTTTCTCAGTCTGACTTATTGACAGAGTAGAGTCCTATGGTATATGTCTTTCTCAGTCTGTATTATTAACATAATACACTCTAGCTCTATCTGTCTCAGATGACACAATCTCATCCCTTTTATGACAGTGTAATATTCCATTGTGTATATATATCACATTTTCTTTGTACATTCACCTATTCATAGTAACTTGACTTGCTCCCATGTTTTGGCTATTGTGAATAATGCTACAGTGAACATAAAGGTGTATATATCTTTAATTAGTGTTTCATTGTTCCTGAGTAAATACCCAATAGTGGGATTATTGGATCATATAGTATTTCTATTTTAAATTTTTTTAAGAAACTCCATACTGCTTCCCATAGTGGCCATACCAACTTACCTTCACAACAACAGTGCACAAGGATTCCTTCTTTTTTCCCCATATCCTCACCAACACTTATTTCCTGTGTTATTTATCTTAGCCATTCTATCAAGTGTGAGATAATATTTCATTGTAGTTATGATTTACATTTCCCTGTTGAAAAGTGATATTGAACATCTTTTCATGTGTCTGTTGGCTGTGTGTCTTCTTTGGAGAAATGTCTGTTCATGCCTTCTGCCCATTTTTAAATTGGATTATTTGGTTTTTGAGTGTTGAGTTTTTATAAGTTCTTTATGTATTTTGGATAGTAACTCTTTATCAGTATGGCCTTTGCAAATATCTTCTTCCATTCAGTGGGCTGTCTTTGTTTTATTGATAGTTTTAACTCTTCTTTAAAAGTCTGGTAAAATTCACGTGAGAATTTATCTTTTCCTGAACATTTATTTGGGTTTTTGTTTTTTTGTTTTTTTGTTTGTTTTGTTGTTGTTGTTTGGTTGGTTGGTTTTTTTTGTTTTTTAATTATCCATTCAATATCATTACTTGTAATAAGTTTGGTTGGATTTTCTATTTCTTTCTGGTTCAGATTTGGAAGATTATGTTTCTAGGAATTTATTTATTACTACTAGGTTGTCTGGTTTGTTGGCACATAATTTTTCATTATATTTTCTTATAATTCTTTGTATTTCTATTGTGTCAGTTGTTACTGGTCCTCTCTTATATCTGGTTTTCTTTATTTGGGTCCTTTCTCTCTTTTTTTTTTTTTTTCTTGATGAGTCCAGCTAAGGGTTTGTCAATTTTATATTGATGAACTTTAGTGTCCCTGGAGCTGGTGTGGGCTTGAGGACTCCCACCTGGCCAAAATATCAAGCTCACTGAGACAACTGGACCCACTTGTTACATTATCCAGACTCTGCTCTGGTCTAGGCTTTTGAGGTGGGGTGAGGACAGAAACCATATCAGTCTCCAGTCCCTCTGACCAGGAGAGCTTTCCCACAGCTCCTCCACCACTTGACAGAGTCCTAAGGTTGTCTCTTTTCTATGTTAGTTGTTATTAAACCAGTTGTTTTAAAACCTGTTTTCTATGTTAGTTAGTTTTTTTTGTGCCCAAGGACTAACAGATCTGCTCCCAGTACCTCAGCACTACCCCTTCCCACTGCTGCCTGTTCCCTTCGTTAGTGTTTCCAGCTCTCTTGCTATTCTTTCTCTCTTTGGTTGTTCAGTAGCTGTTCAGTCAGCACTTCCTGTTCTTCAGGAAGCATTATTCTGTTAATAGGAATAATTTGATGTGTTCTGTGGCTGGGGTGAGTTCAAGTTCTTCCTAGGCCATCTAGAACCAGAACAATATGCTTTTCTCTTGTTGATCTGTCTTTTTAAAAAAATAAAATAAAAAAAGGAACAAGGAGTCAACAATTTAGAAGAGTAAAGAAAGAAGTTATTTTTTCCTTCTTTATGAGCTCTCAGATGCCAATTACATTACAGATAAGCCAAGATTACCTCAATTCTCTTCAATTCTTTCAATCAGCTATCCATTCAGAGTAATTACTGATGATGTCTAGCACCCAAAATTATCATCAAAAATTCTAAGGGGGGTGCGCCTGGGTGGCTCAGATGGTTGAGCCTCTACCTTCAGCTCAGTCACGATCCTGGGGTTCTGGGATCCAACCCCATGTCCGGCTCCCTGCTCAGCGGGGAGCCTGCTTCTCCCTCTCCCTCTCCCCTCATGTTCTCTCTCAATGCCTGTCTCAAGTGAATAAATAAAATATTAAAAAAAAAATTCTAAGGGGATCCTTGGGTGGCTCAGCGGTTTAGCGCCTGCCTTCTGCCCAGAGCGATCCTGGAGTCCGGGGATCGAGTCCCACGTTGGGCTCCCTGCATGGAGCCTGCTTCTCCCTCTGCCTGTGTCTCTGCCTCTCTCTCTCTCTCTCTCTTTCTCTCTCTCTGTCTCTCTGTCTCTAATGAATAAATTAAAAAAATCTTTTTAAAAAATTCTAAAAAGGTAGTAAAACTAAAAAGGAAAACCATACTCTTTTTAGTAAGTTGGTACAATGACTCTTTTATGGGGAAATCTGATTTTGCTTATGATTGATAAGCCTTAGACTGGAAGCTGAGCCCCAGGGAAAGGATTCCATGCCAGTCAAACTTTAAGAAAGAGAAAAAAAAAAACTCTCTATAATAAGAGTGAGGAACTGAAAGTTCCTGCAAGGAAATACTGGTTGGTAAAGAAACTGGTTCTGCATAGAGGAAAGAGGAAAATCCTTAATGCCCTGCAGTAGTGCAGTTAAGGAAAAACTGGAAAACAGAAATCTTCTAAATATGTGATAGTTTTTCTTGCTCTAGAATGCCCTATGAAACCTTTAGAATGTATCCTGAATTAATAAATATTAATGCATTTGTGTTATTTTGAGGAGCTAAGCTCTATGTCTGGGTTAGAATATGTCAGAAATAGACCCCACACATCAATACAGGAGTGAGAGATCATAGGATACCCATGACGTCTATGTCATAGTGAGAACTGAGACAATTTGAAGCCACATAGTTTAACTAGTGGGAATGAGACCTGAAACCACCTGGGTCAAGTGATTTAACAATTTGTTCCAGGGAATTCTTTTCTAGGAAAGTAAGGTTATAAACCAGTAAATAATTCCATTGTTTGCTTTAGGAAATTATCAAAAATCAACTTAGGACAAACAACCTTCTCAGGAAAATAGATTGCTCACTTGAGTAAACAGATAATCAAATAACTGCTTACATATGAAGACTTCCTTCAAGAACTATTAAAGAAAACTACAGGTTCAAATGGCATCATTTAGGGTAAGGCCTCAAGTCAGTAAACTGGGATTTAATACTTAACCTAACTTTAATTCCAACTCCCTAAAAATGTACTCTTCACTGGTCAGTCAGGAATTATTTGGTCAGCACCAATAAAGTAATATGTCACATGGGACCTCTTCATCCCCCAAAGGAAGATAAAATAATCTTATTTTATTAGTAGGAAGATAATCTACCTACTACCGTTTCTCTTCAAACAGAGGTGATCTCACTTGAAATAATCTTTTTTCTCTACTTATGATTCCCTTATCTTGCCTTCAAAAACCTTTCTACAGCCCTTTGGAGCTCCCCACTACTTGCTAGATTAGATGTTGCCCAATTCATGAATTGATTAATAAAGTCAATTAGCTCTTTAAATTTTACTTGGGTAAATTTTTGTTATTTAGTGGAAACTTGCTTCACTATTTCCACCAGACCTAAACTATTATAACACAAAATTCCCCGAACTCTATCCCCTTTCACTGAAAGACTCTTCTCAAACCACTTGAGCCCACACTCCCTAAGCCCTATTAATATCTATCATTGACCTTCCCTTTCTGCAACATTAGTAAGACTTTTTCAAGGTTTCTTTCCATTATGCAGAAGGTCTAATAAACTTAGGTTTGGTTAATCAAAAGGTACTTTTTTTTGGAGGAGTCAAGAGTTTCAGTAATAATAAAGGGTACAGCGTAGAGCCTAGCATATACCAAGTACTCAATAAATAAGGTAGCATAAAATCAACTTGCATAGCCGTTACAACAATGATAGTAATATCAACAAAATGTTAGACAACAAACAGGCTACAAAATACCCTGAGCTCAACTTGAATTTTTCCATTCCAAATATGGTATCAATATTTCTTTAGGAGCCATTGTATTTCAGTAAAGAAGACCAAAATCTAAGTACTAGAGGTGCCTAATGAATTGTTTTACATGAACACTCAGGGTAGAACAGAGTTATCTCAAGGAATGACCTTTTATTTTTTTTTAAGATTTTATTTATTTATTCTTGAGAGACAGAGAGAGAGAGGCAGAGGCACAGGCAGAGGGGGAAGGAGGATCCCTGAGGGAGCCCGATGTGGGACTCGGGATCACAACCTGAGCCAAAGGCAGATGCCCAACCACTGAGCCACCCAGCTGCCCAGGAATGACCCTTTAAAAAAAAGATAATGATTCCATGTTCTTTCCAACTTAATTGTTTATTTCTCCTTTCTCATAAATAAGAGTTTAGTCGTTTTTCCTTTTGCTAGTTTCAATAGACCATATTACATATTGTCATTTCAAACAAGGTAGAAATTACAATCTTGTCCCTCAGAAATTGGCTTCCAAGGCAGCATCAGTCCAGTTGATACATCTTATCAGCATCAGGTACCTGTCTCCCTCCAAAGGAATACCAAAGGATGCACAAGTGTAAGTCTTCTAGTATCCCAGAAAGACTCGCATAATTAATAGACAACAACAATGCAAAGGATATAAAAAAATAACAAGTCTTTTACATTGGATCCAAAATTTCTTTAATTCTTGCATTTTATGGGTATTGATGCCATGATTTTTGTCTAGGATAATTTTTGGTTTTCCACGTGGACATTCAATTGTCCAGCACTGACTGTTGAAAAGTCTATCCTTTCGCCATTGAAGTGCTTTTACTTCATTGTCAAAGATCAGTTGATTATATCTGGAATATAGGACAGTAATCAACTTATACATGTTAACCTTGTATTTTGCAACCTTTTTATACTCACTTCTTAGTTCCAAGAGTTTTTTGTCAATTCCTTGAGATTTTCTGCATAGACAATCATGTCAACTGTGAGATCTTCATTTTTCTCATCTGCATACCTTTTGTCTTCTTCAGTGAATTTGTTAGATACAAAGGGGGACAAGAATTAAGGTTGCTGATAAAATTAAGGTTAGTAATCACTTGATTTTTAAATGGAGAGATTACCCTGGATTATTGGGTGGCTCATTGTAATCACAACAGTTCTTATAAGTAGAAAAGGGATGCAGAAGCAGAACTAGAGAGATGGCTTCAGCCTTATGTTTCTGACTGTGAAGATGAAGGAAAGGGGCCATGAGCCAAGCAATGCAGACACCCTCTAGAATGTAAAAAAAAAAAAAAAAAGCAAAGAAATAGATTCTCTCCTAGAGCCTCCAGAACAAACACAGCCCTGCCAACACCTTGATACTAGCTCTCTAAAACTGTTTTTGGACGTCTGCTCTCCAGAGCTATAAAATAATAAATTTGTCTTGTTTTAAGCAAGTTAATTTGTGATAACTTGTTACAGCAGGAATGGAAAACTAATACACATGATTTCCAACAAGAAGTCTATTGTAATTCTTACCTTTGTTCTTCCACAGGTAAGGAGTTTTTATTTTCCTTTGCCTCTTTCAAGATTGTCTATTTGTCAGGGCACCTGGGTGGCTCAGTTGGTTAAGTGTCCAACTCTTGGCTTCAGCTCATGTCATGATTTCAGGGTCATGAGAGATTGAGCCTTGCGTTAGGCTCTGCACTGGGTGTGGAGCCTACTTAAGATTCTTTCTCTCTCCCTATGCCTCTCCCTCTCCACTCATGTGTTCTCTCTTTCCTTCTCTCAAAAAAAAAAAAGATTTTCTATTTGTCTTTATTTTTCTGCAGTTTAAATATGATATTCCCATATATAGTTTTATGAGAATTTGCTTGATGCTCTTGAAGATCTGCAATTTTGTCACATCTTTTGAAATTGTCCCCCAGTTCTTAGATGTTTCATTCTGGAGTGAATTTTTTCCTTTTTTTTTTTTTTTTTTTTTTTTTTGTTCTCTTTGCATTTTGGGTTGGGATGTTTCTATTTACTCATCTCCAAGCTCACTGATTCTTTCTTTGGCTGTGTTGAATCTAGTAATGAGGCCATCAAAGGCTTTCTTCATTTCTGTTTCTATGCTTTTTATTTATAGCATTTCCTTTTGATTCTTTCTTAGAATTTTCATTTCTTTGCTGACATTACCAATCTGTTCTTGCATATTGTCTACTTCATCCACTAGAGTTCTTAACATATTAATTGTAGTTGTTTTAAATGTCCTGCCCGATAATTTCGAGATCTGTGTCATATCTCATATCTGAGTCCGGTTCTGACACTTGCTTTATCTCTTCAACTTGTGTTTTTTGCCTTCCTTTTGGCATGCCAAAGGTTTTGAATGCATCTAATGTTTTTGCTTTTGTCTTTCTTTAGTGTTTCCCTAAGTACCATTTCTCAGAGTGAGTCTGTGTCATACAAGCTCTTTAATTGTGATCCATTAATATTACCAGAGCCTTAATAGTATGCAGTGAGGTGTGGGGAAATGGGAGGGTGTTCTGTGATCTTCCCATTAAATCTCAGTGTTTTAGTGGGACTGTGTCTTAGGACTGTGATCCTCACATGTGCTTCTTCTTACACAGCTTTAGGTGAGACAGGAAGACCAGAGGAAGCTGGAGTCAGAGGAGCATCCTCCGTGGCTCTCTTATAAGATTCTGGTAAGGTCTTTTCCCCTAGAGAGAAGGCCGTTGTTTCTGGACACATGTGACTAGGATTTCTCTTTCCCTTCTCCCTGCTGGAGCCACAGAAAATCTTTCTCAGAGCTCCACCATGAGAATCTGAGGAGGTTCATAGGAACCCATGAAACTGGGGGCAGGGGGCTTTAAAACATCAGTCGTCAGGAGTTACTCTCTCAGTTAGTCTAACACTCTGCCTCTAACGATTTAAGTGTTGTCACCAATTGATGGTTCCAGTGTTTTCTGCCTCCTATAAGCAGATATTGGCTGTGACTCTCAGGATTTGCCTTTCCCTCCTGATTTTGTGGCAGCAGGTTATCCTACAAATTCAGTTCTCTGATGGGCCCAAGAAAAGTCATAGATTTTTCAATTGCTCAGCTTTTCTTATTCTAAGGACTGGAGTAATAATTTCCAAGCTCTTTATATGTCAGAACTGAAACTGGAAGTCTGCCATGATTGTTGTTTGTTTTTGTTTTTTTTTAATCACAAACATCTTGGTGTCTGAGGACTCGGCTAGAAAATTCAAATGTTTAGAGCTAGAATCTTTTGAAGGCTTATTCACACATATGTCTGGTGTTGATGATGGTGCTA
Source organism: Canis lupus baileyi (assembly GCF_048164855.1). Lineage (NCBI taxonomy): Eukaryota > Metazoa > Chordata > Mammalia > Carnivora > Canidae > Canis > Canis lupus. The sequence goes on from NC_132848.1 coordinate 12,464,694, forward strand.
ACTAGAAGCCTCACTGGGACTGGTGGCTGGAACATCTTCACATGGCTTCTCCATGCAGCCTGAATTTCTCAGCATGATGGTGGGTTCCCAGGGCAAATGGGCAAATGTCTCATGGGACGGTGAGGGGAGAAGCCAGAGGAAAGTTACATTCTAGACTTAGAAGTCATAAAACATCACTTCCGTACACTCCCCTCCATACACTCCATTCCCCTCCACTCCACTCCAACAAGTTCATGCCCCAGTACTTAGGAGAGACACATATACCTCACCTCTCAGTGGGAAAAATGTCAGTCCCCTTCTACGAATAGCATGGGGGTGGAGTATTGGTGTGGTCATCTTTGGAAAATTCAATTTGTCACATGTATACCTGGGAATTCTAAGTTTTCTAGTATGCTTGTAACAGAGTAACTCAAGAATTTTCAGCTTGTGGCTCTGAAATAATCTCATTGGGTTTTTTTTTTTTTTCATATTTTTTGTTTTGAAACAATCACCAACTAACAAAAGAGTTAGAAAAGCTTTCTGTTCCCTAAATCATGTCAGAGTAAGTTCTTCACCTGATGATGCCCTATCACCTTTGAATACTTGATGCCCTATCACCTTTGAATACTTTAGTGTACGTTACCCATACAAAGACATTTCCTACATAACCATGATGCAACCATCCAAAGCAGGAAGTTTATTTTTTTTAATTTTTTAAGATTATTTATTTATTTATTCATAGAGATGCAGAGAGAGAGAGAGAAGGCAGAGACACAGGCAGAAGGAGAAGCAGCCTCCATGTAGAGAGCCTGACGTGGGACTCGATCCAGGGTCTCCAGGATCACGCCCTGGGCTGCAGGCGGCGCTAAACCGCTGCGCCACCAGGGCTGCCCCAAAGCACGAAGTTTAAAATGATGTATTACCACCGTCTCATCCTCAGACCTCATTCAAGTTTCACCAGTTGTTCTAAAAATGCTTTTTATACCTAACAGATCTAGTCTAGAATGTGCATTGCATTTAGCTGTCATATCTGTATAATCCATTTCAACAGAAAACTGCTTCTTGGTCCTCCCTATACTGTTAATTTACATAACCTTGATACTTGGAAGATTTCCAGCCAGTTATTTTGTAGAATATTCCTCAATTTGTGTTGTATAATGTTTTATTTTTTAAAGATTTAAAAAATAAAAATAAAAATAAAAATAAAATAAAAAAATATTTTATTTATTTATTCATGAGACACACACACACACACAGAGAGAGAGAGAGGCAGGGACACAGGCAGAGGGAGAAGCAGGCTCCATGAAGGGTGCTTGACGTGGGACTCGATCTCGGGTCTCCAGGATCACAACCTGGGCCAAAGACAGAGCTAAATCGCTGAGCCCCCCGGGCTGCCCTGTTTTCTCATGATTAGAATAGGTTATACATATTTCACAGAGATACCACAGAAGATATGCTGTGTTCCTTTCATTGCATCCTATCATGTAGCAACAGCTTTCAATTTATCCCATTATTAATTATGTCACTGTGCTATAGTTTGTGTTGCCTCCCTTTGTAGGCAGAATAACCACCACCACCACCACCACCATCCCCTACACACACACACGCAAAGATGTTTGTGTCCTAATTCCTGGAATTTTTTAATGTTATTTAGATAGCAAAAGGACATTTTCAGATAGGATAAAGCAAAAATCTTGAGATGGAGACATTATCCTGAATTATCTAAGTGGTCCAAATGTCATCACAAAGGCCATTAAAAGAGGGAGGTAGAGTGTCAGAATAAGAGAGAGCTAGAGATTAGAAAATGCTAAGCCGCTGGCTTTGAAGGAAGAAGAGGAGGCCACTAGCTGAGCAATCCGAAATAATAAGACAACAAATGTGCATTATTTTAAGCAACTAAGTTTATTATCATTTATCACGACAGCAAGAGAAAAGTAATATACTTCTTATCCCTTGAACATTATCCATATTCTTCTTAGTCTCTAATCTCACCCACACCAGATTTTTTTCTCTGCATGTACACCCTTCTCATCTTACTTGGAATTTGATTTCCCGTGGTAGACAACGGTAGATGCCTGCTTTACTCCGATGCACCTAATTGCTTTAGGATTATATTGTTCAGGATGGGAAGGGGTAGGAAGAGTGAGGAGAATAGGAAGAAAAAGTATACTAGCTATTTCAGGGAGTCACTAAGGGTGGGACTTTGTACAAGAGGGTTCCCCCATTTCAGGTCTTGACAACTGCCCCTGCTGCTCATGAGCTAAAGGAGATGACTGCCCCTACTGGCACAAACTTTAGTCTAAAGCACAGGCTCTCCCTTCTCGAAACCCCATAGTACTTCTTAGACTAGGTATACACATAATGGAAGAAACATGCCATATAGAGAATAGTTTAAAACCACTGTGTAGGCCAACTCAAGTTCTCTTCCAGCATCTTCTTTGTCTCATTCCCAGCCTCCATCACATCACCTAATATAGTCTCAAAGCCTGTACCAAACTAACACCAACCTCAGAGAGGGGAATGGCTTATGGTGCCCTAAACCATGGCCCACCTCCTGGGGCTTCATTTCCCATTTCATGATTCATCACTTCTCAAGAAAATGGATGGTTGGAATTTCTCCCTTTCCACAGAGGTATGGCCTGCTTCTATGGTCCAAACAAGATAATTTCACAGCAGTTCTCCATCTGTAGATATCATACATTTTGCATTGATCAATCTTAAGTACTAATGAGTGGAGACACCAACAGCAGTTCATATCAGTTGCAGCTGTGCCAAGAGCAGACCAATTTATTTTCAATCTTGCCTCATCAAGATTGAAAATTTGGGAATCAAGTCTCATCCACTGTTACTTGGCTACCCAATAATCAAAATAATGACCACTGATTATTATCGAGGATTAAACTGAGCCCTTTACATGAACTACTTCACTTAACTAGTTACTATTTCCTACTGTTGTGAAAAGTTAAGTGAAATAGTTGAGAAGGAAGCACAGGCACCTACCCCTTTCTGTCCTTGATGCTCACAAGCTTACCACCAAAACAAGGAAACTCATCTCGTTATATCCATTATTCTTGTTTATGTCAGTAATCATAAGAAGTCTAAGACTCACAACACATCCTTATGTACATTCTCTTTTATGACCTCCTCTCCTATCCCTACTCACTTCTAGAATTCACAGTCTAGCACCAACTTTAAATCCATCACACCTCAACTGTCTCATGCTCAAAAGATAAACTGAGTCCCCCTAAGGACAGTGCTTCCCTATAATCCCCTTTAAATGATGGCTGGTTTTCTCTCTCTCATCTTTTGGGGCCTGGAGGTAGAGCAGATATCCTTTCTTTTTAATTGTTTCTTCACCCTCCATCAGCAGCGTGGATATATTCCTTCCCCGCTTTAACCAGCTCGGTTTACCACCAATTTACTATCCCATGACCTCCTTGTCTTCTCTTTCTCTGTGCTACTTCCTTGGCCAAATTAAGTCTGCTGGATGGAACTCTCTGCCTATTGTGCATCTTCACCCACAGTTCTATATAGGTGAAGAAAAACACTCAATTACACCAATTGATGTCCCTTAACTTCATGGACTGTGGACCTCCAACAGGCCCTTAAAGCTACCTGGCAATCCATGTTGCACTCCCTTGATCTGTTCATTCTTCTGCTCCTCCCAAGCCCCCAATACTTCCTCTGTGAACTCTAGTCCCCTTTTTCACTGAGAAAACTTTAAACAACTAACTAAAATTTCTAAAACTTCTCACCATCACATTTAGCCACCTGCCAACATCAGAATCTGCATAATCTACCTTCTCACCTATAATAACAAAAAACTTTCTATGCACCTGCATAAAGCCAGTGCCTCCTGTGTCCTCAGTTGACTTCTCTTACTTAGTCCTGGAACCACTCTGCAGTTCTCCTGGAACCAGTTCTGCAGTTCTCCTCTCTGCCCTATATCATCTATTATTTTTTCCTTAGACCATTTCCATCAATGCATAGACATGCAGTTTCTTCTCCCATCAAGAACAACAACCAAAAAATTTAAGACTTCTTTTGATCGCTCTTATCTTGACAGCTACACTTTCCTTTGCTCTCCTTTGCAGCAAACCTCCTAAGAAGAGTTATTCATGTTTGTCAACTCTAATGTCTCTTAATCCCCTTGCAATCAGGCTTTTGACCTCACCCTACATCAGAACTGCTCTTGTCAAAGATCAGCAGTGGCCTCCGTGTTGCTGAATCCAGGGGTCAGTCCTCAGTCCTCATCTGAATAGACCTCTCTGCACTTGCTAAAGTTTATTCCTGAAACACTTTCTTCATTTGGCTTTCCGAATGTCTCACTTTTTAGGTTATCCTCTTATTTCACTGACCATTTCTTTTCAGTCTCCTTAACAGGGCTCTCCTTAGCCTCCTACTGATGGCATGCTTGGAGACTCAATCCTTGCACTCTTTCTCTTTACTCTGTAAACTCATGACTTGCAGAAGTCCAGATGGTATTAGGTCTGCATGCCTCCACTCCCAAATTCATGTCAATTGTCCAGAGTTCTCGCTCAACTCCAGACTGCTCTAGCCAGTTGCCTTCTCAGTACCTCCACTTAGAATTCTAATGGACACCTTAAACTTTATATTCAAAAGTGAACTTCTGGCTTTCCTCCCCAAACCTGCTCACTCATTTCCCCATCTCAGTTGATAACAGCTTCATTTTTTCAGTTGCAAAAAAAAAGAAAAGTTATTCTTGACTTATTCTGCTCCGATACACTGGTCTGCTGGCTTTTCTTTTACCATACGAGGCAAATCTCCACATTAGAGGCTTTGCGAGGATGTTCCCCTTGCCTGGAATCCAAATGTCTATCTCCCTTACCTCTTATAAGTGCTTCCTCAAATGTCATCTCTTCAATAAAGTAGACTATAATCACTCCATTTAAACATCTAGCCCACTCACTTGTTCTTATTCACAGTTTTCCCAGTTCTCCCATCTTGCTTGACTTTTTTTTGCATAGCACCTAACACCTTCTAACATACCATGAAATTTACCAACATTTTATTTGGTTTATTATCTGTCTTCCTCTTACTAAAATTTTAAATTTTCCAAGGGCAGAAGGGATTTTTGTCTCTTTTATTCATGATGGTATATCAAGTGCCTAGAACATGATCAGGCACATAGTAGTTGCTCCAATAAATATTTCTTGAGCAAAAGGATGAACTTGCACCATAATATTATGAGGAAGGCACCATTATTCTTTATCACATGAGTAAACTGGAGCTTGGAATTCATTAAAAGTTATACTACCTATAATGGTGGGACCAAGATTCTGAGCTCTCCTTAGAGCTCACACTCACTATTCCATATGCAGAGGTGCTTGCCCAAGGTAGACAGAGGAGATAGGGGATTCTTAGGTAAAGAAATAGGGAGTTGAGCAAGTGGTAGACATAAATCTCTGTGTGCCAAGCTAAATAATTTGGACTACTTTCCATGGCAGACTCACTGAAGTAAATGGTAACGTAATTAAATTTATATTTTGGAAATATAGTTCAAACAGCTGTCAGATGAAGCAGTGGAAGCCAACAAACTGCCAGTGGAGAGAAATACCACATTTGGGACTTCATTCAATTCTAAGATTTCCACAGCTAAAAAATGACTTTCTTCCTACTAACTCATTAGAGTATATAGTTCATTTACCCCAGAAAAAGTTTGACACAGCATGAATCATTATGAAATTATACTTTATTCATATATATTAAATATTGATGAACTAAACAAATTAATTGTTTTCCATTGGGTACAGTCATAGTTGTCAGTGGTATTCTGAAGCACCAGGCATGAGAAGAAATGCTATGTGTTAATCAGGACACAGGTCATATCACCTGACACATTCAAGTGGCGTCTGACATGCCTCTAGAGCAGTGGCTCATCATGCAGACATGTTCCCAAGTAGGCAGCAACTGGAATGCATCATTTCACTTATAAGTGCTCATTGTATCAAGTGAAATAAATGCACAACCCACAGGATCTTACTTAAGTTGGCTGCCTACTTGGTCCCTGAGATTAAGCCTTGAAATCACAGTCTTGCCTAGTCGGTCAGGAAAAAAAAAAAAGGAAGAGGTTCGGGTGGGGGGGAGTGGCGAGAAGGGGTTGAATGAAATAGCCACAGGATACAGGAATTATAAATAATACATATATTAATAGTCATTTTCATTACATAAAAGTTGCTATTATAAATACTTTGATTGATGAGTCTAAAAATATATTCTTCATATAAATAATGTAAAATATTAAATATTAATAAATAGATTTAGATTTAAAAATTCAAATATTGCAGGCAGGATGACCATTATTTCGATGCTCTGCGGCCTCGAAACAGATTCTGACTCCTTTTCCGCTTCCTTAGGTTGGATCTTGGTGAGAGATCATTCATCACTTTGATGAGTTCATTTATCGCCTTGCGCTGGACCTGCAGATCGTTCACCTATTGAGAAAGAAAGCAGCAAAATTAATGCCAGGCACACAAGCCACCAGGATATTATGCTGTTAATATCATGAAAATGGAAGTATTCCTTCAAAACAAGTGATTTTCATTGGCAATATATTATCTTAATATACAATGGTGGTTTCTTCACGTATTAAGACTAAAATTATAATTAAATTGCTAGTCATGCTGTAATACGATGGAGTACATAATATATCCTTAAATTTACTGCCAGACTTACCAAAACTGTAAAAAGAGCCTTGAAGTGGAGTGGCAAAATATAGGGGTTTGAATCCTGTGTGTGAAATAACTCTGACTTTGAACCAGTCACTTAACCTCTCTGAACCTTGTTTTCTCATCTGAACAATTATTTCTAGGCTCCCTAACAATTCTACCCACCTTGTACTTTAGTCTTTGCAGTAAGTATCAAATGAGTTACTATAGGTCAACGATTCTCACCTTTGGTGTGTTGCACAATAACCTGGAGACCTAATGAAGAACTCAGAGACCCAGAGGCATGAAGTCAGAGAAGACCCAGGCAGTTGTGTGGTCACTAAGCTCCCCAGGCAATTCTGTTACTCACCAAAGTTTGAGAACCACCAACAGAGGTTCAGTACTTTGTAAACACCAAGTCTAAGACAGATGAATACTGTAATTTTTCATTTCCCTCAAATTTGGTCAGTTTCATCATTTCCACAATGGGATTAAAAATAAACACTAATCATATTTATATGCCAATAATCAATTACTGACATAAACTTTTAAAATTAGGAATTACAGCAAATTTCCCTGCATCTTTCTATCCTGGCAAACTGAACTATTTCCTCACTCTAACCACAGGACCATGTAGGTCAATTCACTTTTAATGAAATGGGGACCATTTACTTTCTTCTTGGTTCTGCCACTGTTTCTTTCTAATATTGGAAACACTGCGGCGGCCACCTTGCGGCCACCTTGCTATACTTCTGAGAATGACTAGAGGGATTCTAGGCTTCAGGACAGATTATTAAAAAGCATAACATTCTTAAATATTAGCAATTGAGCCAAAGGAGACAATGGTTGAGAGCCTACTGAAAACCACATTGTGAAGCAGGAGGCGTGGAGCTTCCAAAAGGATGAGACCCAGAGGTCTTTTTCAAGACCCAGCTAAAGCAGAGTAGGAAAAAGTTTCTACCATCTGTGGTTTTGCCAGTGATAAACTTTACTTTCCAGTGTTCCAAGTATCACCAAGAAACTAAGAGATGTGCCTAGGGCCACTTTTGTACCATTTAATATACTCGGGGCTAGAGAAATCCTGAAGAACACGCATTTATTTCATCTGAAAGGGATGAGAGACAAGCCCAGGAAGAGTGACAGCTGCCACAAAACCTGAGAGGACCAAGTCATCACAGGACCCTGCCCTTTCTCATTCAAATCTTGTACATCACAACCAAACCCAAAGGAATCTAGAGGCCTTTGTCTCCTAGATAAAATTTTGGAAAATGTGATTTATTTTTATGCTTCAAAGGTCTTTCAGCTTCTGGAAGCCATAACTTTAACAACTCTAGGCAGTTTCATGAGATAACGCTGGAGAACCTAAGGATTTCTCCAGCTAGGATAGTTTAGTATCCAAAAGCTGAGAGAACAATTTCTTCAAAAGGTATAAATTCTATTTTTTCCTCTGAAAACACTCTTGCTGCCACTTGGGCTGTACCATCTGAGAGATTGACCAGAGTCTAGAAAGAGAATGCACCTAGTGCCTTTTCAAAGGCCAGAGTTTTTTTTGCTATCTCTTTCTCTTTTTCTATCCATGGCATTGTACGGTTTTAGAGCAAAGGATACTATAGAAATTAGAGTGAACCCCAAAGGTTCCTTTCAGGATGAGGAAATTGAGCCATGGCCAAGCCTGTGATTCATCTGAAGTCACCAGATTCCTTGGTGGACAAGCTGGGAGGAAGGCACAAATCCTCTCCATTCCCAACACCCCTGTTCTTTCCATCTGAAGCAGAATTTCCACCACACAAACCAGGAACAATGAGAGAAGTGCTTCTCAATACTCCCCTCGGCTCCTTGACTACTACCTCCTCACTGGATGTATCCATTCACCTGTCCCTGTACAGTAGACACAATGCCAGCATTTCCCCAAATCACAAAATAAAATGATTTCCATACTTGGCAAAATCACCCAAAAGCACAAATGGAATTACTAAGGAGTTTTAGCCATGGATTCGTTTAAGAGTTTTAACAACTGTACCCAGTAGCTTGATTTACTTTCTGGAAATTCAATATTTTGAAAGAGCCTCTACAATGAAACTAAAGAAAGAATTAAGACCAACTCACAGGAATTTGAATCAGCTTAAGGAAGTCCTCCCTCTTACTGGTGCTGCTATTTAAGAACTTGCCAAGCATGTCTTCCTTGATGGTATCCATGCTCCTTTGAATGATCTGGTTATCTTTAAAGTTGTCAAACAGTTTCAAGTAGAAAGAGACAATTTGGCTCTGAATGATTGTTTTGTCACTCTCCTTGGAAGAAAAGAGCACAAAGAGAGGTTGCTGCAAATTCACGCATCAGAGAATAAGCAACAAGAAAATCAGCTAAATGGAAATATTCAGCTTACCTCTCTCCATTTCTTCAAAATATCTACGAAAAGAGACCCACCGTCCGATACATCTGGATTACTTGCATTCTAAAAAAAGAAAGAAAGAAAGAAAAATGGCTTACAATTAGTCCATTAATTTCCCTAAAAATGTACTTCAAGTTTCATGGCTGACAATATTGGCTCATGTTCTTTTCAACCCTATTTAGTTAAGCTGTTATGTTGGATATAACTAAAGACCAACATGCTATTTTAGCTTTCTAGTGTATCCCTTAAGCTGCAATATTACATATGAACTCAACAAGGCTGGTGATACTTCCCAAATAATGATAGTAAGGAAAAGGAAGTATTTTCAAGCCTAGTAAAAAAAAAAAAAAAAAAAAAAAAAAAAAAAAAAAAAAAATCAACAAAATCATCTCACTATAAAATACTGCCCCCTTATGGTCCTCGTCTCCATAACATCTACTCATGCCCTCCTATACGGTATTTTATCAGCCTTAAAAAATAGTTCCAAATGTGTGTGTGTGCAAGTGTGAGTGTGGCTTGATGATGTGAAAATAAAATAGCTTGTGAATGCTTGAAAATAACAGCTCAAATTATAATAGCTACATTTTGGATAAATTATAAAATATTTAAATGCAAAAATTATTTTAATTCACCATAAATAACATTTTAAAAGCTCATAAAACAAAACAGACAAAAATTTTTATATAAGCCAGATTTTAACTTTTATGAAATCTCAGCAAGTAACTGAATTCAAGAGTAATTCATAGATAATGTAGATGGGGCATTAGAACTTTAAAACTACTTTTTGGAAAAAAAATATAATTTTTTAAGCTAAAACTTGAAGGATCTCACATTCTTAATTGATTATTTCAGATTGCCACATCTAATGCCTATCCTGACCTTTTATTTAGCACCACCCTAGTATTCCAAGAAATCAGAAATTAATAGGTAATCATTGTTTCACTATGCATAACTACAGTTATGGATTCACAGTTGAATGGATTCTCACCACAAAACTATCAACATCTATACCCATACTATTCCCATCTTTTAGAAGATTCGTGAATGTCCCCTAAGTCTCTATAGCAAGTTGAGCAGAGAGTAAAAGCAATATCCAGATCATGTAGTTCAAAAAGAACGCATCTGGTAAATAGTCAAAAAAACACCAAGTCTTCTCAAGATGACTATGGCCTAGAGATGGCAACGTATCAGAGAGACCACTCTATGTCAACGTTCAGTCATTTCAACCACAGAAAATGTTATTAAAAGATCATACTTACAAAATATTCCTTTAGGTTTTCTATTTCTTTAAAAAACATGGCCTGACAGTTACAGCCAGAAGAACACAAAATCACGCAAAGCTGAAAAGCTAAGATATAGCTTGTATAATTCATCGTTTCAGAGAGTTAGGCCGAAGTAGTTGAAGTCAGTAGCTCCTGGATGAAGTTGATCAGGTCCAAAGGACTCAGCTGATCTTTCTTTTCTAATAGCCAACCTGTAGACAATCAGAAAAATGTACTGCATCTCCTTCTGCTGCTGGTATTTATACCTAATTGAAGTCCTCAGGATTACGTATTTTCACAAGTTTTTTTTAGCTGAGATGGTGACAGATAGGCAGAGATGCTAGTTTGTATTAATAACTATGGTTTTGTGGCATTTTGGTGTTGTAGTTAGAGTTTCCTTTCAACTCCTTGGGTCTTTTGACGATGAGACAGACCCATTATGCCCCTCTGTGCCATTCTTGTGGGATCCTTTGAAAGCACTTTTACTTCACACCATTCAGGGATTGGAAACATTTTTTTTGCACCTCCATCCTTTGCCTTTGTAAATTGTTGAGTCCTCATCCATAGAGCACATTGATAATTTTTTTGTGGTCAGAAGTAAGTAAAAAAGGAAATTCTAAGGGAACTCAAACCTTCAAAAAGGGGATGCCTTTTAAGATTTTTCTTGCAAATGATCAAAAAGCAAGGAAAGAATGTGGTTAAAAGACCAAGGTGGTAAGGAAGTCCTTCATCAAAGTTGGTCAGTAAAATATCTACCACAACTTTGCATTGCCCTGGACCAACACTGCCTAACAGAAATACAATGTAAGCTAAAAAGATTAAAAAAGAAGAAGAAAAGTAAAAAGAAACAGGTAAAAATAATTTTAAAAACATATTGCATTTAAACCACTATATCCAAAATATTTTAATATGTATCAACACACAAAATTACTAATAAGATAATTTTACCTTTCTTTGTCATACTAAATCCTAGAAATCCAGCATGCATTTTATACCTACAGCACACCTTAATTTGGACTAGTCATATTTCAAATGCTCAATAGCCACATGTGGCTAGAGGCTATCATATTGAACAGCGAAGCTCAGATGATCAATTGTTCCAAATGGCCATTAAAAATGGAGAAGTTTTTCTTTTCTTTTTTATTTCTTTTCCTTCCACATACAAAAAAAAAGAAAGAAAGAAAGAAAGAAAGAAAGAAAGAAAGAAAGAAAGAAAGAAAGAAAAAAGGGAAAAAGTAGGATTCTTTCTCCTTCATTAATTCATTTATGAAGTAAAACACTTCAGGATGGTACAGAAGGGCCCTCTACTCTTTGGTTCCAGCCCACCTTGCACTTCATCCTGCGCTCTGTATACACTGGAATATTTTGTTATGGATACAGACTTGAATCCTGGCTCCGTTACTATCTGGCTATGTGATTCTGAGGAAGCATCCTAACTCTCCCATGATTCAGTTTCCCTATCTTTAAAATGGGACTGATACTAGTATCTGCTTCCAGACTTTAGCTAAAAGTTAAATCTCATGATATATATGAAGTGCTAAGAATTTTGCCTGGCATGCAGTAAGCACCCAATGAAAATTCTCTATTGTTATTTAGGCAGGTTAGATGACCAGTCATTCCTAAAAAGAATACACTCTAAACTTTGGTTTACGCTATTTCTTAGGCCTTGATTCCCTTCCCCTTTATCTGCCCCCCAGAGTGGTACCCGTCTATCCAAGCCCAGTCTAAAAACCATTATCTCCATAAGTTCTCCCAAATTTTCCTTATTAAAATTAGCTTCATATCCTCCATTCAGGCCTCACACTTGCTTCATACTTTTTTTAAGAGCCCTGGCTCTTCGTTCTCAGAGTTACTCAGGTATTACCTCCCTTGTTAGATCAAGTTCCTTAAAACCAAAAATTGTTGTATTACTTCTGTAACCTTTTGTTCTCTAAAAGCACCTTAACATGGAGATGTACCCATAGACAGCTCTCAATAAATGTGAATCTAAATGCTTCCTTGAAGGTCTACTCTGAGTTCTTTTCCCTCAAGTTCTAAACATAATGCTGACCTAATCTGTAGGAAACTGGGTTTTAATTAAATGGGACTTATGGTCAATGTTGGAAACATGAGACTATGCTTCTTTAGCCAACTCCTGCTTACTGGGACAATCTCATCTATTATGTTATGTATAAAAGGCCAGAAAACTCTTTGAGGGGCTATCTTCCCGAAGAATAAACAAGATCAGAACCTGTATGTGGGACAAAAGCCTCATGTTAAACAAGTGAAAAGTGTGGAAATTACAGTGCTGATCGCAAAGCTCTACTGTAGCTCTCCTCAAGAAAAAAAAATGCAGCCCAGATATTGTGCTCACACAGTGCCATAGTGGCAAGAAAGACTCCTCAGAACATTGAAACACTGCAGACACTCACCACCATCTAGGAAACCAACAGCCAAGCTTTTAGGTACTGGAAGGAATATTCCCAACTTTCTGAAAAGGAGTAAAGATTGGTCTTGGGGAAGGGGAGGTGGGCGGGGGGTGGGGATGACTGGGTGATGGGCACTGAGGGGGGCACTTGATGGGATGAGCACTGGGTGTTATCCTATATGTTGGCAAATTGAACACCAATAAAAAATAAATTTACAAATAAAATAAAATAAAAGATTAATATGCTGAAAAAAATAAAAAAAAAGAAAGATTGGTCTTGCCCATCCCTTGATTTATCCACTGAAATATGGGGTGAGGAGTTAAGAACAGTAGGGTCCATAACTGGGAATTATACATTATCTGAGTATTTGTAAATTGGGTATGCCTCTTCAAAATTATAGATATATTATGACTAATATGTTTACAATATGGCCAGATGTTTAGGATTAATAACTACATGACTAAAATCTAAGCTCTAATAATTTGATGACATGACCAAGCACAGTACAGAATTATGGAATTAGGGGAGATTATCTATGGTCTATTCCCTTACTTTTTAGATTTATAAATCAAGACCTAGAAAAACAAAGCGATGTGCTTACATTCATTCAACTGAAAAAGAAAATTCCTTCAACTGGATAAGTAGAGCCAAGTCTAGACCCAAGATCTTTTCCTTAACCTACCTGTTCCAATCAATCAATATCCATTAAGATTATTGTATATGTTTATAACTGTGTTAGATATGTGATTCAAATAATTGTATCCTATCAGTCTTTTGTTTCTGGGATTTTTTTTCCCATAGAATATGTGAGATAATAGTCATTGTTTAATTTCTTAAAAAGTAGTAAGACTGTAAATAAAAGTTTTAAGATTCTCAGTTAGGGGACCTGGGTGGCTCAGTTGGTTAAGTATCTGCCCTTGACTCGGGTCATGATCTCAAGGTTCTGGGATCCAGCCCCAGATCGGGCTCCCCACTCAATGGGGAGCCTGCTTCTCCCTCTCCTCTGCTCCTCTCCCCTCCATCCCACTCATGCTCTCATCCTCTCTCTCAAATAAATAAATAAAATCTTTAAAAAAACAAATCAAATAAAATTATCAGACATCCCATCAGGCCCAGTTTCATGGACACGAAACACCATCTATCAAGATCCTGAACTTGGAACAGCCTACCTTTAATTTAAATGCTCTTTCGTTACTTTTTTAAATTCCTAATAATTTTTTACCAAGGCGCTACATTTTCATTTCACACTGGTTTCTACAAATTATGTTACTGGTCCTGTATCTCAGGCTAGAATTGAATCACATTCTATTAGATGTTCATCTTTCAACATATGATTCTTTGGTTCAGAATGTTGTCACTACAATAGTATTTCCTTTTGTGATCTTTTCCTGTCTTGTCAACTTTACCAAAGAAGACATTTTTCTCTTTTCTGCCTGTAAAACACCTTATGTTACACATGCAAACTAGAGGTTTCACACCTCGTTGGTTCAGCCAACACTGAGACTGCAGAATAATTCACCACCAAGATACCCTTTAAAAGTTTTACAAACCCACCAGGAGCCCAAGTGTGACCATATTACTAAAACGAAGGGGCTGAAAACTTTCTTTTTTCTTTTCAGCTAGACTTTCTTTCTGAAAACTGGCTATGATTATGCATTAGGCGTCAGCAAAATTTTTGATCGTATCTCATGCAATCCTCATTCTTAACTGAGTAGGTAATGGTAAGACAAAACTTACACTTTGGTTACCCTTTTTCCTCTGTGATCAGCAGACATATCCCTAGCACCTACAACCAAATTATTTCATCCAGACTTTGGTGTAGATTTCTTCCACCGAGTATGAGTCAATATTGGATCTATGCCCCCACACTATTTTGGCTCCTGGAACTCCTGACATCACGCAAAGTGAACCTACGGAAGAAGAAAGACATACAGAATGGAAGTCCATGCGGAGTCAGATTTTCCCCGCAATTTGACTCATAAAATCCCATATGTTAGAGTTTTCTGAGTCCCCCTTTTTCTTTCATGGTGTCTAGGCAACTTTGAATATAGAAGACGCTAACGTAATAGAGACATCAGCTCACAATATTCTCAATTTTAAGTCAGGTGGGATTTTACATTGATAACCTAGTGATTAAGGCCATGCTTAGAAGGTCATGTTGCTATTACATCAAGAATTTTAAAGCACCTATTAAGTGCCAAAAACCATGACTGGCATAGGGAAATCAAAGAAAGATGGGACAACTCTGCTGTGAAAATATTTGTTTATATCCTAATTTCAATCTATTAGTAAGTCCTTATTGAGCACCTACTATATGCCTAGAGTTTTAGGGGTTACAAAGAAGTTAACAATGAGACAATCTAGCAGGAGCATATGTCACCCCATTGGTAACTAAGATTGATTCCTCCATCCTGGATACTGAGTATGTATCCATATCCTTCTTTTCTCCATGTGCCTCCTTCCTGAGGGGTTCATACAGTACAAGACGACGGGTTATTATGCCATGGCTGACATATGCACTGCATTCTCTCTTCCTGTATCTATGGCCGATATCATTAGTTGGTCATGGCATTCTTTTCTATGTCAAGGTTTAAGCATGACCTCTGAATCCTCTTCACTGAAATCTACACAGGTCTAAAAATCTACACAATTAATGCTAATTCATTAATGTTTCATTATCTATTTCCCTTCTTGGAGCTAAGGTTTGCTTGTTGCCATGCCTCTTACCTAGATTTGATAGATGAATTCTTTCAAATTACAAAGAAGTGAAACACATTTCCTATCTCTTCCTCCAAGAACATTAGTAGTAGAGAAAATCATTACAACACATGAAGCAATATAGGGGAAAGATCTTTGGCCTAATAGGAAGGAGTCTCAAATTCTGGTCTAGCAAATTCTAGATATGCTACTAGTATGAGGTGGAATTTTAAGCAAAGACTTTACTTATGCCTTATTTGTCAGTTATATCATCTTTGGAAGAAGAGTTGGACCCAATGAACCATGTTTTCTTCCATTTCTAACATTCTATTTTTCTATGACTATGATTTAACTATGATTTAACAAAGAACTACTTTTGTTAAGACTACTAAGAACTAAGGTGCATGAGGTATAAGCTCCAACAGACTTAGGGATTTAAAGAGAAGTAATTGTCTGAATGATGGAAAAGTTGAGGAAGTTCATTAGTAACTCATGTTCTGAATTTAAGCTTTGAATTTGAACTAAGATTTGAAAGATACATAGAATTTGTAAGGTCAGATAAGGAATAACCCTTCACAGTTTGTAGTTAATCCTAAAGGCCATGTGCTTCTTTTCCCAATAATCCCACAAAGTGAGTTGTCCTCCAGGTAGTCCCTAAAATGGCACTAAGCTTTGAAAACGTGCATTTTTCCAAAAGAGATAAACCTCTCTGCCATCATAAAAGTTCCGAACAGTAGATTTAGATTTTCCTCAGGCTATGTGGAGGAGGAATTCTGAATCTATAGCCATTTAATAAATAATAAGTATTTTAAGCCAGAGTTTGAAAAGTTATTATTACTGTGCCCTTAATCCTTGAACCAATTCATGAAGTACCTGAACCAAATTTCCATCTATAAGTTTTTAAATGGATACTTTTTCATGGCTTATAAAATTAATGGGATCTTTTAAATAAAAACCCAGACAATCCAGGAGAGCACAAGAAAAAAATCATCTATGATTTTACTATCCATAAGTAAATGCTGTTAACATTTTGATGCAGATTCTTTCATATTTTTTCTATATACTTATCACAGTGTCTGGCATAAAATTATTCCTCAATAAACTAATGTGGATTAATTAAATATGAGAAAAAATAATGCAGTGTTTAAATCCAAAGGCTCTGGAGTCAGGCTTTTGGGTTCAGTCATAACTTTGCTCCTCACTATCTGTTAACTTGAAACGAGTTACTTAATCTCTGTGCTTCAGTTTCCTCATATATAAAAAGGTGATATAAATTGTAACTGTCTTGAATGATATCATGAGTATAAATTAGATTAATATGTGTAGTAGTGTAATGCCTGACGTATAGTAAGAGCTGGATAAATGTTGGTCAACCTTACTACCATCTTCCAATACCCAAATCTAGTCTTCTTCCTGACACACAGGACACTTCACAGCCTCTTCCAGTTAAATGGGATCTTGTAACTTTTCCTGGCCAGCCAGGAAAGTTAAGTCTAAGTAATGTGTGTTATTTCTGGGCTGAAGGCTGAACCCCTGGGAAGACTTCTAGTTCTCTCTTCCCTTGCTACAGTGATGGTGGAGATCATATGTTTTATGGAGATGAAACATGGAAGATCAAATACATATGCTATTTCTACCTTCTTTCAGAATGCCAATAACAACAACAACAATAATAATAATAATAAAGTAATAAAAAGTCTATAAAGTCTCAAAGACAGGAAGAACTAGATACCAGCAGATGAGAAATGTCAATAAAGTTATAAAAGCTGGAAAGAGGTTGAGCACGTGATAACAAACTTCAACTTTGGATTTCTCCAGTGTGGCAAGTAACTGAGTAACTGCCAGGCAAATAACTAAAGATTTGTCTTTAAGAAAACTGTCTAGCCCAAAGGAAAAGACATACTGACAGCTAGGGTTTCCCCTAATGAAAAACATAACAGTTTCAAGTATCACCCTGCTAGGATGCTTGTAAGTCAGGAAGCTCTAGCTACGCATATAAGGTACCCATTCCAATAATTGGGACCTTCTTATTAAGCACAAAAACATATATGACCACAAAGCACTTCGGAAAACCCTGTAGGGTCAAGACAAAGTTCCAAAAAGAAAAAAAAAAAAAAAACCAATAAACTCAGAGGAAAAAGAGACAAAGCTGAGTTTTTAAAAAATGAAGAGAAAAAAAATGAAGAGAAAATATCAAAAAGTAAGAGAAGATTCGTGAAATAACAGAGAACAATGACCTTTTAGAATTTAAAACTATTGCAACAGAAGTTTAAAAAGCAATAGAACAGCTATAAGATAAAGTTGAAGAATTCCTCAAGAAAGAGCAAAATGACTGAGAACTGGAAAAATACAAAGAAAATTAGGAAAACTAAAGGGCTGATTCAGGAAGTTCAATACCTAAGTAATAGGAGCTCCAGAAAGAGACAGGAAAACACTAAAGGAAGAAAATTGTGAAGGACATTCTTTAAGAAAATTTTCCAAGCTAAAAAACATTAGCTTCCAAAATGAAAAGCCTAATGAATTCCCAGCAAAGTGGATAAAAACAGATAGACTCCAGGCTACATTATTAGATTTCAGAGAATCTTGGATATAGAGAAGATCCTCAAAGTTCAAGAAAGAAAAGCAGGTCACATACAAAGGATGAGGAAATAGAATGTCATCTAATTTCTCAATAGCAATTTTGGAAGCTAAAGGTTGATGGAGCTTTACCTTTAAATATCTGATTAAATCTGAATAAGTAATGTCCAGAGTAGAATTTTATACTCAACCAAACTATTGATCAACTATTAGGATGAGGACATTTTTTAATTCATTTAAGCTCTCATAGCTTTATTTCCCATGTACCCTTTCTCATGAAGGGTTTTGAGAAAGTTGAGAAAACGTTTAACCAAAATGAAAAATCAATCAAGGAAGAAGACTTGAGATCCAAGAAACAGAGAATCCAACACAGGAGATTGGAGATTTTCCAGCAAGTTACAAAGGTAGTCCCAAGAAGATAGTCGTGCAGCAGGCCTACAGAGCAACCAGCACTGGTCGAAACTAAAGGACCAAGGAGAACCAGAGGATGTCATCCAAGAAAAAAGTAATTAAGGGGCACCTGGGTGACTCAGCTGGATAAGTGTCTGCTTTCAGCTCAGGTCATGATCTCAGGGTCCTGGAATCAAGCCCCATGTCAGGCTCCCTGATCAGTGGAGAGCCTGCTTCTCCCTCTCTCTCTGCTACTCCCCCTGCTTGTGCTCTCTCGTGTGTTCTCTCAATCTCTCTCAAGTAAACAAATAAAAAAATCTTTTTAAAAAAGTAATTAAGGTATTATAGTTTGCCTATACTATAGAAAAATTTGATTCCTGTCAGAGATCAGGGCTGGAAGATGGTGAATTAGTGAGAGGCATGTGGAAAGCTGAGAAAACCAACCCAATAACACCAATTATTAACCCTAAGAAAAACCAATATCATACAAGAAACAGATACAAAAACGTACAACAAATATTGTGAACAATATTTAACTAATCATAATAATCAAACTTAACTCCAAAAAAATGTAAAATAGCTATGAAGGAAAGATAGGGGAGAGGGGAGGCTAAATATACGCAAAATAAGTCAATCATAGTTTTCTATAGAAGGAAGTATATTGATGCTATCTAAAAATGGGGAAAATTCAATGTAAAAAATGTTTAGTGATATAGTAGAAATTGATCTAAGAACTGAGCTAAATGAACTGAAACTTATTACCTTAGAGAAGTGCATTTCGGAAATGAATTTAAAACTTTGTTATAAGCTTTATAGCCGTTGCTAGGTTTCGGAGTCCCCAAGACCAGCTTCAGTTTCAACAGTTTGCTAAAAGGACTCACAGAGCACAGAAGAGGCATTGTATTCATGGTTTATTATGCAAAAGGCTATGTTTTATTAAAAGGAAAATTTTAATACAGATTAAAACCAGCAGAGGGAAGAGGCACATAGGGCAGGGTCCAGGATAGTTCCCTGCTCAGAGCTGCCATTTGTCTTCTCCCAGTGGAGGCATGATGAGTACACACTCTTCCTGGTAATGATATGTGACAGTATGCATGGAGTTTTGTCAACCAGGGAAGACACTCAAGCCTTTGTGTCAACACTTACATTGGGGCTTTTATAGACATAGTTGACTACCTGCATGACTGACCTTCCATCCCAGCCCTTCCAGAGGTCAAAGGTGATACTTTGTGGCCCAAGCTCCCCAACACAAATCACATTTTTAGCATAGACTGTTGGACATGGCCCCAGATAAACAATGATACTCATCAAGCAGGACTTAGAGGTTACCACCCAGCCACTGAAGGCAAAAGCCACCTCTCTCTTTGGACAAGATTAATCCATTACTGGGTTAACACTACTTGTTTGTTTGGTTTATTTTCTTTTTACACAGTTCATTCTGCTATAACATTATCTATCATATATGAGACGTATAATATAATACAATCATATATAAAATGTAAAAATAACATATATAATCATATACGTGATTGCCTCATACCCAATTGGTAAGTAAGAAATAATGTTGATAAAATGTGAAATTCACTTTGGTTCATCTTGGGTTTTTTCCCAGTTTTAGGGGAAAAGGCAATTAAGTACAACTTTTCTCACCATTACAAGAAAGCCTTTGTGATATGAAGATCTTAAAGAAAAAAGTCAAAAATTACACAAGTGTTTTATGTTAGGACAGGGGGTGATTGGTCCCACGGATTCAAGAACTGTTAACTTTCCATTCTCTGGGAAGCAGCAAGGACAGGTGGGGAAACTGAAAAGATATTTCCTCCTATTTACTAACAGTGGATGAATTAAAATGGCTGCACCCCAAATGGATTTTGCTTGGGATAAAAGTGCTTTCTAGCAAAAGGTCCTCAGCTCCTACATCTCAAAAGCCAGAGTTTACGGCTACCAAGAACTGATTCACTGTGATGATAGGTGGAAGCTTCTCTAGAGATTTAACGATCTTTGTGTTTTGGTTAGAATTTTTGTTTTTGTTAATACTCTGATTGTAAAGCTGGGGAGGTATTAAATCGCCTGTCCCAAACCTACTTGTCTCCATAAGCCCTGTTATTTGTAGAGATTTTGCAGGACATGAAGTTTTCAAAATAGGATGTGTTAAGACAGCAATGCCTCTACGTGTATTACTTTGATAAAAGCAGAGAATATTTTTAAAATATTGTTTAAGTGATATATGTAGTCATTACTGCTACTTTGTTGTGGTTACTTGGGGTGAGCCTCACGTACACGTTATAATATTTCTCAAATTAGCTGAGGCCATTGTAAGTCAAAACAACACGTAAATTGAAGGCTTCTAACCTCAGTGTGAAGACAGCAAAGGGCAAAAAATCTCAGTACATCTGTATTTAGCTTCAGGGAAATTAAACGAAGAGAGGAGAGTTTGTGTTGAGAAATATTTCTGCCAGTTAAAATAATGGCACCTCATAGTAAGTAATGGCTACCCAAGGTAAGTACGTTATGCGCATCATCTCACTTGATTAAGACAATCATCTAAGAAAGACTGATTTATTTTCATTCTATAGAGGACAAAAGCGAGGCTTTTAGAGAAGCTAACCAACTCATCCAAGGTCGCCGAGCTAATAAGGGACAAAGCTAAGGGCAGCTGAATCCTCTGCTTTGCCGTTAGCCACTCTGCTACAAACAAGCCATCACTCCATCACAGGATGCCTGCTGCCCCCTCAGTTGGTCCTGAAAATGTGACACAGTCAATATTATATCATTCAGGGATCTTTGTTCACACCTATTAAAAAACAAATCTGACTAATTTTACTTAAAATATCTCATTTATTGAAGGTACATGGAGGAGCTCACGGGTAGACAACAAAGCTGAGGAACCATGAGTAAAACAGGTAAACTCTACCTCGCAAGCCCACATTTCAGCCCCAGAAACTACTCCACCCTTCTTCAGGGCACCATGAAGGAATGAATCAGGAAACTCCAAAGCTTTTGTTCCTGTCTTCATTTCAAACCTTAGCCCCGGAGAAGTGGGACCCATTGGCTCATCTTGGGTCAGTTGGCTGCCCCTTGACAGTCAATCCTACAGTGATGAGAAGGGAGAAAATCTGATAGAGTGATTTCCCAGGTACCCCTTTGGGTTTCATGAGAGTATAGGAAACCCAGACTTGCCAGCCTGACTACACCTATGGAGGGTGACCAGACTCTCCAAAGGGAAACAAGAGTGCCGTTAGGAAGGGGAGAGATGTTTGGTTGCCACAAGAGGAAGGATGACCTCTCTAGGAACTTTCAGAGGACCTCATGGAATGGTATAACCTTCAGTGGAATTTTGAAATGTCTTTCTTTTTAACATTGTAGGACAATCCCTGGACCTTTTAACACATGAACAGAACAAAGAGGTTCATCACTGCAGTAACGGCTCACTACTGAATCAGCTTGTGCACATTCCATTTGGGAAGACTTTGGGGTCAGAGACTGACCTGATGTTCACCAAGCCTATTTTTTTCCTTCCTGACACAGCAGATTTCCCAGCTTTCTTGGCCATAGTGTGTATACACAGAGCTGAGTTCTAGCCCCTGGAGTGTGAGTGGAAGTGGTGTTTGCCACCCTCTAAGTGCATTCTTCTTTGTTCCGTCTCTGTTTCCCCCCTTGAGACAAATATGCACGGTGACCTCCCAGTGTAAGTCTTGAAGGTGGTGGAACCACAGAAAGAAAGGATCCTGGTGCTCCTGAGAGGAAAGATACCTGCTTCCCTGATATGTTCATTTTGGACATTACATGACAAAGAAAAAACTTCTATTAGGTTTTGGCCATTAATACATTTTGGAGGCATTCAAATTACTTTGACTAATACAGCTCCTGAAGCCCCATACCTTGACCCCAGTTTTCACCTAAATAAACACATAGGTGTATTTCATATTTTAAAATAAAATTTTAAATGTATTTTAAAGGCTTTAAAGCAAATACTGTCACTGTGTGCTCAGACTTATATTGCTCCTAAACCTGACTTCCTATTTACTGTTCACATTGAAGTATGTTTGTTTGTTTGTTTGTTTTTTAATTTTTTTTTTTATGATAGTCACACAGAGAGAGAGAGAGAGAGAGAGAGGCAGAGACATAGGCAGAGGGAGAATCAGGCTCCATGTACCAGGAGCCCAACGTGGGATTCGATCCCGGGTCTCCAGGATCGCGCCCTGGGCCAAAGGCAGGCGCTAAACCACTGCGCCACCCAGGGCTCCCTACATTGAAGTATGTTTGTGCATACACTTCCCTCTGAGGATCACCTTCTTAAGACTTTTTCTTTGTTTATTTTAAAATATTTAAATTTTTTTTTTTATTTAGAGAGATAGAGCAAGCAGAGGGAGGGACAGAGGGAGAAGGAGAGAGAGGAGCTCAAGCAAACCCTTTGCTGACTGCAGAGCCTGAATTGGGGCTTGATCTCATCACCCAGAGATCATCACCTGAACCAAAATCAAGAGTTGGACACCCAACCTACTGAGCCACCCAGGCACCCCAAGACTTTTCCGATCGGAAAAGTCTCTAAGGCCATTGTGTTTATTTGCTACTCACTGAATTTTTAAATTTTGCACCTTTACTTCCTATATTTTTCTTGTTTTCTTCCTATATTTTGTTTACTTGTTTGCTTGCTCATTTTAACTTTAGTTTCCCTCATTCCACAAAGGATCCGAGGTGACTAACATTTAAAGGTTCTGTCCATTCTTTTCATTTCTAAAAGAAACATCAATGAAATGAAGTCCTTATCCTCTTTCTTCTTCAGATAATCTTGCTTCTTTTCTAATTATAGCAGATTTATTGCTCCAGACAGCTCTAAGCATTTGTCAATGTCTATAATTAAGGTTCAGCATCCTCAAACTGAATGATATATGATTTGCCCTTCTTGAAAATTAGAGACATCATTTGCTAATTAGAGTCATTGATCATGACTGGTATGCTGGTTGCATTTGTGCTTTCATTAGGAAACCTTTAAAATACACACACACACACCCTGTATTCTCTCCGATTGTCTTCTTCCTAAAACGAAAAACAAAAAACCCAGCCAAACCAGTCACAAGAGGGGAAATCTAAATGACATATCACATTCAGTCTATACTTCCATTAGGAAAGTGAAAAGACTCAAGATGGAAATATGTGTCACTCCAGGGTGAACATGAAGAAGTACTTTTCTAGTCTTCTTGTCGGCAATGCCAGCCTCTCTCGGTTCTACAGACCTGTGGTCGGGGGTTTCCCCCAAGGTGCCTTCCATCTCTTGGTGAAGAGCAGTGACTTGGCGAGTTAAGTTTTCTTTTCAGTCACCTGATAGGATTTCCCAGGACAGAGGTGTTAAGCCATTTCGACCCGACTTCCCCTCTGTTTCCTGTGGGTCACCCAAGAAAGAAGGAAATTGCTCTCATCCCCCTCGACTTCCTCTCCCTCTAGCACAGCGTCTGGCCCACTCATAGACACTTCAACCTCTGCAAGAGGGCAAAGGCGACGATGTGGCAGGGCAGCGTTCTCTGTCACTGAGGCAGGAGGCTGTTTGACTTCCTCTCATTTGAAGAACGTTAAGCAAAACACCTGCAGAGCTCCCAGGGCTTCAAGAGTTTGTTTTGCATCTTCCCTCTTCTGAGGTAGTCACACCGGCTGCCACAGCTGCAACGGCTCAGGCAAGGAAGAGACACTGTGCAAACGTGTGTCAATCCAGATGAAGCTGAACGCTCTGGATAAGGTCACCTGAAGCTTTTCTCATAAAAAAAGAAAAAAAGATGTCAACTTATCCTTATATCCCTGCCTCATTCACCAGATGTTAAGGTCCCAGGAGGTCTACTCTGTATCTTAGTCTCCTTGCTTATGTCAGTGTCCCCTCTGTGCCCTGCATGAGTGTCCAGTGGGTCTTGACCATCAAGCCTGGAGGACAGAGTCGGCAAGGTCACTTAGCCAGGACTGCAAGCCTGAAGCCATCTCGATTTTTTAGCTGCAGTTTAGTGCCAAGGCCATCTAGGTAATAGGGTGATACCTCATCATACATGCTGAGTTGTAGCTTTATACTATGCCTGCTCACTGTTTCATAAGAGCTATATCACCCCAACCTCAGGGGCTGCTTACATGCTTATGACAAACCACTCTTATGAACTTGCATGGGACATAAGGAAAGTGTTCATGTCATAACTTCTCCTACGTATATGAGGACCCTCTCTTCCTTGAGATTATAGTGATCTTAAATGTCATTAGTTTTCAATATTATATATATATATATCCTATATATAGGCAATTTAATTGTACATAATACTTGCATAATAGCATGACATTCATGAACATTTATTTTATTTTATTTTATTTTATTTTTTATTCATGAGAGATACAGAGAGATAGAGATTGACGGGCAAAGACACAGGCAGAGGGAGAAGCAGGCCCCACGCAGGGGACCCAACATGGGACTCGATCCTGGGACTCCAGAATCACACTCTGGGCCGAAGGCGGCGCTAAACCACTGAGCCACTCGGGCTGTCCATGAACATTTATTCTTAAAAATGATCTCTTCAATATAGTATCATGGCTAACAGCACAGACATAGAAGCAGGACTACATGTGAATCTTGGCTCCATCTTTTACCAGCTACTGTAAATGTGGGGACGTTCTTTAATTTCTCTGAATTTAGCTGATAATAATAGCATCTACCTCATAGGGTTTCTGTGAAAATCAGAAAGCTACACATGAAGCTCTTGGAACAATGCTGGGCATATAGTAAGAATGATGTGTGTTCACTATTTTTATTTTAGTTTCATTTTTTTCAGTTGTAAACTGATTTACAATAAGTTGTATTTTTACATTTCTTCATTTTTAATTTATTTGTTCATGTTCAATGGGGATTTTTAATATATGAAGACTATATTAAGTTGAGTGACATCAGAGACAGAGCTGAGCCAAGGTCATTTGGGTGCTAATGCCTGAAGCAATGGGCAGGGAGCATCTGCATGACTCAGAAGTGGGAGGAAGTCCATGGAGGGAGGGGGTTTACAAACAGGAGCCACTGTGGACGACTGGGACTCAACCCCCAAAAAGACCTCTCTGGGTGAGGCATAGAACACACCTTGAAGTTGTCCTACCCAACAGGCAAGGAAGCGTGGGTATTTATTTTCCAACTCTCTTCCTCTTACCCAGGAACATTGCCCTCCTGGCACTTCCAAAGAAGCCCTCAGGAGTAACTTGTTATGGTTCAATGCAGTGGGCAAGTGGGAAGGGAGCCTCCTGAGAGGACACGGGCAAGGCACTGGCCGCATCTACAATGGCAAATTCTCTTACACTCCTTTAATTTATTCCCTAATAGTATTTTTCTATTTCCATTATATCCCTTTTTTTTTTTTTTTTTTTTTTTTTTTGGGTAATAGTGGCAGTTTCCTTCCTTCACTTGGAGGGAAACCTGTTTGTCAAGACATTCCTCCAAAGCTTCATATTTCACAGAATTTTGTCCCCTAAAATAGACTTTCTCTTTTAATTCCACTTTGAAACTTTGAAACCAATTCATCGAATACTCATTGATGTCTAATCATTCTAGGCACTGCGGATGAGCAATAAGAAGAAAAGAAACTAAACCCCTGTCCCATGGATCTTGTATTCTAGTGGAGGAGATCGACAATACGTAAACACATAGCTGTGCAATATAATGTCAGGTGGGGATTATTGTTTGAAAAACTAAAGTAGGAAAAGGAGATAGTGCTGTCTTATGTTTTTTGTAATGGTAAAATATACATGACATAAAATTTACTATCCTAAGCGTTTTTTAGTGTAAATGCTTAACAGCAGCTTTGAGTACAACCAGTGGTGTTGCGAAACCATCACCACTATCCACCTCCAGAACTCTTCATCTTGCAAAACTAAAATTTGTACCCATAAAATGATAACTACCCATAACCTGATATGGATCAGCTCCTGGCAACCAAACTTCTACTTTCCTTTTTTTTTTTCTCTCTCTATCCCCTTCCTCCTCATACTCCAATTTTAGTTAACCACCAGTCTACTCTCTGTCATTAGGAGTTTGTATTTTTAAAAATGTATTATTCCACATATAGGTGAGATCATGCAGTACTGGTCTTTCTGTGTCTGGATTATTTCACTGACATAATGTCCTCCAGGGTTGAGGACAAACCTTTTTAACCAGAGTTGAGTTATAGCATGAAAGGTGAGGTGGCTGGACATGAAGGGAAATAGCCAGGGGTCACAGCATGTAGCTAGAGAAAAAATTTTGGATTTTATTCTAGGGGTAATAGGATAGTCTGTGTTGGGTTTTGATCAAAAGAGTAAAATGATACAACATATGTTTTAACATAATCAGGAAATTAGGCTCTAGTGAAGTAAGTAGAAACTGAGAGACCAATTAGGAGGTTCCACAGTCATCCAGAAAAATCCAAGAGAAAACCTGAGTCAAGTACTCACTCCAGAAACAATTAATTAACCATAGAGTCATATAAAAATATGATGATCCTTAGGGCATGTGGGTGGCTCAGTCAGTTAAGCATCTGGCTATTGATTTCAGCTCAGGTCATGACCCCAGGGTCCTGGGATGGCTGTTCTTTGGCTCCACGCTCAGTGGGGACTCTGCTTGAGATTCTCCCTCTCTCTCTCTCTCTCTCTCTCTCTCTCTCTCTCTGCCTTTCTCCCTGGCTCATACACACTAGCGAGCGCTCTCATTCTCTCTCAAATAAATTAATCTTTTTTAAAAAACGGTGATCCTCAATGGGTCATGTATACAACATAAGCCAGGTTCTATAGGATAAGGAAAGATGACGACAAACAAATAATTGGTGTCCATCACATACATTCAATTTACAAATTACCTCAGAACAAGTGACTATTTTAAACTTAGTTACTTATATCCTGTTAACTCAGGATCTATTTCAGCATCAGCATGTAGACAAAATAGGTTATTAGAGCCTTGAAATTTCTGTTTTTTGAACATAGGAATGCATCTACTTCCTAAGATAAAAAGCACATAAAATATTACTTTCAAGATAGTACATACTAAAATTTAATTGTTAATTTTTAAGTTTTATAACCTAGTACCATAAAAATGCACAGCATTCTCAGAACAAAAAATAAATTAGACTTTTTCATTATCAAGAGCATGCCAAAAATCAAGGCTTGAAAAGCACTCTCGCAGGTAAACACACTTTAATCTTAGTATTTGTTAGTAAAATCTGTTTATTCATAATATCTATCCTTCCGACTTTATCTCACACTACACTTCCATTCATTTATTCATGGAACAGACTATCTTTTTTTCTGTACTAGCACTAAAATATTTTAAAGATCCATTTACAAGTCTTTTGATATCCACATTGTCACTTACCTTTGAATAAAGAAGCCATTGTCTGAGCCCCTCTATTCTTACAGTTTTGCTAGTTCTGTATGCCCCAGGGCTCCTCAATTTACCCCAGCAGAAAACTCTCTCCTAAACCTCTGATCCACCCATCCTACTTCCATGTGGACACCACTGATAGGATGCTATCTTGCTTAAGTCTTTTATTTAGAAGGATTAGAAGACCATCTTGAGCTACCTTAAGCAACAAAATTAAATTTAAATTAAATATTTTTTAAAAGATAATTGGGCAGCCCGGGTGGCTTAGGGGTTTAGCACTGCCTTCAGTCCAGGGCCTGATCCTGGAGACCCGGGATCGAGTCCCAGATCAGGCTCCCTGCATGGAGCCTGCTTCTCCCTCTGCCTATGTCTCTGCCTCTCTCTCTCTCTCTCTCTCTGTCTCTGTCCTACATGAATAAATAAATCAAATAAATAAATAAATAAATAAATAAATAAATAAATAAATAAATAAATAGAAATTTATTCTAAGGACCCAGGTTTTGCAAAGAGAATCCAAGGCTGAAAGTTCAACCATAGTTCAAGAGACCTGTTAACTCATTCTTGCTTTCTCTGACCATAGGCTGTATGAGTTTTCATCTCCTTTTTCTGTGCACATTTGAATCATTCTTTCTCTTCCACAAAAATGCATGTTTGTCTGCTTCTCTCCTCACAGGACAAATGGTGGCCACCTCGCAGCTCTGGAGTTTTTACTTGTCCTGTGGTTCCAGCCAGAGGCAGAGACCCCAAATCATAAATCAGGATTTCCAAAGTAATTAAGTGATCCATCCAAGCCTCCTCTGTGTTCTCTTCAATGATGTTGGCATCATCTCTATTCAGTCCCCCAAGAGGACAGCCAATTACAGTCAATTATAGTCCTTTACCAATTAGCTTTTATAAAATAGTAGGGACATCACCTGCCATCAGCCTTGCAGAACCCGTATGCATTCTAAAGTCTCACTCCTCTGTGATGCATTAAAGCCAGAAACTACATTTCCCAGAATCCTGTTCTACGTATATTCCCTGGTTAGAGTGGGCCAATTAAGGCACATGCACAAGATTCAAAAGGTAGAAGAGAGGGAAGGCCATTATTCTCTAGAGGCAGGCACATAGACAGATAAGATGTTCAAAGTAGCTTCTGGGCAAGCTTCCTGAGAATTTCCTACATCGCTTCCACAGACTGATGTGATCCATAGAAGCCTCTCAAGGTTCTTATGATTCATAGCTCCTTCAAGATTGGTCTTAAAAACCACACAGCTCAGTACTATAGGCTGACATTGTCAGTGGCAGCTTGCCTGACCATAGTTCCCAAAAACATTGATTGAATCAAACTCTAATTCCCTTCTTAAAATCTTGTGTATGTGAAATATCTAAAGTGGCTTCTGTTTTCCTGACTGTTATACCTGGAAAAATAAATAAATAAATAAATAAATAAATAAATAACAAACATGGCTGCCAGATGCCTGGTGGATCTCCATGAAAGGGGGCAGCTGTGAGCAGGGAACATACACTCACCTGAGCTTACTGAAGTTGTCTTCCAGGAAATCACCTCAAACATAGTCTATCCTCCCAAATCCTCCTCTCCTGTATTTTCCCTTCTTGGTGCTGGCATCATCTCTACTCAGTTCCCCAAGAGGATGGCCAATTATGGTCAATTACAGTCCCCTGCCAATTACTTATAAAGTAGTAGGAACATCCTCTCTTCTCTAAAAAGAAATTGTAATGATATTGTCACATATATACCGGTTGCATATACTAAATCATTAATCTTCTGACAATCCTGTGAAGTAGGTACTATTTTTATCCCATTTTGTAGATGATCAAGCAGTCACAGAGAATCAGCATAGGGCAAATATCACCATAACACAGAACGACAAAAATTAAGCAAATAGCAGATCTTTGCATTTTGATAATTTAATAAGGAAAAGCTTCCATAGCCCTGAAATGGATCTCATGGCAGAGGAGGGTGATTCTGTGCCTGAAGGCACAGATGCTGGAATCAGTTCTGAGGAAGTGCTCCTGGACCAGGGGGGAACCTGGGAGGTGGCCTGGTGTGGAGACTGAAAGAACGGAACTTTAAGAGCAGCAAGGTTGGGAACTGAAGTTGGGACAGCTTGGGTAGCTCATCACAGGGAGACTGAAATCATCTGTCTTGGACTGCTTCAGTGGCCTTGCCTTCATGCAGCATAGGGTCGCTCTTCATCAGTGATACCAAGCAGCAGTAGAAGAAATGGTCATTCAGAGCCACTTTATTGTGCAACTACTTTTTTGGATTTATAAGCCCCCAGGGATCTAGTAAAGGGAAGTTTGAAGAAACTGTAAGAAGGAAAAGCTATATTTTGGCTATAAGGTGAGTGAATTTTGGAGTCCACTAACACCCAACAAGTAGCATCTCTCTTTTCCTCCTAGTTCTCTGCCAGTTAAAAAATTAAACAAAAGTGGGGCCACTGTTAGTGCAGTCAGTTAAGCATCTGACTCTTGGTTTTGGCTCAGGTTGTGATCTCAGGGTAGTAAGATCAATCCCCCCATCCTACCCTGTCCTCGGCTCAGTGCTCAGCAGGGAGTTTGCTTAGAATTTCTCTCTCCCTCTGCCCCTCTCTGCTCTCTCTCTTACTCTTGCTCTAAAATAAATAAATGAATCTTTTAAATATATATGACAAAAGAGGGAACAAATGGAAAAGCAAAATATTACCTTTTTGCTGATTGAGCCAATAATAGTGAATGTGGCTAGAACCTCTAGGTAAGTGGAAATCCTAAAATTAAACCTCAGAGCTAGAGATTAGCCAGCCAGCATTGCTACGTAGGATGGACACCACCTCCAAGCCCCTGGGAGAGCAGAACAGAACTTGTGTTCCCCACAGGAGTTCACTCCCAGGAGGAAAAGAAGAGAGAAGAGAAAGAATTTGGGATATATTTGCTCTGTTTGTCCTCCCAAGTCAGATGAGACACTCCAGCCCCCAGGGCACAATGAGTGAGAGGGCAGAGAGAGAACAGAAGTGTCATATTCATGGAGCAATTTTAACAAGTGTAGGGGGGAAAAAAATCCATCCCTATAATTGGAGGGAAATAGAGAAGTAGAAAAATCATCCTAAGAGCTGCACAATGAGTTTGTAGAGCATTTCATGCTGGCGACACATAAAGGTAACTCCAGAAAGCCACCTTCAGGGAATCTGCTAGAAGTACTTGGAGTGCTGGTTCCCTACATGGATAGCACTTAACATTCTTACATAAACACATCTACTTTTTCTTTTCTTTTTTGGTTTTGACTTGATTTATATTTTTTACTGAGTGAATCCCAAATTGGGAGGCAGTATGGGATAGGAGTTAGGAGCCCAGACAGTAGAGCCAGTGAGCAGTGGTTTAGGTCCTAATTCCACTACTCATTCGTTATGTGACTTTGGTTACTTACTTAACCTCTCAGGACCTTCCTTTCTTCAATTTTAAAATAGGCAAGTTAATAGCACCTATCTCATTAGATGAGTTATTATGAAGAACAAACATGTTGATGGTTTTAAAGCATTTAGAGCTCTGCCGGGCACAGAGTGCGCTAAGATGTTGCTGCTGCTTCTGCTGATGGTGATTATAATAATAATAATGGCATTATTGGCAAATATAATAATGACATATTATTATTGAAAACTTTAGTTTCTGATGCAAGTTCTATATAAATATTTCCCCTATAATCTGAGGTTTTTGCCAGGATAATATGATGTAAGAAGAGACGAGCAAATGATGGAAGAAATATGAGAGAAGTAAAGAAATAAAGGAGGTGAAGGACAATGAAAAGATGCTAGTATTAATGGGTTTTCAATCTCATTGAAGTTGAGTAATTGCTAGAGTGGGATCTAGAGGGGATAAGCTGGGAAGTCATAGAGTAGGATTTATAAAATTTAGATAATGTGGGAGTGGGGGCTCCATTGTTATTTTATAATGTGGGGTCTGCCCATGAGAAACACTTGGCTAAGGTAGGATCAAAGGTAACATCTAGGTAGGAGGGGGTTCATAGAATTGAGAGACCAGTATGTTTAAGTACCATCTATATGAACATTGAAGTTTGTGTTAGGGGGGCTGCTGGACAGAATGACAATGAACCTGTAGGGAGAATATTTCTAGAATGAGGAAGAGTGACTGAAAGATCAGTATATGATGAGCATCAGAGGACTAGTGGGTGACAGAGTCTGATGATCTGATACTTAGAAGAAGCTAATAGGTTTTAGGGAAAATGGTGTGGATGCATTTCCTTCTTGCAGGTTCTTCAAACTTCCCTTTACAGAAACCCTGGGGGCTTATAAATCCAAAAGGGCACCTAAGCCCCCTTCACCTCCATGCCTCAGGGTCTGAGAAGAAAAGGAGAGAAAACAGCCATATCTAGAGAAGGCTGCAAGGAAGCCAGTTCACCAGGGGAGAGTCAGGTCAGTTACAGAAGAAGGTGAAGTTCAGGGACAGAGTTAAAGATACAAGGGATTTTTCTGGCAACTAGCAGTGAGTTCAGAGGACGCACTAGAAGGGTCAAAAGTTGGAGATGAGGTCGGAGAAAAGGAGGTAAGAGCCAGTATGGACATGAAATTCTGAGGGTGACAGGTGACCTGGGAGTCCTGGCTTCCTGTGCATCAGTCTTACACAGTGATAAAGAGCACCAGGTGATTATCCCTGGTGGTCTCACAGCCTGAGGGGCAGAGAGGCTGGCAACATTGAGGATTGTACCAAGAACACAGAGATATGGGTCCCCTCTTCATTCTTGCAAACGGTTATATGGAAGTTGAGGAAACCATGGTCTTATTTCCCAGAGGAGCAGGAGCTCTCGGCTCCTTCTGGACTACCTAGGGAAGAGGATGTCACATCTCATTAATACCTACAGATGAAGTCCTAGGAGGAAGGCCTTCTTAGAAAGAGAGGCCGCCTAAGGACATGAACTAAACTCTCCAATACAGGCTTTTAGATTTCAAAATTGATATGTTGAGGCCCAAAATTGTTTCTGCCATAACTTGTTCACACCCCAGATGTGACTGAGTTATGTGTTCTTGACCAGGTCACACCAGGTCCGACGCTGGTGATGTGTCCACCCCGAGAGCCACCTGCCACAAAGACAAGTGTGCTTCTCCATACTGGTGGCAAACTTGCTGTGTTCCCAGGAAAACTTGGACAATGTATAAATGTATAAGAACAAAATACCCCACCAAAAAAAAAAAAAAGGGAAAAAAAAGGAAATATTTGAAATAATTTTTGGAAAGCACAATTGATCCTACACCTAGGACTTTACTGAGTTATTTAGGATTCACATATATGTTTATTTCTATAATTTATATGTACATGCTTATTTATAAGCAGATTTATGATACTCCCCCCCCAAAATCAATCTATATTTAAAGTGTGATAAGCAATTGGATCACTTCACTTTTGCCACAGCTCACTCTTATCCATTGATTTGGAAACCTCATTCAAGAGAATCTTCTCTACCAGGAATTGGCCCTCTGATGCAGCGGCAAGATGCCATTAACTATCATTTCCACCGACAGCTGAGGTTGTGGTTTTGCTCTCCGCACTTTTTTCCCTTGTGTGGAGTGTAGAACAAAAGATATTACTAATGTAGTAATGTGAGGAATCATCCGAACCTGTGGTTACCACTACCGTGAAAATTTTCTTTCTCAGTAGGAAAGTGTCATTGGCCATTCCCAAGATGTTACACATGAACAGAAAAAAAAAAGTGAATAACATTGGCTCTTCGACTTTTGTCTAGGAAATAGAACTTAGTTCTTCACTTGTGGTTAAAGTCACTATGGTGACACACACCATTTTTTCATTAGGAGATGAGCTAAGCAGGAAGCAGCAACCTGAGACTTGTCATCAGTGAATTTTACACTTATGATATTTACTTTGCCTCAATAATACAAATGAGCAAACACTAAAGTGAGTTTCTATATATTTATTAAGTTTTCTCCCTTTAATCTCCTCAACACAGCACCTATCATATTAATATGTTGCTTTCTTAAATGTTTTTCTTTTTCTTTGAAGAGAAATCCAATCGATTTTTTTTCTCTCCATTAATGGTATGCTGATTCTTCTGTTCTTCTACCCACTTGGTATCTATCTCAAAAACACCATGAGGATGAACATTTTTGTTTCTAGGATGAGGCTTTGCTCTGGGGCAGGGATGGCAAACACAGTAACAATAAGTCACATGGGGCTCGAATTAGGAGTCCCTTGAGTACACAGTTGCTAGGAAGAAATGACTGCCCGCACATCAGGCAC
The DNA here is from genome assembly GCF_048164855.1 of Canis lupus baileyi. NCBI lineage: Eukaryota > Metazoa > Chordata > Mammalia > Carnivora > Canidae > Canis > Canis lupus. Next base: position 12,498,672 of record NC_132848.1, read on the forward strand.
CCCTAGATCCTTCCAGAGCTCCCTGAATCCAGCCTTCTGTCCATCTCCACTGCCTCCTTTTTGGGCCATATTGCCACCATCTCTCACCTGCACCACTGCAAATGCTTTCCTATTGCTTCCCAAGCTTCCGCACCTACAAGGAGGCTGAGGGGATGTCTGTAGGCCACTGTGGCTGATCAAAACCCATGTCAAACAGGTTGTTAAATATTCGTGTTACCATCCCTGCCCACAGTCATTTTGCCTCTTAGTAGCCAGAGTGATCTCTACAGTATAAATCATGGCTTTCCACTCTTCTGATCATAACGATTTTATCTGGCTGACAACACCTGAAACCACTGATCTAACTTAATATCAAGAAAGAGAAACAATAAGGCATTATGTGCTTTCTGAATGATGCAATAGGCACCACCATCAAGTATTTTTGCCAAAAACTTGAAACTGAATCTGGTTATGTCCCCACATCTAATTACCAGTTTACAGGAAATCCTGGGGAAGGTAGGCAGTTAAACGTCACCATGGGGATGCCAGCAGCAAAGGGCAAAAGTGAAAAATTCTATAGGACAAATGATCTGGTTTCTTCAAAAAATAGGTGTTGAGAGAGAGAAAGAGAAAGAGAAGCATGTGGGTACCATTATAGATCTAGGAAATATATCTAACCATGTGTTTAAGATTCTGATTCAAACAAGCCAACTATAAAAAAGACATTGATGAGATTTTCAATTTTTATTATATTAATAAATTGATGACAATTTTTTATGGAATAGTAATATTCCAGTTGTTTTTTTAAGAGTCCTTATTTCTTAGGCAGATTGAAATATTTTCAGATAAAAACTATGATATCTGGAATTTCCTTTAAAATAATCTGGGGTGGGGGGATCCCTGGGTGGCACAGTGGTTTGGCGCCTGCCTTTGGCCCAGGGCACGATCCTGGAGACCCGGGATCAAATCCCATGTCGGGCTCCCGGTGCATGGAGCCTGCTTCTCCCTCTGCCTGTGTCTCTGCCTCTCTCTGTGTGTCTCTCATAAATAAAATAAAATAAAATAAAATAAAATAAAATAAAATAAAATAAAATAAAACAAAACAAAACAAAACAAAATAATAAGATAAAATAATCTGAGGTGGAAAGTGGGAAATACAGATAAACCAAGAGCCAGATGTTGAGGCTTTTTAAAGCTGAATGCTAAGTATATTAAAGTTTGTCTGTTTTCTTTTAAATATTTTTATAATAGTCTCTCTACCTTTTTTGCAAGTTTCAAAATATTATAGTAAAGAGATGAAAATATTCATAGAAAGAAAACCATTCGGAGATGTCTTTTACTCTGCAAAAAAAATGTTAAGTCCTTAGCCGATCCTCCCAGTTCTCCATGATCTGATTCCTGCATGCTCCTCCAGCCCCGTTTGTCCCATTCTCATTTATTATGTACCGGCTGCCCTCACCCCTTTTCTGCTTCTTGAACACTCCACAACCTTTCCCTCTTCAAAGTTCTTGTACTTGCTGTTTCCTCTGCCTAGGGTCCCTCTGCTCCCTCTGCTCAGCAACTCAGATGGCTGTCTCAACTTTGATCCTCCAAGTCTCAGCTGGAATATCAATGTTGTTTTGTTTCAGAAATCTGCCCTGAGCACCCTTTCTAAAATAACCCCCTGCGTACCCACCCACCTCAGCCAGTTATGGGTATCATACTACCCTGGTAATTCCTTCATAGCACTTACCACATTCTGAAATTATTTGTCTAGTTGTTGTTGCTGTTTGTTTGCTTGCTTGTTTGTTTTTTGCTTCTCCAGTAGATTGTAAGCACCTGAGGTAGGGGGTACTGTCTCTTTTCATGGCTGTTCCCCAGTATTAAAATAATACCTAGCATGTGATAAGCACTCAATAAATATATGCTGCATAAACAAATAGTGCATTGAAAATGAACAGACAACTAGGGAAAAGAACCAATATCAGAGACTTTGAGGTAGCCAATGAATTGAGTACCTCTTCAAACTAAAAATCTGGACAGCACAATAGCCAAACTGTGGAAAGAGCCTCGGTGTCCATTGAAAGATTAATGGATAAAGAAGATGTGGTCTATGTACCCAATGGAATATTCCTCAGCCATTAGAAACGACAAATACCCACCATTTGCTTTGATGTGGATGTAACTGGAGGGTATTATGCTGAGTGAAATAAGCCAATCGGAGAAGGACAAACATATGGTCTCATTCATTTGGGGAATATAAAAATTAGTGAAAGGGAACAAGGGGAAAGGAGAGAAAATGAGTGAAAATATCAGTGAGGGTGACAAAACATGAGAGACACCTAACTCTGGGAAATGAACAAGGGGTAATGGAAGGGGAAGTGGGCAGGGGGTTGGAGTGACGGGGTGATGGGCACTGAGGTGGCACTTGGCGGGATGAGCACTGGGTGTTATGCTATATGTTGGCAAATTGAACTCCAATAAAAAAATTAAAAATAAATAAAAAATAAAAAATAAAATAAAATAAAAATCTGGACAGTCAGAAGTGGGGTTATGACCCAGATTCCCTGGATAGAAATGATGTAGTAGCACAACCTCAGAACATTCAAAGATATCCCCCTTAGTCGGCTCAGAGAAGATCACTGTCTAGAGAAATCTAGAATTTCCAGGACACCAGGGTCATCATTGGCAGCAGATGGTATCTAATATTTCTAAATATATAAATACTAACTCATCACTTCACCACTTCAAAAGATGCTACAGAAGGCAGAGCACAGCTGACTCCACATCACTTCTCCCTCCCCCAAATCTCTACTCCTCTTAGAGATTAGTGAAACTGCAGGTCTCTAAGAGATTAAGATTCACGGACACCTGCTCTCCTCAAGTAAGTTGCTGTATCAGGAGAGGAAGCTACAAGAGAAAGTACCAACACATTACCATCGCAATAATTCCTGTGATTTTTATCCTTACAAATAATACTGGGTAAAAATTAAGGCTTTGTGGGCTACAACTTCTTATTGATTCATTTCCCCAAAACTGGTCTCTGTTCTAAAATTGAGAATATCTTATTACCTGGAACCTGAATCCCTGTCTTGAGGGTAAGGGCAGAGTTATAGTCTCGGTAAGACAATGGTCCTCTGGCTTCGTGGGCAATGCCTTCCCCAAGGTCACAACTGGCTGGACAACTCTGGCACATTGGTGGCAGACAGGACAACCATAGCAAGGTTCACAGATGGTGCTGGCACAACGAATCAAAGTAAGAACTATCATCCAAGCCACCAAGGGATTACACATCATGGGCTAGTCTCATCATATGAAGGTGAGTGGATATAAACTCCAGCAGCTCAGTAAAGCCCTCACAGTAGAGTAGATTATTACATCAATTCTTCACTTTGTCATTACATTAAAATCATTAATCTTTGCCTCTTTGCTGTATCATGATGACCAGATTGGGTGGAATTTATTTTTCTGCCATAGTGATGTTGGCCATATAACTAAATTTGTCCAATAGAAAGAACTTTAACAGACATTATGCAAACAGAAGCTTAAAAATATACTTCTGTGATTTATTGGGCTCGGCTTCTTGTGCTTCCATCACCCGCCGTTAGAAGGACATGCCTGTTGGTTGCACAATGAAATGTGTGGAGTGTATCTGAAACCAGAGCAGCAGCTGGTAACTGACTCAGAGGCCTACGAACAAGGCACTGTTTTAAGACACTGAGATTTGGGCATTGTTACACAGCGTTATCAAAAGACAGTCCTCACACGGAACTTCAAAAATCAAAGCTCAGTGAGATTGTTCTCTCTGTCCTCTACATCGGTGAACTTGTCATTGTTATTTGCTCCACGAAGGAAGGTTTCAGCCATGCCAGTAGCCCATGGTGTGATTAACCAGGGCCCAGTCAATGAAAATTCCCCTATTAATCCAAGTATAACTACTGCAGATTATAAAACTCTGTCAAGAGATGCTTGCGTCCTATTTCCTTTGGGAGTTACTCTTATTTTCACATGAGAGAAGGGTCTGGAAAATTAACCCATCCTATCCAAGATTCACCTAATCAAGAATTTATTTTGGTGGCCTTAAGACAAGATCTCACTAATGTTCCAATAACTTCAAAGCAATGTTGCATTAAAGTTCTCTTTAAAACCCTATAGTGAATTGATACTTCGTATCCCTGTCAAATGTGACTACCCCTCAGAATGCAGGCCACCCACACCATCCCCGCCCTCCAGTACTCTCCTCCAGCACATGCTCTGCAGCCCTTGCAAATGAAAGCAAGTCATTGATGTCTACTCCTTGTTCACAGCTTACTTCTTAGAAGCAGCTTCCAAACTGTTATTTCTTATTGTAATTAATGTTATTGGCCCCAATTCTTCATCCTATCTTTCATCAACACCCTTTGTCGTGGGATTTTAACATTCTTCCCACTAAAGAGGACAGAAATATTGCCCTGCCACTTGTCTTTGGGCTTGACTTGCAGTGGTCAATCACATAAAAAGGACACGCCATTTGGCAGTTCTGAGCCTGAAACTCAACAGCTTAGATATTAAGAGACCTCACATTTTTATATTCGTCTTCTTAGATCCTCAGATAAAGAGACAGATACTGAAAGCAGAGCCAAGCCAACATCAAAAATACCATCTAGATAAGTCAAACCTTGGTCAGTGGACCCCAAATGGCTTGTAGACTTAAGATCCAAATGAGTGTTTATGAATGATGGTGGATGTTTGTTACACAGGATTTTGTGACCATAAAAAAACTGATACACATCCCTACGTGCTATTTTTTGAAAAAATGTGTGGGAAATATCAGAAAGGGAGACAGAACGTAAAGACTGCTAACTCTGGGAAACGAACTAGGGGTGGTAGAAGGGGAGGAGGGCGGGGGGTGGGAGTGAATGGGTGACGGGCACTGGGGGTTATTCTGTATGTTAGTAAATTGAACACCAATAAAAAATAAATTAAAAAAAAAAAAGAAAAAAAAAAAGAAAATCCTTTTAGGCTCATGTCATTTATCTATTCCACTGTTTATACCTACTGGTTGAGAAGAAATTTTTATGTATTAAAGATATTAAATCTTTGTCATGATTTGTAAAAGAATCTTTTCCAATATGGTTCTTATCTTTTAAATTTGCTAAAAGGAGGTTTTTTAGTACAATTCTTTAAATTTGATGCAATAAGACCCATTGATTATTCTTTATGACATTGCCTATCTTGGTATTTACAAAATTGGTCATCAACCTCAGATCAGTTAACTACCTCTATTTTGACTGGACCATATTTATTTACAAATTCAGGTCCTTCATATATATTTGGAAAGTTTTCTGCAGTTATACCTTTGTTTCTTGCTACCATTCCAAAAAGAAAGAGAAGTTCTTCTTTTGGATTATCTGTATTTCTTAGGTCTTGTATTTGAGGACACAGAGGTGTAATTCATGGGTCGCCTTCTATCCGGCTAAGATGTTAACAAAATACAAGATTAGGTGTAAGAAATTTTGCATTAGAAGTCCAGAGAACAATAAAAATTACTTAGTTATTTGTGAAATTACATTAATTTCCCTTTTCATTCATTATGTTTCTGTTTTGGCCTTTCTAGTGACACAGCTTCTTAAAGAACAAAGGCCTTGTCTAGAAACTTAATATTCTGATCTACTCTTTTCTGATCAGAGTGAGAGGTTGCTAAGGCTCAGTGGGCCGGTGAAGAGCATGAACCTGAAGCTAGAATCCAAGATGCTAATAATCGTTGCTGGCCAGCTACTCTGTGACTTTGTGTACTCTACTTATACTCTGTGCTTCAGTTCCCTCATCTGTAAAATGGCTAAAATAATGGTATTATTATGTTGATTATATAGGTTGATATTTATGAAGTGTTTAAAGTAGCACCTGGCCAGGCAGCCCTGGTGGCTCAGCGGTTTAGCTCCACCTTCAGCCCAGGGCCTGATCCTGGAGACCCGGGATCGAGTCCCACATCGGGCTCCCTGCACAAAGCCTGCTTCTCCCTCTGCCTGTGTCTCTGCCTCCCCCCTCTCTCTCTGTATCTCTCATTAATAAATAAATGTTTTAAAATGTTTAAAATAAAAATTAAAAAATAGAAATTTAAAGAAGAAATAAATGTGTTTCACAGAAAGAGAACAGAATGTGAAAGCTCCCAGGGCTAATGCTTGCACACATTAATAGGTATATGCCAGTAGTTTCCAAGCCACTCTCCATTCTGACAGGCTGACGCCAAAGTTCTGTGTTTCAGCTCTGACCTTCACAAATGTTCCTGACAAAAGGGAATTGAGACTCTAAGGGACTAAGAGCAAGAACATTTCAGGGAACAGTGTTGCAAGATGGAGTTGAATGAGAACACACAATACCTTGGAAGCCAGGGCCAGAATGAGCGGATGGGGTGTAAAATGTAAAAAGATACTCATGCTCGGGATCGGGCAAGTACCATTTGCACAATGCTGAAAGTGAGTTCTTCCTTCAAATTTACATACCAGATGCTCCTCTGGCCTCATCTTAATGCCAGCCCTCCTGGAGACCATTTTATAGAGCTTTCTTATTATAACAGAAGCAAGGAAAAGACATTGAAGGCTTTAATTAAATGATTCCCCAAACCTCTAAAGGGTAAGGGAGGTGGATGTCATGATAGTATGTGCACTTTGAAAAGTTCTCCCTGGCTATCCCATCAGGGAAAAGGCTAGCCAAGAAGATCTAGTGTGGATAGCAGATGGTGCTTGTAAGAAGCAGTGCCTGGCTGCCAGATCATTCACTGCCCCAGAGGATTTTGGAGTGCTACGAAGATGATATGTGCTTTCAGCAACAGCTTGCCCAAGTATGCTGCGGTGGCCCCACAGCTAGCCCTGACAGCCCATTGAGACTTCCAAAGTTGTCTCCTGGGTCATATGTAGCCCAGGCTCCATGGCTATCTGGGTCACAGCCCCTAAGCTGATAATAGTTGTAAGCAGCCAGAGGGCCTTAGAAACTGGCACCTGGGCATTGATGGAACATCATCACTGTCCAAAGAGGGGGAAGTGACACGGAAATAGGGATGAGAAAGGAATCTCTAAGAATAACTTTGAATTCCCAAAATTGTATCCAGGCCCACAGATCCCATGTCTGTGAGACTTGAAATCTAAACTGTAGAGTCAGGAAGATTTTGGTTGCAGGAAACAAACTATTCTATTCAAACTGGCCTGAAACAATGGAGGGGATTAATTATAACACTCGACTAAAACATATGGCAGGTTTGGGGCATCATTTAATTTAGAAGCCAGCTGCATTTCTTTGTGATTCTCTAAATTTTGGCTTCCTCTTATTGGCTGCATTCTTAGGCTAAATATCTTCATGGTAACAAGATGACTACAATAGTAACTGGTTTTACAATCTTGATCATTCACTTCAGGAAGGGATAATATTCCTTCTTTTGATTACTGATTAAAAATTTATGAGCTTCAATATGATTTGACTCTCTGAATGAATCTCCATAGCTGGTTAATTCCACTGGTTCTGTGTTGATGGGACTATTCACTGTAGCAAAGACATTTACCAACATTTATCTTCATCCTTCCCCACTCACCACCCTTACCTTGCTTTTTTTTTTTACTCTGTGGGTATCATCATTCAACTTATTATATACTTGTGTTTATTTGCTATTTCCCATTAAAAGAGTATAAGCCCAATGATGGTAGAGACTGTTTTGTTGTTTGTGCCTAAAACTGTGTCTGGCACAGATAACTATTTGTTGTATGGACCAATGGATGGATAGATGGATAGATGGATGGATGGATGGATGGATGGACAGATGGATGGATGTTTGTAGAAGTGTGTGTAGTGAATGGCTATTGAAGAAGCAGAGGACAGCCATAGACTGTCCTCTTGAAGGAAAGTTAGCTATCAATGGAAAAAGAATGATAGAGCTGTGGCTTGAGGTTGACAGTGAGAATGGGGCAAGTTTCTTTTTGTAAGAAGAGAGCTTTCTGCAGAATCATATGTTGAGGAAAGAGATCCAGAGAAAGAATTTGAAGTGAGAACTGCATACTCTTTTCCTAATGTAAAGGAAAAACAAATTGGCTTCTATATCTTACTTAAGAAACAAAGCAAATCAGTTTTAATCCTTTTCTTGTTTTCCTTGAGTGACATCTAGAGTTAGATCAGAAGTACTAAATCTTTTCTAGCTCTGCTTCATCTCAAGATTATCATTTTGTGTGGATCAGTGTTCCTCAAATTATTTTATATGAAACAAAGACACAAAGTGTTACTGATTGATAAAATGAACATATTCTTGGGTCAAACAACTTCTGGAAACAGGTGAAACAAAGTTAAGGAGTCGTTTTAATGTAGAAACCCTCCAAGTCTTTAATATTCCATTGTAAGATCTAACCCCAGAGAGGAAATACACAGTTTGCATCATTTTCCCAAACTTGTAAATAAAGAAAACGCTTTTGTAAGTTAAAAAAGCATACATTAATATGTTGAGTAAATGCTAATATTCCATGAAATAGATTGAGAAATACTGGCGTCTTATTTGCTCTTTTTTTTTTTTTTTTTTTTTTTTTTTGTAGCAAGGAACAGCTTTGTGATCTGTACGATTATGGTGGCCTCAAATTCTTGATTTGGTGTCAACTTCAGTTACTTGTTCCCATTGTCCCTGTAAGCATTTTAGAACTTTTCAGTTTGTTTCCCAATTTTTGATTTAGAAAACACATTCACTACACACATAGAAAAATAGTTTGGTCAATCAAGACAACATAGTTTTCCAATTAAGAAATCACTTCTGTTGTTTATTACAATTCATCAGATAACTGACATACTGACCTGAGAAAAACTAAAGTACAAAAGGCAGCTTAGAGAAATGTGAGGTCTTGTAGGTTATAGTTTTAGTCTATTTCATAATAACACATGATCTTGTTGAAATATTCCAGCCTCCATTTCTAAATCCACAAAAACACAAAATCGGTAATACCTTTACTGTCTACTTCTCAGTCATTGGGAGGATCCTTCAAATCCGTGCAAAAATGGTAGCTCATCAATGAGCCTTTTCCTGACTGTACCTTTTAAAAAGAACCAACCTCCCACCCTGCTTCTGTCCCTGATTCCCTTCCCACCTTTACTGTTCTTAACAGTTGTCATCATCCGACATACTCTATACGTACTTTTTTTGCAGCAAGAATATTTAACATGAGATTTACCCTCAACACATTTTTAAGTGTACAGTACAGTATTGTAAACTGTAGGCACAAGGTCATACGGCAGATTTCTAGAATTTATTCATCTTGTATAACTGAAACTTTATACACACAGGACAGCAACTCCTCATTTTCCTCCTTGCTTCAGCCCCTAGCAACCACCATTCTATCTCCTGCTACTACAAATTTGACAATTTAAAAAATTTTTTTGACAATTTTAGATATCTCATGTAAGTGAAATCATGCAGTATTTGTCCTTCTATGACTGGTTTATTTTTCTTATCATAGTGTCCTCCAAATTCATCCAGTTGTTGCATATGGCAGGGTTTTTTTTATCTCATGGTTGAATGGTGTTCCATTGTATGTATATACCACATTTTCTTTATCCATTCATCATCCATTCTTTATCCATTCATTTATGTTCATTAATGGATATTTAGATTGTTTCCATATCCTGGCTATTGTGAACATGCAGCAATGAACTTAGAAGTGTTATCGCTTTGAGATCCTGATTTAAGTTCCTTTGGATATATACACAGAAATGGGATTACTACATCATATAGTAGTCTGATCTATAGTTTTCTGAGGAGATTCCATACTGTTTCCACAGAAGCTGCACATTTTGCATTCTCACCAACAGAATACAAAGCTTCCAATTTCTCCACATCCTCCCCAGCACTTGTGATATTTTTTTGGTTTTCTTTTTTTTTTTGACAATAGCCATCCTCAAAGGTGTGAGGTGATATCTGGTTGTGTTGTGGATTTGCATTTTCCTGATGATTGCTGATGTTGAGTACCTTTTCATGTACTTATTAGGCATTTGTGTATCTTCTTTGGAAAAATATCTATTCAACTTCTTTGCCAATTTTTAAATTGTATTGTTTTTCTGCTACTGAGTTGTGTGAATTCTTTATATATTTTAGATATTAACCCCTAACATGTATGTTCTTTGCAAATATCTTCTCCGATTCTATAGGTTGCCTCTATTATTTACTTCTCTATTTGTTTATTGTTTGTATTCCCCAACTAGAACAGTATTTTCACCTGTTTAACTTGTAAAACAGAGCCTGACATATAACAAGTAAAACAAATCAGTGTTGGAATTTTTTAAAAAAGCAACATAGCCATATTTATGTAAACGCTCAGAAAGTGATATTAGAATAAGTCAGCAGAATTGGAAATTATATCAATAAAGCCAGGTACATATGAAAGTTCAAGATATATTTATAGCCAATCATTGATAACATCAGAAAGTTAACTGGTAGAGAATAACCACTGTGGGCTAATGTAGCTGCAGGAGATTTTATAGATCGGAAAGGATCATGAAGAAAACATAGAATTCGGCTAGAAATGGAAGGGTCAAGAGGGCATAGCAGTGGACAAAATAGCATATATGAGATCCTAAAAGCAGAAAAAGCTGATCTTATATGGTGGGGGGAGGGGCTTTTTTGAAAAATGGACCAATCTCAAGGGAAGCATACATGTCAAGGAATGGTGGGTGATGGATTTGTAAACTCATTCAGTTGCCTATTCAACAATACACAACTGCTGCATGCTGAACTTAGCATTAGGACTGGTGAGAAGACAGGGCCTGATGATGAACTCTGAATGTCAGGCTAACAATTTGGAAAATGCTCCTGCTGTGCCATGGGGTAATTTCAGGATAACAAGATACTGTGCTCAGAGTGCTCTGTAAGTCACCATGTTCCATGGTGCTATACATCTGTATCATCACCCAGCTGCAGATCAATCAGCAGAGAGCCTCATAGTAGACCATGCATCTAACCAGGTGGCCACACACAATACGCTTCTGAAGATCACCCAGTGTGTCAGAATTTAGAAAGCATTGTTGTAGGGAAAGTAGAGAAGCCATAAAATAAATTCGGTACCAACAGAAACAGACCTGTTTCATGCTTTAAGAACAGAAACTGCTAAAAATAAGTGATGATCTTTTCCAGACTGGACCCAGACTTCAAAAAAAAAAATGTTCTGAAACTATTAAAACATTCTTCTATTACTACACCTTTGGACATTGCTGAGTGGAGAAGCATAAATGACTAAAGGAAGTAGACAGCTATCTAAAAGATCAACCATCTACTCAAAAAATATAGATAAAGCAAACCTATGTCATGTCCCTATGTTCTCCAGTGAACTCTTCTGCCACAAAGTGACGAGTTTAACAGCAAGAACCATTTTCCCAAAAACATCTTTTATTGTGAGGATTATTACTTTTAACCTCAGAGAACAGATCATGTCTCTTTTAAGTCTGATGAACTTGTCAAAATCTTTGCCCCACGTAATAAACAATGCTTCAATCATTCATACTTATAACTTTTTGAGCCCCTCCTATGTTCTATGCTCTCATTAGATGTTGACAATACAAAGACTAATGAGGCATAGTCCCTACTCTTTTTATTTAGCTTGGGTTTTTGGTTTTTGTTGTTGTTTATAATCCTGAGCTCTTGGTGGGGTAAGAGAGCTGGACAAGGGAGTCAAAAGTCACAATATGGTGCGTTCAGTGGCACAGCATAAGTATTTTGCAAGCATCATGGCAGCAAGAAGAATCCAAAGGAGGAATCTAACTAGGCCAGGAATGGGGGTAAAAATAAGATAGAGGCCAACAATCAGTAGGTAGGTAGAGTCCTAAACCATCTGGATAAGACCTCGGTTCTTGTGGAGATATTCAGGATCGAATCTGGACAGAAGGGACACTTGAGCTGAGACCTGAATGAAAGGAGCCAGCTGTGCAGACACCTGGAGGAGGGCACTCCAGGGAGAGGAGGTAGCAAGAAGAAGGACCCCAGACAGTGACCTTGAATGTTTCAGAAACAGGCAGGTCAGCCAAGAGATGAGGTCAGTGAGAAAGGCCAGACAATTTGTGCAGGACCTTCAAGGGCAGGTAATATAGTTTGTTCTTGTGCTAGGGAAGCCACTGAAAGCTACCACACAGGAAGGTATATGCTTTGGCTTACGCTTTTTAAGTTCTCTCTGAAAGCTGTAACAACGCTGGATTTGGGGGCAGGAGGTGAGTGGAGACAATGAGACCAGTCAGTTGGGGGGCTTTTGCGGACATGCCAGTGACATCTAGGCCACGGTATACTAATGGGGGGTTTGGAGTATGTTAGAAAGGTAGAACTAAAAGGACATGCTGATAAATTTGGTTTGGGGTATGAGGAAAGAGAAGAAGTCAAGGATAACCCCAGATTGTTGGCTTTAGTAATTGATCAGGTGATGATTTATCATATAATAATAATAACTCATGCTTTATAGTTTTTATGTGCCAGTCATGGCTCTAACTGCATTACACATATTATTTCCTGTAATCCTCACAAGCAACACTAAATAAAAATATATACTATTTCCATCACTCATATGGTACGGATGAGGGAAGGGAGGGATAGAGAGATTAAGCTTATTCAGCTTTTAAACTTCAGCCAATATTTGAACGCAGGCTCTATTGGCTCCGGGGTCTGTGTGCCCAACCATGATGTCCTTCTGTCTGATATTTCCAAGTTGCCAAAGACCAAAGGAAGAACTGATTTTAGAAGAGGAAACACAATTTTTGCTTTTGACATTCTCTTTGAGCTGCCTTGCATGGAAATGCAAGTACACAGCTGGATGTGTGAGCACGGTCTTTCAGGGGACAGGTCAGCCTGGAGACATCGCTGGGGTCATCGGCACACAGACAGTATCTCAAGCCATTGGCTGTATCTCATAGCAATCTCCAACAAGGATTAGAGGAGGCCCCAAGACCAAGCCCTGGGGTCCTCCAATTTGTCATTTTCAGATAGAAACTCACTTGAGGGCCCGAGAAGCAGGATCCAAGTGAGGTAGAAAGAACCCCAGGGGAATGTGGATTTCCAGAATGTAGGCGATTGGAGCGTTAGCTTGACTCTCAGCCAGGCTCTGTCCTCATGGTGGCAATTTGACTGCAATAGTTCAGCCTATATCCTGTCAAGGTTAAGGCTCATCAAGAAGAGAAAGACAAAAAAGAAGAAGAAGAAGAAGAAGAAGAAGAAGAAGAAGAAGAAGAAGAAGAAGAAGAAGAAGAAGAAGAAGAAGAAGAAAGAAGAGGAGGAGGAGGAGGAGGAAAAAGACTCTCCCCGCCCCCCCCCCCCAAGCAGAGAATCCTGAAATTCACTCTGACTGGACCTTCTTGGATCATGGGCTTATTCCAGAGGTCTGTACCTGTCGCTGTGACTAGGGAGGCATGATATATGGATGAAAAGCTAGCACTCCAACATCCACTCTAGCTTATACTTTGCATGACATTCTCACCAGAATTTCAAAATCGCCATGGCTAGAAAGTGCTACAGGGACCTGGTTTCTATGAAGAGAATGCTTTCTCACCAGTACCGAAGAGTCAAGAGATTATCTCACCATGCAAAGGCTGCTGTCACTCGTAGCTGTCCGTATCTAAGCCGCAAATCTACCTTCTCAGTTTAAGTTACTCTAAGCTCGATCTACACTGGGCAGGACTAAATCATAAATGATATGGGTAAATGGAAAATAGAAAATCACCAGAGCCTCATTTCAGATCAACTGCTCTGAGAACAGTTCTGTTTAAAAGAAATGCAACCACATGCTCGGGAAGCTGTTTCACCCACTCTCTTGCTGGAGTTTCTATCTTCTCATAGAGGGTAAGGTTAGACCCAGCCATGGTTAGGATTTTCAGCATTTTTGGCAACAGGGCTCCTTTGGCTCTTTCTCTTTATCTCTGAATACACCATTCACTCACTCCTTTATTCATTCAGCAGCAGTTTATTGAGCACCTACTTGGACAAGGCACTGGTTAACTACTGGAGACACAATTGCAAAAGAATCATACAAAAATCTCTCCTGTCATGAAACTGAAATTCTAGTTGAGAGAGCAGGTGACACTAAATAAAAATAATATGGAAGTTATTTGTAGAGTATGTTAAAAGTGATACATGCTACGGAGAGGGGGGAAAAGGATGCGGAGTGTCATGGTAGGAGGGGAGGAAGGCCCCTTCCCTTAGACACTTTTTTCTGTGAAAGCTACCTTTATTTATGAAGAATTTTTCCAATTAGCGAAAAGCTTAAATCCAATGATGCATGAAGACATTCAATGCAAGGGGAAGAGTGAGGTTCCAGAGGACACCACTACACCATCCCTGGTCCTCAAAGGCTGCTGGGAGTGCATCAGAGTTCACTCTTGAGAAAATGGGACAAGCTTGATCTATCCTAAATCGCCTGGGATTATGGGTTGTCTAATTTTGAAGAGCAAGGAGCAGAAAGAGTTGGAGGAAGCTTTGGATTGGAGCAGAATAGGCAAGAGGAGTCTCCTTCTCCTTAAAGGATTCTCAGTCCCCATCTCTACTTCCCACAGCAGATGCAAACACCTGAGTTTATAGCTGGGCTTCTCGCTCTCCCTCAAACACCCGGAGCAGCAAAGAGCTGGGGTACAACACCTCCCCAATCTCACCTGGGGGTATGAGGAGAAGCCACTGCACAGCAACCTCTTACTGAGCAGAGTGGACCTTATATGAGTAAAGAGAAAGCACAATGTATTATCCCAGGCATCTTCTCTCTATTAAACTATTTGAAATGTTAAAACCAATTACAATATACCATTTGTAGTTAGACTTGGGTGAGATTTCAAACTTATCATTAAGTAAATAAACCATAGGACATTTGGGGGTATATATCTCAGAAAAAAGAAAAATGTAAATGGAGGATACATATGAAAAAATGATCAATCTGACAAGTTGTCAGGGAAATACAAGCTGTAACAACGTGATGCTATTTTCAACCATCAGGCTAGCAAAAATGGAAAAATACTGATAATATCCAGTGCTAGAATGTGGGGGAAATGAGCAATATAAGAATTATAAGAAATAATTTGGCAATATTTAACATATCTTGTGATCCTGCAATCCTGCTTCTGGAAAGCATTCCTGTAAAAACAAAAGCATAGGATATGAATGCTCATTACAGCCTGTTATGTATGAAATAAAAACCAAAATAGCAAACTGGAATGGTTGAATAAATTATGCTAGACTCACTCTATGGAATATTTTATAGCTATTAAAATGAATTTCTTTCCAAAGCTTGTGTGTATATATATATATATATATATATCCTTGATGTGTTGAGTGAAAAAAGTTGAAGGGTGCAATAAACAATGTGAAACCATCTGTAATTCTAAAAAAAATGAAAGGTATGTGTATATATATTTTTTGTTGTTGACAAAATAGAAAAACTATGGCAAAAGCTAGCAAACCACTATCATTCGCTCACTGGGAAGGTGCAGGTACCAAGGCAGAGAGAGGGGATGAATTTCTTTATATGTCTGGCTAGATGCTATTTCAATTCTACAACAAACATATATTATTTTTATAATTTTTAAAAACCATTACAAAATATAAAAAAGAAAAGGGAGAGAATGATTGTGAGAAAACATGGCCCAAGAACCCAACAGGGATTCATTAAGAACAGTTGGGAATGCATTTGGAAGAGAATAAGCCCCAGGTTTTGAAAGCACCCAAAACCCTGCCACTGGAAAACAGGTGGGGAAATGTGAAGCCATGATGCCTGGAAAAGAGGTTACGTGGGAAGAGATGAGGAAGCTGAAGTGGAAACAAGAGGAAATGATTGCTGTTTGCAAGTATTTCGTAACTGGGTGTGTCACCTAATGTCCATTTCCCCCCTTACTCTCACAGGATAAAAACCTATGATTTAGCTGGCTGCATGGCTGCCCCAAATGCAGATGGTATTTTCTACCTCCCTTGGACCTGGATGTGACCCTGTAAGTTCTGGCCCAGGTCTGTGCACACGCAGGGTGCAGGTGATGTCCAGCCTGAACCTTTAAGAGGAAGGGGCAGAGAGCCTCCTCTTCCCCAGCATGCCTCCTAAATAATCCACCTGTCCCATGGAAGATGGGACAGAAATACTCGAAACCTCAAACAACTAGGAAAATAGATGACAAGTTTCAAGAGGATTTCAGACCAATCTAAACAAATTTCTAACAGGCAGGATTATTTAGAGATAGAGATATTTTTCCAGCCAGTATTTTGTCCACCTTAAATGCAAGTACTCAAGCATATGCTACATGAGAACAGTGTTATAAAGAAAGTTCTGGTAAAAGATGCAAAATCAGACAATGTGGTCTAATTGGTCCTTTCAAATTATAAGAGTCTATGCTCCATGAATTCCAAATCTCAAGGCATTTCTGCATTTAGCCAAAAAGCAATGCCAGAGGCTCATTACGATGCGTTTTTCTGAGTCGCCATTTTCTACAAATCTGTAGAAATAAATAAAACCCGAGAGTCATCCTAGACGACTTCCTCAATACTGATTCCCCAACCCCAGCCCATTGATGTCCACATTCTGTCCATTTTATCTCCTAAATAGCTCCCGGATCCATTTCCTCTCTGCAGGCTCACTGTCCCTGTGGTTTTCCCTCAATATTTCATTCCAAAAACACTTCCTGAATGCCTGTTCCATGACAAGCCCCATGTCAAGTAGGGAGGACTCACTGCTGAATAAAACTCAGTCTGTGCCTTCGAAAGAGCGAGAAGCAGGTAAACAAAACATTACAGTCTGAGGTGCCAACTGCTATTCTGCAAGGATGGGGTGCGAGGGGTGCAGCCTGGGAGTGGGGGCCTGGACGAGGGACTCAGGCAGGGAAGGCCTGCTGGAAGAGTGGAGTCCCACAGGGTAAATCACCTCAGGCTTCACCTCCTCAGGGCAGTGCGTCCTGCCTCCAGCCCTCTGCACTTTGTATGTGTCTCCATTTTGCTGGCACCTCACCGTGGGCTCCTCTCCCTTCCCAGATCCTGACTTGCCAGAGGAACTGAGTTTTCCCTATCATTGTTACCTCAGCCGTGACCATGAGACAAGCAGATGGTGTTCATTCCATCAACCTTCCTAGAACTGATTGCTTTTCGTTTGGGTTCAGTGACCCCCGGCCCAGGTCAAAGACTGCCAGCCCAGGACTCCTGCTGAGGTGCAGTAACCTCACAGCACAGCTCCAGGCTGCTCTGGGGATGTTCTATTCAGCCTGACTGAGCTTTCACTTTTCGTTCCTACAGCTCCACACACATCTGACCTCTCCAGAAGCTTCCCCGGGAGGAAGGGCAGTGACCCCGGGGCCCTCAGCTTTGCCCCCGGGGCAGGCGCTGCCCTCCCAAGGCCGCAGAGGGAAGGCCGCCGCCCAGGCTGCCGTCCCTCCATCCAGAGCCTCAGTCATAGGCGCCGCGGAATGACTGACTGGGTGAGGGACTTTCGTCCCTCCAGCTCTGGAAACAATGACAGGAACTCTGAAACCAGTTTGAAACCTGAGCATCGTGGCTTGACTTGTTTTCTACGCTGGTATCTGTGGGTAGGTTCCAATGATCGAGTTCTAATTGCTAAGTCGGACCAGAATGAGACAGTGGAAATTCATTATAATGCAGTGTTTCCCAATGTGTAAGACCCGTTCCGCCCAGGGTTTGCAAGATGATTCTACACGGTATGCAAATGAACGTACCTTAGAGAACAATGTGTCTGTCTTATGAAGGGGCCTCTGGGTGGTCCGGTAGGTTAGGCGTCTGCCTTGGCCTTGGGTCCTGATCCAGGGTCCTGGGGTTGAGCCCTGAGTGGGGCTCCCTGCTTCTCCCTCTGCCCTCCTCCTCCCTCTCCCCCTGCATGAGCATCCATGCTCTCTCTCTCTCTCTCTTTCTCTCAAATAAATAAAATCTCTAAAAAACTGTATCTGTTTAAGCAACTTACTTTAAGAGTATTTATTTACAGTTACCCCTTTTATAGGGGGCAAGCAAAAAAGTAAGTTGATTTAAATCCATTGGTCTGCAAATAATAGCACAGGTACTCTGAAGGGACTCAGGTGGAGAAGCGCTGTAGTGTTACATCCCTCAAGATTCACACCAACCAGTAAAAATTACGGCAGGAGATATGCCAGTCAGAAGACACCGTGGAGACTATCTCATTCAATTCAGTATTTTACTTACTGAAAATTCAGGCCACAAACATTTATCAGGCACTTACTACTAATGCGTCACGGTCTGGATAGAACTGCAGTGAACCAGAGAGGGTCTACTGAGAGAAACAGATGCACAGAAGAGTTATGGCTATGGTAGGTTCTGGAAAGATGTAAAGCACATATGAAACCAGTAGCAGCCAAGTAATGTTTGATGAGATCTGGAAAGATCAGAAGAAATTAACCAGGCCAACTGGGGCTCCAGGACTTTGGGGTCCTGGAGGTAGGTGGGAAGAGAAGAGGGTGTGAGAGACCCAGAGGGGGCAGGCAGGGTAGCTGGAGGAAGGGACCATCTCAGTCCCCCGTTAGGCAGGTATCTGTACAGATTGCCTGTGGTAGTTCATTTCGGTTAGGACCAATCCAGAAATGGAGGCCCAAGAGGTGAAGTGACCCGACTTTGGCCACACATCCTAACGACAGCAGGACCAAGGCCTCAATCCATTCTCTCCTGGGCCCATACATTTACCACATGCTTAGGTAGTGTCCCATATTGGGGCCCTATTATGGGTGCTTGGGAATCCTCCAGGAAGCAAAACAGACAACATCCTGCCCCACAGAGCCTCTGTTCTGATATGGTGGAGTCAGCCGATAAACAAGTCAATACAAGCATGTCAGTGGGAGAGGAGTGGTGTAGAGCAGTGATGAGGGCTGAGGCGATGGCTTGGGAGGGGGTTGATACTTCGTATGGGTGACCCTCTGATGATGTGGGCAGAGGCCTAAAGTTGGGCCTAATCAGATCTCTTAACCGTACTGAGGGCCCTACCTGCCATTCCGTGCTGCTCCCTGGTATTCAGGCTCCATCTCTCCTACTCTGTGCTAAAGGCAGATGCAACTCCTTTAGCTCTAATCATAAGCCGACGTTCACATTTTCATAGGAAATTTAGTCTCCGAGGTATGATCCAGGAAAAATCTAGCAGAAGAAATCTCACTTATAAATGCTCAATGGTTTTAGGGTTCAAAGAGCATCTTGTGGGTGTTTGGGGCTATGTGTCCATTTCCCAAAACGTAACCATCTCTAATTCTGATAAAATCCAGAGTAAGACCTGTGTAAACTGAAGAGAAGGCTTCATACAGAGCCCAGTGACCCCACCACATACTTTTTCTCGTTATGCATAAGCACACCAGCTTCTCTCTTCTTAGCTGCCTTTTCAATATACCAGTCTTTACTCAAACACACTAAAATCATGCTTTTTCCTTGGCATTTGAACAAAGTTTGTTTGGGAACAGGCACTAACAAATGGATATTGGTTTCTTACTAGGTGATGACCTTCTCATCTCCAGAGTGCTTCTGACTGAGTTTAGCAGCCTTTTGACTGTTCTGGGCAAACCAAAGATTTGGGGAAATAAACAAAAACATTGAATTCATTCACCAAAAAATATTGAAGGACACAAGTGAAATTTAACCCTAAGGACCTAGAGTTTGCTGATCAGCAAGTGACTATTTCACAGCCCCTCTGATGTCTGAAGTCCCGAAGTAATGCAACGGCTTAGGAATGGTTTGCAACCAAGACTGATACCAGGGCCCTGTGGAAGTGCAGCACAGTCAAACTGAGCCGTGAAGGCTTTTCTAGAAGACACGGCGCCCTAAAAGTGGGACGAGAACCCATGGGTATATCACCTCCTCTCAAGTCCATGGCAAAGCCAGGGTGTATATTCTTGATCCCCAGGATCTTGGTTCTTTCAAATGTTCCTCAAGAAAGTAGGATCCACAGGAGCACCCAGGTGGCTCAGTCAGCTAAACATCTAACTCTTGATTTTGACTCAGGTCATGATCTCAGGGTTGTGAGATCAAGCCCTGCGTTGGGCTCCATGCTCAGTGGGGAATGTCCTTAAGACTCTCTCTCCCCCCTGCCCCTCCCCGCATTCACATGTGTGTTCACACTCTCTTGCTCTTGCTCTGAGTGTGAAATAAACAAATTAATCTTTAAAAAAAGAAGAAAGAAAGAAGAAAGAAAGAAAAGAAGAAAAAGAAAGAAAGAAAGAAAGAAAGAAAGAAAGAAAGAAAGAAAGAAAGAAAGAAAGGAAGAAAGAAAGAAAGAGAAAGAAAGAAAGAAAGAAAGAAAGAAGAAAGAGAAAGAAAGAAAGAAAGAAAGAAAGAAAGAAAGAAAGAAAGAAAGAAAGAAAGAAAGAAAGAAAGAAGGGTACCCAAGACAGAACTATAACTAAATACAGAGAACAACCTGATGGTTGTCAGAGGGAAAGGGTTGGGGGGCTGGGCAAAATGGGTGAAGGGGAGATAGAGATATGGGCTTCCAGTTATGGAATGAGGAAGTCACAAGAATGAAAGGCACAGCATGGAGAGTAGAGTCAACGGTGTTCTAATAGCACTGTGTGGTGACACGGATGGCGGCTACACTCTGATGAGCACAGCGTAGTATGCAGGCTTGTCCAATCACCTGAAACGAGTGTAACATTGGGTGTCAACTCTACTTCAATAGAAATAAATAAACAAACAAACAAAGTAGGCTTCCCATCACTGCTGGCCTGGGAGCTTCCCTGGGAAGCCCAGGTCAACAGCGCCAGATGAACACAGAGTCTTCCAGTCTCCCCCTCACCATTCCCCTCTGCTCTCCACACTTTTCCCTCCCCGTGGATCTGTCTAATAACAGGGTCACCAAGACAGATAAAAGGTGGGACCACAGGGTGTTGGTGGGAAAGGCAGAGAGGAAAAGGTGCAGGAAACAAAGAAGTAATTTTGGAATATGAGATAATCCAAGACAGGGTAGTCTCTAGTGAAAAGAATAGTCACCATATGATTGAAAAGAGGAACGGGGTGGTGGGAAAGCAGTAGGGAAGAGGCACAAAATCCACACAGGCTTGGAGGAAGCCCCGCCTATTCAGATCACAGAACACCAAATCATGGTGCTCTCCGAGTGCCACAGGGACCCGAGGAATTCTTTGCGGAAGCCAACTGGCCATCACATAACCTGCTCTCTGCAACCACCCATGCCTTGCACCCTGCACCTGAGAAGCCAGGTCCAGGTAACGCAAAAACAAAGGTCAGGCCTTGTTACTCAATTAACAGAAGGGCTAGCTGGGCAAGGAAGCCTTCTAAACACTGATGGTTTCCTGGGGGGGAGTCTGAGCTGCATTGAGGCTTTAATTTGGCCTCTATGGACTTTTCCTAACTGTGCAGCACCCGGAAGGAGCATTATCAAGCTCCAGCACCATCTCAGCTTGGGAACTTGTGGCTTGGGTTATCTGTCAAGGGCATTCCTGGTAAACCAGTCCAGTTAGCTTACATGTCTGTTCTGTGTGATCGAGTCTGGTTGTCACCCATTGTACTCGATGAAATTCTAGCAGGCTGTCGTAGAAAGGACATCCAGGGGAAAGAAACAGTTTATTTAATTAAACTAAACATTTGTGGCACCTGGGTGGCTCAGCAGTTGAGTGTCTGCCTTTGGTTTGGGTCCCGGGATCGAGTCCCACATCGGGCTCCCCACAGGGAGCCTGCTTCTCCCTCTGCCTGTGTCTCTGCCTCTCTGTGTGTGTCTCTCATGAATAAATAAAGAAAATCTTTAAAAAAAAAAAAAACCACTGAAAATCTGTTAGGAGCTAAGTTCATACCAGGCATAATTAATAATCATCAAGCCTTAAGTAGATAATAATCATATACACAGCATCTATGTAACACTCAATAACACTATACTGTATCCCTAAAAGCTGTCACTTTTCCTCCACAAATATTATATGAGTTAATTCTGATTATACAGCTTTAAATTAACTTTATACAATGTACTTGGGAATAATAAAACACACTCAGGATGAAAGAATTCCTTGAAAATAAAGAAAATGTACATACTCATGACAACTGACATATCTCCAAAACTTTATTATGTTAAATTCCCATAGTCTGTTCTGCATCATCTAAGATGTACAAAAACTTTTAAAGAAATACACTCTTACAAATGCATTTCCAGTGGTTCGCATTATATTCCAAAAGAGCAATCAGATCCATGCATTTGGCTCCTTGCATTACTTAATGCTTTCCAGGAATTGTTTAATCCAGGAAAGAAGAATATTCAGTTCACTGATGGCTTTGTAGATTCCTTTGTTTCCAAGCTGCAGATAAAGCAGAGAGATAAAGGCAGAAATTTTTCACATTTTAAGAAACAGAGTACTCAAAGACAATGACTTGAAATCCTTACCCCATAAAACGTGCTTTTCATCCTGGTAATCGTTTTCATCTCTCTAGCTGAGGAAGCACAGGAAATCTAATAAATCAACAGAAAACACAGGTTACATTATTGGAGAGGCTCTGATAGTTTTTTTCTATCCATTTGATAAGCATTTACTGAGCAGCTATAATGTCCTGGGCATAAGTGTGCAATGGCAGGTAAATAATAGTTGGTTTCTGTCATCACAGAGCTTATAGTCTCATGACAGAAGCAGGCAATCGATTTAAAAACGAACAAAGAGTTACAAATTACAAACTACAATTAAATCTGTGTTTTGGAAACGCCTAGAGTCTATGATAGGAATTTACAGGAATGACCTATTTTCAACTGGGTGGTCACAGAAGGCTCTCTTTTGAAGAATGACATTTAAACTGAGATCTGAAAAATGAGAAGGAGCCAGTGAAGATAGGAAAGAGAATGCTGGGAGCATGCCCAGGAGAGAATAACTCAGGCAGAGAGGAAGGCGTGCAAAGGCCCTGGGGCAGAAAGACTTAGTGTTTCCCAGAAACTAAAATGAAGGCAACATAGCTAGAGCAATCCAAGCTGGGAGATGTAGGAAGCATGGAAGATGTAGGAACTGACAAAAAAAAAGAATTCTCTTTTTGAAAAATCACCCTGTCTGCTATGTGCATTGCATAGTACAATATCCAGGTGTTGACTGCCAGGAGAAAGGGCCAGGAAATACTAGTTTCTCCAAAAGGAGAAAGAGCAGGTTGACGTTTTAAGAAGATGTCTAGTATCCAGGCCAGGAGAAACCGCCAGTCTCCTTTGTGGAGGTGAATTTCCAGTCCTTACCTGACCACAGAAATCGCTTGAAAACCAAGTGGGAGGACATTAACTTTGTCCTCTATTCACCCACACATTTCCATAGGCTTCAGTAGAAAAAAATGTTTAAAAAAAAAGGTGAAAATACCTAATTTATCTCTTTAGCAGATTTGCAGAAAAGCAAGCCAAAGCCCAAGTGGTTAAGTCACTTGCTGAAGGTGTCACAAGAGGTCCTACCCTAGTGATAAAAGAGTGCTGGGCACATCAACAAAAATAACAATTAAAACTCAGGAAATGGAAGCAGCTAAATGACAAGATTTATCAAAACATGGCCAATGTCAACCAGCAGGTCCCTTGAGGCCAGAACACAAAGAGGAGGAGTGTGGGGAGCATGGGGAGCATGCAGGCTCCTTTCCTTATTAAGAGAAGATAACTGAAATGACTTGACAGTTATATTCTGAAAGCTGTTCCAGGGCATAAAGGTGGTGATGGTGTCATGACTGCCGAACTGGGGACTCTGCTTTCAGGTCAGACCCTGCGTAGGAAGCAAGAGATCCTTCTTTAGAAAGGGGGCTTCCCTGATTAAGCACAGAAGACCTGCAGACACAGAACATTCTGGTAAAGTATAGTTTGCAGGATTCGCAAGCATGGCATTGGACTTCCCTGTGATCAGAAGAGGACATTGCCACCCAGACCAGATCCAATGAGGCCAAAACAATGAGTGACAGGACCAGGACAGAGGTGGCCAATGTCAGAGAGTACAGTCAGAAAAAAATCCATTCATTTATTAAGCAAAAGTTGATGAAGACCTACTGTGTGTCAGGCTTTAGTGCTAGACATTGAGGACATGATGATGAACAAAAGGAGTTAGTAAATAAGAGTTGTGGAGAGAATTCCCAACGAAATATGAGATCGATATAGAAGGTAAAAATCCGGCAGTCCAGGAGCTCTCTTCTTTATCCCAATTCCCTTTCTAGTGATGAGAAAAAAATACTCAGAAGATTGTTGGTGGAAAATAGGAACAGTCAACAGGTATCAGGCTAGCATTATGTAGCAGGCACTAATCTGAAGGCTTCAATTATATGAACCGCACTCGGTCCTCCCAACAATCCTATAAGGTACAAGCTATTGTTACCCTCATTTCACAGATTAGGAAACTGAAGCATGGAAGGTAATAATCATGGTACTTGGAAGAGCTGAGACCCGAACCCAAATATTCAGACTCTGGAGTCTGTACTTAAAACCACTCTATTATTGTGAAGGGAAAAAAAAAAAACCAGCATAACTTGGAAAAGATATTGCAACTGAGCCAGGCTTTTGTTGAAAACATTCAAAATCCAGTTCCAAAGAGAGATTAGTTCAAAGATCTCTGCTCTGCATGGCAGCAGGGAAATGCTAGAAATGGCTTTAAAGGGCTAAAGGCTGATTGGCAGAGAGACAGAGGCAGATTTCAACTCAAAAATGGGTGATGTGATAATTTACAGAAGAAATCTCGTGATTGGTGTGTGTGCACATGCACTTCTTTGTTCATTTGTGTTTTAGACTGGAGCTACAAAAGGAAATTCTAGAAATAACCAAGTCTAGGACCAGTGAAGGTAGTAGCTATGGGAAGAATTCAGAGAAGTCTGCCCATGACTTTATAAATAAAGAGTTTGATTAGATGCTAATTCCTTCTAACCTGAAACTGTCTAATACAAAAATAGTTGGTCCAAATCTTGCAATTGGATGAAAGAGAACTTCATCGAGAGAATCAATACTTGCCTAACCCCCATGGAGAACGAGCACAGTCAGCTTAATTGACTGCAGTATGTGAGGTCTTATAAATACTATTTCAGATGCATTTAAAATAACAGTTGAGAAAAGTATATCAGTGTAGCTCGTTTTGAAAAAACTAAATGTCAGTTCGGCAAAAGTATGGGCTCTAAGACATCAACACAACACTACTGAGACCAGAAAGGTTTATAGGAAACCTAGAAAGGAAATTTTTAATTAGCATAAGAAAGCATAATTAAATTTGTGTCCAAAGAGCTTGCGTGAGGACACCTGGGTGGCTCAGTGGTCGAGCATCTGCCTTCGGCTCAGGTCGTGATCCTGGAGTCCTGGGATCAAGCCCCGCATTGGGCTCCCCACATGGAGCCTGCTTCTCCCTCTGCCTGTGTCTCGCCTCTCTCTCTCTCTCTCTCTCTCTGTGTCTCTCATGAATAAATAAATAAATAAATAAAATCTTTAAAAAAAGAAAACAAAGAGTTTGCATGAAAGGAGAGAAAATGACTAAACTATTAGCCAAATTCATAATCAGACATTCAATTTTAAAAAACAAACGACAGGTAGCCAATCCCAAACAAATATAGATCAGAAGAGTTTACAGGATATTGTCCTATCTCTATAGGCTCCATAACTAACGGAATCAACTGACATGTATTAGTGTATATAATAACCTCATTACATACGCTACAATAATACTAGACCCTTATTCAACATTTCTCCATGTTCTAGTCATAGAAAAAACTAGAGTTTCCAAATACCTTAAATACAAACAGATACTAGAGTAGCATAACTTTACTGCAGATTTTTAAAAATTTTCAGTGTAACTGTTTATCAGAATGAGTCCATGCATGAATGTTAACTGGACTTTTTATGGTGATCATTTCACAATTGATACAAATACCAAATCATTATGTTGCACATATGAAACTAATAGAATGTTATACATCAATTATATGTCAATAAAAAGAGTCAGTCCATGTAACTTAGCACATGGAAGGCTAGAGCTGTGCCCCATAATTTTGATAGAGAAGTTATGTATCACTAACCAAGGAGTGATTTGTCAACAGATTCTATAATATCATTAGAAAATATATTTTTTATCTAAACCAACTACTCAAAACTG
The DNA here is from genome assembly GCF_048164855.1 of Canis lupus baileyi. Classification (NCBI taxonomy): domain Eukaryota; kingdom Metazoa; phylum Chordata; class Mammalia; order Carnivora; family Canidae; genus Canis; species Canis lupus. Next base: position 12,524,634 of record NC_132848.1, read on the forward strand.
GTCTCTTTAAAGAACTGCTATAAACTATACACATTATACAAGTTAACACTAGCACAGTCACTGAAAAGGAATTTGTTGGTTGAGTGAACCACTCCTTTGGTAATTGTTGAGAAAATGTAATTGGAAGAAAATTAGAGTTCTGTGCAATGAAAGCAATAAGAAAAGACACTAAAAATTTTATAGAACTACTATATGCTAGGCACTCTGTTATATTATCTCATTTAATTCTTCCAACAACCACAAAATGAGATTATTGGTATTGTTGAAGACAGGTTTTGGAGTTTGCAACTTCATGAGAGAACAACACAGGGTTGGTCTCATTTCCTACTTCTGGTTTTACCAGTTCAGGCAATTGCAATTTTTTAAAAATTTACCAGGATAAATCATTGGCAATGCTTCATAAGTTGATAAGTTAGTTGCAACTGGGGATCCCTGGGTGGCGCAGCGGTTTGGCACCTGCCTTTGGCCCAGGGCGCGATCCTGGAGACCTGGGATCGAATCCCACATCGGGCTCCCAGTGCCTGGAGCCTGCTTCTCCCTCTGCCTATGTCTCTGCCTCTCTCTCTCTCTCTCTGTGACTATCATAAATAAATAAAAATTTTTTAAAAAGTTAGTTGCAACTGATGATACAAATTACTTATTAAACACACTACAAGAATTTGAGACAGAAATACTGTATTTGCCAAGACTTACCAGACTTGAAAATTAAGTACATACAATAAATGTAAAGAAATATATCTAATTACCATTACTATTCAGGCTTTCAAAATGTTAATTAGGGATCCCTGGGTGGCGCAGCAGTTTGGCGCCTGCCTTTGGCCCAGGGTGCGATCCTGGAGATCCAGGATCGAATCCCACGTCAGGCATGGAGCCTGCTTCTCCCTCTGCCTGTGTCTCTGCCTCTCTCTCTCTCTCACTGTGTGCCTATCATGAATAAATAAAAATTTTAAAAAAATGTTAATTAAAGTAGGTCATGACATGATCTAAAATGAATGGATTTTTTTTCAGTTTCAACTTTGATCACTAGCAATTAGGCAAATTATTTTATTTATTTATGCATAAGAGACATAGAGAGAGAGGGAGGCAGAGACACAGGCAGAGGGAGAAGCAGGCTCCATGCAGGGAGCCTGACGTGGGACTTGATCCCCAGTCTCCAGGATCATGCCCTGGGCTGAAGGAGGTGCTAAACTGCTGAGCCACCGGGGCTGCCTGCATTTTTTTTATATTTACATAAGTCAACTATCCAAGTGCCATTTAGCCAAATTATATGGCTAGCAAAGATTATAAAAATAAAAGTGTTTCCATTAACCATAATTTATTTCCTTTGAACAATTATACCATCTGAATTACCTAAATCAGATTATTTAAAAATATAGTATTTTATTAGGTGCTGCACAATGCCTAGAATGTTACCAAAAACAAAGAGATGACTCTCAAATACAGTGGTATTGGAATTCCACATTGAATGTTCTACCATGAGAATTATTATTGGGTGCTGTTTCTTAGGAGTGGCTCAATAGGATCCCAGTCTTAGTGGACTTACGAAGAATCCCAAAAGGATGGAAGCTTGTAGAAATCAGAAATATTCCTCAAAAATGAAAACTAATTTAAACCCATGAGTTAATAATAACAGTAGGGCAAAATAACAACTCATTGATCACCTTGGAAGACTGTTTAAAAAGTAATTCCTTATATTGAAAACCGGTAAATAAGGAAGAAGAATTAACTACTTGTTCTGCCTTTCTTATATGATAAATTTCTCAGGACAGCCAAGTAGAAAGGGGTAAGTTCTGTTTATGGAATACCCTCACTTATAAATAAAGAAGGTATAATAGAATTTTTAAAGTACCATTTTCAATGGCTTAGGATTACATAGATCTAGACAATAATTAATGACTGCTAAATGATAAACATAGGCACCATATACATATACCTCTGATGAAAAATACACAACACTACATATGAATTGATTCAGCCCAAACATCAAGCCTGAATCTGATCAAGTATCTATGTGTAATTACCAGTGTATGGAAAAATAAAGAAAAAATATTAAATGACTCTACAAAAATTCAATAATCAAAATACAGACTATGAGAAACTTTGTAAGGCAAATGATCCAATATCTTTCACAAGTAAACTATAAAAAGAGTAGAAAAGAAAAACAAAATCTGAAAATTCATCCTCAATAGAACTGTACTACAAGATATGTTAAAGGAAATCCTTCAAAGAAAAGGAAGATGACACCAGAGAGAAACCTGGTTCTACACAAAAGAATGAAGTCTCAAAAATGGCAAAACACAAAGAGTTATAACTAATAAGTTAATAAAAGGTCTAAAATATAATCTTTTTTTTTTTTTTAAATCAACCAAAAAGAAGTCAGAAAGAGAGGAAAATGGAGCAAAGAACAGGCTGGGTAAATAGAAGACAAGTAACTCCAACCATTTAAAAACCCAATCACAAAAAAATAAAAAAGAAAAAAAGAAAATAAAATAAATAAAAACCCAATCACTTAAAAGTAAATGGTCTAAACCTACAAATAAAAAGAGTAGATAAATATACACACAACCTAAATGTGTGATGCCTATAAGAAATCCACTTTAACTAAAAGGCACAAAGAAGTTAAGTGTAAAAGGACAAAGAAAAATATATCATGCTAATACTAATTAAAAGAAAGCTGAAATGGTTCTATTTGTATCAGAAAAAGTGGGTTTCAGAACAGAGTGTTATCAACGACAATAGCATACTTTTTATAAAATTAGGGGTCAATTCATGAAGATAACATTGCAATCACAAAAATTTATGCACCTAATAGCAGAACTTCAAAATACAGGAACTTCTACCATGGATACTGATAGAAGTTCAAGGAGAAACAGAAGAAGCCACAATTCGTGTCAGAGATGTCAATAATTGATAAAATAAGTAGAAAGAAAATCAGCAAAGATATAGAAAAATTGAAGAGCAGTAGCCACTAATGGATCCAGCTGATATTTCTAGAACACCTCACCCAACAGCAAGACATTTGTTCTTTTCAAATACACAAAGAAAGGACATTTACCAAAATTAACCAAATCCTGGGCCATAGAACATAGCTCAACAAATATAAGGAGATTTGAGTCATATAAAGGATGCTCTCTGACCAAAATAAAATCAAATTAGAAATCAAAATCAAAAAGGCATCTGGAACAATCTCCAGAGACACAAACCCTTTGAAATAACCAATGATCAAAGAAGGAATCAAAACGGAAATTAAAAAGTATTTCAAAGTGAGTGAAAATAAAGCACAACATATCAAAGATTGTGGGATGTCACTAAAGTTGTATCAAAAGGGAAATTTATAACACTGAACTCCTACACTGAAAAGATAAAAAACCTCAAGCTAATAACCTCAGCTTCCACCTTAAGAAAACACTGAAAGATCTTGAGTTAGTGACCCAAGCTTTCACCTTAAAAAAAAAAAAAAACTGTAAAAAAAAATAGAGAGTAGATTAAACCCAAATGTAACAGAAAAAAGGAATAATAAATTCAGAATGGAAATCAGTGAAATCAAAACAGAAAATAATAAAGAAAATCAACCTAAAAACCGGTTCTTTGAAAAACCAGTAAAATTGATGAATTTCAATAAAATTTCAGAAAAAAAGGGTGAAGACAAAAAATTCCAATATTCAGAATGAGGCAAGTGACATCATCCTATACTATATAAAATATTTAAAAGATATTAAGGAAATAGCATAAATAATATGATGGCTAAGATTTGGTAGATTTGATGAAATGAATAACATCATTGAAAAACACAAGCTATCAATGCTCACTCAAGGAGAAATCAATAACTTGAATGGCCTTGCATCTATTAAAAAATAGAATATTTAGCTTAAAATCTTCCCATAAAGAAAACTCTAGGCAAAAATGACTTCACTGGACCATTTGCTTTAAAAAAAAATGGCTTCAAAGGACTAATTCTATGCAAATCCTTCCAGAAAATTGAAGAGGAAAGAATATTTTCCAACTTACTCAATGAGACCAACATGATACTATTTCCAAAAATGAGACAAAAGTATCACAAGTCAAGAAAACTACTATTAGAAGTAGTAGTTTAGTACTAATAGTAGAAAACTATTAAAAGACTAACGTCCTCATAAATGTAGATGCAAAAACTATTAACAAAATTTTAGCAAGTTGAACTTAACAATACAAGACAGAGATAACACATTATTACCAGACAGAGTACACCCCAGAAGTGCAAAGTTGGTTTCACTTTGAAAATCAATCAACTTAATTTGTATCAATTGTCTAAAAAATAAAAATCACATGATCACATCAATAGATGCAAAAAGGCATTGGCCTAAATATGAAACCTAAAACTAGAAAAAATTCTAGATGAAAACACAGTAAAAATTCTTTGTGACCTTGTGTTAAATAAAGATTTCTTAAATATGGCACAAAAAAGTATGACTTGTTGAAGAAAAATTGATAAATTGGATATCACCAAAATGTAAACTGTTGGGCACCTAGTTGCCTCAGTTGGTTAAGATTTGCCTTTGGCTCTGGTCAAGATCCCTGGTTCTGAAACCAAGCCCCACATTGGGCTCCCTACTTCTCCCTCCCTCTCTGCCCCCCACCCCGATTGTGCTTGCTCGCTCACTCACTCTCTTGCTCTCTCTCAAATAAATAAAAATAAAATATTTAAGCAAAACATAAAACAACTTCTCTGCAAAAGACACTATTGAAATGATGGGAAGATGACATAGACCAGAGGAAAATATTTGCAAATTATATATCTGAAAAGGATTTGCATGCAGAATATATTTTAAAACACACATAATCCAAACTCAGTAAGAAAATAACCAACTTAATTCTTTTTAACGGGCAAAATATCCAAACAGACACTTTGTCAAAGAAGATACTTTGGAGGCATCCGGGTGGCTCAGTGGTTGAGCCTTTGGCTCAGAGCGTGATCCTGAAGTCCTGGGATCGAGTCCCACATCGGGCTCCCTGCAGGGAGCCTGCTTCTCCCTCTGCCTGTGTTTCTGCCTCTCTCTTTCTCTGTGTCTCTCATGAATAAATAAACAAACAAACAAATAAAGATACTTTGATGGTAAACAGACAAATTAAGAGATGCTCAATTTCAGTAATGAGGAAATGCACGTTGAAAGCACAAGGCGATACCACTACCCTCCAACTGCACTGGCTGGCGTAACATTGACCTTCCCAAGTGATGGCAAGGATACTGAGTAACGAACCGTCACACACTATTGGTGAACACGTAAAATGGCACAACTGCTTTTGAAAACAATTTGCCCATCTTTTACAAAACATATGCCTAACCTACAATCCAACTATTCCATTCCTAGGTATTTACCAGAGAGAAACAAAAACAGCTGTCCAAAGACTTGTACGTGAGTATTCACAACAGCTTTATTTGTAACAGCTAAAAACGGGGGGAAGAAAATAACCAGCAATAGGCGAATAGATACAGAAATTGTAGTAGATCATTACAGTGGAATACTACTGGGCAAGAAAAAAGGCATAAATTATTGGTACACTCGATAACGTGGGTGAATCTCAAAATAATTATGCGGTGAAGAAAAAAAAAGACACAAAAGAGTATGACACATACACCCCTTCCATTAAAGTCTGGAATATGCAAACAACTCTATGGTGACAAAAGGCTGATTGTGGTTCCCTGGAGACAGAGGGACAGGGCCAGAGAGGGAGGGCATCACAAAGGGACACAAAGAAACTTTTGGGGGTGATGAATAGGCTCCTTACCTTAACTGTGGAGATGGCTCCAGAAGTGTGCACGTAAGTCAAAACTACCAAATTATATATTCAGCTCAGTTAAATGTTCAGTTACCTGTGTATCAACTGTATCTCAGTAAATCTGTTAACAGATACATCATAAATACTAAACATACACAAAATATATATGGAAAATGTACATACTACTCATGATTACACTGATGCATGGGACTCATGAAACTTCCGGCAGGTCTAAAGCAACATATCGACCTTCCTCCAAGCTTCTTCCTTCTACACTGTTCATGAACCCCTCCCCCCAGCCCCCAAGTAAGAACCTTAGGCTCATCGCAGACTCCACTGTCTTCTGCAGACTCTTCTTGCCCTTCCCTGTGACACTAGGGCTCCAGCACTGTACTCCAGGCACGTTACTGCAATGCTCTTCCCATTGCTTTTTCTCCCTCGAGCCTAACCCCCCACCTGCACCCCTCCACCCTCACCAAAGAGGTCTTTCTGAAACAGAGTTCTTGATCACACCATGCCCTTCGATGGCTTTGCATGCTCTTCAGGATACAGTCTTTATCCTTGGCCACTGGTATCATGCCTTGCTTGACCAGGCCCTTACCAGCACCTCCTGGTTAAAATCTAACCACCCAGCCTCCTCTTCACATTCCCCAAGCCAATTCCCATTCACACTCGATTTTCCTGAATATGGTGTGTGGTTTCATGCCACCAAGCCTTGATCAAGCTTCTCCCCTGCCATTACTACCCATTACTCCCTGGGAAATTAAACTCAGCCATGGTCTCCTTCAATAACACATCACGCCCTCCACACCCCAAGGCAGATAGAATTAACTACTTCCTTCCTGGTGCTTCTATAGTGACTTCGTCACACGGGAAATTGGGCATCACACATGTCACATTTCATGATTCCTTGGCCTTCTCGGGTTACATCTCTTTGACAGTAAGTGTTCAAGCTCCAGAGAAGCAGGGACCAAACCACACTGGCCTGTCTCACCCAGGAAAATATAGAAGCAGGCCACCCTGCTGCAAGCCAGTTTGGAAAAATTAAAAAAAAAAAAAAGCCAATTTACAAAACTGACTTGTTTCTTTTAACCACTTAGTTTCAGTTGATTGGGTTTCCATTTATTTGTGTTGACAACACCATCTTCAGGAGAGTTCAGTGTTGCATGTTTCACTTCCCTTCTTATTCGGGAGAAGGATATATTCGTAAGAAGAAATCATTCACTGACTAGAGCAGGTGCTCAGTAAATTTACATTAAACAGGTACCAGCTTCTGTTATCAAAAATACACAATTATGATTGGCCAAAAGATCAAATGCGAGCCCAGCACTGATTTCCCTAAAGCGTGTGTCTGAGAAGGCTTTCCAAAGCTCAGGCTAATCCTCTGACTTTTTTTTGAGTCTTCACAGAAGTGGTTGCTATACCCCAGGGCATAAATTCTACAGTTTGTGAGACACACTAACTGGAGCTAGCAATGGTTAGCTTTGGGGAGGGAGAAGAAGGTAAGAAGGGGAGCCCTGAAGGAGCTGGCATTTGGGGAGGTACGCTGGGTGTGTGCTGGGATGCGGCCACTAGGGGGTGCCAGCCACCAGACCCGCTGGAGGGCTGCCCCTCTGCGCCCTTGGGCACCACCCCTTGGGCTGGGTGGCCCATGTCCCTGAAACAAGTGTCTCTATTGGCAGTGTCTTTAATGACAGGGCTCTTCAGGAAAAAAATTAAAATTAAAAATAAAATTTAAAAAAAAAAAACCAACCCTCCAAAACCAAATCAAGGCAAACCAGAGGCCCTAGCTGGTTATATGTCTTCTAAGTGTTTCGTCTAGAACACTGCTTGGTTTTGGTTACAGCTGTCATTGTGTGTTCTCCAGCTATGTGAGCGGAGGAAACCCAACTGATGGGGGAGACAGACACGGCTCTAGGGCCTCGGGTGTCCAGACACACTGCACAGTATCAGGCCAGGATTTGTTCTAGTGCCTCATCGTCCTTAACAACTTCATTTGAAATAACTTTAAATCTAATCGCATGGCTAATGCAATGAACAGCACCTACACAGGGGAACTAGGTCAACACAAAACAAAACAAAAAAATAGAGAGAAACAGAAGGCATTTAAAACACATGACAGGGGCGGCTGGATGGCTCAGCCCATTAAAGCTTGTGTCTTCATCCAGCTCAGGTCCTGGGTGCTGGGATCCAGGCCCCGTTGGTGCTTCCTGTTCAGCAGGGAGTCTGCTTCTCCCTCGGCCTCTGCCCCTCCCCTCTGCTTTGTACTTTCTCTCTCTCTGGCAAACCAACAAAAACAAACAAACAAAACCAGGCTGAAAAGGACCCCTGTCACCAGACCCTGAAATGGGAGCAACCCCCTTGTTCCTTTAGCCTTGCTCTAGCCTTTGGTGACTGCCTACTGTTCATTATTTCCCCGAGTCCTTCAAGGCATAGTCTCTTCCTTTTCAAATTTTTCAGCAGTGAAAATGCTCTTACTGGGGATAATAATACTTAACCAGGTGTGGGGGGGAGGGGAATGAAATGTAAAATTGTATGATGATTCTGCTAAATTAAAGAGACTGTTTATACTATTTCACTGTCTTAATAAGATGAACACAGAGGTCAAGTAGAGAAAAAGCCAGAGAGAAGTGAGTTTCTTTCCCCTGGTTTAGACAAGGGAACTGCCCAGAGCATTCTCTCTCCTTCTACAGAGATACCAGTTTGTAATTCTTATCATTGTGCTTATTTGAATGGAATGCGAGGGTTTATGAACCACCATACAACCCAACTCAAATAAGGACATAAATGCAAACTAACCAAAGAAAAGGAGAATGCAAATGCACTGAAATTTTTCACCTGGCTGACCAGCTCACCCACATAAAATGCCTCTGTGCTATGGTCCACAACTTGAGATCCTGGGCCCTTTTATGCACCACAAGGAAAAGACATCCGAGCTCTTAAGAAATAAAAATCAACCTCCAACTGCTCAGCGTTTAAGTCTCAATGACCATAATACCCCAGAGTAGAGAGCTCGTTCCCATCTGGCAACCCAAGGACTGGCGTCCTCGTCACTGCTCCCTCTGCCTTTGCACCTCTGCAAGGTACAATCACAAGAGGCTGAGAAGGTGTACTTGGAACCCAAACAGGATCACAGAAAAGATTTGCCATTCCCCACAGAGGCAAGTCAACTAATACTGCAGGCATCCTGGCCTAATGGTTCGGGGGTTTTTTGTGTCATTTTTCTGCACTGGTCTCTATGACTGTGGACATTTATAGAGAAATGTGGTCACTTTTACCTTCCTGATTAATTCCCCGTTGCTCCTGGTGACCATGACCGTACTCCAGCATCACATAATTTAAGTACCAAAGAAGACATAGCACCCTTTTTAAAGCTTTGACTAAGACTATGCCTTAAAAAGGACGTAACTATTAAAAAATTGGATAAATAGCTGAGAAAAAAGTAATCTAAAAGCCCTCCTCACCAATATGGGGAAGAAAGAGAGAAGGAGAGAGAGAGAGAGAAAAAAAAAAAGACAGACTAGAATAATGTTTGGCAAGCTTGAGAAATATTGCCTTGAGAAATATTAGGCAATATTTAAATTTATTATTTATTATTTTTATTTAATTTATTATTTATTATTTAATAAATAATAGAGCAGATGGCTTGGGAATCATATATAGAGGGAATGATAAGGAGCTAAATGAACATTGAGGATCGTTCCATGTTATTTTAGATCTTCAGTATGTCTTAGGTGCTGTTCTGTAAGAAATAATAAGCATAGTGGCTTCATGAGTTCTAATGCTTGTTCAGTGCTGGTTCACTGATGATAAACTCTCCATTTGGACCACAAGCCAACAGTTCAAAAGCCTTTTCCTCACCCTTCGATATTGAGAAAGATTCCCACATGCTGGTTTCTAGGTAGGTTTCTGGGCTCAACGTCACCGTATTTGCTGGGCGTACTTACACAACGGCTCAGCTGCTGCCTGAGGCTATGAAGCTCTTCCACAAAACGTATTTCCCTGCAGATCTTTAACTGGAGTTGACCAAAAACATCTTCCATGAAGAAGGACAGAAGCTGCTCTTGGAATCTGCAGTTTTTCTGTAAGTGACACACAAGAAATTGCATAAGGTAAATCCTGAAGAGCTTTTGTGAAATGTCACTGGAACCACCCGCCTGATTATTACTCGACGGCCATCTGGAAGAATTAAAATGCGGGGGAGAAAGCATCAAACAAGTAGAAAACATGAAAAAAAAAGATTTAAAAAAACCCTCTGGCTTACCATAAATAGGTTTTTTGTTTTCTTTCTTAACAATCGTATATTTTTTATGCGGTCTTCCTACAATAAAACAAAGAGAAAGAAGTTTCACCCAGAAGTACACATGTCCTTTAAACCATCATTTGAAGCAGAGTGCCTAGTACTTACTGGAATTGTTGCCTTGAGCCACGCTGCCTTGACGTACAGTGTGTCAACGGCTTGGGACAGTGTCCCCCTTGGGTAGCAACCTTTTGCGGAGGAAGACTGCTTGTGCTTGGCAATGGCAAGAGACAGAGTGGCAAACAGCACCCCAGACCTCAAAATACAGTTCACCTGCATTTCCCTCCACCCCACTCTGGGCTCGTGTCACTGGTGGCAGCCAGAGAGTCTCTTGTGCTGGTTAGATGATCGGATAACCTACTTACTTGAGCTCTCAAGGCCACCTCTCCAATGAGATGCTGTGATAGATAACTTACAGTTTATATAGAGGAAGATCACTTTGGTTGTTCTATTTTTTTAGAGTTTGCTTCATAACCAAAACAGCTCTGACCACACCGTCTGTGACATTAAGAAAAAGCTCCAGCTTACTGGTAAAGTTGGGGCCCTGTATTCAAAAAAAGTCAGAACTTCAGTTGCATACCACAACAGATTCCTTATTTTAAAACTCATGCCAACCCAGTAAAAGAAACTAATCTCCAGGAGGCAGTGTGACTATTTCTAAATTCCCATATGGAAAAAAAAAAATCTCTTTTCTAACCAATATCCACCCCCCAAATTAACCAAAGGTAGAATGGACAGCCCTGGGAAACCTGCTCATGATCTCATACGAGTTTTACACTTCTCCCTTGCCAAGCCCTTCACCTGGCTCTCCTTCATGGGCCACCATTCTTCAGCCAGCACAAGACCCAAGGGAAGACTTTTGCAATTTTTCTCAAGATTCTTTCCAGTTCAGAAATTATAACTCCCGTAACATATTCAAGATTTGTTTGGCACAGGACCTGGGATTAAGGCCCACAGTTTAGTAGATTCTCTATCATCTCTGTCCAAAAGGACCACCCAGACTCCCCCTCTAGCTCTAGACTTTGAGTCGCGTGCACATTTCTTGAGGAAAGAGACCCCAACGTTCCATCTCTGAATCCTCAGCACCTACCCTGGCTCCTCATCTAAAAAAGCATATCCAAATACTTCCCTTTCCACATCATGAAATGCTACTGTAACTGTGTTGTGTTTTAATTTATCCTGTCAACAAATTTCTGTCAAGAATCTGCCTAGACAAAGACCAGTGCTAGATACTAAAGGGCTATGCTCCATGGAGTCCTGTCCTAAGTTCTGTCCGAGTTCTTCTTATGGTGGGTGTGGTTCATTTGAAGAAGCAGCCCCAAGAAGTGGACGTAGCCCAGAATCATATAATGAGAAGCAGAGGCAGGCACACCAAAGCCTAGCACACAGGGAGTCAACGTAGTACCTGGGTGAAGCAATACTAGGAGTCTGCTCATGAGCAAGCGATTCCTCAGAGCTAGGCAGTCAATAAGAGGCATCAAAATCCAGGACTAACGTCTACATCAAGACAACCAGGCTAGCAAAGGGGCAAGGAGAGAGTATGAGTGAAAGGTCCAAACACTGGAAATATTTTTTGCTTTTTCAGAAATGGACGCATTCCTGGAAAGCCACAAACTACCAAAACTGGAACAGGAAGAAATAGAAAACCTGAACAGGCCAATAACCAGGGAGGAAATTGAAGCAGTCATCAAAAACCTCCCAAGACACAAGAGTCCAGGGCCAGATGGCTTCCCAGGGGAATTCTATCAAACGTTTAAAGAAGAAATCATACCTATTCTCCTAAAGCTGTTTGGAAAGATAGAAAGAGATGGAGTACTTCCAAATTCGTTCTATGAGGCCAGCATCACCTTAATTCCAAAACCAGACAAAGACCCCACCAAAAAGGAGAATTACAGACCAATATCCCTGATGAACATGGATGCAAAAATTCTCAACAAGATACTGGCCAATAGGATCCAACAGTACATTAAAAAAATGATTCACCATGACCAAGTAGGATTTATCCCTGGGACACAAGGCTGGTTCAACACCCGTAAAACAATCAATGTGATTCATCATATCAGCAAGAGAAAAACCAAGAACCATATGATCCTCTCATTGGATGCAGAGAAAGCATTTGACAAAATACAGCATCCATTCCTGATCAAAACTCTTCAGAGTGTAGGGATAGAGGGAACATTCCTCGACATCTTAAAAGCCATCTATGAAAAGCCCACAGCAAATATCATTCTCAATGGGGAAGCACTGGGAGCCTTTCCCCTAAGATCAGGAACAAGACAGGGATGTCCACTCTCACCACTGCTGTTCAACATAGTACTGGAAGTCCTAGCCTCAGCAATCAGACAACAAAAAGACATTAAAGGCATTCAAATTGGCAAAGAAGAAGTCAAACTCTCCCTCTTCGCCGATGGCATGATACTCTACATAGAAAACCCAAAAGTCTCCACCCCAAGATTGCTAGAACTCATACAGCAATTCGGTAGCGTGGCAGGATACAAAATCAATGCCCAGAAGTCAGTGGCATTTCTATACACTAACAATGAGACTGAAGAAAGAGAAATTAAGGAGTCAATCCCATTTACAATTGCACCCAAAAGCATAAGATACCTAGGAATAAAGTGAGTAGATCTGAAAGAGCCGGAGGCTCATCTCCACAGGACCACCTCTGCTGATAAAGACACACCCTCTGAAGCGAGAGGAGAGCTATTCCACAAAGAGCTACAGCAGAAGACAGCTGGTTGGGAGTGCAAAGGGGAGTTCCTGAAATTTTATAAAAATTCAGGAAAAAGGAGGAATTATTTTTAGCTGGGAGTAGCTTAAGCTTTAAGTTTGAACTGAGACGTGAAGTACCCGAAGGTTGTTGGGTTTTGGTTTTTTGTTTTTGCTTTTGAGCTGAGTAATGCCGATTATTCCAAATTCCTTTCTACAAAAGAATGTGAACACTAGGGGTCAAAAGCCCAAATGCCTTCAGAGGGTGGGAGATTAAGATGAACACTCTGGGTGGGTGGATATAGGACAATTGAATCTAAATTGCTTATTTTGCCACCAAGTCTAAAATCTGCCTAATTGTATAGCCTATTAACACACTGTGTGGGTGCTCTGAAAGGACCACACAAAACACCTCCAGGAGCTGTACACTGCCTTGGGCAGCTAATTTGAGGTCCCTGCTGTATACCAACAAAACATAAGTGTGACTCAAATTGCTGATATTGATAAATGAAGTCAACGTGTGTTCTATTTTTTAACTCCTGCTAGTTGCATTTACATAAATATCTTCTGTCTCTCAAACTGTCATGACCCAAGGAAGATCATACACGTCCCAAGGGTGCCTCTGCTTTGGTTTACAACTGACTCAAGAAAACTAGTCATTTCCTTATGACTGAAAACTATATCACCCTATTGATCATAATCATCCTACACCTTAGTTGACAGATTTGCCTCATTAGGGCCCTTCATACAGTCTGACCTCAAAAGATGAATAATGATTAATGTAAAAGATATTTAAAATACACGTCCAAAAGACAATTCCAAAAGAGGGTTCCCAAAGTGTCCCAAATAACAGAAGAACCATTAGAAAAGTACATAATGCCCTTGGGGCACCAGTTTGAAACAAAGTCTCCGCTCATCTGGATGTATTTTTATTATATCACTTTCACAAGTTCCTTATACAGAACTTTATAAAAATGGCTATTAATTACAAGGAAATTTGGTTTTGAAACTCAGATCTCACTACGCTGCTAGTTGTATAGCCGTGGGAAAGTTACTAATCCTCTCTGAGCTTCAGTTTTTGTCATCATTAAACAGTACAATAATCAGAGGGCTTTTATGAGCAACAAATAAGGTAATATAAGTAAAATGCTTGGCACAATGGCAGCTACAGATGCACTCTGGAAATAGTTACTATTGCATTATTATTTTTCAAATAACAAATGTGTCTCAGTCTGTCCAGGCACTATATCAAAATACGACTGACTGGATAGCTTAGAAGCAATAGCAATTTATTTCTCACAGGTCTGAAGGTTAGGAAATCTAAGATCCACATGTCAGTATGGTCACTATCTGGTGAAGACACTCTTCTGGGTTGTAGACAGCCAACCTCTCACTGTGTCCTTGTGTGGCAGAAGGGATCTCTCTGGATCCTCCTTTATAAAGGCAACAATCCCATTCATGAGGACTCTGCTCTCATGACCTAAACATCTCTCAAAGGCCCCACCTAAGACCATCACCTTGGGGTTTAGGTTTCAACATATGAATCTGAGGAGGGGGAGTTACGAACATTCAGACCACAGCAAAATGCATGTGCAATACTCTGAATAATGTTAAAGTTTATCACAAGCTTTCAGAGGTTGGAGAAATGGTTGAAGGAAGTGAGAAAACTGAGAGATGATCAATCATCTGACAATATTTTGAAGAGCATGTGGGCATGAGGAATTCAGTTTACCCCACACCCATCCAGAAAGCAGACTAAGATGTTAAGTGGATATTTTATGGGCTGTCACTCCTACATAACGTTCAGGAGAACATTAAAACAATTGATCTGCCCAAAGCGCACTTGGCTACCCCAATTCCCAAATGCCGCCAAGGCAGCCATTTCCCTTAAAATTCAGTTTCACCCCCACACGTCCAAAAGGATGCTAGCTGCTGTCTTTGATGGTCAGGCATACCCAATGAGCAAAATGAGTCTCATGCAGAGAATTACAGCTCACTTGGAGATCTCTGTGATGCAACTTTGTTTGTGCTCTTCTGTAGGAGTTAAAAAAAGAAAACTCAGTTGGGATTCCTAAATTCCTAAATTCCTAATTGCTAAACCACTTCATTGACTCTAAGAGACATCTGTAGTTTGGTTCCTCCCCACACACATTTTAATATCTCTGAAATCACCAACTGTTTTATGATCCATAAAGTCTTATAATTACATCCCCAAGTTAGGCCCTGGGACAGTAGTCCCTTCCAATCTTGTCCCTACTTGGAACTGTGTGCAGGGCTGTTACTACATGTGTGAGTCTAACTGCTGTTCAAACATTTTAGAAAGATTGCACTGTGATTCAGCAATGAAATAAAAGTTAATTTATTAACTGTTCACAGGCACAGAACAGCAGTGGGATGCAAATCTGCTATTAGAGAAGCAAATATCTATCTTTGGAAGAATGACCAAAATTACATATTATCTTGCGAGGCAACAACCCAGTGCTAAATATTAAGAAAGCAGAGACTGATGAGTCACTGAACTCTACCTCTGAAACTGATAATACACTAGATGTTAATTAGTTGAATTTAAATAAAAATAAATAAATAAAAAGAGGTCATTTTTATATCCCCCAGAAAATAAAATGTTATTTAATGATTCAAAATATTTTCTCAATGATGCCCTCGTGTCCTCAATGCAAATGCAGCCTTTTAATAAGCTTTACTTAATAAATACAACTCCTGGGGTTTGAGAAAGCTCATCTAGCGGTTGCATGCATAATTTATTTCCCAGGGCATGGCTAACATAGACTCAAAATTGCCCCTCTCTGTCAGACAATTCCACCCAAGAAACATGTTTGTCTCATGTTTACATCATCATAGGGATGGGTGAGAACAGGTTAAGAAGGAATGAAGAGGGGCAGCCCAGGCGGCTCAGTGGTTTAGCGCCACCTTCAGCCCAGGGCCAAATCCTGGAGACCTGGGATTGAGTCCGACGTCGGGCTCCCTGCATGGAGCCTGCTTCTCCCTCTGCCTGTGTCTCTGCCTCTCTCTCTGTCTGTGTCTCTCATGAATAAATAAATAAAATCTTAAAAAAAAAAAAAAGAAGAAGAAGGAATGAAGAGGACTGCAAATGGTCTGGATGGGGAAGAAAGGGGATATAGGAACTGGACTCATGAAACAAGTATGAAGAGGAAAAGTGCACAAAAATCCTGAGAATCTCAGCCTGTGTTCCCTGCCCTGTGATAGGTGGCTTGTACTCTATATGTTTTCCCCCTGCATCGTTAATTCATTCAGTCACCAAATATTTTTTGAGTGCTTATTATCTCCCAGGCTTACTGGGGCTTAGGGTACACCAATAAACAAAACAAAAAAATCACTGACTTCATGTCATATTCTAGTGGTAGTGAAGGAGGGAGAGGAGAGAAACTAGGTAAACACTATGAGTATAACTTATGCAAGTTATAAATGAGTTATATACCATTGGAGAATCATAGTTGCTTTAGAGAAAATAGAAGAGAATAAGGGGGATGTTGGTGCTCAGATGGGGATGGGTTGTTAGCAGGATGATCACAGAAGGCTCTGTGGAAAGGTAACATTTAAACAACAGTAGAATGAAGTAAAGGAGTAAGTAAGTCATGGGGATACCTATTCAGTCAAAAGTCACAGTCAATGCAAAGACCTTAGGGAAGGCGCCTGCTTAGTGTGTTCAGTACAGCTGGGAGGCCTGTGTGATCAAACAAGAGCAAGTGAGGAGGGAGGAAAATGTGACATCAAAGAGGAAATGTGGACGCAAGTCACAGCCTTTAAAGCTATTACTGGGACTTCAGCTTCCACTCTTGGCCATTTGGGAGATTGGCGCAAAGGAGCTATATCATCAGACTTAGGTTCTTTGAAAAGAAAACAGGAAAAAAAAAAGAAAACAGGACCCAAATATCCATGAATGAATGGATGGATAAACCAGGTGTAATATGTCCATACAATGGAATGTTAGTCATAGGAAGGAATAACGCACTGACAAGCTACAGAATGGATAAACTTGAAAATAATATGCTACATAAAAGACCCTGAACACAAAGGGTTGCATATTGTGTGATTTCGCTTCTATGAGATATCGAGGATGGGTAAGTAGATGGAGACAGAAAACAGCTTGATTGTTGCCAGGGCTGAGAGATGAGGAAGAGGGAGTAACTGCTGGGTTCCCATGGGGAGTGTTGAAAATATTTTGGAGCCCGATAGAAGCAGTGATTGCACAACATTATGAATGTACTCAATGCCAATGAACTGATTGTTTTCAAGTGGTTAATTTTATATAATGTGACTTTCACCTCAATAAAAGAAAAGAAGGAAAGGAGAGGAGAGGAGAGGAGAGGAGAGGAGAGGAGAGGAGAGGAGAGGAGAGGAGAGGAGAGGAGAGGAGAGGAGAGGAGAGGAGAGAGGAGGAGAGAAAGAGAAGCAAGGAGAGCCTAGCCGCTGATGCAGCAGGAGGGAAAGAAGCCTCCGCTGAGTCATAGCTACACCAAGCCTTATCTGAAGTCATGGTCCTTCCTCTCTTGTTCAATCCAGAAGAGAATTATTTTTTAACTATATTGCAAATGCCAACATATTAGTAGCTCTAGAAAAACATTTTTAAGAGGAAGAGAATCCTACCTCATCCAATTTTTAAAATGTATTTAGATCCATTTGAATGCTTTCTTGAGAGGTGAGATCATGGGACACCCGGGTGGCTCAATGGTTGGGCGTCTGCCTGTGGCTCAGGGCATGATCCCACGGCGCCGGGAACAAGTCCCGCGTGGGGCTTCCTGCATGGAACCTACTTCTCCCTCTGCCTCTGTCTCTGCCTCTCTCTGTGTGTCTGTCATGGATGAATAAATAAAATCTTTAAAAAAAAAAAAAAAAGAGGTGAAATCAAGCCCTGCCTACTCGCTTTCCTGCTGATCCTAGATTCATGGAATTAAGAGAGACCTTGACTGTTGTGCTGACAACTTAATATTCCACAGGCTGATTGGGAAGAGAACACTTTCATATCCTGAAATATAGGCAACAGCTAAATACTTCTCATTATATTTGAGAACGTAGGTAGTTTTAGAACATCTGGTATTGCTCCATTTTACAGAACTCGAGGAAGTTTAATCACATGCCCAAACGACCCTTCGATCAAAGAGGCAGGGATTCCCTTCACATTCAGGAATCCCCCAAACCCACGTGCTTCCCACTCCCTGTGCAGCCTCCCACCACACTGGAGAACAGGACACAAGGAATGTCCGAGGTTGTGACGGACACTACAGACAACAAGAGATGGGACCGTGACCTAAGGGAAAAGGAACAAGAAGAAAAACACATAAAGAAGAGTAAAACAATTGTTTGTGGTATTTTACAGGCCTTGCATATACTTGATAAAAATATCTAACTTCATATTCCTTTACTTGTTCTTCCCAACACTATATAAAAAGTGAAGATCTTTTTTTTTTTTCCAGTTTGCAGGTGGGAGAACTGAGATGGAAAGAGGTAAAATGACTTCCTCGAAGACACAGAGCCAGGAAGGAGCAAACCTAGGCTTGACCCATGCCTTCGAAACACAAACTAATGGTATTTCCACTGGACCACTTTGCCTCCGGGCTTATAAGTACATGGGATTTATGTAGGACCCCAAGGTCTTCTGATGAGAAGCATAAAAATAAACCTACTATTAAAAAATTACTATACATTCCAATAGCTATTTTTTTAGTATCAATCTTCTTTGTAGCTCTGTAGGTTCGGGGCTAACTTAGCATTTGTAGGTTTGACACACTGGTATCAGACGTACTGGCCATTCATTCTCTGGCAATGAAAGGCACATCTTCCATAAATACTGCAAAGACTATGATACCCTAACCATGATTTAAAAAATAAAAAATAAAAAGAATATAATAACCCACCACAATGGGTGACAGAAAGCAGACCTCTGCTGCTGTCCCCTTCCCTGAGCTCAGCAAGGAGAGATGGGAGGCACAGATCCAGTCATCCTCTAAAGTTTTGTGAAATCACATAAAAATATAGCCTCCCCACCTCATTTTCTAAGTGCGTTGAAAATAAGGTTTGCAGTAATAACAGCAAGAATGGAGACAGAATTCAGAAATCGTGATTGTGAGAGGCCTAGAAATAGATGTACCTTTTCTGTGAAAATGGACTAACCATTGGTCTGTGCCTTCAGCTTTGGGGGCCTGCGGCACTGCGCACAAACACCTGCTAGACTTCGCTCAGACGGAGCACTGCATTTGAACGTGAACTTGCAGACTTAGCAACACGATTTCCCCCTTAAGGACTCCCCCTCACATTCAGGGTAAAAGCCGAAGTCCTTTCAATGGCCTAAGGGGCTAACTCGCCAGTCCCCTCGCCTCTCTGGCCTCTTCTCCTCCTGCTGTCCGCTTGCTCTCCTCATCTGGCCACAACACCTCCTTGTTGCTCTTTCGACTCACCAGGGACACCCTTGTCTCAAGGTCTTCGTACTTGCTGTTCCCTCTGCTCAAGATGCTTTTCCCCCAGACATCTGCGTGGCCAGTTCTTTCCAATCTTTCAAAACTTTGCTCAAATATCATTTTATCAACAAGGCTTTCCCAGGATATCTGGGCTGAATGTTGTCCCTCCCCCCCCCAAAAAAAACCCTCCTATGCTGAAATCCTAACCCCCACTATGCTAGAATGTGATTGCATCTGGAGAAAGGTCTTCAAAGACGTAATCTAGTTAAAGTGAAGTCCTCTGGGTAGGCCCCAGTCCAATACAACTGGTGTCTTCCTAAGAAGAGGGCGATTAAGACCCAGACATCCACAGAGGGAAGGTGGCCAGCTGCAAGCCGAGGAGGAAGGCCTGAGGAAAAACCAGCCCTCCTGACACCTTGGTGTCAGGCTCTCAGCCTCCAGGATTAGGGAAAAAATAAATCTCTGTTGTTGAAGCCCCCCAGCCTCAGTGCTTTCTTATGGCAGCACTTAGCAAAGTAAAACACGACCGTAATAGAGTTAACCCCACTCCCTTTCCCTTTTTTTTTTTTTTGAAGCCCTTATCATTATCTAACTCATGATATATTTTACTTATGCATTCTGTTTACTGTCTCCCTTCACTAAAATCTATATTCTATCAGGGCAGGGATTTTTGTCTGCGTGTTTATCGCTATTACACCTATTCTAAACAGTGACTGGCACACAGTATATGTTCAATAAACAGTGTTGGATTACTGGATACACCCCAACACAATCGCCACCCAATGCCCTGAGAGGGAAGGAAAGACCAAAGGGTGGTCAGGGATCAGAGGAAGAAATTTGGGTGCTGACACAATAAACTCTGCTAAGCAGGGCCTCTCAAGTGTTTCTTCTTGACCCACTTCTGAGCTCTGCTGGGCAGCCACAAGCAGCTCTTTATCATCTAATGTTGCCTGGAAGGTCTGCAGAGCCCACAGTGGGCATCTCCTCCACTGCTTTCTGTACTGTTTCCTGTCTTTCTTCTGCATTTCAAACCCAACCAGAAGTGTTTAGACAGATCAGACAAGCTGACCGGCTGGGCTTAAAGGGGACCTCTCCTGCAGCTCTGTGTTCAGTGATGCTGGCTCCTCCTTTTTGTTCTTGTATCTTTTCTCATTACTTTCTACACAACAGCTCTTCACTTTTCTGCAGTTAAACACATGTGTGTTGTTTGTTTTGCAAGTACTCTCTGATGGCAAGAATCAGCTAGTAAGAGGTCTCTTAGTAAGAGGTCTCTTATCCTTCCCATAAACTTGCTTTGGGGCTAATGTCTTCCAAGGTTCTGCTCTGAATTAGTGTGTTCATTTATTCTTTATATATTGCATATATATTGTGTTTTAAAAGAATAATATATATATATATATATTTAATTCAACTCAGAAAATTCTACTTCCAACCAGCCATGATGGAGTGATTTCATTCTTACATGAGGGTAGGTGTTACTCTCCTTATTTTAAGAATGAGGAACATGCAGTTCAAAGACTGTGGAGACAGTGAAGAGCAGATTACACATGCTCTAGGGACATGCCCCAGTCCATTAGAACCACCCTCTGGAGACAAAAGCGTGGAGACTTTGACAAAACCATGGATGGAGAACTCAGATAATTCTATCATGGCTTTAAATCAGGTGTTCTCCAGCAGCCTTTGCTTGTCAGAGGTTATCAACAGAGAGGGCCAGGTAGGCCATGGGCGGGTCTCCTACAGTGTGGATGTTCTCCAGGAGGTGACATCTCTTGTCTGGCTGTGTCAGAAACTATTGAGTTGGTTTGGATTTAGCTTTTGAATGGATTTTACTCCATACCATCAGCAACATCACATTTCCCATAATTCTTATGAGGCATTTGGTGGTGGGAAGTGTTAGCAGATGTCAGCTGCCCAAACTCAAAAAGGACAAAGTTAGAGTACAGAGCGTTGAGGCAGTTGTCTTATCAGTTCATATTAGGTTAGGGGCCAAGGCATGGAGTGAGCCAAAATCCTATTAATTCACAAAGTTCCCTTTTCATGAGTCCAAACACTGGGCCTCTGGCTTTCCCCTGATGACTCTGTCCCCTTTCTGGTCTCTAACCCTTTGCTTATCCAAATCCTTAGGCCCAGAATGCCGTTCAGTTCTTTTTTTTTTAAGATTTTATTTATTTATTCATGAGAGACATAGAGAGAGAGAGAGAGAGAGAGAGAGAGGCAGAGACACTGGCAGAAGGAGAAGCAGGCTCCATGCAGGGAGCCCGACGTGGGACTCGATCCCAGGTCTCCAGGATCACGCCCTGGGCTGAAGGCGGCGCTAAACCGCTGAACCACTGGGGCTGCCCTGCTGTTCAGTTTTTTATGCATCTATCCACCAAATATTTACCAAGCCCCTGTTAGGTGCCAGGCATTTTTAGGTCCTAAAACACAAAGACAAACAATATTTTCTATACTTGAGAAGCTCCTAAAATAGACACATAACAAATAATTAATATGCAGCATGATAAATGCTAAAAGAGAGTTATACATTTATGCCTTGAGGCTCCTGAAGATGGAACAATTAACTATGCTAGGTTGCGAAGGGGAAGTTTCACAGAGGAGACCACATTTGAACCTGCTGAAATTTTTCTTATCCTTCAAAAAAATCTGCTCAAATGCAACTCTGGTGACATCAACAGTGACAACTGTCACCTTGTTGGTGCCTCTCCCATAAGCACATTTCAGTCCACTTGTGCCCGGACAGTTGTTTGCTCATCATCTTCCTCATGAGACTACCAGCTTCTTGAGGACAGCATCCAAATTATAGCCAAACCTTCTACTTTCATAGCCCCTAGTGCAGCATCTTGCTACTCTATGATCTAAATGGTTGCTTACTGACCTGAATTGAATTGAAATTCCTAAGATGTTATTGAGTCAAGCAACAACGTAAGAATCATAAAGTTCCTGGGCAACCAGTGTGCCTAAAAACAGCCCCTGAGGTCATGGCAAGTGGAAAATAACATAGATGGAACAAGAGCTCGACAGGGCATCCCGCAGCATGCAGGTTTCACAGACAAACAGCACCCACCGGTAAGGGCACGACAGATCAATTTCTAGATGCTATTGAGGTTCTTCTGCACACGTATTGCTAAAGTGAGATACAGAATGCAGAGAATGACCCAGACAGTTAAACCCCATAGAAATAAGGAGAGACCGTGACTAAAAGAAGCATGTAGGGTCATCTTGAATGTCCTGAAGCAAGATAAGAGGAGAAAGAAGGGCCACACACAAGAGAGGCAACCAAAACACAAGGCTGAGAGCAGTCAAAATTATTCAAGTGTAATAATTCTCCCATCCTCTAGCTGGTGTCATAGCCCAACTTAAAGATCCTCTTGTTTGTCCTGCATGAAAGCAACAGGGTAGAGAAGAGAGCCTCCAGGGGACCAAGAGCATTCTTGGGCCAGAGGGAAGAAGAGAGCGCATTAGTCCCTGCATGTTGACCTAAATGCCTCTACTCCCCCGTAGAGAAATCTGTTGGATTTTTTAATTAAAGAAAGTGCTTGATTTTAGAAACCAAAATTCTATTGTTTCTGATTTTGCTTTACTGCAGGGTCAAATTTTACACATGACTCAGATATGCCAAAAACTGACTTCTTTATTGTGCATAAAAGATATCTAAGTTAACAGACTTCATCCTGCTGCTATGTGGGCGTTGTGGAGAGAGTCAAGAGAAAAAGGGAATATATAGATCAGAATCCCAGCAGAAAACATATGATACACTCAAACTGGGTAACAGAGAAGAGTTTAATAAGAGATTGATTTTTTTTTTAAGATGTAGAGTTTAAGGGACCCCATGAAGCAGTGCAATGCCCTGAAGCTAACAATAGCTGGAAGCCAATGAGGAAACAGTGCTGAGAACAATTTCTAAAACCAGTAAAGAAAACTATGTGGAAGAGGGCCGTCTGTGAGGAGCTGAGGCTTTTAGTAGAACTATAACACCAACCTGCAAAGCAATCTGGCAAGAAGCTTCCAGAGGAATAAGTATTCTGACCTTATTCACTTCCTTCAATCTCCTGCTAACTTTTCCCACTTGCCAATACAATCGAAAGACAGAGAATAAACACATATATGAGGCATTTCATATATATCAGACTCTCTGGGCACCAACTAGAGTGGAAAAGAACAGAGGATGGATCTGGAGGGCCAGATGGCACAAGCCATCCCTTTTGTCTTCAACATCCACTCTTGGATTTGTTCAGGTGAAAAATGTCTCCTGTGTCTCCAACACAGGTAACACTTAGAATCTCATCAACTACTATATCATTACAGAATAATATCAATGCGATCATATTCCCACCTGAAAACTAGAATAACCTCTACAAATGATCTTCCTATAAAAGGTGGAGGGAAGGGGCAGCCCCGGTGGCACAGCGGTTTAGCGCCGCCTGCAGCCTGGGGTGTGATCCTGGAGACCTGGGATCAAGCCCCACATCAGGCTCCCTGCGTGGAGTCTGCTTCTCCCTCTGCCTGTGTCTCTGCCTCTCTGCCTGCCTCTCTCTCTCTGCCTCTGAATAAATAGAAAATTTTTTTAAAAATTAAAAAAATAAATCAATAAATCTTAAAATAAAATTAAAAAATAAAAATTTCCTTTAAAAAAAAAAGGTGGAGGGAAGGGAAAAGGAGAAAAAAGACAAATAACTCATTAATAGAAACCTTATCTGCTATAGTTCCTATTTTTATAGCTGTTCACATGACCTAAATTAATAATTAGGAACTCCTCCTTCCACCACTCATTCCATTTTCCCTATTCCCTCTGCCTACACCTCATTGGACAGGGTCCTTCACCTGGTCAAGTGACCTACACCCTCATTCCTATAGAAATGGAGTTCTTGATGATCCTGTCTTTTTCAATTGATGTAGTTCTCCATGGACAAAACTATTGAGTGAATAGACAAGACAATTCAGTCCATGCCCATAGTCCAGTTACAGTTTACCCAGCCCTCATGATGTAGCAGCGATAGGATTTTCTCTTGGTGATTAGGATCCATCGTCCCAGTCCTCTGCGTCTTTTTTTTTTTAAACAATAAACAGTCCTTGAAAGTATATATGTATATGTGTGTAAATTATTATTATTATTATTATTATTATTATTATTGAGAAAGAACAAGCAGAGGGGGAAGAGAAGCAGAGGGAAAGAAAGAATCGTAAGCAGGCTTCATGCCCAGCATGTAGCCTGATGTAGGGCTCAATCTCACAACTGAGATCGTAAACCTGAGCTGAAATCAAGATCAGATGCTTAACTGACTGAGCCACTCAAGCGCCTTGAAAGTATATTTTAAAGATAAAGTCACTATAGCTGTGGTTGCCTGCGAGATGATAGGACCTCAGATTTCAACTCTTGGTATCACTATTTCTCATCTGATATATATCTTGACTCAAATCTTAAAATCCTGACCTCTTTTCAGAACAAAAATCATCTGTCTGTCCTTACTCATATGAAGCACTGCATGCTAGGGAAGAATCTAATATAAATGAAGAACCAGAAGAAAAACTAGCAGATCGCTTTTTCTCTTAGTGAATCTGACCTATGTGTGGCCCTTATTTCCCAGGCAACCCAAACCAAGTGTCACAGAAATAGTCACACATCAGTTTTCTCTGGCTCCACTCCCACCCACTCCAGTGCAATCATCACCTCCTCCCTAAAATGTGGTGCTGGACTTGCCTCTAGTCTCACCCCTCCTAGACTTACTCTCCACCCAACCCCAAAGTGATCTTTTTAGAACAGGAATCATAGCCAGTTTTTCCCACACTCAAAACACTCCAGTGGCTTTTCCTCAGTCCTAAATGTTGGTTGGTGTCTCTGGGGGCCTATGTCTCATGCAACCTCACGGATTAGTCTTCATGAACACCTGAGTGCTGCCATCTGCTACTGGGGGAGGAGACACCGGAGGCCTCTGCCAAGGCCAAGAGTAAGAGTAGTGTAAATAGTGCCAGCCAATGCTGCCCTCTGCCACTGCTGCAAGGAATTGCTATAGCGGGTACCAATGATTCTGTAAAGACTCCCTCCCTGTGAGGAATTTGGACTATCTCCCATGGCTGCAAAATTTGCCAGCACTGCCCTTCAGAATTGAAGAAGATCCTGATACTTTATACTTTACGTTCATTAGCATCCAGAATTTTTAAAATCTCTTCATTTCAGACTCCTTGGCCTAGATGGAAGCGTTCATGAATCCAATTCTGAGGATATTCCATTTATGGCTCAATTTCTAGAAGACTGGTCAAAAATAATTACAATCCCAAATTTCGCTAAGTTTTACACTGAGATTCTTTTGGAAGAAGAGAAGAAAGAGTCCTAAACCCCAGTTTATCCCTGAAACAATTATATTTCTATTATCTATGAAGCTTAGCTTTGGTGCCTCTCAGCATTTGGAACCCATACCCAAAAGTATTAGCTCCACTTTACCCAGGAGCAAATCTAAAATTTACATATGCACTCACCTGTCACCACTAGGCTTGGCCTAATCCTGCAGGAACTTGACAACCAACTGGCACGTGACCTGTACAATAAACCTGGGCTTCCTGACTTTTCAGAGAATGAAACACCGTAAACAGTTGACCACTGACCCACTGACCTCTCCTAACCACTGACTTTCACTTTCTGTGGAAAGACCTACACATTCCTCAGTGCTGGTGTCTCCTGTCCATTCTTCTAGATAGAACTAGTCCATCTATCTCTATTGCTTTTCCCTTCTCTGCACAAATTTCAAAGACTCCCCCAAACTCAGTCCTCTTCCCCTTTACTGTATTTCCTGACTTGCAGGAAAACTGAAGAATGCCCTCCTTAATAGATTCAAGCTAGAGCTAGAGTAAGCAAATAGGAATGATTACATGATGATGATGATGATGATGGTGATGGTGATGGTGATGATGGTAATGACGATGATGATAGTAAAGGGAAACAAGTCACAAAGCCACAAGATGTAGGGTATCAAAGTATTTATTGAGGTCAAATAAACATAGCTCCATAATTATTGTCATAAATATAAATACTGACTTTATACTTAAGTAGCAATACCATAACGCTTCTATAAATAAATCTATATATTAAAATGACATAAATAAAATGTGTACTTACAATAATAAATAAATTCATAAATATAAATTATTGGTTTTGGAAATGAGGTTATTTAGGAAATGGGAAGTAATATGGTTTATAGGAATAGACAATTGCTTTTAAAAAATAAATTTCTGCATATAAAACACCAACTACAATAACATTTTATCAGTCATTTTCATTAAGCTTGGAAGGTCTACCTTCTGGTCTTCTGGACACAGGTGGCATTGTTCTCTTTTTTAAGCTAAGCAGGGGTTTCTTTAGAATCCACCCATGATTGTAAAGTTTGGCTTCCCATTTTCCTTTTGATAAAAGAAAACCTTTTAGGGGGTCTTGTTATTTCTAACAGGCAAAAAGGGTTGGTTATCCATTTTCCAGCTTTGCTCTGGTCAAACGCAGGCATTTCTCAGGGCCATAAACAGCAGATCCAGTTCTCCAATTGCTTTGATCTCTCCATTCTCTCCAAGCTGTAAAAATAAGAATGCGTGAGTATTTGAGCATTTATACCATGCTTTTTTTAGGAGGAACAAATTATAAAAAGATGGTTAGGTTGCTGGAGACATAAACCAGGTTTTTGCCTTTGTAAAATATTACTAATAGTGATCTTTTCACAAGAATATAGTGTGATTTGCCATAGACCCAACTGAAATGAAAGGGCACAAACAGGCACCAGTCTCAGTTGTATCTACACTGATGAAGCTGCCGAAAGCCACTTCCTCACCAGAGAAGCAGGTCCTGCAGATGCACAGCAGGCATCTGCAGGACCCAATACCCCCCATCACGCCCGGCCTTGCCTCATACCCTCACAATAGGCTATGGCCAACTAATTATAACAGCTCAGCTCACACAACTTCGAATCAAAACTACACATTTACCAGTACACATGGGTTTTTTTTTTTTTTCTGTTCTCAACTCCTTAACAAAGGGGGGAAAATACAGGTTTTCACTTTTGTGGGGGGAATGACAAATTAGTCCCATCCAGTTGCTTTAATTAGTAGAAAGCCAGATACACAATATAATACCGCTTCTTTCCTCTTCCTTCCAAATAGTATGCAAATGAGGCTTCCAGACTCCATAGGAGACAGAAGTCAGATTCGAGGCCAAAGCATCCTCCTCTGAAATTCATCTAATCTATTAAATTTGCTCCAACTTATTTCAAGGAAGGTAGTAAGCCATGACTGTCCTCTATGCTTTGCTCCCCTTTCTCTTCCTGCTGTCTGCCATCATTCCACCTTTCGTACTTCCTTTGACATCATGTCAAGTGATACTTCTTATATCTCAAAGACTCCCAAGGCTATAAAGAACTTTGGAAGTCTCCTGATCTACTGTGTCTCCTCCATTCTACCACAACCAGCTCTCTGCTTCTACCTCCAGTGGCGGGGAATTAACACCTCCAAGACCACCCTCTCATTTCAGCTGGTGCTGACCAGTTTTCTCTCAGGTTGAGCTTCCTCTGAGTAACATTCTTCTCTCACCTATGCTTTCTGGAGCTACAGGCCTTAAAAAAATAAATAAATACATAATCACTCTTCTACATGACACTCTACTGCAAATGTTAAAGTCGATTTTTTCAAAATGAGTTAAAAGTTTTAAATTCTATTCCCCTACATGGATCACCATCAGATGTTTCTCTCTCACACTTCATTTTTCTAAAGCCAACAAAGTAAGCTGACATCAGGAATTTTTCAAGCCAGAAGTGCAAAGAACTTCTTGGCAATGGCATGCTAACATTCAGCCCTCTACCTCTAGGTAATAGATATATGGCAAGAGAATTGGTCTTCACAATGAAAGACTACAAAGCCTTCGATTATCAAAGAAATGGTTAGATTCATTAAATCATGATCAGCAAGAAATAATTTTTAAAAGAAACATCAAGGTGGAAAGAAGGGGATGATTAAGGTTACACCTGTTATTAAAAATTCCAATAGCTAGAACCTTCATGTTTCTGAGGTTTGTTACCTGCTTGCAAAAGCATCACTTTCGCTGCTAGTAATCATTCCTCTGGTTTTTGAATGAGTCACAATTGCTAGTCTGAGCCTTCTACTATTGTTCCTTTATCCAAATAGGCCATGTGACAGTATCATTCTCTGTACAAATGCACACTAGCCTAACCAGATAGATGCTCACTGGGGATTTGTTGAGTGAAGAAGGAGACCAGAAAGGAAAGGGAAAAAAGAGAGGAAGAGAAGAGTATTTCCAGTTCAGACTTCCATTCACTCTAATAAATCCATTCCATTTGGAACTGCATAAAAGAAATTGGGGGTTGCTCATTCTTGCTTTTAAATTAAAATCAATAGCTTCTAGGTATTATATTATGATAATTAAATATAAGTATCAATAATTCTAAAAATTTACATCATATATGTGCAACTCTTTTGTTATGGTTGTTCTGGGTTTATTTCTCCAAGTTTTAAGTCATCAAATCAATGGCTTCAAAAATCACCTCAAATAAATTTGTCCCCAAGTACTTTCCTGTTTTTGAACAAGTGCTTGTTTGGATTACGTGAATCAGTAGGAATTTCAAATTTCCTAAAGAATTAACACTAAAACTAACACAAATTGCTGCTAGAAAGAGTGCTGGAGGGGATTCAAGAGACCTGCATTCTAGCCCTGGCTCTACGGCTAGTCATGCCCAGAACATGGGGTGAAGAGATTAGATAATCTTATTTCCCAGTCAATTCTAGAATTCTATGATTTGCAAAATTTTAAAATTTATCTATAAATATATATAATAAATATATATAAAATAAATACAAAATAAATAGTATATACAAATAAATATATATATAATCAACCTGATGTAGGCAAATAAAGCAAAAAATTACATGTGGGGGGAAAAAAGAAAAGGTAGGAAAGAAAAACAATATTTGTCTCTCCTATTTAATGGTTAGAGTTAATAGTTATTAGTAGTACCTTTTGCACTGTGTCCTTCAGCTTTTGCACATTTCTCTGGATATGCTGGTCATCGTTCTCAATATGCTACAAAATGAAAACCAGAGCACTTATTTTAACACTGTCGTGCTGAAGCTTTATGAACCTCAGCGTCCCTAACTGAGGTGTGTTACAATGCACCTGGAGTTAAAGTTCTTAGCAATTTTGCCCACAATGACCTAGATTTCACCAGTGACCTAGATTTTCAAAGCTCTTGAATTCCCTTGGACACCAAAATCCAGTCATTTCCCTTACATGGGACCTCTCTTCACCCTTGAGAAATCCTACTGAGGTTTACGTTTGTGGAAAGAGTAGAGTGGTTTATGCAAATTCTGTGAAGAATAAAACCCTAACTCTACCCCTCAAAAAAATGCATGCTCAGAACAAGAAACGGACATAAAATGTCTTGTGTGAACAGTAGGCCCTCCTCAATAAATACTAGGTCCCTTCACTCTGCCCACTCCACTGCAGTCTTTTCATAATTTTAAATATTCAGAGCCATCAAGGTCACACACCTCTGACTTTTGTCCCTTCTCGTGACATCCAAAGGGCAACCATCTTTGCCCACCCAGCACTGAACATTAAATCTTCCCATTAGCCTCTCTTCTTCCCACCTGTTCCATCTATACTCCAGGGACCCATTCCCACACCTAGGCATTTTTTCCCTACAGGTCTCAACACCTTTCTTGTCTCACATAACTTGAGATGCTTTTTCCCAAGGACAAAAGAGCTTTCTCTGCTCTTGTCTTTCAGACACTCTTCGTCATCATATGTTCAAAATATGATTCAATTAAAGCAAAAACAAACATTCTGTGATTCCAAATGACTCTCACGGTGGTGTTGCTGAGGCACCTCTTGCTGCCAGCGTGGGAAGGGGCAGTGAGGGTTTGCAGAGAAGAGCTCTAAAGGAAAGAAGCAAGGCAAGACAGTCAAGTAGGAGAGGGTAGAGTTAGGCGGGGACAAAAACTCACACATTGGCTTAGCTTGTTGCTGAGCCTGGCCAGGAAGGGCACCACCTCCTGCATATAGGGCTGAAACCTATCGGATTGGGGGAGCAGCACTTCTTCAAGGGTAAAGTTCAGCACCTCCTTCATCAGATAGCAGCGCTCTCCCATCTGCAGGCAAAAGTGAAACAGCAGGGGTCATGTTGAGGGGCATCCAGAAGACCCAAAGCATCATCACCACCATCCAAACAACCAGGGATGACACACTGCCCCGCTCATCATGACTATGGCTTACATTGACTCCGTGGAACAGTTTCTCCCCAATGAGACGAACATCTGTGTTGTTATCTGCCAAACTAGCCTGGAAGAGAAGAAAAGACTAAGTGCCTTTTCATCTGTGATGAAAAGTCTGTGAGTAGAGATGCACTCTATCCACTCTCCCCAGAGCAGCCCCATGAAGACTCAAGAATTCAGATGTGTGCATGAGTTTAAAATAATGCACACAGGAGTAAGGAGAAACACAGTC
Source organism: Canis lupus baileyi (assembly GCF_048164855.1). Lineage (NCBI taxonomy): Eukaryota > Metazoa > Chordata > Mammalia > Carnivora > Canidae > Canis > Canis lupus. Next base: position 12,555,325 of record NC_132848.1, read on the forward strand.
AGAAGGGCTAATAAATGGCCTTTGGGGAGTAAAATTCAACGAACATATATCATCAAGGCCAACATGGAGGGTCTTCTGGTAAAGCCTAATCTCCAAAGAGTCTCTAAGGAGACATAGAAAATAATCTGTGGTCTACCAGTGAGGAGAGACAATGCATTCTTACAGATCTTAGTAGTGTTCTGGAAAACGTTTTAGGAACTATCAGGTTCCAAGGAGAGAAGATATGAAAGACAGAGAGACCGAGATGAGTACCTCCTTAGCCAGCATGAAGGTGCGGTTGGTGATATAGGGCTGCTGGAAGTTGGACTTGTCAAGTCTGCAGTGAGAGCTGATGGGCAGCGCTGCCCCTCCCTGCACCCACAGGGCAATGAGAAGGAGGCAGCTGGCGGCCAGAGTTCCCATAAGGGTAGAGCTCACAGATTTCTGCAGGGCAGCCATCGCAGACAGCTCTAACTGGAACTAATGGCGACTAGAAAAGAAACCTGGTATCAAGAGAACAAGAAGCAAAAGCATAAAGGCAAACAATTAGGTATCAAGAAGTATCACGTCAAACGAACCCATCACACCAAGTTTGCTGAAACACTTACCTGTTTCGATGATTCTGCTTGTGAGGGGAAGGCAAAAGTTGCTGCTTTTATAGCCCCCAGAATACACATTTTTTTTTTTGTAAAAAATGACATCAGCAATTATCTAATTTCCAGTACTGTCTTCTGAGAACTACCTAACCACCACAGGAGCCCACAAAACGCCACCTCCTATTTTTCCCACCTTGAAATGCGAGTGTTTCCCTAAAACGTCACTATTAGGGCCCCAAAGGTGTTTTCACAGATAAATCCCAGAAATTTTCTAAACCCTACTTATTTTTCAAAGAAAGCAATTGCTTTGTCTTCGTGGATTCCAGATTCGGCATAATATTTTTTCATCTTCTGTAGTAGCTGAGTAAACAGTTTGGTCATAGGCTCATTTTCCTTCCAGCTTCATAGATTCTTATCTCATTAAAGGTGATCAGAAATAAAGGACTCGTGTCCTATATCCTCTGCCTTAAAATAAATAGTGATAATAGCTTGGAGATAATTCCACTTTTAAAAATAACCTTATAAATTTTTAATACACTTTTATGTACATTTAATGTACATAAAAATATACACATATATTTTTAATCCTGAGGAAGACTTGCATTTTTAAAATAACAGTGTTGGCTAATCTAAGCACTCATTTTATCCCATTCTGTGACTTTTTAAAGTGATCTTAATAATTATGGTGGATGCAAATATATCTTAAAATTTTCTTTGAAGGATACCTGGCTAGCTCAGTCAGAGGAGCATGTGACTCTTAATTCCTGGCATCATAAGGCTGAGTCCTACATTGGGTGTAGAGGTTACTTTAAAAAAAATTTTATTAAATTATAATCAGTATCAATTTAAATTTGGAAATACTAATGCTTAGCAATCTAATCGCTACCTTTCTTAACATACAAGTGTTTTAAGAATATAGTAGATATAATAGCTCATCTTGAAATATTACCTGTGCTCATTCAAGTTAAGTAACACACAAGTTAAGTCTCGAAATAATATTTCCAAAAAATCTTTCTAACAACTTTTATCATGTATATGGATGCCTAAGGAAGAGAACCTGGCAATATAGTAGTTATATCTTGATTTTGAGTTATTAAAAATGGATTAAATTCTAAATAACACCTAAAAACTAGACTGGGAAACCTCCCAAGAGATGGATGACAGGGGAGCAAGTGCCATGATCTATTGCTAGGGGAAGGAGTATGCACATAGGTTTGATCAGATTTTTCTCCCACAACTAGTCAAGATCAAGAGTGTTGAAGAACTAGAAGAAGGAAAATGAATAATTATAGAATCTTGAGCATTGGTGAGATGGCAAGACCCAGGTGAAGGCCACCGTGGAGGAATAGAGCAGCACGAGGACACTGAGCATTTGGGAAGGTGTCTTAGGAGACAGATGCAAAGGGTGAGATTTGGACGAGTAAATAACAGACTCCTTCCAAACATTAGCTTGGGGGTGTTCATGAGCCCAAGATGAGAGACTCTTTTTCTTTCAATTTTCTATTATATGAGACATGGCCACTTTTGTCCATGTCCAAAACTCTGTATAATTATATCAGCACTAGGTTTATGCTTATACTGTGGATTCAGTAGACTTGTTGGTTTGCCTGGGAACATGACAAGCATATATAATTGTTTTCCCATGGAAAATAAGTTTTGACATCATCAAGTTATATGCTTCCCAGGGAAGAGTCTTCATCTTGTTTATCTTTGCATCTCCAACACTTAGCACAGCACCAGACACCTAAAAAGAAATCAACAAAAAGGATGTCGAGGGAATTGATATATAGTTCTGTGAATTTAAATAACTCACTAAGCATCTTTGGGAACATGCATGGAGGTGAATTGGGGCTGCCTTTACAGTACTTGTAATTTGAAGGTTTGGTGCAATCTTGCTTGCCAGCCTCATTATTATTATTATTCCTGATTAGGGAATAAACAGCTGTGAAACAAACATCGAATGTCAGAAAATTGCAAACCAGTCTTCAGCAGCATCGACATGTCTCTGAGTCATTATACAGCCCTGCTGGGCAACCATCAAAAACATAGTGTTAATGGAGCCAAGATCTTAGGCTTCCATGAGCTTGACCAAAACCCACTAAAGTGAAAAAATGCACTAGGATTTCTGAACAGTGATAGAGAAAGTCTCAAAAATATTTGTTATTAGGAGAGCTGGGGATACAGCATAAAACTGCTCCCAGGAAGAAACAGCTGGAGCCATATCGGTGCTAAATAACTTCAGATCATGAGAGGTCTTCTCTTCTGTTGTTGACTTGTAAACTGTCAAATGTCTTCCAGCGGCCACCCCAGATGAACACCCCCCTGGCCTCATGTTCCCAGGCCCCAGACAGACTGTACCCATGGTAGATATAAAATTTTAAGTGGCAGTTTTCCCAGCCTGATGCCAGGAAGGGCTAAACCAGAATCCCTATCCAGAAGGCAAGTCCTCTGTCTCATGCACTGTACTGTCCCCAGCACCCGGGAGAGCACTTGGCACGCAATAGGCGATTAATAAATATTCATTGACTGCATGATGAAACTATTTCTCAATTTTTTGTCTGATGTTCAGAAACCCATAACTCATTCTTTGGCAGTATACGTCTCTCCAGGAGAAAGAGAACTTCGGGTAACTCAGGTAGAAAGCTTTGTAGTCATCATACCCCCAGTACAATACACATGATCGTTGTTCTCTGCAGGTGTCCTTCCCTTCCCACCCCTGCACCTGCCCCCGTGTGTGTGTGTGTGTGTATGTGTGTGTGTGTCTGTGAGAAAGAGACAGAGACAGAGATCAAGGCCTCACTCTCCTTACCCTCCTTCCCTCTGCATCACACACCACCACCTGCCATAGGCTCTAATATATTTATATACATTTCTGAATCCTTGTAAAACATAAAATGTTGTTGAGCTTGTGGACACATTTTTATTTTATGGGAATGGCTCTCTTTCTTTTTTTATTTTTAAAGATTTTATTTATTTATTCATGAGAGAGAGAGAGAGGCAGAGACACAGGCAGAGGGAGAAGCAGGCTCCAAGCCCAACGTGGGACTCGATCCTGGGACTCCAGGATCACGCCCTGAGCCAAAGGCAGGCACCAAACCACTGAGCCACCCAGGGATCCCAATGGCTCTCTTTCTTAATCTTTCATTCAGCACCATGGCCTTGGACTCTGCCCACGTCGCTACAAGTAGATTCCTTTCCTAACATGCCGTTCCATAGTGGGTATCCATACTTTACCTTTTTGCTCCTCCTTCAGTGGGCACCTAATCCATCTCCAGTTGTACTCTACAGACCCTGCAGCACTAAGCGCCTCACCCAAGTCATGTAATGGTGTATTTTTGAGAATATCTTTGTAGTAATTATCCCAGAAGTAGATATACCGAGTCTTAAAGGTAAGTTTACCGGCTTTTACTAGATGCTACCAAACTGCTCTCCAAAAAGACAGCATCGATTACTCTCTCAAATCATTGAATAAAGGTTTGTTTCCTTACATCTCCACCCACACTCTCCAGCTCAGACTTTGCCAGCTTTGGAGATTCAAAATACTATCTTCTTACGGTTGTGATTTGATTTTTTTTTCATACACTTGGAGCCTCTTGAGTTTTCCCCTTTCTGTGAATTGATGGTTTACATCAATTGTCCATTGTTTTAGTGGGCTTGGGTCTTTTGTTGTTGTTGTGGATTCATAAGAGTTTCCTGTATATTTTATGTATTATTTCTCTTTTTGCTTGCAGGCATAACAAACTCTCCTCTCAACTTGCATCCTACTAACTGTGTTTTGTTGAACAGAAACTTAATTTGGATGACATCTAAGACATTATTTTTTGTCATAAGGTTTGCACTGTTCAAGACTTTGTTTAAAGACTCTTCCCATCTCTAGATCATGGAGATATTCTTCTATCTTTTCCTCTATTTATGGTTTTTACCTTTTATAATCAGGTCCTTAATGGCTTTTTGTATATGATGAAGAGTTGGGAATCCAGTTTATTTTCCTCTGCATAACAAGCCCATTTTCCTAACACAGTTACTAAACAGTGAGTCCTTTATTATATGTGAATTTCCATGTATAAATAGCTACATCTGGACTCTGTTTTGTTCCATTGGTTTATTTTTCTTTTTGTTCTTGAGCCAGTTCCATAATATTTTTATTATTGAGAAATGTCTTTATATCTGAACAAGAAAGTCTGCCCTCTTTGCTTTTTTTCAAGGCTGTCCTAGCTATTTATGGACCTTTCATATATTTTTTTACATAAATTTTATAAGAAATGTGTCAAGTTCCTGTAAAAAATGCAGGAGAGACTTTGATTGGGCTATGACTTAATTTGCAAAGAATTAACATCTTTATAAAATGAACTCATTCCATCTAAGAGAATTTGCCTTCTCTCTACTACTTAAGATCTTTTATTATATCCATTGACAGTGTTTTTCAAAATTTTCTTCATTGAGTCTTATGTACTTTTTTAAGATTTTCTTTATTTGAGAGAGGAGGGGACACAAGCAGGGATTCCAACCCGGGGCTTCATCCCAGGACCCTGGGAAAATGACCTGAACCAAAGGTAGACTCTTAACCCACTGAGCCACCCAGGGGCCCCTTGTATATTATTTTTAATTCTTAGTCACTTTATAGGCAAAGTAAGATATTAAGTTGTTATTAATCACTTTCACCTTGGTGTGAATAAGTACCAAGTTGGGATTATTGGGATATCCATCTCCTGGGAAAATGAAGAGCACATTTTTTTTTTTTTTTTTTTGGTTAGGGTCAGCAGAATAGAGAGTTAGAGATATTTTACTTCCCTGTTATGCTCAAAGCTGATCCTGAAAACACCCGGGCCAACTTTCTTCCATGCCAACTCACCCTGTTTGACACCTTGCCCACAAAGACACTTGTCAACCATAGCCACCTTTCTCTCCTTCCTGAGGACTAAATCTTGTGACTCTAGTCTGCATCTCATCTTCAAGAGGAAGACAAAGGCCACAGGAATGTGTCGTAATATAAATGAGCTTATTTTCCTCTCTAGTAAAACCAAGTACTGAAATCAATTTCAATGAAAGAAGAAAACAACATTTATTCAAATGCCTCACTACGCTAGTAGGTACAAACAGAATTTGGCTTTGGCTCCCTAATGTCTGCCCTCTACTGTCATATATTTTTAAAAATCCATAGGTCTCTCTGAGTGTTTCATTTCATTTTTTAAATTTTGACTAGTAAATAAATTCTTAAAAAATCATAATTCACACTTGCTCATCACACCAGATATTCAAAGTCATAGTTCATTAACTAATTTCAGTGAATCTTTTATTCTAATTCTCTAATCAATTTTAGAATTATTACTGTTTCTCACAATCATTCCCACAGGTTAACTAGTATTTAAGACATAACTTTTAAAAATTCCTATTCAAAACTGTGTGTCTTGGTGCAGATTTACCAGACCCTCTTAGTCTCTGAGGGAAAATTGTGGGCCAAGAAAACTCAGTATTTCCTACCTTCTCACTACCCTGGTGAACTTTTTAAAATACATGTGACCAAACAGTTCTAATCTTGAGGTTATTTGGTTTTAAAATATCATAAACATCATCCTGAGAAAATGGCTTTTTCCCTTTTCCTTTGTCACTACCCTAATTCAAATGCCATGTGTGTGCTATGAGTAAGGTGAAACATCAATAATTTAGGTTAGGTGGAAAAGACAGCCCTCTGAATCAATGGCAAATCTAAAATGCAGCATGTTTTAAAAGCAGTATAAGATTTTTACCACTTCCAAATTCATACAACCGAATCGACTAGGCTAATAATATTTTGTTCTGTTTAATAAATACCTTTTTTCTTACTGTTTGACTATTTTGTCACATGGGGTTCTTGGACTCATGTTTAACACTTTAAAGAAATACAGCACTAGGTAACATACTAATTGTGTTGTAGCAGCTTTAGGGTTAATCTGAAGTGGGCTCAGTTTTGAGATAAAACATTCAATGTACCTAAATACCAATTAGAGAACTAGAATTTAAATTGTTCTCCTATTAGTTAATTAACATTATTTTAGAATTAGAAGATCTACAGGCCCTTAAATGAGAAGAGGGGGAACTAAATATACGGACTGGATGGAAATAGTGCTTAGAATACTTAGCAGGCTGACAAAGGGGGGAGTTACAATAAATAATAAAGCCATGGATGAGTGGGATCATCTATTAGAATATATAGCTTAAATACAGGAGCGTAAGAGGAGATGTTTGGGAGAGGTTTGCCAGGAAATAAAACAGAAACAAAGAGCTACTTGTAGGATACCAGGTGGATGCTGGATGAGAGAAAAAGGGGCAATATGCTTTATTCATTCTTTTCCTCATTCATTCATTCACTGTAAGCTCAGCTCCATAAGAGCACAGATTTCATCTGGTAAGACCATCGTAGGCCCTTGATAAGTCCAGTCAACTAATTAAATAAACTACAAGCAAAAGTGACCCGATTATTGTTGCAATCATTACATTTTGACCTTTCAATTTATTAAGCTCCTAGCACAGTGCTTGGCATCCAGGAGGCACTTAATAATTATTCTCTTCATTGAGGGGACAAATGAATATTTATTGAGAAAACAACTCTCACTGCTTTGATCTCTTCTCACCTTTGCAACCACCCTCTAGGCACCCTAGACACGTAGTTGTACCCGCTTTTTATAGCCATTAGACTAATATTTGTGCGTGACCCACCCAATGCCACAGAGTCATCATGAGAAAGCCAGAACTTGAGGTCAGGTCTTCTGATTCAATGACCACTGCTTTTACTCTCTACCTAATTCTTTTTTATCCCCCATCCTCTGCAATCTGGTTTTTTCAAGTTCATTGCTGAAGATGGTTTGGGGCCATATGTTTAATAATGAATCTGACTCCTCCTCTTACTAACTAGATAACCTTAGCTAAGTTAGCCAGATGTTCTGGAAAATGTGTCCTGTATATACAGCTATGACAATCTGTAAGAAGTGCCTGGGCTAGTGCCTGAAACCCAGTAATGTCCAGAAAACATTTGCTATTAACAATAATGAGCATCTTCATGGACAAAATATGGAACAACCAAGAGAAAGTAGTGGAGATAGTCATGAGGAAGCCAAGAGTTAGGAAACAGAGATTCTGTAACTTAACTAGGTGTTTACCTTACACGGACCAGATCTGTTTAATGAATTAATGCATATTGTTCTTGACCTCAGATTTTTAGCATGAGTATCTCTTCTCCTTCATCCATTATGATCAAACTGTACTAAATGCTTCCATTTTTTTTCTTTGAAATATCTCTTAATTTAGGGTCTTTTCATAAATACCTACTGACACTTATTGTAGAACCACCCACTGCAAGTGTGAGTTGTTATTTAAAACAATTCTGGAAAAAAATATTTGTAATATAGCTGACAAAGGAGTCAAATCCAGAATATGTAAAGAGTTCTTGCAAATAAATAAGAATGCCCCAGAGGAGGAAAAAAACAAACAAACAAAAGCTTGAACAGATGTTTCTCAAAAGAGAATATGAAAGGGGTTAGATTTCATTAGGCATAGGGAAAGGTAAAATTGAAACCACATATGCACCAGAATGACTAAAATGAAAAAGACAATTCCAATTGTTGACAAGCATGTAGAGCAAAGGGAAATCTCACAGACACTTGTAGGAGTATAAATTGATGCAATCATGTTATTATTTTTATTGACAATATAGTTGAGATACAGTGTTACATTAGCTTCAGATGTACAACAAAGCAGTTCAAAAAGTCAATGTTATGCTATGCTCACAAGTCTAGTTGCCTGCTGTCATCATACAGTGCTACTACAATACCATTGACTGTATTCTCTGTGTTGTGCCTTTTCTTCTCATCATTTATTCATTCCATAACTGGAAGACTGTACCTCCCACTCCCTTTCACCCATTTTGCCCATCGCTCAACCTCCTCTCCTCGGGCAACCATCAGTTTGTTCTTCGTATTTATGGGTCTGTTTCTGTTTTTATTTGTTTTGTTTTCTAGAATCCACATATAAATGAAATCTTACGGTATTTGTCTTTCTCTGTCTGATATATTTCATTTAGACTTTTACCATCTAGGTCCACCCATGTTGTTGCAGATGGCAAGATATCATTCCTTTTATGGCTGAGTAATATTCCATTGTGCATATATATCACATCTTCATTACCCATTCATCTATGAAGGGTCACTTGGGTTGCTTCCATATCTTGGCTATTATAAATAATGTTGTAATAAATATAGAAGTGTATGTATCTTTTTAAATTAATGTTTTCATTTTCTTTGGGTAAATACCCAGTACTGGAATGACAGGATTATATGGTGTTTCTATTTTTAACTTTCTGAGGAAACTCCATACTGCTCTTCACAGTGGCTGCACCAGTTTGTATTCCCACCACCAGTGCACAAGGGTTCCTTTTCCTCCACATCCTAATCAACACTTGTTATTGCTTCTTTTTCTTTATACTAGTCATTCTGACATGTATGAGGTGATATCTCATTGTGGGTATAACCACTTTAGAAAATTGTTTTTGCAGTGTCTACCAAAGTTGCACAGATGCATATCTATGACAAATTATCCAGTTTCTAGCTACATAAAAGACGTAAATGAGTTTGTTATTGAGAGACATTTACAAAATTATACATTGCAGCATTCTTCACAATAGCCTAAGTCAAAAACCATTAGAATAGATAAATACAGTATGTTATATACCGGAATACTACACAGCAATGATAATATACATGATATTGCTACACATAACTACAGGGATTAACATAAACAAACGCTGAGCAAAAGAAGCCAAATACAGAAAAATAAAACATATATAATTCCTTTCATATAAAGTTCAGAAACAGACAAAACTGGTCTATCAAGTTAGAGGTCAGAAGAGTAACCACTTCCGGGGGTGATCAGATGCTGAAATAGGAAAAAAGAAGATTTCTGGGGTGCTTGTAGTTCATTTCTTTATCTGCCTGATTATATAGGTGTGTTTATCTGGTGAAAACATATTGAGCTGTGCATTTATGATACATTCATTTTCTATATGTATTTATATCTTAATGAAACTTTTCTTAATGTCATTCATTATTCCTCAAAATCAATTAAACCTTTTCTGCTGTGACCCTGTTCACATTTTTCCCTAATTGAGGCAAGAATTTCCAGGGCTTTCTCTGCTCACTTGTGTATAGCCCTAGGTATAGCCTGGACTAAAATGAAAAAAAGAAAGAAAAACAGGAATATGAGACTATGGCTACTCTACAGAGTTTCTAATAAATTATGTGACTGAACATGAAGGTCTTTTACAGGAAACTTCCCCCTTTACATTTGGAGCAGAGATTGAGATTGAGAGAGGATGGCCAGGAAGAAGAAGAGTACCATTTGGCCCCAAGGGGAGAGGAGGAGCAAACTGCACACTTCCTCATTTCCTAAAGGATACAGCCTGTACTCATATGACCAAGGCAGCCTCTTGATGGCCTGTCCTTTGACCTATGTTCAGGGCTGGGAGACCCCCTCGAGGAAGGTCAGATTGGGAAGGATTAGGTCTCTGTGTCTCACAAGAGTTGTCCAGTTCTTCCTACCACCAGCAGGCATGTGTGCGCCCAGAGTGACCCAATGGCAACGAATATCCAAGTTCACCACTGATCTGCTCTCTCCGCACCAGTGGCAGGGCTACCCTGAGGGCACTCTAGCTGAAAAACCACAGTGGCAACCACACCCATCTTTACTAGCTCTGTTTTCCTCCTCTTGCTCTGCTAGCACCGGTCATACTTACGTTGACTTCCATGCAATTCAGAGTCTCCAATGTCTCCTCCATAGAGGCACAACCTCACTGGAATCACCCCCATACTCCGGGAGCTCCATCCTGCTCTCAGTCTTATAAAAAATTAACCTAGCCGCTGTTGCTACTACCCAAAGTGACACCAGGTAACTGAGACTATAATGACCAACTAACACATATCTAGATATAAATAAGACATTCTAAATGCAGATAGGCATTTTTGCAGGATTCTACATCTTAGCTTCAGGAATGACTAATGGGAAACTTGGGGAAAATGGCAGACTTGTAGTGGAAAAATTTGGATGTCTTTTTGTAACTTTCTGTGCCTCTTTCATATATGTTGGGTTAGGCCTTACCTACTCCTGACCCTCTGACTCTTTCCTAACATTAAAATTTCTGTGACCTCTTTGGAAACGTTTGTGGTTGATTGCATTCACTGTAGTTGAGAAAAAGTAGAGTGTTTTGATACTTTTGCACAGAATCCCTGAATCTATGTGTTATTTGACACCGAGTTGACTTCAGGGACCTACAGCATATTTACTACTGGGTAGCCATTAATGAACTCCCTCAAGGACGTCCAGAATACTTTTCCTAGAAACCTCTCTGAGGACGTGTTCTCAGATCATGTTTGCCAATGGGATTCCCCTATGTTACCCTGGTGGTTTAATATTCTCGACAATGACTTACAAAATGAAGAGGATTGGGGGAAAGAACTGGAAGCTAGCATCACTTTACCTCAAGAGCCACAAATGCTTCCTTCTTTCATTTTTTTTGTACCCACAGATACAACCAAAACTCTACCTTGATCTTTTGAGATAATCCACTTTCCTAGATATCTACCTTTGTCACACTGTGTTGCTAGGTCATTTGTTTCGTGAATTGGCAAAACCATAGTCAAAATGGCAAGAGTTTCCTTCATCAAAATAAATAAAAAATACTGGCATTCTGGCGGAAGTTCCATCCTGAAGTCCTAATCAATCCACAAAGGAGCTTTCCAAAGGACTTAACCAAAAGCCACTTGTCCCCAAGAGTCAGTCTCTCACAAAAGCTGAGTGACTACTGTGTGCCCAGTCCTCTACTAGTCCTCGTTATTCAGTAGGGAAGAAACATAGGGAAAGTTCCTCACATTATAATTGAATTAGTGAGACAAATGCAAAGGAAAAGCAATCAGGAAGCATTGATATTAAGTGTAACAGAGATTCAGGTCAGAGTAAGACACACGTCCTCTGTGTTTAGAAATCTTGCCATCTCCTTTTTTTTCTGGTTTCTATTAGAAAATAGAAATTTGCCCTTTAGGGTTCCAAATGAAGCTAAAAAGTTATCAGTGCCTGTTCACAATGCTGCTCTGAGAGACGGTTATAAAAGGAATCAGAATGCTCTACAATAGCATCACTTTGGAGTGACAGCCTTCTAGGCCAGCAGAGGGTCAGCCAAAAACACAGGCCCTCCCTTGGATGCCCAGACCTCAAACCAGTTTCAAACCAAGAGTTTTCTCCTAAAGGGAACTGTTCCATAATGGGTGGAATGGACTGTCTTATAAGAGAACAAACTCCCATCACTAGAATTTAGCATTGCTTCTGTAGAACTTGCCCTGCTGGGTGGTTTACGTAGCCCATTGATGATCCTCACCATACTCCTCCAAGAGGAGCATGTTGCAGATGAGCAAACAGCCTCAGAGGGCTTATGTGCCAGTTACTCGGCAGCGGAGCTGTGGCCTTCAGGTGTTTGTTACAACAACCCTCTCAGTGAGGCCACCTTGGCAGTTGCCAACACTCCCTAATATATCTATTCGCTATTTTCTTTTTGTATTGGTCACCAATTGCTATGTAACAAATTGCCCCCAAAATGTAGCAGCTTAAAACAACAAAGATTTATTATCTAGTATAATTTCTAAGTGTTTGGCTCTGGGTCACTCATGGTGTTGTAGTCAACATGGCCGGGACTGCATTCATAGGAAGGCTTGACAGGGCCCAGAGGATCCAGTTTTAAGAAGGCTCACTTACATGGCAGCTGTCAGAGGCCTCGTGTCCTTACACAGGGTTCTCCAGAGGACTGCTCATGATACGGTCTCTAACATCCCCCAGAGTGTGAGATCTAAGACAGGGGAGGGGGGTCACAGTACATTTCAAGATCTAGTCTCCAAGGTCACACACCATCACTTCTGACTTACTCTATTCATTTGAAATGAGCCATGAAGTCCAACCTACACAGAGGGAAAAGGCAGTTGGACTCAAACTCCTGGAGGGAGGCGTATCAAAGGAGGTGTGGAAATATTTAAAATCACTACATCTTCCACGCTATCTTTCCTCCACGGCATTCGTCACCACCCGACATAACACAGTTTATTTATTTGATGACTACCTGTCTTCTACCTCTGGGATATAATCTCTAAGGGAAGTTTCTCTGTTTTATTTACTATTTAATTCTTGAATCAGTGCCTGGAACACAGTAAGCGCTCAATAAATACAGGACAAACAGGTTGACAAAGGACTGAAGAAATGAAACAAAAACTGAAGAGATCAGCAGAGGTCAGGCTGTGGAAGACCTCCCAGGCCGTGTCACCACGTCAAGGAGTTTGGACTTTGCCCTAGAAACATAGGAAGCTATCAAAGAGTTTTAAACAGGTCACGTCAAGACCTGGATGCTGCAGAACAGCTCTCGCATCAGCTGTGGCATTTGAACTCCATCCCTCTGAGGTCCTTTCTGACTCAGAGTGTGGCCCAAATTGCCATGACCCAGCTCCCTTCCCCTTCACTGTGGAGACGGGCCCACCCCCAGGGTTCCACTACAGGTGAAGTAGTCTCACCGTTGGGAAATGACTTGCTACAACCAACCCACTGACAAATTTTTTTCCCCAGTGAAATGAATCCCTTTTATAGTTGTGCAAAATATTTGAGATGTGACATATCCTAAATGCCTCCCTTACGAGAAAGTGTTTGTTACAAATATGTGATATTTTGGAATTGATTTGGCTTTTTGTGCCTAATGGATCTAGCCCTGGGGGAGGCGACCTCTCAAACTGTTAAAAGATGGCAAAGAATCAGGGAAACTGTAGTTGAGAATACCTTCAGGTTTTTCAGTTGTAATGACTCTAGCTTGTTGCAATGGTGTCCCTGAGGAAAGGACTAGAAAGATGAAGTCTTCAAAGCACAATACTTGAAATTATTACTGACTGATAGAAGTCAAAGATTCTTACAATACGATTTGTAAGAATTTTTTGAGGCTACAAAAAAGTTTAGAGTCATGTAATTTGCAAATACTGAATCTGCAAAAGATGAGAATCAACTGTCCACACTTCCAGAAGAAGAAACAGTCATTCTGGAAGGAAATCAGCGCTGCAGTGGTTAAAGAAGGAAACAAGTAACAGCATCACATTCCACACAGTGTTCAAGGAACATGAAGACTGAGTCCCTTAGACGCTGTGAATGGAGGGTAGTTAGAGCCCTGACACCAGGCCAGGTGAGGCAAGGATTTGGTTGCTATGAGCTGGGGAATGATTGGGGGACACAGAGAGAAGGGAGACAAAACTTGGTCCTGCTCATGAGAGGAGAGAACCCTCATCCACCTGCTGTTGAAACAGATGCTCCACGAGGGTGGGAGCCGTCTCCTCCTGTGCTCATTGCTGGGACAGAGGAGCTCCATACAGATCCCATCCCAGTAGGCCTGTCTGCTGGAGCTGGGGGGTACCTTGGGATCGTGTGGCCCACCCCCTGACTTTACAAAGAAGAAAACTGAGGCCAAAGAGGCCAAAAGACTTACCCATTTACCCATAAGACTTACCCCCACTGGCTAAGGGCAGAATTATAGCTCCAAACCCAAGACTGTCTCATCTTGTTTCAGTGTACCTTTCTTTTTTTTCCTTTTTTTTTTTTTTTTGGCAGACCGTGGAGCCAAAAATAGGAGAATGGAAATGAGAGGGAGCAAAAGTATTTGGCCTCATTATTACAAGGATCTTAGCATATGGAGAGGCTGAAGAAAGCAAACTGCAAAACGGTTTGTGTATAGCATTTTGTAAAACTCCACTTCTGTAAAATCAGGACGACGTCACCAGTGACCCCCTTTATAAAAAATGGGGAGTATAGAACTGCTAAAATGGTTTTCTCTGGAGGGTGGGATTACAAGGGGCCTTCACCGGACATATTTCTGCAGTGTTTGGGTTTTATCCAAAGGAATCTATTCCTTTTGTCAAGAGAAAAATAAAAGAAGTACTTTTAACACCCAGGAGGAGAATCGCTGCTGTTGGCACCGGACAATGTTGGCTAAGTAGGGGGCTTGGGGACCTTGGAGCAACACAGAAAGCAAGTTGGGCCAGGACGCCTGCCACGCCTGGAACAGCGCCTGGAGTTTTCTCCAAACCCCAGAGGGAACTAGAGGAGCATGGGAGATGCTAGACTTACCACCCAAAGTGGGAGAAAGAGAAGGTGGTGGGAGACACAGGGAGGCATTCCCGCTATGGCAAGGGGGCCAAGGTATGTCAAAAACAAACCACAGATAATCTAGGAATTAATAACATGGGCACCTACTGAGAAGGAAAATGACTCAGAGGTTTGCAGTATCGAGCACAGAGGGTTTCCTGTCCACTCCCACATCTGGCTCGGTTCACACTCACACATGCACGCACAAACAGCTCCAGCACTCCTGCTTCTGCACGGCCTGCAAATTACCAAGCCCGCAGCTCTAACCTCCCGGAGGCCGCTGGAGGAGCCAATGCTGTGGTGCATGCAAAGTAAAACACGGCAGCAGACTCCTCATAAGCTATCATCGTGGTGGCAGAAAGAAAAAGGCGATCCTCACAACGCACACACCTTAGGGAACTGCACAGATTTATTTTATGTACACGGACACCTTCTCTTAAGTAAACACCGCCGGATAGGGTTGTTTGGAAGTGGGAAATGCTGGATGTCCGTGCATCCTGACTGGGGATGATGCTGGAGAGTCTCCCAAGAGGTGATTCTGCTTTCTGAGGACGTGGTGGACGAGAGAGTGTTTTAGGTGGCCTGTTAGCCAAAGTTCAGGGAGGCACTCTCTTTTCTTTCCCAGGCTGTAAAGTAATAGGATCTTTTGAAAAGTCTGAGCAAAAAGTTTGAAGCTCCGAGAGAGACAGGCATCCAGCATAAGACTTTCAACTTGGATACCGTTCGGTAGTGACTCCTGTGGTCATTGCTGGGACAGAGGTGCTCCATACAAATCCCTTGCCAGTAGGCCTGGGGCATCCAGGGTTGGCTTCTTGGTGCTCCTCCAGGGAGGTTCCTTTTCGGGAATTGTTTCAAACATCCAAGTAGAGCAGCAAATCAACTCCCCACTCACCCCCAACCCCACACTCTCCTCATGCCCCTCTACCCCCATCCCCACAAACAGTGGGGAGGAAACAGCATCCTTCGTCATCCACTCCAGGCACCTGCCTCCTGCTGCTGCCCTTGCAGGGAGATTAGTGATGGAGACACGCTGGTACTAGTCTCTATGGATGTGTAAGGAGGCTAGACTTATACACACGATATAATTGGCAGGAAAAACTTTCTTCCACTTTAGGGCACTAAGAGAAGGACGTCCTCTCTTCCCTAAAGGAAATATTTCCCTAAAGGAAATATTATAAATCATTAAAATGTGCTATAAAGCCTTAATAATAAAAGCAGTGTAGTACTGGAGCACCTGGGGGGCTCAGCAGTTGAGCGTCTGCCTTGGGCCCAGGGCATGATCCTGGAGCCCGGAGATCGAGTCCCGCATTGGACTCCCCATGAGGAGCCTGCTTCTCCCTCTGCCTGTGTCTCTCTACCTCTCTCTGTGTCTCTCATGAATAAATAAATAAAATCTTAAAAAAAAAAAAAAGGCAGTGTGGTACTACTAGGCGAATAGACAAATGGACCAATGGAAAAGAACAAGAAGTCAGAATTAAGACCAAATGCCTACAGGGATTTGGTATATGACAAAGGTAGCATCTCGAGTAAAAATGGACCATTTATTAAAATGTGCTGGGGCAGTTGGTTAGTCATATTAAAAAACACAAAGCTAGGTGCATAAAATAACATTCATCAGAATACCACCAAATAGAATTTTAAACGTGGGTGGAAAAACAGAAGAAACTATAAAACTATGATGAGAAAAAAAGGGGAATCCGTTTGTAGTATCAGAGTAAGAAAGACTAAGTGTGGCTCCAAATCCAGAGGTTATCAGAGAGAATAATGATGCCCTCAAACCCTGTAACAAAAGCCCTCTAAATGGCAAAATGATAGCAATAGTAATGATGACAATAACGATACATCGAGAGTGAAGTCAAAAGATAAGGGACAAACTGGGAAAGATATTTGTCACTTATATCTCAGGCAACATAATCTCCCCACGCTGTATTTTTCACAGAAAGGAAACATAAGTGCCCTTAAACATATGAAAAGATCTCAACCTTAGTCATAAAAAAAAACAACTGTAAATCAGAACTGCATTAGGAAACCATTTCTCGCCTATCAGATTGGCAAAAATCCAAGTGTGATAAAGCACTCTATCAGCAGGGCGGTGGAGAAAGAGGCTTTTATATAAGGCTGGTGAGAGAGTCCTATAAAGGGCAATTTGACAATAAGCATCAAAAATGCATTTACCCTTAAGCCTACCAGTCCCTCTTCTGGGAATTTATCCTGCACATAGAGCTACGTGGGGAAAAAAAAAAAGTCATTTATACACGTTTATCCATTGCAATGTTGTTTGTAATTACAAGATTTCAAAAATTTTAGTATTTGCTGCGATTATCTTAATGCCCTAAATGCCCATTAGTGGGGACTAATTAGATAGAGGATAGCCACATGATGGAATACTATGCAAATGCAAGGAGTAGTGAGTAGTAAATAAGTCCTAGAGATCTAATGCCCAGTAGAGTGAAAATATAGACAGCAGTCCTGGATTATAATCATCAACTTGCTAAGGGACTAGATCTTAACTATTTCAACTACTAAGAAGAAATGATTATGTGATGAGAGAGATGCTAATTATTGATAGCATGGCAACTGTATTACAATATAGAGCTGTATCAAATCAATATGTTGTACCTCTTAAATATACACATTACACGTCAAATATATTTCAGTGAAGAATAAAAAGGCACTTAATGAGAAAAAGAGAGAAAATAGATCATCCCCACCTTTTAACATAGGAAGATTACCAGGTGTAATATTGTGATATAATAAGAAACATATATTTGGTCCCTCGTCCCTGGCACAGATTTCATAACACCCTTGTGATTTCCTGAGTCATAAGGGTGATAGGATCATCTTTTCTTATATTATTTTGTTTTTGTCCCTGACTCCTGACAGGAGAGCTTCTAAGCCCCTTGGACTCTCCAGAGTGAGGAGTGTCTTTTTGAATGCTAATGCACTGACTCCTGGTAGCTCCAAGATGGGTGCTGGGGACCCAGAAACCAGACCAAGGGAGGACTAGAGGATTGCAACTTTCAACCCCATCCCCCAGACCTTCAGGGAGGGGAGAGAGGTTGGAGATTGGGAAAATCACCAATGACCCAACACTTGTTTGATCATGCCTCTGAAATAGAGCCTCCATAAAAACTCTAAACACAGGAGTTTAGAGAACCTCCAGGTCGGTGAATGTGTCCATGTGCTGGGAGAACGACATACCCTAAACTCCATGGGGACAGAAGCTTCTGTGCTCTGGACTCCTCCAGATTGTACCCTTTTATCTGAATGTTCATTTATATTCTTTGTAATAAACCATAATAATAAGCAAAGTGTTTCCCTGAGTTCTATGAACCATTATAGCAAATTATGGAAACTGAGGAGGATGAAACAGCCACTGAAGTCCCTCACCTGAAAGAGAGACTCGAGGCTATTTTGAGGAGACCAGAAAGGTGAACAAAGCAGGACTCCATGGTCAAAGGATGCGGCTTGTAGATTCAGTCCAGCAGTTTATTGGTTACATTTTCTGAAAATCAATATACCATGGGGCTGAAGACAGAGATCTCCAAAATCGGTTGGGTTTGCATTAAGCCCCAAGTATAGCAGTTATACCGGATGTGAACACGGCCAAGTTACTTCATTTCTGTATCTCATTAGGCAACGTGTCATGCAGAGTTAGTGCAGTTTCGAAGGAGGGACACCAAATATTTTCACTACTTCCGTCATTTTATTTTTCATTTCAACTCCTTTAAATCTAAGAGAGTAAGGCCCTCATTTATATAGCTCCTACTGGGGCCAAGGGTGTAAAGGTATGAGTGTGTGTGGCAACTCTTCCAAATGAACCCACTCTTTATGTTCTGGGTACAGAGGGCTGCTACCCCTTTACAGCAGGAAAGAAGCCACTTCTAGCAACTTACCCCATGTGGGAGAAAATCTCAACTCTGAAAATCTCAACATCTCAAAGATGTCCTCAACTTTGGACATCTTTGATGGAAGTCAGCAAATCCTTAAAAGCAGTTAAATCATTTGGCTTCAGCAAATCTTTCCAATACAGGGTGCAAAGAGAAGTTTGGCTTTTCCCCTCCAGTTTCACTAAGATACTATTGACTATAACATATGTAAATTTAAGGTGTACCATGTGATGACTTGATACACATATATGTTGCGAAATACTTCGACAATAAGGTGAGTCAGCACCTCTATCTCCTCACATAATTAGCAATTTTTGTAGTGATAACAGTTAAGATCTACTCTCTTAGCAATTTTCAAATATATAATACAGTATTGACAACTATAGTCACTAAATTCCCAGAACTTATTCATCTTACAGCTGGAAGTTTGTACCCTTTGCCTAACATCTCCCCGTCTCCCCCACTGCCAGCCCCTGGCCACCATTCTACTTCCTATGTGTTTGGCCTTTTTAGATTCCATACAAAACTGAGATTATACACAGTTGTTTGTTTTTCTCCATCTGACACTTCATTTAGCTTAATGCCCTCGGGTCCATCCATGTCGTTGCAGATGACTAGATTGCATTGTTTTTTGTGGCCCACTTGTATTCCACTGTATACATATGCTATATTTTCTTTATCCATTCATCTGTTGATGGACACTTAGGTCATTTCCAGGTCTTGGCTTTTGTCAACAAAGCTGCAGTGAACATGGGTTTGCAGAACCTCTTTGTGAGAGTGTTTTCATCTTGAAATATACGCCCAGAAGTGGGATTGCTGGGTTATATGGTAGTTCTATTTTAATTTTGGGGGGCAAACTCCATACTTCCTTCCATAGTGGTTGCACCAATTTACATTCCCAGAAACAGTGCACAAGGGTTCCCTTCTCTCCACCTCCTCACCCACACATGTCATCTCTTGTCTTTTAATAATAACCACTCTGACAGATATGAGCAACTTAGCTTGAGCTGTTGCTTACAATTTTCATGGCAACAGAAATACGTATGCCCTGTGAGGAGATTCAGTAATGCCATCCTTAGTGACTAAGAGCTGAGCCACTACTCAGAGAAGTCATTGCACTGCCACATCCATGCAGGAGCATTTATCTGTTACCTTCTGTGACACTGCAAGCTCTAAGAGGTTGGTGGTCATGGGAATGAGATAATTCAGTACAGCATTTGTTTATACAATGCTTAAAGCTGCCATATGCAACTTGATAAATCTTTCAAATGGAAGTAATGATAATTCTTATTCCACATGGTTATTGTGGTACTAAATAAATTAATACATATAAAACATTTAGACTAAAACAGGAGCATCATAAGAGCTCAATGAGTATAAGTGCTTAAGATAATAAAGCCTCCTCCTATTGTGTGATTATTATCCAATCCTGCTTAGGAAAAAAGGAAAAGTTAAACAGGAACCAAAGATTTAATTAATGTATTTATTTTGAAAGATTATATGTATTTATTTGAGAGAGAAAGAGAAAGCACATGCACAAATGGGGGGGTGGGCAGAGGGAGAGGGAGAGAGAGATTCTCAAGCAGACTCTGAGCTGAATGGGGGAGTCTGACATGGGGCTTGATTTCATGACCCTGAGATCATGATCAGAGCCAAAATCAAAAGTCATATGCTCAACTGACTGAGCCATGCAGACGCCCCATGGAATCAAAGATGTAATTTAATTGATAGTTTGAACCATGTGAATTGTTAATATTTGATGATTTGCAACCTGCAGACGTGGTAATTTCTTAGGGTTCAATCCCATCATTTAGAGGGTTTTTGTTGTTGTTGTTGTTGTTGTTGTTGTTTGTTGTTGTTGTTTTTATTTAAACCTGGCTGACTCAGAGAAGCAAGTAGCACTTTCCCCATTGCAACCCAATCTCCCACATGATGTTATGGATTGTACTTTTAAAGGCAAGTTCCTTAGACTGGGTGTTTCCTTTTGGCATTTATGTAGCTGCCACTGGATGAACAGTGGTGCCTCAGCCTTGACAACCAGCTGGGCTTTCCTCACCATGGCTAAAATATAACAATCTTAAATACCTAGTATAATTATTTTATCAAGCTCTAATTAATTAGTAAAAGCGAAATGGTATGCAATGTAGAATAAGTTATTAAGGTATTTGTTTTAAATAAAAATAAACACCTAGGTCCACCATAACACCTTTCTTAAACTAAAATGGCTGAACTGCTATCTTTGCCTGTTTAGAATAAACTTTTTTCTTCTTTAATGAAAATCTTTTCATTTTTGACTGCTGTTTCAAAAGTCGAAAAGGTTTTGTGTAGCCTCTCATGATTTTAGAGTCAGAATCTCCTGCCGTCCATTTAACTCTGCCGTCTGCCTATCAAATTGTCACTGATTTGAGAGGAGGCTGTAGGTGCCCCTTGTCCTTTCTCCATGCCAGTGGACAGGATTGATTGTACATGTTTTGTTGAGTTAGAAGATCTGCGTTTAGATTCCAATTTAACTTAGCCTCAATTTTCATACTGGCAGAAGGGAAACAATGTTCATAAGATGATTTAGAAACATGAATTAAATCATGTAGCCAAAGGACAAGCCACATAAAAAGCATCGATCACTGTTATTTCCCTCCTAACCATAGCTAGAGTTTACTAAGTGTTCGCTGTGTGCAAAGCACTAGGTAAGAATCCTGAGTGGACCTACTCATCTCATCCTTGTAGGAGGGACTAAACACAGGCTTAGAGAAATTCAGCAACTTGTCTGAGAGACGACATCAACATGTCAAAGCAAAGATCTGAACCCAGAAAGTCTAACCACACGACTTCTATGATTAGCCACTGAGCCTCTCAATGAGATGCTTGTTCCAAAACGTATCACAAGTTGGTTGATGCTGTCTTGCTTTTACTTATCAAATGTTTAAAACTTTTAGGGGGTGTTCGCTTCAGTAGCACATACACTAAAATTGGAATGATACAGAGAAGATTAGCATGGCCCCTGCGCAAGGATGACATGCAAATTCGTGAAGCATTCCATATTTTAAAAAAATAAAAATAATAATAAATAAATAAAATTTTTAGGGGCGCCTGGGTGGCTCAGTTGGTTAAGTGTCTGCCTTCAGCTCAAGTCATGATCCCGAGGTCCTGGGACAGAGCTCCAGGTCAGGCTCCCTGCTCAGTAGAGAATCGGTTTCTCCCTCTCCTTCTGCACCTCCTCCCTCTGCTCATGCTCTCTCTGTCTCACTCTCAAATAAATAAGTAAATCTTAAAAAAAAAAAAAAAAAAGTTTACAACTTTTATAATGAAAAAGCTTGGAGAAGTGGTTCTCAACTAGTTCATGCAGAAATACCCCAGATGGAATGACAACTTTCTTAAGAGTTTGCATGGTGAGTATACAGTCCAGGCTACAAGGTCAGGTAGGCAAAAAAACAATTTCATTTATTTTTCTCTATAATGAGACTTAATTTTCTATCAAGTGTCATTCAGGTGGGTGGTAGAATGGAGTTCAGATAATTGCAATCAAGAATCCCTCTCGCTTCTCTATCACATCGGGGGGCATCTCCACCTTCTTGTCCACCAATGGGGGCAGGAAAGAAACTAGTTCTCCTCTGTCACATGGAGACATGCTCTCATGTCTCATATGCTGAGATGTGCATCTTCCTGCCTGATTGTTGATCATCAAAGCCACAGTTACAGCTCCATTTCAATTATTTCTGAGCTCTTCTCAAAAGTACAGGACAGCAGTGCCTCGATGGCACAGTCAGTTAAATGTCCAACTCTTGATTTTGGCTCAAGTCGTGATCTCAGGGTTGTGAGATCAAGCCCCAAGTTAGGCTCCCTGCTGAGTATGGAGCCTGCTTAAGATTCTCTGTGTTGAAGTACCTGGGCAGCTCAGATGTTGGAGTGTCTGACTTTGACTCAGGTCATGATCAGAGGGTCCAAGATTGAGCCCCACATTAGGCTCCCTGCTCATCAGGGAATCTACTTCACCCCTCCCTCTGGCCCTTCCCCCACTCTGATGCTCTCTGTCTCTCTCTTTCTCTGTAAAACAAAACCAAAACAAAACAAAAGTACAGGACA
The DNA here is from genome assembly GCF_048164855.1 of Canis lupus baileyi. Lineage (NCBI taxonomy): Eukaryota > Metazoa > Chordata > Mammalia > Carnivora > Canidae > Canis > Canis lupus. The sequence continues at coordinate 12,578,054 of NC_132848.1, forward strand.
AATTTGAGTGTTTTCCATGCCCATCTGTGGCCATGGAAAATTGTGGGATACTGTCTTACAACCTTTCTGCTAAGATGAGCCACAGGTCACTCAGCAACAATCATTTGTACCTTTTGCCAGATGTAGGTTAGACATGGATGGATTTCCAAAGATTTGCTACCTCCCTAGACTTTACCCAGGAAGTGAGGCAGAGGTCACCTTTATCCTCAAATAGTTCCCAAAGCAGTGATGTACCAGAAAATGTCTATAAAGCTGACCTCCAAGGGAAACATCTTGATTTGTCTCAGTCACCAATTTCTGTGTTGTAACGAGTCTCACCGTGGCCAGTTTCAAGCACCCAGTGTGAGAACACTGAAGGTGGAGTTGGGACTAGATGCCAGGATTGGTTCCCGCAGCTTCAGCACACCATTGCCTCACCTGAACTGAAATGCCTGTACTCCTCACTCATCCAATCAGCCCAGGGCTCCATCCCTCTGAGAGGAAGAACCTCTCCCCCACAGCCCACCGACTTCTAATCCATCTCTTTCCCATTTCCAGCCCTAGTCTGGCCACTTTGGGTCTCCTGCTGGCCAGAAACACTGGCTTTGCTTGACTCCAAACTCAACGAATTTTTTTTTAAGATTTTATTTATTTATTCATGAGAGACAGAGAGAGAACGGCAGAGACACAGGCAGAGGGACAAGCAGGCTCCATGCAGGGAGCCCGACGTGGGACTCGATCCCGGGACTCCAGGATCAAACCCTGGGTCAAAGGCAGGCACTAAACCTCCAAGCCACCCAGGGATCCCATGACTCCAAACTCAACCAATTTTTATCTTACGAAAACAAAATCCTAAAGCTTGACTTTGTATTTCACTATTCAGTGACCACCTTTTATAGGTAATAACAACATGTGCTCTAGTGTTCCACTGGGAGAGAAAAACAGTTTAGCAAAAAAAAAAAAAAAAAAAAAAAAAGCCAAATTGTGGGATGGGGGTAGGATGGATCTATATTTACTATAAAGAAGTAATAGCTTCCTACATTATAAAGCATTCACTCCCTCTCACCTCCCAAACCCCCTCCAGCACTGCCTGCCAAGGATTATTCTCTGGGTGGCAAAGGTGTGGCATGTGTTTCAGCGGTTGCTCAGGCCACAAGCTCTGGTGTACAAGAAACACAGTTTCATTTATTATAGTCTATAATGAAAATTCACATTTTTAGGATGACAATCCAGCCAATTTATTAAAATTTAAAATACACATACTCTGTAACCCAACAATTTCATATTTTTCATATGTACCTGTTATAGGCTGAATGGTGTCTGCCTCCTGCCCCCAAATTCATATGAAGTTTTAACCGCTCAGTAGGTCAGAAAGTGATCATATTTGGAGCAAGGGTCTTCAACGAGGTAATTAAGGTAAGATGAGACCCTCTGGTTGGGCCCTAATTCAGTATGACTGGCGGCCTTACAAGAAGTGGTTGGGACACGTAGGGAAGATCACACGAAGACACGGGGAAGAAAGTCCCAAGCCAAGGACAGAAGCCTCAGAGGAAACCAGATGTGCCACTACCTTAATCCCAGCCCTCCAGCCTCCACGTCCGAGAGGAAATTTCTGCTCTTCCAGCCACCCAGGCTGCAGTGCTTTGTCAGGGCCACCCTGGTGCACTCAGAGAACACCCTAGAGAAATACTTGCACATTTTTACAAGGCAGGCCATCATGGGGCAGTACTTAGACTTTGAGGACTTGACTGCGAGGAATCAGAACGACAGGACCGAAGGACACAGTGCTGCTGCTGCTGCTGCTGCTGCTGTGGACACAGTGGGCGCCCTGTCCCCGCCACCCCCGCCTTCAATGCAGCACTGCTGATTCCCAGCCGCAGCACGTGATCTTCTGGGGCCTTTCCTGTCACTTCCACGACAAGCCAGGGCATTGATGCCGCTGATGTTCACTTCCCTTCTCCCCCCAGCATCCTTCATGTGGTGGCTTATGGGAGGTTCTTCAACCTTCAGTGCAGAGCTGCAGGCTCCCAGAGTGCTCCCAGCTGTGCTAAGCTCCACAGCCCTTTACTGGATGCTTCTGTGATCAATCTCCAGGGTGGATGCATGGCTGTCATTGAGTGTTCAATATGAAAAGCATGCTCTTTTCTCTTTTTTTCTAACTTTTCTTTCAAGTCCCATTCAGGTGGGCGGTAAACTGCCATCAGTGGGGAGCATGCTGGAGTTCCAGGCCAAAGCTGCCAGTGCAGGGGAGCGTACCTGTTAGGCTTGGCCCTCCTGGCCCTTAGGCCACTGCCCCAACTTCCTGCCTCACAAGCGAATATTTCTTAAAATACTAAGCTAAAATTATTTTCCTTCCTCCAGTGTCCCCCATCTTCTTTAAAATAGAGCAATTTTAGGAAATAAGATAGAAAATAATAATCATAATTATTGAACTCCAACTCTGTGCCAGCATTAAGCTACTCCACATGCATGAAATTGTTTTATTTTCACAAAGAACCATTTGAGACCACTTATCATTCTCCCTATTATTATTATTACCACTGTTTATGGTAAGTGTTTAACATACTAATCAACTAGACCTCAGAGAAATTAGGTAACTGACCCACAATCACACAACTAGCAAGAGGTAGAACCAAGATTCAAACATCTTTTGTCTGACCCAAGAGTGAAAGCTCTGTTTAAAATGAACATTGACAGGTGGGTTTTTTTTTTTTTTTCCAGCTTCCTTGTTGTCTCAAGATTGTTAAAGAAAACCTAGGGATGCCTGGGTGGCTCAGTCTGTTAAGCATCTGCCTTCGGCTCAGGTCATGATCCCAGGGTCCAGGGATTGAGCCCCACATTGGGCTTCCTGCTCTGTGGGGAGTCTGCTTCTCCTTCTGCCCCTCACCCTGCTTGTGCTGTCTCTCAAATAAATAAATAATCTTAAAAAAAAAAAAAGAAAAGAAAGACAATCTATTGTAGGAAGACTTGTGGAGATTGATTCATTCACCCAGAGAAAAATATGTTAACATGCTCTAACACATTGAACCATATATCGTTGCCATGTCTGGATATGAGATGCCTTGCAGAAGCCAAGGAAAAGATGCATTCTCTAGAATCAATGAGTTGGACCCATGAAAAATCAGAAGGCAAAAACAGGGCAAATATTCTTTAAAGCAGATTGGTTTGGCAGAGGGAAAACCATACAAGATTTGTTATATTTTTTTTTTTTTTTGCTCTTTGTGAATATGGGCAGTGACACATGGCAGTTTGTTGGTGTTATCATTAATGCACACTCAAACACATATCTTGCACACACACGAACAGCACATACCATAGTTTACTATAACTTAGATGGATTTCTTTTCTTTTTTTTTTTTTTTTTTTTTGCTATTAGCAATTAGGATAGAGTTTAATCTGTCACAGGAAAAAGGAAGATTTGCTGGCTGCCTATGCTGCCCTTAAGAGAGAAGAAAGTGGAAGTTAGTTGTCCATAAATTTGAAAATTCAAAAATCCATAAAGCATGAGTGGAAAGTTATCTTTCTCCTTATATGGAATTAACAAAAACCAAATAGCCAAATGTCTAGTAGATGATTTTGTAAATTGCAATTATGACATGTTTAAGTGGATTATTACCTAAAGAGACACTAAGATTAATGTGATTTAATCTGTGTAATTTTTGCATCCATTTGAATGAATGAATGAACATATTCACTGAATTTGAATTTGTAAAATAGGGAGTGTTATCAGATATTTTTCTAGAAGCTTCTCCAATCAAAAGTATTCAGCTTCTACATTTTATTTTTTATTATGTTATTATTTAAATAGTGACTAAAGAACATGTTGAATATCAGTCTCTAGTACTCTGTATTTTTATATTTCCTCAAATTATAAAAACAAATCTGAATGAAATGTCTTTCCTTGGTCCCCACATTTTGACTCTGAATGACAAAAGAAAGTGACAGGTTCTTAGATCATTGATCCATGATGTTTTTACAGTCTTGGCAGCTACGCTTTATGTAGTAATCAACTTAAATGATCAGGCTTGGGTGTTGGTAATGCCAGGTTATGCTCATTTGGAAAGCACTTTAGATGTTTCATCTTCCAAAATTACAAGTCATACTTTATAATGTTATTGGCTCTCTATGGAGCCAAAGAGCTAGTGTTATACAAATCTATTTTCCATTCTCTTTGATTTGTCTAGAATCTTAATTGTTTTGACTTCACTAATTTTTTACCAGGAACATCAAATGCTTAGGTACTCATTGTGGGCAAAATCTTCCTGAGTGACATGCCCAAACTCTGATGGTAATTGAATTTAAAAGCGGAAAGCTCCTACATTTTCCCATTATGTGTGGCATCTAGGTAGTTTATATTTTCTTCTTGAAACTACAAAACCTTGAGTTTCATATCATCAATCTCTAAATAAAAAATAACTTGTAGCAAACATAGGAAATCTTTGATATTGGCCAGGTATATTCATTTAGAGACCAGCCTTGCCTATCTTTCCTTTCATCGGTAATTATGGTGGGTCCTTTACCTCTGCATTGCCTGACTCATATCTGATAACATCTCCAATTCATGGTTACACTAATACGGTTTGCACATCTCAGGTAATTGATTCCACCCTCTAGAGTTGCTGAGTCACAAGACTGTAGTCAGTCTTTTTTGCTTTACCACATAACGGAAATAGATAAATCATTTCAGCACCCCTGCCCCAAACTGGCTCTGTGTGAGCTGAATGTAGGTCATCACAGATAGGGCTTTGATGCCAGAAGCCACAATTTCAGGATACACTGCCTCCTGCATTCTAGATTTGAACCTAGCTTCTCTAAAACATGCTTACCACTCCCTACCCTCATTATTTTAATGAAAATTTGCCATCAAGACAACAGAACATCTTGAACTTCTGAATAGAGGATATGAAACACCTTTAGAGACCTTAAGCCATGTAATCTTAATTCTTACAGATGAGGAACACAGTCGAAGAAGTTTAACCAGCTTGCTCAAGGGAGAGTTGGAATTTGACCATAGGTTACCATAACTCCTAAGCCACCAGCTCTTAAAATACCTGAATATCAGAATCACTTGGAAGGTTATACACACAGACTCCCAGGCCCTCTTTCTAGGTAGTACCAAGGATGGATCATGGATAGTCTCCCTCTACGATCTATCATCGCCGATTTGTAGCTTATTTGTATTTTCTAGGTGGACTTCAGCCAAGAAATGAAACTAAGTCAAAGTATTTTTATTTTTTTAATTCAAGTATAATTAACATACAGTGTCATATTAGTTTCAGGTATACAATATAATGATTTAACAATTCTATACATTTCTCAGTACTCATCCCAATAAGCGTACTCTTAATCCCCTTTGTCTCCTTCACCCATCCCTCTGCCACCTCCCCTCTGGCAACTACAACCACCGGTTTGTTCTCTGTATTTAAGAGTTGTTGGGGGAGGGGGGTGTTGGTTTATCTCTCTCTTTTTTTTTTTTTTCTGTTTGTTCATTTGTTTTGTTTCTTGAATTCCACATATGAGTGAAATCGTGGTACTTGGCTTTATAAACTTCCTTAGATGGGAATGGCTTAAAGCAGCTTCCCTTGGGTTGCCTCTTCTCCTTTCTGAAGTGGATTGTTTTCTATCAGGCAAATGATATAGGAAGAGAATCAATGACCACAGTGTAGTGGTCACAGTGCTGGACTTGAGACCGTCTCTGGTGGGTAAGTGGGGAGAAAGCCCTGATTTGTAACACTGGCTGATTTCCATGGTACAAATACTCCCACCATGGCCAATTTCAAACCACTGAGGGTTTGACAACCTGCTCACAACATTTCTGAACTTTTAACAATTGGCCAGAAGCCAGCTCCAACATACTAGTGGGTGTAGAATAATAGAGTAAAACTGAACAATCTCCCAACATTATCTAGATTGTCCACTATAATTATGTGATTCAAAGTGGTCATAACCTGGCCCCCCACACACATCACTCTACCTGTTGGCTTCATGCTCTTCCGAAGGCAACTCAGTGCCCTCCCATATTTCATCTCTTCCTCTTCCAAGGACACACTCTGATATGGGTCTGGAGCATAGTAGTGGATGGGACGAGTGGATGGAGCAATGAAGAGAAGAAAAGTGGAGGCCATCTTTGGGATGACTACTCTCTTATGCAGCATATAGCAGGGGTAGTGCTATGGGGCGGGGGCATCCTCTGCTTGCGCGAGGCTGTTATCCTTCCTGGGCCTTGCAGACTCGGGGAGGGGAGGTAAGAATGAAATGTGAAATAGGGTTATAGGAAGCTTGGCTCTCAACCTGAGAGGAAGAAAATGGTTGAGTCTTCCTATGTCTCTACTCACCCAAGGAGAAAGACCTGCACGGTCAAATCAGAGTGCAAGTTCAGCATTAGCATTACCATGAAGTCTACTGGAACAGCTGAAGATACCCCCAGCCTTCTTTTAATCCACAGTTATGCTGGAGGGGCAGACTGGCTTCTCACATGACCAGGCTGGCCGAGCACAACCCTAACTAGTCCAACGACAGAGACGGTTCTTCTGTCTGGAGTAGCCTTTGCACAGCTGACTCATCTTGGGAAAGTGAGGGTTGACGGCAGTTTGACAAAACTGGCCCTGCGCACGCTAACATGACTAATACTGCCTCACGTAAAAGTACCAGAAATATATTCCAAAACTAAATGTCAATGATTCTAGGATCACTTTGCACTTTATTTGCTCGTGTGGCAAACTTCTAGAAGTCAGGATAGCTATCTTGGGGGTGTTGACAACTACAGCAAAGGTAAATAATCCCCATCTTTCAGCATCCTGGGTAGCCTATGCTCTATTTAAGTGCAAGCTTGTTTGTAATACTGACTCACTTTTCATTGACTCACAATCCATTTGTACAATAATTCAATGCCCACATACAGACCCTTTTCCCAACTATAGACACTTATCTTCTAAGACAGAAAAGTTAAAAAAGAAACTCCCTAACAAATCACCAGAGAGAGACAAGTGATCACAGTACGGACTCAAAATTTTAGTATAAACTTTCTAGTGTGGGCAACACAGGTAGATTTCGAGTAAAAAGATATAGATTTAATTCACCAGCTATGAGATTTGGGTCCAGTCATTTAGTTTAAGAGCATTTTCCTCTCTGTAAAATGAAGATGTTTATACTTAAATCTCATGGTAACATTTCCTACCATGTACTAAGCATATTTATCATGTTCTTTATCCTTAACCCTCAAAATCAGCATTCAAGAGTTCTTACCATGGAGTTCAAACTCCCAATGAGATCGATAGCAGAAACGAACATGCAAAGCCTACCATATATGCGTATGTGTGCATTTTTATCTGGGTTCTCAATCAGGGACACATGAGAATCTTAGCATCTGTGGTGAAGATGGGAGAAAGAACAGAAGCAGAGATGTGTGCAGTTTGGAAGAACTCTCCACTGTGATTCTGTTTTTTGCTCCCTGGTCTAGCTTGTGAGATACCGATTTTGACAAAAAGATCAAACCACCGGTTTAAAACATTGACTTGCATGTATACTCAAAGTAGACGCTATATTAAAGATGAATACTGAATTATCTATTTTCCAGAGAAATGAAAGCATATATCCACACAAAAACTTGCAAACATTAATAGCAACTTTATTCATTACAGTCCCAAACTGTCAACAATCCAAGTCTACCAGTGGGTGAATGGATTAAAAAGGAACATATACATCAAAACAGAAGACTTCCAAAAAACACGCTGAGTGAAAGCAATATAAAAGATGGTTCCGTTTATACAAAATTCTTGCAAACTATACTGACTGCAGATTAGTGTTGGCCTTGGGATCGGGGGTGGAGGGGAGGATTGAACTGCAGAGAAAACTGAAACTTAGGATGATGGAACTGTAATAACATATCTTGGTTGTAGAGTGGTTTCACAGATGTGTACCTTCTACTCAAATGCATGTCCTTTGAGCTGCTTTCAGTACAAGTACTAATCTCTCAACACTATTCTCTTGCCAGGGCCACTGAGTAGGGCTTTTAAGAGGCAGTCAGTAGGATACTACAAAGCTAAATTGTCACCCAGAGACTGAGGATAATCTCAGCCTTGTAAGAACCATACCCATACCCGAATCTATCTAACACCCGACAGAGCAAGAGCAAGTTCGTGTGGTGTGACTTATTCCAACAGGTGTACCCGTATTTTAAAGTCTGCAGCTTAGGTAACATAGACTATTACACACAATTCCCGGAAGCTAGCTAGAATTCCTTTCTTTACTGTACATCAGTGCCAGTCATTGCAAACTCTATCCTAACCAACTAAACTAACCAACTTTGGAGGAAGAAAATGATACCTCTAAGCTTCTAGAGATAAATTCCAAATTTAGTTTACAGAGAATTTGCCTCAGTACATAGGTGTATGGAAGCCAAATGATTTTGTGTTCTAAATTCTAATTACACACTAATTTCTAACTTTTATTTCCACCTTTAGAGCCTTAATAACTTTATCAACTATTTTAAAGTGAGATATGAGTAAGCAAATATTTGTATGCCCACTTATTTAAGACCTCATAAGACCTTAAACTTACTGTGAATCAATTTGCAAAAGCACTTTTGATCAAATTGAGCACTTTAAAAGACTTTTATTTTCTAACCAACAGTCATGAATATTTTGTATATTTTATCTTCAGTACCCTCTGTGTATTCTCGTAAACATCACATGTAATACTTATGAAATTTATATTTTTTAGAAAAATTAGGTTTATGATTTACAAAGTGAAGAGTAAGAAAACAAAACATGTTCTACAAGTGAAGAACAATCAAAAAGTATGTGTTAAATTTTTGAAAATGAGTCTACCTTGGAAATACTGTATTTTTCTTATATTCATACAAAATTATTATGGACTTAAATTTCATTGCAAAAGAAGTAGAACATTTAGTTATCCCACTATGAGCAAAATGTTTCTAAAAGATAATTATTCCATGTAGTGACTTTCTGGAGGACAAGCCAAACACTTCAAACAAACAGAATTGAAATACTTGATCAATTTTTATTCAAAATGTCTACAAAGTTTTAACTCTCCATTATACAAATATTTTTTCAAAATTGAGACATTATTCAAATGTAAGCCAAAGTCCTTATACAAATAGAATACACACAAAGGTCAAAAATATACATATTCTCTCAGCAGACTTTGTTACATAAATAAGAAAAATATATACAGCTCATATGTTCAGTTTAAAGTACAATTGTCTTAACACTGCAACCACATACAGAAGGTCCTAAAATAAAGACTACAGCAAATGTCACATGAATGACAAATTCATCTTATGACATATACACATAACCAATCTTCAAGGAATATATATTTCACACCTGGATCTTAATTTTTATTTTACTTTTGTTCATTTTTCAGAATATTCTGTGGATAGGTAAAATTCATAATTCTACCAGCTATGCTTGATACAAAACTTACAACATGTGAAGAAATCTATGTCTTTGTACTTTGGGGTTGGGTGTTAAAAGAATTCTGTAAGTTGAATTTCTATGAGCCTGTGTTAAAATTTTCCAAGTAAACTGAATTGGCTATTGAAAAGTCGACCAATTCTTTTTAAGTAGGAAATGTTGGGGAAAAAATCCAAACACTTAAAAAAGTTTCAACATAGTAAAGCAATAAAGAAAAATTATGCCAATGGTTCCCTAGATTGTTATGCAACCCAACTACATATATGTTTAATTATGTTTTGCCCCAGAAATTCTCCTTCCTTTTCTGAGCTCGTGCCAGAGTTTGAAAAGCCCGGAGACTAGAAGCTGCAGAACGAGCAGAAATCTCAGATAATCTGTCCTCATCTGCAATGAAAAAATAATAATCAGTGCAGAAAATATTGCTAATAAAAATACTGTTTTATAACATTAACAGAAAATTAAAAGCATCAAGTTTTGTAATGTCAATATTCACTGGTCAGAAAAAAATATTAAAATTATAAAAATAGAAGATATTGACATTTTCAGGTGAGTTCATAATAATTACCATATTTAGAAATCAAACATTTTAATGTTACATGAGCATTCTGTTTCCTGCCTGAAATCCCACAATGTCGTTACCTAATAAACACATGGCCTGTGATTTCAGCATTACTTGGAAACAATTCATCATCATACTGTCTCGTCCTACTTTAAAAAGTACAGCTGTTCTAAGCAAAAAGCTTAAGCATTTTAAAAACAAAATGCTCTACCTTAACATAAAACTTACATTTCCAAAATAATCTCACTTAAGGTAGAAATAATGTTTGACTTTAACATGCTACCCTTAATTATTACAGAAATTCCTCATTCTGAGCAAGCAAATCTATTATGTTTATTTGCAAACAATGTTTTTCTATTAAGAAGAAAACACAATTGGATTTAGTGTCCAAATGTCCGCATTTCAAAAACAGTAACTTGATTTCTAGCTCACTGAATTCTGAAAAAAGTCCTAAGTTTGCTAAGAGGAAAGAAAATCTTTAATACACATGAACTTATAATACATAAAGTATTAATTCAAATTTACTTTCAAATCCAAAATTTATAAATTCAGATAGTTCATATATTTTAGGATGAATTAATAATTTTGATTGTTCACATCAGGAATTCAAAATTCCTCCTGCCACTATTAGAAGCAAATGAATTTGTCAGAATGACTGCTACACAAGAAAAAAAGTTCATTTTCCCTAATCATATTTTTTTGAGAATTGAAAATTGATAACACTTGAAAAAAATAATAGATATGCTAGACCAAATTCCTGAGCCCCCAGCTAGCCAGGTTGGAAAGACAGAGTATTGACCTCAAGTAAAATGCTAGGCATAATCTCTTATCATTAGTTTGCCCTAAAAAAAAAAAATTGAAGATTTTAGGTTCCAGTTTACTGATTTTAGGTCCCAGTTTACTCATTTGTAAATGGAGATAATTTCACACTCCTCTCAGGGTTTCACAGATCTAATGAACTAGTATCTGTGGAGGTGCTTTGTAAACTATAAAGTGCTAACCCAATGTTAAGATCATAACACACTATAAACTACCATATAACAAAACTTCATACTTTGATCATATGTTACTTCACTACTGAAATACCTTCATCATTAAAGACTTCATGCTGAGGCAACTGGAAATTGTTCATCTTTGCTTTTCCCACTTAAAAAAAAAAAGGTAGAAAAATTATCCTTCAAAGCCACTTAACAGTATATCTTATTTATAGGAAAACATTAGTGAAAGTAGATTATCAAAAATTTTAGTGACTTTATATTTTTAATAGAAATTATCAACAGGCCATTCACTAATTTATAATGTGCTAAGCAAATATGTAAATAAACAACAAAATTTCTAGAATTCTTTACAGTGACAATATTGATCTATTCTAACTTTAAAGAAATGCAGTAAGCTTCTGTTTTTAAAGATTTATTTATTTATTGGGGAGAAGGGTGGAGAGGCAGAGAAAGAGGGAGAGAGTCTTAAGTAGGCTCTGTGGGGCTCAATCTCAAGACCTTGAGATTCCGACCTGAGCTGAGGCCGGGTCAGACACTTAACTGACTGTGCCCCCCAGGTACCTCAAGAAATGCTGTGGACTTCTGTTTAAAGATGGTAGATGGACTACACACATTTACAAAAATGACATAGACCCACAGGACAGAGAAAATGAGACAATGAGACAGCAACAAAATTTTGGTAACTGGAAAGCAAACAGAAAAGAACTGAGTGCGTATTGTCATACCTACACTGAATCCTAAACCAGCAGAGGTAGGAAACCAAGAAGCAACCAATTTGTTCTCGTTTCCTGGCTCAGGTTTAGGAGTATCAAGTACCCCTGAAAGTTGGAGTGAAAGTAAGGCTGAGCCAGGAAACTGCTTTAATACAACAGTCTGCCAAATCCTTTAAATCTGCACAGCTGGCTAACTACCCTTCCTCCCAAAAGTGGAATGGAGGTTTCATCTCCAAAAAGTTATCAGTGCTACTGTGACTAAAGGACTCAAGTTCAACAGAGGGCAAGGCACCATATTACAAACAGGGGAAATTACATATATCATTCCTCTCTTCAAAGAGATAGAACATGACATCCATAAAAGAAGAACATGATGCTGTATAAAAGGAGTAATCAGTGTTAAAAAAAATTCTTAAATTAAAAAATATAGCACAATTTTTTTTTAAAACTCAGAAGGGGTGGGAAATAAAAATGAATAACCCTTAGAAGACAGAAATGGAAAATAGGAAAGGTAAGATGAGAAAATAAGATCATGTCCAACATCAGAATAACAAGGAGTGCCAGATGAGGAGGAAGCAAAAAATGGAGAGGAAGGAATTACTGACTCAACAATTTGAGGAAGCTGAGGAAGCAAGTTCCCCACCTGAAAGAATCCACTGAGTACTAGCAAAATGGAGAGACCCGCTGTAAAAGCTCAGAGTGCTGAGTGTGAAGAGGAGATCCCCAAAGGGAAGAAGCCACATACAATGATCAAAAATGAGAAGAGCATACGACTTCCAACAGTAAAAGTAGAAGCTAGAAAAGAGTAGACCAATGCTTAACAAAACGACAGGAAAATAACTTATGACCTTGAATTCTCCATGTAGGCAGCATTTAGCAAGATCTGAAGACATTTTTAGACATCGCACCTGGGAACGGGGCATGACTGGCATCTAGGGGGTTGTGAACTGGGGTTATGGCACAGCTGAGTGCTCCAGAGAGGAGAGGAGACTTTTCCCATTTAAAGACATCTGCTATATTAACTGAAAAACTAGGTAACCTAACTTATTAACATATAGCACGTACTTAAGCCTTTGCATCCATCAGTAGAACTTTCATTTTAAAAGACAAAAAATTAAAACCAAAATAATTACCATTATGCTGAAATTCTGGATCTCTCAGAGAGCCCTGAATTCGACGAGAGGGATGCCAGTAGGATGGAGCACAGGGTGGAGAAGGAGACTGCCCAGGAGTATTTGTTGGATATTCTGGAATTTTTGAAACTGGAAGAGTTACCTCAGCAAGTTTGGGGATATGATTGGCTTCAGAATCTTCCCTCAAAGGCAGGGGATCAATTGTTTTTATACCAGCAGCTGGAGAAGTCAGGAGGGATATGGCGCGACTTTCTTTCTAAGTGACAGGAAAAAAAGATACGTATATATGTCCATATATATATAAAACCAAACCTTTAAACACTCAAAAGAATATACTCGTAAAAAAAAAAAATAATAATAATAATAATAATAATAATTGTAAAAGCATTAGGAGAAAGTATGGGGAAAATCTATATAACCTCCATGTGAGGAAGATTTTATAATCCTACAACCACTATTGGTAGACATATTTAGCTGTATAAAAATATACAAACATTAAAAAAATTTTAAATCACAAATTTGAGGAAAATACACAATTTATATATTGACAATTATTGTTACATAAATATTTCTTTAAAAGTAGTAAAAGATAAACTAATTAAAATGAAGGATATATATAAGCAATTTAAATAGACATAAAGGACAAAGAGCAGAAATATCCTACCCTATTAGTAATCAAATAATTTCAAAATAAAAGCACCAAAGAACTAATTTTTCACTTGCCAGATTAAAAGATTAATTTTTTTTAAAAGCCATGCTATAATACCCAGCATTGACGAGGATGTGGAAAAAATTGGCACTCTGCTAGAGGGCTGTTGGGAGCACAATCTTCCCAGGGAGCTGGTGAAACAGCAAAAGCCTTAAAAAACTTTGTGTTCTTTCATCATACAGTAATACTTGGGAGAATATTTACACACAAAAAGGTAATATTAGGAATAAAAAAGTAGCTGAAGGAGGATTTCTTTACAGTATTTTTTCAAAATAGAAAAATTAAGAAATAACAGTGGGCATCTAGTTTTAAAAAACTGGTTTCAATAATAAACAGGTGGTATAACTATAGGTCACATATCATGTCACTATTAAAATTTAGTTGTAAGTGATATTTAATGATATGTGAATATGTTCACAATGCATTGCCAAGTGAGAAAAAAATAGATTGTGAAACCTTATCTCCAGCACAACACATAAACACACTGTAAACCCAAAGAACTCAAACATTCAATAGTGGCTGCCCCCGAAGAGTAGAGGGGACATCACATATTTTGTTAAGTTGGTCCACAGTGATACATTTATCACTTTCCTAAAAGTCCTTGTATAATTTACTTATTAGTGAGAATACAAACCAGTGAAATCAAACACAGTTCCAAATTTTCCTAATTATTGCTTATCAATGTGGCCCTTCTTATTGATTTTGGGTTTATCAGTGCAATATTCAAAACACTGCTTTCTGAACTTAGGTATCGTTTTCTGCAATTGGAGAACTTACTTGATTCAAAGCAGAAAAGGCTTGGGATCTTACCCAGCAAAACTTTCTTTTTAAATCAAGATCTAAAATAAAACCACACATCTTCCTCTTGCTTCCCTTTTTAATTATAGGTATCACTTAGGAGAACTGTTCTTTTTTTCTTTATACACACACACACACACACACACACACACACACACACACACACAGAATTTGAGATCTGCCATATTGGCTTTACTATTGCTAAAAAAAAAAAAAAAAAAAAAAAAAAAAAGGCCTGAATGAAATCTCTAGAATATTTTGTAACACGTAGCGTTCCCAGGTTTAACTTAATGGCCTTGGTGATCTGCGTGTGAGCCCAAGGCTTCTCACTGGCCTCACTGCCTTAGCCCCACCCCCATACAGCCCATTTTTTTTTTTATCACGAAAGACCAGATCATGTTTGCTGTGTGGCTTTAAACCCTCCCAGGGCTTCCAAGTGCCTCAGAACAACATCATCACTCCTTACCCAACCTCCCTTCCAAAGCTCATTTCCTACCCCCACCTCTTCCCTCTCCAGGCCCCAGTCACACTGGTCTTCTCACTCTTTAAAACTTCCACTGCTGCACATTTGTACTTACTGTTCTTTCAAACTGGAAAACAGTCTCCCCTAATCTCTGCCTGGGCACATCCCTCATGAGTGAGGTCTTAGCTTTTTTTTTTTTTTAATTTACAGCACTTGCTACTACCTGAAATTATCTTTTTAAAAAATTATCTATTTCTCAAAATGAAACGGTAAGCTCCATGAGGGCAGGGATTACCATTACTGCTAACTACCACCTCTCCATAATTCTAATTCCTGACCACCACCTCCTGCCTTTAAAACTAATCGCCACGGCTACCCTAATTTCAACAAGTCCTTAAGTCTGCCAAGACCTTCCAATGATCCTGTCACCTCTGCACTGTGCCTTCCCTTCCCAAGTCCTATTTTTCTGCCCTAACCAACTCAACTTCCATGGCCAATCCTCATAATCACTTCCTGCTTATATCTTAACTCCCTGACCCCCTTTCTCATTTCCTCTTACTCCCTTAACAAAACACGGACCCCAATTAAATCTCTCTACTTACCCTGCACCTCTGCAGCCAAACATGTCTGGAGGAAAACACACAACTCATCCTGACTGGTCTTACATCAAATCTGTGACCACTAGCCTTAAATGGGCCCTTCAGGCTGCCCTGCATTATCTCACATTTCCCTGGCCTGCTCCCTCTCCCACTCTCGGAAAAAGACTATTCCCTGCCTTCTTCTCTTTACTCAAACCTCCAACCTTTTCTTCCCCAGCCTTCTTCTCAGCAAGGGTCTTTCTTCATGTGTTACCAAGAAACAATCCAGACACTTTCCCAAAGCCCCCATCATCACATCTCCCTATTTTATCTGCAGTGCTCACATATTCTGTGTCCTCTGTAACAAGGAAGGAATTGTCAGAGTGCCTAAAATCAACAATTCCACTCGTACCTCTCCCACATCCTACGCAACATCTTGAGGGGTGCTTGGCACTCAGTGCACAGGTGCAAAGGGGCTGCATCATCTTTCTCTGCCTTTAAAACTGTTCTTGTTGGGGCTCCTGGGTGGCTCAGTGGGTTAAGTGTCTGCCTTCAGCTCAGGTCATGATCTCAGGGTCCTGGGATTGAGCCTTGCATCAGGCTCCCTGCTCAGAGGGAAGTCTGCTTCTGACTTTCTGCCCCTCCCCACTACTTCTCTCTCTCTCTCAAATAAATCATAATATTTTTAAAAATCTTTAAAAAGCTGTTCTTGTCAACATATAAATGTGCTGTTATCTCCTCTCCTTCATCTTAACCTTACTCCCAACTACCATCTGTTACTCCACTCCCCTCCATGGAAAAGACTCTTAAAAGAATTGTCTATGGGCAGCCCGGGGGGCTCAGCGGTTTAGCGCTACCTTTAGCCCAGGGCTTGATCCTAGAGACCTGGGATCGAGTCCCACGTCGGGCTCCCTGCATGGAGCCTGCTTCTCCCTCTGCCTGTGTCTCTGCCTCTCTGTCTCTCATGAATAAATAAATAAAATCTTAAAAAAACAAAAAAAACAAAAAAAAAGAGCTAGAAAACAAATCTCAGGTCTAAAAAAAAAATTGTCTGTGATGACTGCCTCCGATTCCTCTCATTTCTCTTGAACTCACTTGCACTTAGGCTTTTGTCCCTCCCCACCACCAAAACTGCCCTTTGTCAAGGTCACTGATGACATCTCTGTTGCCAAATCCAATCATCAGTTCTCATATCTTCCTGATCCATCAGTAGCACTGACACTCAGCCCTCCATGACACCTCCAAGGTACTAGTCTCCTATTTCCCACCACCTCGCTGGCTATTCTTCCTTAGCCTCTTTGTTGGTCACACCTCAACTACCCTGTATCAAAAAACGGGGGTTGACACCTGCCTATCCATACTCTTCTCTCTCTCTCCCCACTCCCCTGATGATCTCCCCTAGTCTCAAGACCTCACACACCTGTGCCACCTATATGGTAAAGAGATGCAAATCTGTATCTGCAGCCCAACCTCTCCTCCCATACTCCAAACTCAGAAAGGCAACTCCTACTCAACATGTCTACTTGTACATTTAATAAGCTTCTCAAATGTGTTCAAAATAGAACTCTGTTTCCCCTTACAAACCTTTTCCTTATACCCTCCTCCCCATCTCAGTTCAATGGCAACTCCATCCTTACTGTACAGGCCAAAAATCTTGAGTTGTCCTTGATTCTTGTCTTTCTCCCATTCTGTATCTTAACCATTGGCAAATCTCAGCAGCTACACCTTCAATGCATATCCAGAATCAGACTTCATCGCATCACCTCCACTGCTACCACTATGAACCAAACCACCACCACTGGATATTGTAATGGACTCCTATCTAGTTTCATGCCCCTGCTCTTGCAACCCTACTGTCTTTCCCCAACACAGCAGGCAGAGTAACCATGGGAAAACCTGAGTCAAATCACATCACTCCTCGCCCCTCCAAAGGCTTCTCATTTCATTCAAAATAAAATTCAAAGTCTTTGTTACACCCAATAAGGCCCTATACAGTTTAGTTCCCCACTATGCCTCCAAACTCATTGCCTTTTCTTGCTCTCCCTTCTCTTGCTCTCTGCTCCAGCCACACTCACTTTCTGCCTGGTCCTCAAGGAATCAGATAACTGATCGCCTCAAGGACTTTGCACTTTCTATTCCTTTTGCCCAGAATGCCTTCCTACATATGCATGTGGAATCTCTCGCCCACTTCAGATTCTGCTCAAATGCAACCCTCTCAGCAAGAACTTCCTATTCACTTCCCTTGCTTTATTTTTCTTAGTACTTATCACTATCTAGAACACTATGTATTGTATCTACTTATCCTGTTTATGGTCTCTCTTCTTCACTAGAACAGAAGCTCAAAAAGGGCCAGAATTTTTACCTGCTTCTTTCACTGCTATATCTCCAGTCCTAAAACAGTGCCTGGAACACAGCTGGAATACAACTGCCACACAGTAGATGCTCAATAAAAACTATTACTTTTCTTCTCTCTCTTCCTGTTGAGTTAGTATTGATAAGACTTAAAAGTGTATCAGCAGAGAGGAACCTGGGTGACTCGGTTAATTATCTGCTTTCAGCTCAGTTCATAATCTCAGAGACCTGGGATCAAGCCTCACGTCTCGGGCTCCCTGCTCAGCAGGGAGTCTGCTTGTCCCTCTCCCTCTGCTTGTGCTCTTTTAAATAAATAAATAAAATCCTAAAAAAAAAAAGTGTATCAGCAGAAATAGAATGCCACTGCCAGAAATAAACAATTTAATGCCTTTGCCTTACTAAAAACAGGTTAATAACATCATCTCCACATGATACACAGAATTTTCTAAAATCTGAATCTATCATTCATTCCATGCAACTAAAACAATCATGCCCTAAAAAGATACTTTTCTACCAAAATATAAGTACTTACCTTCCTAAAATCATTCTTTGCAGATTCTATGACATCCTGAGAAGACATTCTTTTCCTCGGTTCGGGGACGGAAGGCCTCACTTTAGAGGGAGATACTAAAACAGCACCACCTAGAAAAATACAGAAGACAACAAGTCTCAAACCAAATTCTCATGTAGAAAAAGTAGGTAAAATAAGAACTGCAGTGTTTGCCCCTTACCAACAGCTGGAGTGGTGAGATCATGATGAGTCCTTTGGATTCCACCAAGTTCTCTCAGCTTTGGAGTAGGAAGCCTGCCTTCTTTTCCAGAAGATACAGAAGAAGAATCTGACCTATAAATACAGTCTACTATGAAGCATTTTCTCCAGAAAATAGAATTTAAAATATTTTGTCATTATTGTGCAATAATAAAATACGTAATTTATAAGATAAGGCCATTTTGTTTCTGAAAAAAATAACAAATCCACATGCAATTGAAAGTGACTGAATACTAGAAAAGAGGGGAAGATCACTGCAAGTCAGCAACACAGAACATAGAATTCCTCCATTAAATCAGGGCCTAAGGTTCCTATTAGGTGCAAAACCCATGACTGAATGATAAGGGATTTAGATTATGAGCCAAAAGCACCATTATCAGTGATAGAGAACCACCTCCCAGAGCAATTAACATACATATCAACATATCAACAGGAATTAGCTATTTGCAGAAATCACTTATTTTAATATCATCAAACATTATCTTTCTTTTTGGTAAAACATTTGATATTGAAGAGTATCAGCTATTTTCCTTAAATCATAAAGAAAGCCATGGTCCCAGACACATTTACAAAACTGGCAGGTCAGAACTGATGGAACATAAATTAAAATGATTCTATAACTACTGCCGCCCAAGTAGCTCAATGTTCAAGTGTTCAACTACCAATTACTGGTGACTCAAATACCTGCGTGAACCAAATTATACATCAGATAGAAATGCCTGCATTGTGACATTAAAGTAACATCTGTTCTCTCTGAGTCATAAAACCAAGAGTGTAAGCCACTGAACTTAGTGACAAAACAAAAAATATGAACCATGTGCATAATGTTAATACCGATTAACTTAAAACTCTCACCCTTCTTTTATCTTGTCTGCCTCAGATTTTTCATGTACTTCCAACTTGTCCAGCTCTCCCGAATGAACCTGCTTGTCCTTTTCCATTTTCTCCTCCTCCTCCCCCTCCTCCTCTCGCAGCTGTTTCTGCATCCCCTCATTGGTGTTCTCTGCATCCCACGCCAGGCGCCTTCTAACAGGTAAGGTGGGAGCATCTGACATGCCCAATTTCTCTGTGGTATTTTTCTGGGGCTGCTCTTCCAAAACAGGCCTTTTTTCTTCCAGTGTTGTAGGAGGACACTTCTGCAAAGTCTTATGGCTTGTAGGATCTCTACATAACAAAAAAGTTTCAAACTTGAGTTTGAGCTTATACTAACTTTAATGAGTCTATCATTCCCTTCCAATGTTCACTACTATGTTTCCCACAAGTATTACCTTGCCCAGGTACTGAAGAAAGAAATCAAATTAAGAGTTCACAGGACAGTATAATAAAGTAATACTACAATTTGGATTTTCTATTAAAATACTCCAAAATAAAATATTTGCATCTTCTCTCATTCCTACCCTCACAAGGCATGCCCATACCACCGCTGACAACATGCATGGGTGTCCCCGGACTGGCATTTACACACATACATTAGGACTCCACATAGTCTAATTTGTTCACTTGTCAATTAGGGTTTATGCACAAACTCAAGTGTACTTGAGGATCAAGCAAACTGATTCAAATTTTACACTTTAGGTAATCTTTTTCAGACATTCCTAAGGAATGGATTTTGTGGTGAATTTTTAAAATCAGATGTCATAATTAGAACTTATAGGTCAATTGGGCTTATATGATGATATTAATAAATACTAGAACCAAAATATAATTTGCTACAAATCAAAGTGCTATTTCTCTTACAAACAGTTAAATAATGTTCACTTTAAAACCCAAAAGAGCAGAGAACTCTCCCATAGAATCAGGGCCTAAGTGTCATATTAGCCACATAAATCCATTAACGAATGGTGACAGGATGTACTACTAGCTTATATTCTCTAAGTTGTAATTGTTGTTGCTGCCTTTTCTTCTTACTTTTTTAAAGTTCTTTCCATCTACTGCATAATCATCCCTATTCTCTATCCTTAAGAGACATTATTTTAAAAAAGTAACATTATAAAGTCTAGTCTTCCAGATTTACATTATTATTTACACAAAGCTTTACGTCTCACAGAAAATAAACTAAAATAATGAATAATCTCATCCGACTAGAAGACAAATTTTGAGTGGTCATGTCATTTTCCTGTGATTCCATGACCTACTTAAGCTACAACAGACTTTTTTGCCGTCCACAAAGAACATAGCTCACCCAGCAAGATCTAGAGCTCTAATGTTACTACTAATAGTTCCTTCTGAGCTTGTTGTGGAGGAGACGTCCCAACAGCGATTGTTATCAGACAGAAGCTGATTCAGATGGTCCCGAGAAAAATGTGTTCCTTGAACTCGTTTCCTGTAAAACTCCGCCTTCTCTCGGAGTTCTTTAACCTACACAGGAGAGTTGAGACACTGTGTGTTACTTTGAATGCTCGATTGCAAATATCACCACGCTGCTTATCAACAATAATGCACAAATATAGCCAGAGACCAAGGAGAAGGGAAGGCAAAAGGAGCCACAGACATTCATCAGACTACGCACATTTTAAGCAGAAATTAAAACAGTCAAGCTAAAGCGCAATGCAGTTATTTTATTTCAGGCCAGCGGGCAGGAAGAACTTGCAGCAGTTAAGAAAAATATTGACACCTACTTCTTATTTTGACTGAAATTACACAAGTACTCTATGCATTATTACAGTTTTTAAAAACTCAAAAGCGACCAACCTCCGCATACCACATGGCATTTAGAGAAGCCTAGGAGAGGAATATAGAAACATAACTTAATGACAGGTTAATGTCATAGCAGAACATTAATGGGAATCAATGAAATACCTTATTATTCTTCCTTCTAAATATATAACAAACTTGTCAATCAATATTTTAAAAATAATTTTTAGTAATATTTAATCCACTAAGCAAGATGTCCTATTACTACCTGGAAACCCAGCCACATTCCCACATGGCTGAAATGCTATCAACAACAGGTAACCTAATTATTATTCCCACTTCCCCACGTTTGGAAGAGTAGTGACATGCCACAAACCCCTATCCTTTCTGTCCTAGCTGCTACTACTATCGAAGGCCCCAGTGAGAGAATCATGAGACTGCCCTCTCTCAATTGTTCGACATTCCCTAGGCATCAGCAAAATCTCAACTTTAAAAAAAAAAAAATGTATTAAATATAAGAATATCCCACAAAATAACAATTGTAATATATTCAGCAAAGTGACAATTCAAAAAACTGTTCTGATGAACTATAAGGTAATTTGAATTCCTTAACATGCAAAGAACATTTTTTCATTTGGAACGAAGCCTTTTATACTCTCTGAAACCCTTTAATTTTATACGTCACACTGCCACCTGCTGGCTTCCCTAAATTCAATTCCACAACGCAAAAAAATTAAGTTTCAGCTTAAAATTGTTTCACATCATCTTTTATTTATTTTATTTATTTTATTTATTTATTTATTTATTTATTTATTCTTTAAAAACTCAATTTTTCCTATCATAAAGATGGACTAATAACATTAAAAAGATATGCAGATGCTGTCTGCTAACATTTTCTTTCACTTATAGGCAAAAAGCAAATAAACTTGGCATTGCAAAAGCAACTGGGGAAACACATCCTCAGTTCCTTAAGGAACACTCCTGAATGCAAAGGGATGAAAGTGTTACATCTGCAAGGGAACTACCGAAAGCAAAGGACAGTACCTGTCATGGTGGCTAAGAAACCATATAATCCGAGCAGAGTACTACTGGCCTAACAAACCAAACCTGAAACATTCCTTAAGGATAATGCAAAATATTTTTTTTAAAGATTTATTTATTTATTCATTCAGAGAGAGAGAGAGACAGGCAGAGACACAGGCAGAGGGAGAAGCAGGCTCCATGCAGGTAGCCCGACGTGGGACTCAATCCTGGGTCTCCAGGATCACGCCTTGGGCTGCAGGCGGCGCCAAACCGCTGCACCACCGGGGCTGCCCAATGCAAAATATTGTCTTCACTGCCAAGAAAAACTGAGCCATGTTCATTTATCATTTCTGTTAACTCCTAAACTTTAAATTACCAGTAATGGTTTTTGTATTTAACAGATGGAACTGAGATATACAGTTTGAGTCCATTAACCAGAGTGTTCTGCTGTTAAGTAGGCTCCACGCCCAATGTGGGGCTTGAACTCAGGACTCTAAGATCAAGAGTTGCATGCCCTACCAGCAGAGCCAGCCAGGTACCCTCTCACCAGGGTGTTTTGAACGCACAGAGGTCTTGTTATAAAAGTGCCTTGATATAATCCAGATCTTACTTCTATTAAGTCCTCTCACGTTTCAAATGTTTCACAGCTGCATTATCACCTACATGATAAAATCTTCAAGCTTTAGCACAGCTTCCTCCTCCAGTCTCAAAGGCCTTCATGCATATCCTCATTAGTACTTATTTCATTCCACTGGAATTAATTGCTCTTGTCATTCTCCCCCATTAATCTATAAACCACACAATGTGAAGGAAAATGCAGCACACAACCTGTCCTGAGTGTAGACTCAGCGCTAGGCCTGAGCTGGATGGCTGGTAGCCAAAGATAAGCAAGAAAGTCCCTGCAGCACTCAATGTGCTCACAGTCTGATAGAGGAGGCCAACTTTCTCCTCCTTGATAAATTATCATAATACTGTATAGTCTATGCCATAATAATTGAAGGAATGGTTCAAATGCAGCCACACTGTGTAAGGTGAGCTGGGAAGGAACAGCAGAGAAGGCTGTATTTCATCCAGGTGGGAAGACCTATTGTCTGATGAATGAGAGGAAGGATAAATATCCCCTCCATGTGAACAGTGATCCAGTTTTACTTGTTAACAATATTTTTTTTAAAAAAAAAGCAGATACTATGGAAATTCTATAAAGCTTTATTCAATTCTATTTGTTACTGACATTCAAAACTCAATGTTTTAAACTTATCATCAATATTTATTAATAATCTTAGTGCTAATGTTATAGTGGTTTACAAATATATGATTTTAGACTTCTAGATCCTAAACTAGGATGAAAAAATAGAAAGTTGGTATTTCCTAAAGCGAGCTGTTCTACTAGAAAAAGAAAAAAAAAACCCTACTGGTATGAATTCAGTCTCAAGAACCAATAAGCAGAGCCACTAAAAAGGATATGAACTCAAACGCAATTAAAACAACACACACATCCTTTCCAAGTAATGCCATCAGATTATAGGATATAAATGCTGTAAGTAGAATGTTTTCATTTCTGAATTTCTTTGTCCAAAATAAGAATTCAACTAAGTTGTTTAACATTTATATACAGAAAATTCAGATTAAAAAAGATTAAAAAATAAAAATTTTCCCCAAAAGTTATCCCCCTCAAAATGAGTCATCTTTATGCATAGCCATCCTTACAATATCTGTCAAATTACAGTATGTCTCTCAAATGTGGGACTTTATCTTAAAGTCCTATTTGTGGAAGATACATTAGAAAAAAAAGCATCTCAACTAACGTTTGGATTAGAAAATTATCTAACAATCAAGAAAAAAGAAATTTAACACAGGTTCAGCAGTTATTCTAAGGATGAGACCGAACAATCACAACATGCTAGTTATTATTAAAAACCTTTAAAAAAAATAAATAAAAATAAAAACCACCTTATAAGTGAGCGTTTTAAAAAGCAATAGTGCCAGTGGTTATATAATGGAGACAACAAATATAAGTCACTGGACAAATAAAATCAACCACCTTAATATTATATGAATAGGTACTTGGGTCTTAGGATAAGATACCCAGGCACTAGAGTATGAATAAATAGATTCAAAAAGTTTAATATTTCAAACAACATAGGAGGAAATGAATATGATATAGGGACTAGAAAACTATAACAGGACTCAAAAAGTTAACATTCTAATTATAATAAAATCACTGATGTCCAAGTGCATTTGAAGAGCGTGAATAATATTCCTTCATGAAATGTTAGGAGTGGGAAATAAGGGAGTTCCCTATATGTAGATACTTCATAAGCAGCCACAAAAGTAAATGTCTTCAAGTTAAAAATAAAATCTAAGATTTAAGTAAAATATGGCCCACCCTAAATATTTATGACCTGGTTAAGTGAAACAGCTATCAGCATCAGTATAAAATTTAGCTAAAACTTATTCTTTTCTAGCTCAAATTCACTATTTGAATTATTTTGCCCGCAGAGGTTAAGGCAAACAATAGCACTAAATGTTAACAACCACCATTAGCAATGAATTTTTTTTAAGTCTAAAAAACTCAAGATGGATCGTAAATTAACAACAACACAAATGTTTTCTTCCATCAGGGCAGGATAAGGACTATCATTTTATCATGACTCCAGGCATAATCCTCTAGTCCACTAAATTTTTAGAACTGAGGTCTAAATACCAACTTGTCTTAATTTAATGAAGTTTCAGAGACTAAGAGATAATCTTTCCAAAACAAGAAGCCTCTTGTGAGCCCAACCCAGGGAAGCCCCTAAATCTAACAGGCCAGTGGCTAACACCGAATAATTGGCCACACGAGCTCTCTATGGCCATGCTCTGTACCCTGCTGCCTCTGCCCCCAGCTTTTCCTCATTCCCTTTGAGACTGCTCAGAGCTCCTCACCAAGGTCTGGCATGGCTGTAAACCAGTCAGGAGTTTCACTGACACTACTCCTTTGCTTCATCAGGCCTGCTCCCGATGCTCTTCTTTTTAACTTTATTTCACCAGGGTGACTATGTGAATTTTGACTCCACCAATATTTGGGACGGCTTCAAGATTGGCCCTTTACTCTGCTATACTGCTGCTGAGCTATGCTCAAGTAAAGAGCAGCCACAGTGGAAGGAATCAGGTAACCTCCTGAAACAACATGTGGAATACAGGAATCTCACCAGGACATTGGTCTGGGAGCTGCCAGGGCAAAGAGCCAGCAGCTCAAAGAACGAACGCCTTCCTCCAGAGGCTCATTACATGTAACTTTTGGCTATGGCTTCAAGTACAGAGCTAAATAAAAGGTTCATTCCCCATCCAAATTCTCTCTCTCTTCACAATGAAGGGGGATGGGATGTTTTACTTTTGCTTATTCACACAGAAAAAGGCAGGGAAACCATCAAGATGTGGTTTAAAAGATGATAGTTACACAACAACCCAAAAAAACCCTCCACTGTTTCTGACTGTAAGAAGCTTCCCAAAGATTACCCTTTCCCTCAAACCTTTCTTTCGGATCCTCAGAATTTCTCCCACATGTCAGGGTATCCCAACACTAGAACTCAAACCTCTATCAACACAGGCCACTCCTCCCTTACGCTTACAGACTATAATAGTTACACACTGCCAGTGGATTCCACTGTCAGACAAACTAATCTTGAAAATTAATCTTCAATTGAGAGAGTGGAGGTCTGGATATTATTAAGAAAACTACAATGCTATAATTCTATAAACTCAATTGGATTAACACAATGAAACCTTGGATTGTAAAAACCTTTTTAACTTAAAAGACTTTAATAATAAAAATCTCTAGTTGAAAAAGGAACTATTTGATATAAAAAAAATAAACATGCTCATAAACTATATCCTAACACATAACTTTAAGTTCCAGATACTTTCAGTGTTACTACTGTATCACATATCTTTAAACTATTGTCCCTATTACTAAAAGAAACTCACTGTGAAATCAAACTGGGATACAGGCTCAAAGAAAATGTGAGCTTACTGACCTTATATATACTCACCTGGTCTGGTATGTTTTCCTTCACACGGGTCCAAGCCCCGGCTTTATATAAATACTGGGCTGGGCTCAAAAATTTTGCCCTATATTCAGAATTCACCTTCCTAACAAAAATGAAATAAGAATAAATATTTCAGCATGTTAATCATCTAAATACCATGATATTTTTCTTCTAAAATACATACCCAAGCCTTTGATGTCTCCAAGGAGTAAGCTTCTTTTTAGGCTGGCTTGACTCTTTTGATTCCATCTCTGCTTCTAATCTTAAAGGATCATCTGTTTTATCACACTACAATGGAAATAATTTAAACATTTTATGCTTAAAATGTTATACATTAAAGTGAAAACATAAATATTAAAAAGTATAACTGGACACTGTATTACAATTCTGTTTATGGAAGTAAGTTTTAACTACTAAAGATAACCTAGAAGTCACAAGGAATTGACAAGCAAGTTTTAAAACTAGTATACTTTGGTTTTTTGAAGTATAGCTCAGGATTTGGTTCATTTTACAACAAAGAAATTTTATATCCTTGGCTAGGAAAAAAAAAACTTTTAATTAACAAACATCTAAATAAATAAACTTGATGTTACTACCTATTAAACAATTCTTTTACATTTGCCTTTGATATTCAAATTTACATTTAATTGTGTTGTAGTAATTAAGTAGGCTCCATGTTGGGCGTGGAAACCTACTTAAAAATTAATTAATTAATTAAAAACTTAAAAATACACGTATATATGCATATTTGTGTTTGATTTCCATTATTTAAAGTATGTGTTTCTATCTCTACTGTCACCCCTATAGCTCACATTACTGTAAGGCCAATTATTTGCTATTACACATGGTAGACTTACCTGCTGTATTGCCAAGCACTTGCCACAGTATTATATTTATTTAATTAAATCTTTGTCTCCCCACCAGCACAAGAGCTGCATGGGGCTTAGCGTGGTTATTGTATTCTCAGTACCTACCCAGTGCCTGGCTCCCAGTAAGTGCTTAATGAACATGAGACACTTAATGAACAAATGAATAAACTAGCTAAAACCAAAAATTTCGGGTAGCATTTGGTAAAAGAAAATGTGTAGAGTCTAAAATAATTTTTTTTATTTTGTTTAAAGTTAAGAGTTGATGAATACCTTCTTTTCAGGAGATACTGCTTCAAAGTTTCCGTTATCTTTCAAATCATTTCTTAATTTTGGTTCTTTCACTGGAGATAAACCTTTGAAATTTCTTCTGTATTCAGTTTCATGGATGACTGAGTTACCTTTGAATTGTGGAACAAATTTGCTTTTATTGTGGAAAACCTTAAAACAAAAATTACTGTAGTTTAGTTCTTTGTTGGTTAAATATACAAAACTTAGTTTTTCAATTGCTTTAAGAATTTCACATATAAAATTGAATTATAGGATACCAAAAAAAGTAAAATTATATGACTGTTTATAATGTCATTTCATATACATCAAAAGGACAACAAAAGCAAAAACAGACAAAATGGACTGCATCAAACTAAAAAGCTGCCATATAGGAAGGAAAACAATCAACAGAGTGAAGAGGCAACCTATGGAATGGGAGAAAATTTCTACAAATGCTATATCTGATAGGTTAATATTCAAAATATATAAGGAACTCAATTCAGTAACCAGAAAACAATCTGATTTCAAAAATGGGCAAAGGAGGGGAGCCTGGGTGGCTCACCCAGTTAAGTGTCTGACTTCTGATTTCAGCTCAGGCCCTGATCTTAGGGTCCTAAGACTGAGCCCCACATCACAGTCTGCACTTAGCAGGCAGTCTGCTCAAGGATTCTCTGTCTCCCTCTCCCTCTGCCCTTCCTCCTGTGCAGGCTTTCTCTCACTCTCTGAAATGAATAAAATCTTTTTTAAAAAAATTTTTTTTAATTTTTAAAAATGGGCAAAGGGACATAAACAGACACAAATAACAATGGAACAGAATAGAAAGCCCAAAAATAACCTTGTGCATATATAGTCAATTAATTTATAACAAAAGAGACAAAAATTGGGAAAGTATAACCGCTTCAATAAATGGCGTTGAAAAAATTTGACAGTCACATGCAGAAAAATGAAACTAGACCCTATCAATCAGACCAAAATGGGTCAGAGATGCAAATATAAGATCTAAAACTATAACTAGAAGAAAACATAGGCAGTAAGCTCCTTGACATTGGTGTTGGCAATGATTTTTTGGATTTGACCCCAAAAGCAAAGGCAACAAAAGCAAAAATAAACAAGTAGGACTATATCAAACTAAAAAGCTTTTGTATAGCAAAAGAAAGCACCAACAAAATGAAAAGGCAAACTATGGAATGGGAGAAAATATTTGCAAATCATATATCTGATAAGGGGCTAATAACCAAAATAATAAAGAACTACAACGCAGTAGAAAAGCAAACAATCCGATTAAAAAATAGGCAAGGAATTGAATAGACATTTTTCCAAAAAAGACATACAGATAGCCAACAAGTATATTAAATGGTGCTCAACATCACTCATCATCAGGGAAATGTAAATCAAAACCACAGTGAGTTATCAGCTCACACCTGTTCAAATAGTTATTATCAAAAATACAAAAGATGACAAGCGTTAGCAAAGACGTGAAGAAAAGAGAACCCTTGTATATTGTTGGTAGGAATGTAAATTAGTACAGTCATTATGGAAAACAATATGAAGGTTCCTCAAAAAATTAAAAATAGAACTACCATATGATCCAACAATTCCACTTCTGGGCATGTTCCCAAAGGAAATGAAATCAGTATCTCACAGATATCTGCATTCCCACATTCACTGCAGCATTATGCATAACAGTCAAGATATGGAACCAACCTAAGTGCTCACAAACAGATGAATGGATAAAGAATATGATACATACAATTAGAGGAATATCATTCAGCCTTAAAAAAAGAAGGAAATCCTGTCATTTGCAAGAAAAAAAAAAGATGAACCTGGAGAACATATGCTAAGTAAAATAAGCTAGACACAGAAAGACAAATACAGTAGATCTCACTTATGTGAAATCTAAACAAGTGCAACTCACAGACGCAGAGAATAGTGGTTACCAGGGACTAGGGAGCGGGAGAAATGGAGACACACTTGTCAAAGGGTACAAAGCTCCAGTTTGCACAATGAATTCTGGAAATCTAAGGTACAACATAGTGACCATAGTTAATACTACCATATTATATACTTGAAATGTGCTAAGAGGGTAAATCCTACCACACACATACACACAAAGGCAACTGCGATAAATGTGTTAATTAGCTTGATTATGGTATTTCACAAAGTACATACAGATCAGAACATTACATGTACACTGTATCATTTTTGTCAATTATACCTCAATAAAGCAGGGGAAAAAAACCCCAAAAATCAATTTTCTACACTCGTTGTTTTGAATAATAGTTACTATAATAAAAAATAACATTTAAACCAAAAAAAAAAAAAAATGAACCATATCTTTTCTCCTCAAAGTTTCCCTCCCCCCTTCCCTCCCTCTCAGCAGTATGGTAAAGGGATAAGTAAAATAGGCATATTTTAAGGATATGAACAAGACATTCACTTTTCAAGCAATTCTGTTAGTTCTACTGGTTTTTTCCTTCCTTGACATCAACTTTTTTTCTTCCTCCAAAAAGAGAAAGATTCTCAACATTTTGAATGTCTGATATGTTCATTTGTTCAGTTTTAGTCCTTTGCTTGCTTATCCTTAGCTTAATGCAAGGGAAAAAATAGGTAATTATTATCTTTTTAGTTTTAAACATTTTCATTTATCCTGAATATTTTACAATATGGTTTCTATTGTACCACTGATTACAAAGAAAGCAAAAGGAAAAGACATGGAGGGCAAATGAGATATATTATTGCTTGACAATGCTGAATAGTGCATCTTCATTCAGACCAAATCCAAGCAGAGTATCTTTTTCCTGAGTATAACCTCAAAACTTTTCTGCCAAAAGTTGTTCAGACCCCTGTACATATTAATATAAGACATCCTTTCAGAAAACAGGTGCTTGGTAAAATAGGACCAAATAGCTCCTTTAGAGGTTCCCTATCAACAAGCATTGAAAGTTTCCATCACATGGTTCTTCAAACTACAGACCCTAAAATTGATATGCTTTGAATCAACAAAGAGCATTTGCTTCCCCCCAAAAAATATTTGAAACCCTCACTGATGAAAGCAGTAAAGCTACTAAGTGAAGGTACTGCTAGTGATTTACTTCATAATATCCTTGTGGCCCCATAAAAAGAGCATTTCTGAAGCACAATGTTTCTCCTGAAATATGTAAAAGCCATCAGTGGGGCTTTGATTTGAATCAGCTTTAGCTGATAAAGGAGAAATGCTCTACAAAAACTGAACAATTACAATTTTCAAATAGTAAGTAATTTTGTAGGTACACTTACTATTCAAGAACACTTGTGAGCCAGCAAAAGAAGTACTGCTCCTATTTACTAGATTCACAAAGGATACACACATCACCTCATGCTATTTTATGTTTCTAAAATGTTATATAAATTTCAGTTTTTTAGAAAATTGAATAACAAGTAAGCAAGCCCAATGCTGCCACAATTTACAGGATCACAGGTATTATCATCTTAGTATAAGATTACTGATATTACTGTCTTGTTGAATCTACCCTCTCAGTGCTCAGGGGTATATAATGTTTGTAAGTGAATGTTGAGATAGAGGAGCAAATGAACATAAGGGTGTATGGGAGCAGGGGCGGTTTATAAAGAAAAATGCCAAAATCAAGAGAAAGAAAAGTCTAAGCTGCCATGGGCCTCTGCAGCTATTCTAAATTAAGTATTTCCTTACCTGGGCCTAGAAGTATGATTAAGAAGTAAGAGTTAAGAGCCTAAGAACTGTTTAGATGATGATAGTAGTAAAACAACAGAGCATTTATTAGTTAACGGTAGTCCAGTACCAAAAACTGCGTAAAGGTATAATGAAATCTAGTATCACATTTAGTTCTCATCATAGCTTTCAAATTTTACAAATGTAGTTAAACTGACAAATCTAATTACTGCTCATTTGATACAAAAAAAAGATTATGTATCTTGCATTGCTTTTATTTTGTATTTACTAAAATATACAAAGCAGTTATGCCTTTCTTGCAAGACAGAAAACATGCAACATATTAGTCAACAAACACAATATTTTAGAATAAGACCAATCTAATAATTTTTTTTATTAAGCAAAAAAATCCCACAGCATGCAGAAACTTACCAGGAATCAAGTTTCATTACCCTGTCTCATATTTAGTGGATGTCATGGATTTGGCAACAATGATCATGAGTGGCCTAGGACAATATCACTTATCACTACTATAAATCAGAATAGAATGATTTTAGCAAAAAATCTCATTTTCACTTTCCTAGAACCTACCTCCAGGCCTACTTAAGTACCTAATTTCTCTTAGCTCTTAGTTCCATGTAAATCTCCATCACTAGATCAGAAGAGGATACTTAAAAATGTATTACATCCATTAACCTACCTGATTGGCGGCAAAAACTGGAGCAGTTTCTTTAGGGGTCTTCCAAACAAACTGCCTTTGATACTCAGAATTCCTCAAGATATTACGTGAAGGAACAACAGTCAATCCTGCTTTCTTCCGAAGAACTCTATCCAACTGTTAGGGAAGAAAAATCCCACCCAGAGTCATTAGAAGTTTCTATTCAAACTTTTTCTTTCACTATAGTAAAAAAAACAAAACGTGTAACATGAAATCCACCCTCTTAACAAATTTTTAAGTATACAGTATTGTTAACTACGTGCACATCGTTGTAACCACAAACTTTTTTCAATTGAGAAGTAATCTCCCTTTTAAATTGTCAAACTATTGAAAATTCCTTTAATTCCTTACAAGGAATTTAAAAAATTAAATTAAAAATTAAATTCCTTACAAGGAATTTTATTTCTTAATTTCTGTGCGTTCCACGAAAAGATAGCACCTTTCATTCAATCTCTTCCTACCAGTTATTCATAACTAAATCTGTTACGAAGAAACGGCAGCACCTTGCCTTATCCACACCTTGCTTCTGAGACACCCCTTCCCCTGCTCACCACTTACACGTCACCTTCCTTGATTCTACTGTGCCCCCCGGTTTTTGCAACAAGCCACAAATTCTTCACCAACACTTCTGAATGCCTCTCCGCGGTTCTGGCGGACAAGAAATGGGGAAGAAGCAATCCACTGGAGAAAGATGCGGGAGGCAGTGAGCAGCCTGCACAGGTCCCTGCAGCCTATGCTTATGTGCTCGCAGGGACGTTCCGCGGGCCAGGTGTGACATAAGAGAGCAGAACTCCAAGATCTTTGAGATTCAGCCAGAACTGCCCTTCCTTTTGCGTTTAATCAATTGCGATTCTGTTTGTTTACACAATAAGAAATTGAAAAGGGCCCACGTAGAAGTCAGCTCACCACCCCCGCCAGAGGTAATGGCCTGCTACTCTCCTTCTCCTGTCTCAATTTGATCTCTCCCTTAGGACTGTGGTGCTGATATATGATGAATAAAATCCAGAGGCAAGCTGTCCATCCAATGAAGAGATATCTTAGTATAACCAGTACAAAATGGCAACTACTAAAAACAGAACTCCCAATAACTAAAGTCAACAGCCTCTTACCTATATATATTCTCTAAGACATTAGATAAGAAAACAACAATGGAAAATTTTTAAGCACAAAATATAGTATTACTGAAATGATGAAATTTACAAAGGATTCTATGGTTTTGAAAAGAAATACCGTGAGTATACCTACCCCGTTATCTACATTTTCTGAATGAAGCTTAGTGGAAGGTTCCGGGTCCTCATTTTCTTTAACTGGTATATGGTTTGCTATTATATCCGCATTATTTTCCACACTATCTGAAGCCCCTTCAGCTCTAGAGTCTGTAGACTGAGATCTGGTTCTTTTGGGAACCCTTTCTTGGGTAACATCTTCTTTTTGTTCTGCCTCTTGCAATTCTGTTTCTGGGGCTTCAGGTTTTGGGGATATAACTATATCATTCTCTGGGATCGCTCCATTCCACTCAAGAGATTTTGAAATCTGTGGGTCATGATAAGGGACTCTTCTTTTTGAAATAAAACTTGGCTCTCTTGTGATTCCTACAAAATACAGCATATAAAAATTGCAGCTACCAAAGTATAAAGTTACAAAGACAACTTTTAATAACACTTGTAAGGGACGCCTGGGGGCTCAGTTGGTTGAGCGGCTGCCTTCGGCTCAGGGCGTGATCCTGGAGTGCCAGAATCGAGTACCACGTCGGGCTCCTTGCATGGAGCTTGCTTCTCCTCCCTGTGCCTCTGCCTCTCTGTATCTCTCATGAATAAATAAATAAAACATTTAAAAATAATAATAATAATACTTATGAGAGAAGAAATGGAATTGAAAATTCAGTTGAGGTACAAGGTCCTTTGAGTGGCAGGATAAAAAAAAGTTTATCAACATAAAAATCTTTAATTTTGCTTTTTAAAAATACTAAAAGTTTGACATAATTTTTTTTTTAATCGGGGTCACAATGTTCAAGTTATCCTGACACAAGTCACTAGAATCACAACGTGACGGGCCTGGCAAGCCAAGCAGGACATGTTGCCTCCGTTTCTAATTACTTTCCTGTGCTACTTAACAGAACAATGGGCATTGGTACTGTCAAAATTTGGAACTTTTCACAAAGCTTCTCTTATGCACAGTAGACCAAGAAGAGAAGGGATGAGATGTCATTATGCTGGATCTTGGTTCTACGTTTGCATTGATTTCCTGGGAATTAAAGAGAATGAACCCTTTTAACAGGAGCTAAGATACTATTTCTCTATATTTCTGTCTGGCAAGCAAATGTCCAAAAAACTGAACCTTCTACCCAAGTAAGAGGAGCTCTGTGGAATGACAGCCACTGAGATACTGTCCTAGTTTGGGGCCATTCTTTAAATAGAAGCCTGTGTAGGATGGGGAAGAAGGAGTAAGACTAGAAAGGAGGAGAAGGAAGGTGAACTGAAAATCTGGCAATGACATAGAACCCCCAGTTCTCTAGCCTGTCACTGAGTTTTGGCCATTGAACCAGGGTCCCCACCCTTACAACGCTTCCCTAGACTAGTGGTCTTCATACTGGGTGCATATGTGTCTGGAGGCATATGGAGACATTCTGGGGGATAAGCAGAAATGGGCCGCTTAAGGGAATCATTTTGCAGATCCTAACTCTATATGATTTCCCAACACTGGTCTGCCTGAGAGCTGCACCTGCCTTCTGTAGTCTTTGTTCCCTTTCCCACTTTGCAAAAGGAAGACATACCTCTCAGCCAGCCCCACGGGATAAAAAAAAATTATCCGAAGTGGGAAGGACAAACAAAGGGACAATTCATGTGTAACTACTGAGAGAGAATATCTGACAGCCAAGCAAAGAAGGCTGAGATTACAAATAACAAAGGAACAGTGCTTTATTTTATCCAGGTCCACACCTTCCTATCTTAGAATTAAAATTCGGGAGTCAGAGGGTTGTCACATGAAACAACTAGATGTTAACACATGCTAACACGTTTACAGCAATTGAAAAACACAGACTTTTTTCTCACAGAAAGGAATTCTAATTTGCCTGATTAGTTTGCCAAGGAGGACTGACTTTCCCAATTATATGATGAACATTTACCATAAATTCAATGAGCTACACTGGCAGCTCCAAAGTTTTAACAAAGCATATGTGAAACAGATGCACAATATTCAATATGCCAGAAAGCATATCCTTTGAAACTATTTGTTACACTTATGATTAAAAAACTTAAATATTAACTTGAAAATGTGAAAAGATGCAAAGACTTTCCAAACCCTTTTAAGGGATATGAAAGCAAAAAAGTTTGAGGGCCATTGCCCTAGACTTTAACACACAGAGAGGCTTCTGGTGGAAGAGCACAATGAAAGGGGAAGATTCTCAAGCACTCCGGCCTTTTCTCCCAGCACCAGCAAAAATACACTAAGGGGGAAAAATACACTATGTTAACAGAACGTCCAGCTCGTCCTTGGTAAAACCAGCGTTATTCCTCACTAGCCTCCCACCTCCCTTTCTGAACACCCTGGAGTTCTCACTCTGCCCTTCCCCTTAACCTCACATTCTCCATTAATACACCTCCCCTGGACTGTTCCTGCCTTCATAATATACCATACTCCAAAGTGGCTTTGCTCCCACTCTTGTTTCAACACACCCTCAAATGTAGCTTATCTAAGTTAAAATGTTACGGGGACAATGATCTGGTTAACCAATTCCCCAGTGTTCTAACGGGCCATCAGTGGAATATCTATACTTTAGGATTTACTTTGGATTAATCTAATAGAGCCTCAAATTTGTAGACTTTTGGGTCATTTGGTGGATTCTGAGTACCACCTTGCCCAAAAAGCAGGGACATCCCGTGTCTGAAGTCGGGCTCTGGACAAAGGATCCTGATGCTTCAGAGGAACCCAGAGCCACCCACTTAGCCCACTCTTCCCTTTGTTCTCCAACCTAATCCTGGAAACACTCTCCTCATTTTACTAATTTCCCAAGCTTGGGAAAATCATGCTTATTTCCCATTAAGTCTTTTTCTTGGCTTCAAATACCTAACATTTGGGGGACATATATGTCATACTTCACGCACTCTCATATGTGGGGCCCCAAGCACTCATCTGCATATACGCACCGCCCCTTAACAGGCAATATCTCATTTAATCTCTCCCAGCAATCCTGTGCAATGGGCTTCCTAAACCCCACTCGGTAAAACAGTCCCTGTTTGCCAACGTCACATAGCTAATGTGGAGTCAAACGCTTACTCATTCATTCAAACAGTAGTCTCAACAAGCACTAGAGTGTGTCAAGGCCCTGTGTCATCTACTAGGCAGGAAGATTGAGCCCTTGCTCTGAGAAATCTTGAAGTCTAGTGAGGGAGAATAAAACCAGTCTTTCTCCTTTACCATCCTCTGGGAAACCTTGGTTGGCCCAGGGCTCTGACTTCCCTGGGATACCAGAAGGAAATATATGGGATGACAAAAGTACAGCTTTTGAATTCAGGGGCTTTCTACAAGACAGACTTGATTTCAAATTACGGTTTTGCCACTTACTAGCTCTGAACTCTGGGCAAGTTACTTAATCTAAGTCTCCCTTCCTCAAGACACGTCCCCAGCTTTGTCTGCTCTCAGCCTTCACCTGTCGGCTCAAATATCACCTTCTCAGAAAGGCCCTTCTGGACCATTAGAGCTAAAATGTATTCCCTCCAATCCTGCCCTCCCCCAAGTTATCTCTAGGCTAGCCTGTAGCAACCTGAAATCCCCCGCTTTATTTATTGTTACCTGGTTACTGTTTTTTCCCTATAGTTTGGGTCTTTGTCTGGTTCTAGGCTCTCTCCCTAGAAGCTGGGAATAGTCCTGGCCCATAGTAAGCCCTCAATGAATATTTGTTAAAGAAGTAAGCCAACCAGGCCAACTAATGCTTCACAAGTTTTTTTTTTAATATATATATTTTATTTATTTATTCATGAGACACACAGAGAGAGGCAGAGACACAGGCAGAGGGAGAAGCAGGCTCCATGCAGGGAGCCCCATGCAGACTCGATCTCAGAACTCCGGGATCACGCCCTGGGCCAAAGGCAGACGCTCAACCACTGAGCCACCCAGGCGCCCCTTGCTTCACAAGTTTTAATCATTCTGCAAACGTAACCCCAAGGTTACTTAAGCCATGATGACTGCTAAGTGTGTTCGACTTACCTAATTGATCGGATCTAAGTCCAGCCCATGGGTACCTCCTCCCCACTGAGGGATTATACGACTCTGACAAATAGGACTTCTTCCACAGAAAGTTTCTCTGGTATTCACTCAGCCCCTGTAATACAAAAGACACTTTGAGCATGATGCAATTCATGGCTGTTGTTTTAAAGAAGGCATCGGTAAAAAGGACCTCGGAACCACGACAAGGAGTTCAGTCTCGAGCTCCCCGTCACCAGCTGCTGTTTATCCAGCCCCATGCTAAGCAGGTTGCACCTATTCTGATCCTTTAATCCTCACAACCACCTGAGGCTCTGAGTGGCCACCTTTCTTTCTTTTTTTTTTTTTTTCTTTGCTGGGTGGCTGATTCCAAAGCCTGAGCTCTTGTCTGATAACAGGTGACCATCCAAATCCTCATCACAATAATTGTCCTAGCTGATTAAGTTCTCAGTGAGGACACACCATCACCAACAAGGGCCTCGTGCCTTTTGAAATTTCGTAAAAGTCAACCAAAGACAGACAAGAGTCCCCTCCCATCATTCTGGATAGAGGCCCCCAAGATAGAATAGGACGGAGATCTGCGGGAGAGCTGTGGCCAGCTGTTGGGGCGACGGGTGCCTGACCCCCCGACGGCGACCACCTACCTGGAACTCTGGCGCGACGGTGAACAGTGTGAGTTTCCTACACCCTATCTTCGCATTGTCAAGGTCCCACGTCTCTATCCCTTTTAAAGACGCAGGCAGTTTGAGGTCTTAAAGGGTAGGGACGGGACGGGGCGGGGGGGGGGGGGGGCGGCAAGCGTAAGCCCTGAGACGGGCCACAGGTGTCCCCAGGTGAAGCCACCTTCGATCTCATTGCAAAGTGCTCGCCTTGCACCTGCACCGCCTCGCGTTCCTGCAAAACCCCTGCAAAATCGGTCTCTCTCAACACGGCCTAACGCTTCCGCGCTGCAACTCGGGGGTGTGTGTGCGCGGACCGGGAGCCAGGCGTCGTGCAGGACCGCGGCCGCCGGGCTCCGCGGGGCCCGGGAGCCCCCCCTTCCCCTCCCCCGCCCCCAGCAGCCTTCGGGCCCGGGGACCACGGCCTCACCTTGAAGCGCACCGGCATGTCGCCCGGTGCTGGAGCCCCCGCCACTCCGACAGTTAACGGGACAGAAAGCCCCGAGGGGGCGGGGCGACAACAGTGGGTTCCCTAGCAAAAGCCTCGGCCCGGCGTCCCCGACTACGCGCCGGCGCACTTCGCTCCTGCCGCCTTGAGCCCCGTCGCTCCGCCTTTCCCCGCCCACCCCTAGAGCTAAGAGCCAATCGGGACTCGGAGGCCTTCCTGACGTCATTAAGATCCGACCAATCAATGCCCGGAACGGAGACGCCCGCCTCCCGCCGCAAATTGGGGGACTAACAGAAATGGCGGGCGGAAGGCTGGCCAATGAGGCTCCCGGAAGGGCGGTGGGCGGGGCCCCGCGGGAGCTTCGTCCTGAGGAGAGCGCTGGGCGCGTCCTGTGTGACTAAGGGTCACCCCTGCAGGTAGGCTGCGTGTGTCGCACGCCTCGCTGGGCCGGCTTCGTGACGTCGTAAAACGTGAAGGTGTGTTCTTAATTCCGCATCTGTGACGAAATCGGAATGTAGGTTTTGATGGGGTTTTTTTGTTTGTTTTTCTGATATGAAAGAATGTTCAGGTCTCTTCTCCTGAGAACCCGTTCCTACAGCTGACAGGCATGTTACACCACGTATTGTCACATCAAAAGGGTCGGGCAAACAAAGAAATATTGCTTAGGCAGGCCCCCCCCCAAAAAATTTATTTATTTATTTATTTATTTATTTATTTATTTATTTATTTATTGTGACTCTTGCAAGAGAAAATGCTCACTTCCGGTGACGTTCTTGCCTCCCCCGGCCCCGCACCCGCCGCCTGCCGCCCGCCACCCGCGCGCCGAGCTTGCACGTCAGGGACCATGAATGAGGCTCCCGGGTCCCGGTTCCCGAAGAGTCCGCGTTGTCGCTCCTCTCACTCATCTTAAAAAATAATATACATCTGATTTGAACGGACTGTTGCCGTCGCCAGCAGGTACTTCTCTACCATCGACAGAGCACTTGCCTGGACGCTGAGGATGGGAAGGACAGAATTGTCCAGGCAGGTGCCCAAGACACTTGCAGAGAAGCATCCTCTGTATTCAATGATAGTATAACGTGTCATTCTACTAAAGTTTTAGTTGTAAAGTACCACCGGGCACCCCGGGTGGCTCAGCCGGTTAGCACCGCCTGCGGCCCAGGTCGTGACCCTGGGGTCACGGGATCTGCTCGGAGCCTGCTTCTCCTTCTGCTTGTGTCTCCACCTGCCTCTCTCTCTCTCTCTCTCTCTCTCTCTCTCTCTCTCTGTGTGTGTGTGTGTGTGTGTCTCATGAATAAATAAATAGAATCTTTAAAAAAAAAAATAGGTTAGGATCATCAGGAGTTGGAGGACGGAGTTGTCCTTGAGGGCAGAGATGATCAGAAGAAGCCTCCAGAAGAAATACTGAGACGCCGCCTTGATGATGAGAAGGACTGACATAGAGGAAAATGGGATGATCAAAGGGCAGATGCCTGAATGGAACGCTGCCAGGCTTCTTCCAAAAACCGCGAGGACAAGTGCCTTTACTTTTGTCATTTGTTGACCGAAGAAAAGTATACCGTCTTTTAAACTTCCAAATAGTCATAGCTATCCAGGAATGCTCTAAGCCTTTTCTGCAAAGACTCGTCTCCCTGGATCCTAATTGATGTCTCTGTTCTTCTTCATCATCATGGAGATATTTAAAAATTCATTTGAAGAAGGCACCTGATATCCGAAAACAAAGAGAATATTAAATTAGCCCCTATGTGGCCATGCATCCAGGGGGCCCTTGATAAATGTTAATTGGTGATGACAGCATCTCTGTCGTGTAAATTAAGAATGGCACAAACAGGACACCGTGGAACATAAAACGAAGGTCCTCTGCAGGGAAACAGCCCGGATCTCACAGAGTAGGAAAAACACAGCCCTGGTTGTATGCACAACTTTGTTATGACACAATACTGAGGTGAAATCAGTAAAAGCAAGCATGCAGAATGTAGCCTGTCTGCTAAACAAGGGCCATGATGACTGCAGTGGAGCTCTGCTGAGCACGGAATGAATGACAAGAACAGCAGATGGTAAAAATATCTGAGTCATAACCTGGGTTTGCTGAGATGTGTTATAAGGACTCAAGGAAGAGGAGTACTTTACTTTTTTTTTTTAAGATTTTATTTATTTATTCATGAGACACAGAGAGAGAGAGGCAGAGACACAGGCAGAGGCAGAAGCAGGCTCCCTGCAAGGAACCCAATGTGGGACTCGATCCTGGGACTCCAGGATCACCACCTGAGCCCAAGGCACATACTCAACCGCTCAGCCACCCAGGCGTCCCTACTTTGCTATTTTTAAATGAAAGCCCACTCAAATTAATGGGGGAAAGACATAAAAATGAAAAAAAGGGACAACCTTAGTAAACGAGAGTCTATAGCCTGTGTTTTATCAGCTTTTACACTCTCCGCTACTGCAGGAACAGCCCCAGAACCTACAGCGTTCCACCCGGGTGTTTTGGGGCATCCCTAGGAGGTGTCTCACATGTGCCTACAGCCACCACGTATGGTATGCTGGGCAACACTGCATCTCATTCCAATAGCCACACATCTGTCTGTGTGTGTCACTCTTGCTGCTGGTCACCACAGCCGCATTTGCCGAGTCCTGAAGTCTCCACTGGGCATAGCATGAAGCCTCCTTGGACTGCCCAACCCTGCTTATGATCTGTGACAAGGCACCTCTCTCGCATTTTTGTGTTACCCTGTATTGAGTATCACAGTGTCTTAGAGGGCTTTTCCATTTGTTTTTTAGCCTTTCTTCTCTCCAAAGGGAATTCCATGGAGCCTGGGCCAGAAAGTCACCCTCAAATGATAGGTTTCATTCTGTGTTATTCTATGACATTCTATTCTAGATATGCTTCTCTCTTCCACTAGCCAAGGCCCTCTTACTAGGACAGGGGTGTCATACCTGGCTCCCTCTTCCTTTTGTTGATTTCTCTATTTCTCATGCAAATAGATTTCTCTTTAATATGCATGAGATTAAATTGGTACCATCTCTATGAAAGACAATTTGGTAATCCTTTCGACCCAGCAATTATTTTTATAATTCGTTTACAACTTTATCTTATAAATATACTTGCCCACTTGTGAAAAACATTTAAGATTGTTTACTGTATTGTTTAAAGCAACAAAACTTGGAAATAATTTAAATGTACATCCTAATTAAAGATATTATGGTTCCTCCAGCGCCCAGAACAAGGACAGGCTATGCAGCAGGTCCAATTGACAGTGCAGGCTGCTCTGCTTCTTGGGACTTCCAGCCCAGCAGATCCAGCTGGGTCAGACCCACTTCAGGTGTCAAATATTATATCCATCAGGGTCTGGCTGGGAAAACAAACTACCAGAGGCATTTCAAAAAAGATAGCTTAATATAAACTGTTGGTTAATGAGTTATTGGAGAACTTCAACAAGCTAAAAGGAGAAAACAAGATAGTAATTCCAGAAAGCAGCTCATACCTCTGAGGTTAGAAGAGCAGAGCAAAATGTTGATGTTACTGGAACACAGAGGTTTTCCCTAGAAGCCTCAGGGAATTGGCGAGACCTCTGAGAAGGGTCACAGCCTAGCTGGTATTGGGGCTTCTTAGGGAACAAAGTGAGGCTGCGTCTGGGAATGACAGAAAAAAAAGGAAGGGAGGGAGAGAGAGAGAAAAAGAAAGAGAGAGAAAAGAAAGAAAGAAAGAAAGAAAGAAAGAAAGAAAGAAAGAAAGAAAGAAAGAAAGAAAGAAAGAAAGAAAGAAAGAAAGAAAGAGAGAGAAGGAAAAGTTGGAGACCAACCAACTACTACCATGGAGCAAAAGGTCATTAAGATGCTGCTGAGAGCAAACAGCAAGCAAAAGCAAGTATTCTGGTCTCTAGTGTCCTCTCTTAGCAGACCTAACGGAGTTAGCAGGATCCAAAGGATCTGCAGAGCCTAGAAGGTAAGATTGGAAGTAAGAGACTATAACATATTAACCTCCACTCATCCCACTCTTAAAAAGGAAGAAGCATGTTTTTATGAGCTAACAGAGTTAAAAAAAAAAAAAGTTATAGACGAGTGTGTATGGTATACCATCGGGATAAAAGACAAAGAATGATGTATGTAATAGCATCATTCACAGGTATTTGTTTCGTCACTCACAAGTCTAACTCCATTAGCAGCAGCTATGAAGGTAACATTTCATTCAACTTAGAAATACGTGAAAACTTTAAGGAATTGGTAGTTATGGCTCTTCTCTTCATGAAATAACTGCACTGGCACTTTCTAGATTCATTTTGATTTGCATATATTGCAATAAGACTATTGCTTCTTTTAGAGACAAAAACATATCAAAATCCTTTAAAAACAACCTTTGGGGACGCCTGGGGGGCTCAGTGGTTTAGCGTCTGCCTTTGGCTCAGGTTGTGATCCCAGGGTCCTGAGATCAAGTCCTGAATCAGGTTCCCCACCAGGAGACTGCGTCTCCCTCTGCCTCTCTCTGTGTCTCTCATGAATAAATAAATAAAGTCTTAAAAAAAAAAAAACCAACCTTTGCACTCAAAATATAAATACACTACTCATTCTATTAAAAACAGGAAATCACCCGCTTCACAAATCCAACAATCTCCCATCATTTCCTCGGCAGCAATTGAAACATTGGGGAATCTGTATTCAAATTTGTGTTTGTGTGTTGAATCTGTATGTGCTTCTAACCATATCTTTATGTTACAAACAAAAATGTGTTACATATAAGCAGAACACCTGCAGACAAAAGGGTTGTGGAAAGAAGATACCAAGAAGGGTAGGACCTAGCCCCTGCCTTCCAATCTGATTATAATCGAATCAGGGAACTGACACATATACAAAGAGCTCAGGAAATGATGGAAAGAAGGATTCAAGGAAGGGGCTAAATGTGAGCACTTGGGTATTCTGAAGATGCTTTTAAATCCAGTGCCAGAAGGTCTGATCCAAGACTGGGGACTAAAGAGCAGACAGGATAAGACAGCCGCTTTTAAGTTCCATCCTGGGAAACACCTGATCTACAGGACCTTTCACTTTCTCTTTTGTTCGGCCCTAGGTAGCTGAATCCAGGCCAGAACTAACATTTGCCCAAGACTGGGTCCCAAAAAGGTAAGTTACTTGCTCTCTGTTGTCTTTTTTTTTTTCCTCTTGTTGCTCCAGAAATCAGAGTAAAGCTGTTTTAGAACCTACTGTTCCATCAACACAGTGATACATTTGCCTTGTGTTTGCATACATGTAATTTCTTCTCAAATACCTTGCAAGGTAACTGAAATTCCAGTTTCCAGGCTTAGCAGTGCTCTTGAGCTCTGTCGCTTCCTCTTGGGTCATATTTACGTGGGCTTTCCTTGGTAAATCTTGATCTCAGCCTCTGCCAAAAAGCGATCAGTCTGACAGCCGCTTTCTTTGGCCTTTTTCCATAGGTTTTAACTGCTTTTTCCTCACATGAATGAATTTCTGATTGCACAACTGAAAAGAAAAATGACAAAATTAAATCAATGGATTCTGTCTCAAAAGCAAAATTGCTGAAACTTCACATTAGTGTCAGTAAGAATCAAATAAACAGGGTGTGTGATTAAGACTCACCAATGAGCCAAGTGCAATTTATCCCCCAGACTTTTCACCATGGGATGCCTTTGTTGACAAAGAAGTGTCTGGCTTTTGAATCAATGGGGCACCTTTTGGAGGGACTCCAGGTTCTCTTGACAACATGTACTTTTTTCTTTCTTTCTTTCTTTCTTTCTTTCTTTCTTTTTTTTTTTTTTTTTTTTTTTTTGGTGAGCTTGAGGGACTCCTGGCCATACAAGGCCATAACTGAATAAAGTAATTCTTAGTAAGGCATAAGCCAGTGCAAGCCTCACATACCATAATAACATGCTGTGCCTCTGCTGAACAAGACACAGGGAACAAAATATGAAGGCACAAAATTCTTTTCATTTTAACACCTTCACTGTTGATGATTCTGTTATCAAAAAATTGCCTTCCCTTTTCTTCAGTGATTATTGTCTTAAATCACCATCTTTGTGAAAGTATCCACAGGAACACAGTGTTTCTAGAATTGCTAACTCTGTAGATTTGGAAGCATTAATTCTCTGGCCACTTGAAACCAGATGTATCTTAAGGTCAGATCAGAGGACACGGTCTTCCTAAGAACCTTCCAAATCTCTACACTACACCAAAATAAATTTTGAAATATTCTTTTATCACATAGTGTGTAAGCACCTTAAGAACTTCAGGTCAAGACCAAAGTCTGTTATTATTCCTTCTGAAATTGCTATTCTATTACTAATGCTATATCAAATATCAATAGGGGACTA
This sequence comes from Canis lupus baileyi, assembly GCF_048164855.1. Classification (NCBI taxonomy): domain Eukaryota; kingdom Metazoa; phylum Chordata; class Mammalia; order Carnivora; family Canidae; genus Canis; species Canis lupus. Next base: position 12,622,377 of record NC_132848.1, read on the forward strand.
AGAATTTTTCAAAACATAAATCAGTTATCCTCTCCTTAGCGACTTATACTTGTTGGTTCTCTTTAAAACTTATTCATTTGGGGACACCCGGGTGGCTCAGCAGTTGAGTGTCTGCCTTTGGCTCAGGGTGTGATCCCGGTCCCAGGATCGAGTCCCATATCGAGCTCCCTGCAAGGGGTCTGCTTCTCCCTCTGTCTGTGTTTCTGCCTCTCTCTGTGTCTCTCATGAATAAATAGAATCTTTATAAATAAATAAACAAACTTATTCATTTGGGTTTTGCTGGCACAATGAGTTCATCAAATTTCAGTGCCATGTTGTTCATTCTTCAGTTTCTCAACTTCTGGTGATTGAATACTGTTCGATCCTATAGAGAGTGATAGACCCAATTGTAAAATATCACACATATGAGTTTAAAGAAATGGTTTCAATATCACTGAGCACAACTTGCAGAATAAGTTTTAGGAATCATGCTCGTTTAAGTTAATCAAAGCGGTGGCAGATACTGAGGCTGACACTGCGAATCCATTCCAACCTCCTCCTCATGTACTGCAGAAATCAGAAAGCTGCAAGGCCCTTTGCCACTAGACCCTTCACAGCTGAAAGTCAGGCATAACTTACATTTTTGCTGATGAGAAGCACTAGCATAAACGGAGTTAGATGGGAGAAAGGCAAAGCCCAGGCACCTGTTGTGATGGTGTAAATCATGGCAGGAGTAGCAGTAGCATGGTTCTGAGAGGGCAGCTCCATCAGCAGCTCCCTGATTACTGCAGGAGTAACAGAGTTTGGGAGCCAGAGCTTACAGCAGTGGTTTAGTAACTTAGCAAGGAATCTCCTGGTTCTACAACTTCCTGGTGTTAGTGGGTCTGTTCTGTGATGTGGTCCTAGAATTGACTTCTTCTGCCTTCCCAAGGATTCCCAAGCCACTTCGTGTCACTCATCTATTACCACAATAATGCTGTATAACAAACACCTCCAAATGCAGTGGCTTAAAATAATAACCACATTATTGCTCATGAATCTGTGGGTCAGCTGGCCAGTGTTACTAGTCTAGGTTGAGCTTGGCTGACCTCACTGAGCTTGTTCAGGTATTTGTGCTTAGCTGTTGGGGAAGCTGGAAGCTGGCCGGTCTCAAGATGACCTCAGCTAGGACAACTCTCGCTGCTCCTTCACCTTTCAATAGGCCAGCCTGGATTATTCTCTTGGGAGATGAAAGTACCAAGAAGGAGAGCAAAGTGTGCAAGGTCTCTTGAGGATTAAGTTTAGAAATTACACACTATGACTTCTACCACATTCCATTGGCCAAATCAGGCCAAAAGGCCAGCCCAGATTCAAGAGGTAGGGAAACAGACTGAGTCTGTTGGTGGGAGGAGTTACAAAGACCTGGTCTTTGTAAAGGAGGAAGGAAAATGTGGGGCTAATTACAACCCATCCATCTCAACACTGAACACCCTGAAAATACCCTCTCTGCTTTAAATAACTGAATAAAATATGTTCTCTGCTGTTTAACTCTGACCAATACAGTGGTGAGTTATACATATGCATTTATCTCTATTGCCTCTTAAAAAGCCATAAAATGACAATAAACGAATGAAACAGGTATAAATTGACGAGGTCGGAGAGAATGGCAGAGGAGATAACTGCAAAATGGAGACGTCGCCAAATATTGGTGATGTGGAAAACAGAGTTTGTTGCAGGCCGGGCTCTGTGGGAAGCAGACCCCGAGATGAAGTTGAGTGTGCTGAATGTTTATTAGTGAGGGGTCCTTAGGATCAACACCCTAAGGGAGGGAAGGGAGCAGGACTGGGTAGAAGTCAGACTTTGAGGCAGGCCTGACAACAGCTTCAGTTAACCCCACGGAGGGTCCAGAACTACAAGGGCCTGTCAGACTTATCCTGTGCTGGGCCTTAGGAAGAGCATGGCCTTGGGGAAGGTGGTTCCCTGCAGGGGAGGTAACAGTAGAGGTCACAGGCAGTAGCAGCAGCAACTATCCTCCCCTCAAGTGGGACAGGGACAAGTGCGTCACCGTAGGTATGTTCCTACTAAGTAAACAAAAACCCATGCATTTGAAGCCAAAGGCAGAATTATCTCTGTTCCCATCAGGAGCTGGTCTCAGCGTAGCTATGAGAGTGTGAGTCCCCAAACCTTCAAGAGTGAAGGAGGGTACCTGCCAGCACTGGGACCCTTAGTTCTGGTTCAGAACTCCCAGAGGCAAGATGCTGGACCTGACTCCCGCAGTGCCCTTTCCCTCCCCTGGGCTGTCTCCTCCACCCTACCATGCTGCAGTTGGCTTTGCTCCTACGTCAGCCCATCCACAACCTTGTACGTCCAGAGACTCTGGTGGTGCTGGTGCCATGCAAACGGTTAGGAAAGCCAGGTGCAGGAGCGAGCAGGACATTCTGCTTATGAATTTCACAGGCAAAGGGTGGGAATTGGAGCTGGAGAACACAGAAACCCCCTATCTAAGGAGCAAAAGAAAAATAAACTGGACCTGAGGAGGTGGCCTAGGACTTGCCTTTTTACCTATAGGTATATAAAGCTCACATTTTAAAAAATTGTCAATACTAGTGAACCAGGAAAAGAAAAAAATATTGACTCCCCAAATTTAATTCCAGTTACAGTCATTTGTAAACTGGCTGCTGCCAGTTATACCTGATTGTCATATAGCAAGATAACAAGTATACATGTCATAGAGTGTATGTTCAGTAGATTGATTGGAAAGCTAAACTTTCCGATATATGGACAGCCATTAGGCTTTGCTATTTCTGCCTTGTGATCCAAGGCTCCCCCCATAACACTGGAGGGCACATGAGCCAGAGGGCAACTCCATTCCCTTCTGATGAGAGAATGCTCTGTGGAACAAATCATGTTTCAAATAAGTGTTCTGTTTACAATATAAGCTGCATTCTTATTTGAATTGTGACGTTCTCTTGATCATGGGCTTTTATTGTTAGGAAAGCAACGGTCCATTTGCAATACATGCTTCATCTCAGCCAAATGCAGGAAAATGTGTGCAAACACTTCATGAATTTGAAAACATTGTAGAAATGGGAGCAGTTCCTGGCATTAGGTGTTTAAAATGGTCTCCTTTTGAACCATTTTGTATGACTCCTCATCTTTGCTCTTCCTAAACAGTGGAACTCACACAGTTTTACATAACTAATTAGTCTCCAATTTATTGTGAATAATACCTTTTCTAATTATTATTCTTGTTATGTCTAGTATTTATTGAGTGCTCATTACATGTCTTAGGACTGTATATGCTGTATCAGAATGAGCTCATTAGGAAAACAGAGCCACTGTAAATGGTATAGAAATAAGGGGCTTCGTATAGAAATGACAGCTTACATAGATATGAGAGGAGCTGGAGGAGGAAAGGTCTAGAAGGTGGCAGCCAGAGGAGTGGAGAGTCACTGATGTGTTCAGTCTGAAGTCACAGAGTGTGGATGGAGAGACTCAGCTGATGGGGCGTGGAGCTCCATGAGAGCTCATGGAGAGGGCTGTGAGCCTCTATGTCCGGTGAAGCCCTGATGAGCCTAAGTAACTATTATCCCAGAAACAATGGTCTCCCTTCACTTCTGCTTTCCAAGTCTTGTACAGGTCACAAACTCCAACCTGGAAGCACAAAGGAAAGGAGATTTTGGGAAGTTCCAGCCATGCCTGGTAGTTCCCAGCCTTAGATAGGAGTGATATAAGTTACCATCAGGCAATGCAGCACACAGACAACTCTAGTATCTAGGAAACAAGTGTTACTGTTAGCATTTTTTGTCAGTTAAAATTCTGAGATGTTTAACGACTTGCCTGAGGTCACATGCTAATAGGTGGCAGAGCTAAAGCTCAAACCCAGGCCTGTCTGATACCCATGGTCATACTTTTAACAACTCTTACTTAATGGCTCTTCAAAATCTATAAATACTGACTATCCATCAAAATATTTAATACTATTTTCTGTCTCTGTGAAGACCAGAGGCATATGTTTCGACTATTCTAGAACACTATGGTTAAGACATACAGATTTCAGAACTAAAGTGATGTGTCAGGGATGCAAGTCTTTATTGGGGCTGAGCTGGGACATTTCTGCTGAGGTATTAGGGGTTTGGCAGCTTACAGAGCTACATCATCGGGAAGTCTCATTTCATCCTCTGGCTGGAGAAAAATTAATAATGCCTATACCCCTTAATTCTCCCAACCTTTCTACATGCTGTGACTACACAATGATACCTTGAACTCTCCTTCTGGGAGAAAGGAAAGAATATGCTTTCCATTACCTCAAGCCGAGTGGAAAGAAGTTCCAGGGAATATTTGGAGAGTTTGACAAATGTTCCTTGGACTTTGCGAAACAGAAAGGCTATTATCTAATTCCTGCCTGGGGACTCACAATGGTGAAAGATGACAACTAGAATTGCTGGTTTAATGGCAGAGTAACAAGAAGTGAGTACATTAGAAACAAACTACATTTCTGCCCACAGTAGGACAAAAATGTCTGAATTTGCTTATGGGCCAAGTTGAACAGATGGGAGGGAGCCAACCTGGGGTCATGTTCGCTCCTACCCAAGAGTATTGCCTGGAGGGGAAATGTGACCCACAGGTGGATTGTCACAAGTCCAGGTGCTAATGGTGGGATCATGGTGGCTATTGATATATAGCCCCACCCATACCAGGGAAGCTGCAGTCAGAGGTCCTCAGTGGGCACACCTCCATGTAAACATCCCTCAAGGGGAAAAGCCAGCAATTGTGCACCTGCCACCTCAGAGGAAATCATCAGATTACAGGCTGCACAAGCCACAAAAAGTCCTTTTCATTAATCCCTTCTCCTTCTGAGGCTGGCCCTGGAGAGGTCAGAAGCAGTACCTACAAAACAGGGAAAGGTAGATGGACAAGGTAAAAATGAAGAAGTAGAGAAGTCAAGTATGTGTCTCTCTCCAACTGGGCACAGTTTTTTTTGTTTTGTTTTTTGTTTTTTGTTTTTGTTTTTGTTTTTGAGGGGAGTAGTGGGGACAAGCGGAAAGGAAAAAGGAACCAGATCGAGTTTTATACTACATGAGGACTTTTAAAACTACCAACTGGAGGCTGTTCTTATGACTAAAAGTAACCATGGGATTTTTCCCCCCTCTCTATGAGTAACTGAAAAAGTTTGGGTACCAAGACTGTACCCAGGAATGGGATCTAACAGAGGGAGAGAGGGAAGAATGAAGTTGATGTCTAATGACCCTATTCAGTCCAGCTTGTAAGTAAAATGATTATACCAATATAATAGGAACAATGAAATAACGTGAGAGAATTCTTAGCAGCTAAAAATGTTATAGCAGCATCTTAGAATGCCGTGTAAGAGTTAGAAAATAAAGTTGAAGCCACCTCCTGGAAGTTAGAGCAAAGAGAGAAAAAATCCATAAAAAGAAATAAAATACAATAAAAATCAACAGTCACTGAGGAGGTCCAAAATCTGACATCGTAATAGGAGTTTGTAAAAGGGAAAACATGAAAAAAAAATGTAGAGAAAGAAATTAAATTTTTTTTTCAAAAAATCTTCCCAGAATTGAAAAGATGAGTTTCTAAAATAAAAGTACTTACCAATCATATGTATTAATCATTCAGCAAATATCTGAAAACACCTTTCATGTGCTAGGCCCTATTCTAAAACTACAGCAAAGACTAAAACAAGGATGTAAGCCCCTGCCAAGTAGCTTGCATCCTACTCAGAGAAACAGGTAATAGACAAAGAAATAATTACTTATGTCATATAGTGATAGATGTCATTAAGAAAAATAAACCAGAATAAAGGAATATGAGATAATTAGATGGTGGGAAGGGATTGCTATTTTAGGCCAGATGGTCAGGGAAGGCCTTTCTGATCACATGAGAGTTGAGCAGAGGGAGCAAAGACATAGACCTGCTGGAAATAGAAGCACAGCAAAAGCAAGGTTCTTTGTCTGCTGTGTTCACTAATGTATCCCAACTGTCTAGAATAGTGCCTGGCTGACAGTAGGCACTCAAGAAACACTTGTTGAATGAATAAATCAAAGCATAAGGAAAAGCATATGCAAAGGCTGTGGCACAAAAACATCCGTGGTTCCTTCAAGAATGCCAGCATAGCTGGAGCAATGGAAGCTTAGAGAGGAATGGTAGGTGATGACCTTGTGGGCCATGGCAAGGACTTTGGATTTTATTCTGAGATAGACAAAAATCCATTGCAGGTTTCTGGACATCAGAGTGTCATGATACAATTGTATTGTTAAAGAACCACCCTTGCTTCTTTGAGGAAGGTAGACCGTAAGGAGGTGAGGCTGGGAGCAGAGGCAACACACTAGTCCAGACAAACGTTAGGAGTGGCTTAGAGTTGGGTAGTATGAGTGGAGACAGGGAGAAATTATCAGATTATTGATAAATCTCAAAGACAGATTACACAAGACTTGCTGATGAATTAATAGGATGTCATATGTGAGAGAAACAGAAAAGTTAAGGATGAAGCCCAAGTTTTTAGCCTCAACAATTAGAAGGATGGAAGGGGGAAACTGTTAAATGCAAGTTGTACCAGTGCAAGGGTGAAATGAGGGGTTGTGCTGGATTTAATAATTTTGAGATGCCTACAAGGCATACAAGTGGAGATGTCACATGTCATATTCTTTCCTAAATAAATAAATTTAGGGGAAAAATGCGTATTCAAGTTTGTCCTCCTCAATATAATGCATCTATCTCAAGGGCCAGACAAGTGACCAGATTTTAAAGCCCATTTCCAACCCTGAGACCTGACAATCCAATAGTCCTCCCCTCACAGCTGAAGTAAAAGCTATTGGTTCTCCTCTTTTATGACTCCTACAGGATCTTTCCTTCCGCACATGCATTCCTTGCATTTTCCACATTGCATTCTCCCTCTTTCCTTTAGCTTCCTGAGGCATAGGTCCCTCTTATTTTGGAAAAAGAAGAAAAGAAATACAAACCCTCCATTTGACCATCCTGTTCTTTCATTTTCCTCATTTCCCTGACTAAACTTGGTCACTTCCCCCTCAGGTCTCTGATGAAGCTTTCTCTTCTTAACCCTGATTTCCCTCTCCAGTCCTGACCCTAAACCAGTCCTTTTGAGGCCAAGCCTACAGCCTGTTCTCTGATCTGTGCACCCGCGCTGGGGCTCTGTACCATTCCCTGTGGTTGACGTCTCATGGGGGCCTCCCCCAGGATTCATTTTTGGCCATCTGCTCTCCTATTTGCATGATTTTCCCTCAGAAAGCTCATCATTCCCATAACTACAATGAACATCCCTACGTGGATGACTCCCAGCTGTTCATGTCAGTCTTTGCTTTGTATCAGAGTTTGACTTCCTAAGAGCAAAGCAGTGGTCTAGCATAAGTGCTGGAATCGATGGCTTGGGGTTAAGTTTAACTATATAAACTTGGAGTTATATTTAGCCTCTCATCCTTTATAAAATGGCAATAATAATAGTACCTAACTCAGTTTCCATGAGGATTATGTGAGCTTTATGTATAAAACATATAGTCCCTGGCACATTGTAAATAATAAATGTAATAATAAAATGTAAATAATAAAAGCCATCATTATTGGAGATCACACGATCACTGCAAACTCAATTTATAGAACCCCAATTCTTCCTTTGCCTCTCTCCATCTCTAATTGGTTCTCAAGTTTTTCTGTGATATCTCTATCATATTTAACATTTGTAATAATCTTTGATTTACCCACTACTTCAATTTTGTTAATCCAGTCAGTTGACAAATAGGTCTTGCCAACTTTCCTACTAATTTTTTTCTTGAAATGCGACTTCAATCTTTTTCTCTGCGATGCCCCAGCTATTTCCCATCTCCTCATACTAACACAAGCAGAGCAGCAACCTCCTCATTAGTCTCCATGGACTCAGCCTCTGACCCCAAAACCATGGAAATATTCTCTAAGTCCCCATCTATTCTCTCCTTCAATCAGAAACTTTGAGTTGCTGTTCCTTTTCTAATAGATGAAGAATCCTCTAAGTACATAGTACTTTTTAGAACTTCCATAATACAGCTCCATTCTATGCAATCTTATTTCCTTAAACTCACCTGCTTACCAGCTCTGTCTCCCCACTGCCTGAAGCCCATCTCATGTGCTTTCTGGCCTCCCTCCTTTCATGCACATTGTTCTCATCTGGAATGCCCCCCTCACTTTTCTTCACCTTTCTAGTCCTACCTGTTCTTTAGCCCAACTCTATCTCAGCCTTCTCCCTGAGGTGCATGAAATCTCATTCATTTGATTACTCCCATGCCTGAAATCAACATTTGATGCTATTTACATATTGTAGCATATTCTTCCATAAAGTGCCAAATATATGTCATTTTTGGATGTATTAGATTATATTTTAAAAGGTTACAATCTTTCCTAAACTTCATTGTTCCTGCTTCATCCCTTCCCTACCCCAAGCCTAGGAGAGCTGTAAGTGGTAAAGACCCCGGAAGCCTTGATGAGAATATAAAAATAATGATGATGATGATGATAATAATAAAAGTAATAATAATAATATACACTGTGCTATATGCCAAGTACTCATCTATGGCTTTTTACATATATTAATCATTTAATCTTCACAATAATTCTATAAAGTAGAACGATTATGTCTATTTTACAGCTGAAGGAAACTAAAGCACAGAAGTTAAGTACCTTGACCATGATTGATTACTGACCCAGAGTAATCTTCACACATGCAAATAAGTGAAGGAATGCAAAATATAATCTAGGAAGACAATATTGTAGAACCTCCATTGAAGAATCAAAAAAAAGAAATCCTAAGACTCACCCTTACTTCACTGACACAAAGTAACTGTATTGTAAGAGGGAAAGAATAAATATAGTATTTTTTTTTAAGATACAATTTGTCATCTCTTTATTTCTCTGATTCTCAATGAATCACAGAAGAGGCTGGAAAAAACATCCAGTCCCACCCTCATTTCCCCCATTCCCATTATAAATCAGGCCACCCAACTACAACCATCAGCCCCTAACATTAAATAAGCATCCATGTAAATTGGCAACTGCTGTGTCCTAGGAGGAGACACATGTTACATGGTCTTCTCTGAAAGTCATGTGCTTCTCTTCTATACCTGGCACATGGGACAGTTTTGGATATGCACAAATAAAGAAGTGCTGTATGAATTAACTTGTGACTGAAAATCGATCAAGTATTCCCCCACAAATAGCAGCTTGTCATCACCTACCTGAACTCCAGCTGTTCACTCTTTAAAAGAGCCTGGAGCCATCCCTCCATGGCTGGCCCAGGAGGCTGCAGTCTAACACAGAAAGCAAATCCCCCAGAGCTGGGCTGTCCCATCCACACTCAGTATCTCCCATGGGTGAAGGAAAGACTGTAGCTTGACCACAGTGAAGACTAACGTGGTGATTTGAAGACTTAAACAAATCAGTCATTTTCCTGTTGCATAAGTAAGAATTTATACCTCTTGTCTTTTTGTTAGAAAAGGAGGGAGAAGTGTGGCTTGTTACCTCAGAAAACGCTGTCCAATGAGAGGCTGGCCCTTTAGAGGCTCTGCCCTGGTTGCCGCACAGGATTTTGCAAACCTGGCTTAAAAGTTCTTGAAATAGTTATCTTTGTTTACAGTGGTGTTTAGAAAAATAAAATGAAAATTAAGAAACCTTGTAATATAATACTCTATACCACCTCATTGGTATTCAAATATGTTTTTCTAAGCTCAGATGATTTCCATATGGGTGGAAGACTTCAGATTTAATTTTACTAAAGATAATTAATATCACTTTGAAACAGTAGCTATCTATATATCATTCTACCTCCAGCAAAATATTTATGCTTTCCCTCTCACAACCCAGGAGATGTTTCACCTGCCACACATATTCTTGACTGGCATTCAAGTGGATCATTAGCTGTCGTGCCCCTAGCATCTATTCTGTCTTAATGACTTCTATCCTCCGACACTGCTGAAAGTGACTTGAGGCAGTACAGATTCCAAAGGCAGCCTGCCAAATGAAGCAGAGAAGCTGCAGGAAGCATACATTGAAAGAAAAGTGAGGGCAGTTCCCCAGAGATAGGTGTACGGTTAATGTAACCATGGTTTTTAATCTCCTCATATACTCTCTTTGTAACTATACATGCCTTGAATAGTATGTTCAAAAGAAACATGATAATAGCTAACAGCTGGACTCTTTCTAGCACTTTCTTATCAAGTACCTTCTAGTTTGCAGCCTCCCAGAACAAAGAGTGTCTCTGTTGCTTAAGCCCAGAAGCTTGATTTATAAACTTAGTGTAATGAACCCTGTCAAAATTTCATTACCAATTGGTTTGTACCATAATATATGTGTGGAGCAGCTATTGAATACAAGGATGACTTCTTTCAACGCACTAGAACTTTCCCTTTGTTAACTTTCTCTTAGCACTGGGAATTGTAATGTCTCCTTTGTATTTAGATAGTTGCCATTTAGCCAGCTGCCATAAGATAGCCATCTCTATCTGATTTCTTTGGAGCTATAATTCACATATTAAAGTGGAATCCATATCTTTTATTCCCCCCTGGGTGATGAACAGAAAAGATCCTGTCCATAGCTGATCAAACACCTGTGTGTTCTTGCTCATAAGAACCCAAGTTAAATCTCAAACTACAAGTAATCATTACAGTCTTTCTGGAACCCACGAATGCCAAGGCACTTGCTCCACAAGACAGCCTGGAACCAAGGTGTAATCAAACCTTTCACTGGTCCCACCGGACCGGGCTATGAATCATCTCCCTTTCTTACCCAACTGGCACAGATAAATAGCAACTGAACAGTATTTTGTCTCCTGAAGAGTATAATTTCCTTAAATTAACATAAGGTACTAGCTGTTGTATTCACTTGCAGCTTTTATAAGGCCACACATATCTCAGGAAGGCCTAACTAATCTCAGGAAGCAACCCACATGTGGAAAAAGCCTATTACAGAGTTCAAATCCTCTTAAGGAGCTGGCGTAGGCGGTATCGTCCTCACAATCACCTGTCTGGGAAATTTGAGCTGATGGGACCTGAACAGCATTGCAACGCCAAGCAATAACGCCACCTTTTGTGCTCAGGTTCATTTTATTGCCGGAATCATTCTATCACCTGCCTCTTCCCTAGGGGCTGAGCTAAGAGACTGTTACATCTATCAGCAAGTCCATCTGGTTCACCGAAATTTATCTCACAAATAGTAGCTGGTCAAAAGATGAGAAAGTGGCACAAAGTGGTCAAATTTTTGTAAGTCCTCTCCCCCACTACACATACACACAACTCTGTGGGGAAAAGCACCGGCTTCTCTTTCACTGGAGCAGCAACCTATGAAGTGATGGGTCCTTTCAGAGCATTCAGATATGGCCTACATTGGGGCTGATACTTATTCCACTTGTGTCTGGTATTTTATTCAGGTTAAACCTGCAGCGATTCGGTCTTCCACTGAAAGTGACTTTTTCTCCTAATCTTCATAACCTGGAGGGAGTACAAATCATTTAGACATATACAAAAGGTAATGATGCATTCATAATATAAACAAAAAGCAGGAAATTTTTTTTCCTTGCAAGTATTCCTGCTAAATATTTTAAGAATCAGTGGGAATTATGATATTTATTCATTTTTTAACCATGGGTCGGATTTGCAGCACCCCTTCAACCTCCTAGTCTGGGGCTAGAATGTAGTTTCCCACACTTGGTGCCCTACTGGTCAAGAATGCATGCTCTGTAGCCACCTGGATTTGAATCTTGACTCTACTATACAGCTAATGGTGGCCTAGAGACAATAATAGTACCTCCATCATGAGATGGTAGTGAGGATTCATTTGGTTAATAGAGATGAAATATTTAAATAGTAACTAGCTGATCATAAGTGCTACATATTATTTTGATTATATTCCACCGAACACTCGTTCCAAGAGATGTTCCTGGGGAAACAAGAATCTGTGGTCAAATAAGATTGGAAATACTTCACAGTAATATGTTTCATGAAATCTATAAAGCTTATCAATTAGGTACCAGTAAGAAAGGAAAAGCAGGAAACAAGGCTCTCCTGGGACTTGGCAGTTCGGATTTCAATTTTATTGCTTTCTTGGCATGTGGCAGGTAATCCTTTTGCATCTATATCAGTAACAAAATACACCAACTACAGCGTATCTTCCTATCTTAAGTTCTATCAGGCACTTGGTTATTGCTTTGCAAGAAAATATGGAATGGTAAACCCTGCAGTACTGAAGTTTTGCCACTCTAACATCGTACATACACCCCATTGCTGTGTTTCCATACCTCTTGGCATATACAGTAACTTCTCATTTCAGTGCCAGATTATGGTGTGATCTTTCTGAAGACATTTTGAAGAGCAATTAAACATCATATACATCCTAAGAAGATATCTAACTCAATTAATATGATGACAATAGGAACATCTGTGACCAAGTTCACATGTGCCCAGCAGTGACCTCAGTTGAGCAGGTCTCAACTGCTGCCTCCCAACAGCCCCTGTAAGATGCCACTGTCCAAGAAGTATACTAGCTTCAGAGATGATAAAATATGGGAGGAAAGTACTGCTTAGAATTGATGAAATACTTATGAACTCCTTTAGGACCTCTCCAATACGCATATTAGCATATTAAAAGTAGAAGGAAGCACTGCAGTAAAGAAACCATCTTCCCTGATTGAAGCCAACATATCAGACCACACAGCCTTCTTTACAAGTTAATACCTATCAACCTGTTAGGGTGTGCTTAAATTAAACCTGATATTGCAGAGTAATTGGAAGAGATTTTTTAGCTCCTTTATATTCAAGTAGCAACAAAAAGAAGGAAGACAGACCCTAATGGAGTTCAGAACACGCTACCCCAAAATATGGCACCTTGGCATATTAAATATTTTAACCTGGAGGAGTTTGAGAAAAGGGCAACAGCAGGAAGGTCAGTCACTCTGAGCTCCCCTGCTCCCAACTCTTTTCCCCTGAAGTGGGTCATAAAATCCTTAATGTGAGAGTGCCCTCCCTACCCAGAGGAAAGGAGCATTCTTATCTCCAAAAACGTAGGGTGCCCAGAAGAGTCCTAATAAGCAGGCCTTGCTAGTTTCCCCTAGTTTAATATACTTACCTCATACTCTTTAACTTATCATATATCTCTACAACTGCCCACTTTTCATCAAAGAGAAAAGATACATAGATCTGTTTCTTCAGGTCTTCCTTTCCTTATGAAGGCTTCCGTATCACATAAAACTTACATTCATTACATTTGTGTGCTTCTTTCCTGTTAATCTGTCTTTGTCAGTTTAATTTCCAGACTCGGCCAGGGACTCTGAGAGAGCCAAGAAAAACTTTTTCGTCCTCTACAATCCTGTTTGGTATCAAAGACAGAAAAGTAGCCCCCAAAGAACTGCTAGAGACTAGTGATGTGTCAGTCTCTCCATACTTTTAAGGAAAATACTTGCCTTGATCTCAGTCCAAAGTTCTCATGATGAGGAGACTAACACCTTGGAACTGGTCAAATTCTAGCTTAATAACAAACATTATTGAGGTCTCAATATCTAATAAGCCCTGAGCTCAGGAGCAGAGCTATGAAATAATTATGCAAGTTCCCTTTCATCACTGTAAAAAGGTAATAGTAACATAATAACAGTGTTATTGTCTATATGCAATGGAAGAAAGGAGTCAAGAAACCTTGTAATATAATACTTTATACCACCCTAATTACAGTGCCTGGCACAGATTGTTGCAGGGTTCATTCCAATGAGAAAGATGGAAAGGAAATGTAAGAAATGCTGCAAGAACAAGGGCCACTCTCCCTCCCCTGTCCTCTGCTCTAAAAGGGCAGATTCCCATAGAGGCCACCAAGCAAATGGCTCACTGTCCTCTGGCTTAGTTTAACGTTAAATTCAATCCATTCTAGTTCCTTTGTGCCTGCAAAAAGAGAGGAACTAAATGAGCCTTCAGCCTACTTGGCATCTGGTCCTCTGCCCCTTGCAAATGCTGGGGCATGACAGAGCAAAGCAACAACTTGTTCCGCCTTCAGCTTGGCATTTGGGATGAGAACCAGAAGTGAGATCTGTTAGCAGAGGGGAGAAAAGGTGCATAGGAGCATTGGCCAGTAGGCTGGAGACAAACATCAACTCAGGGCTCTCACTTCGAGCCCCAGAATGGCAACCCAAGTAAAGGATGGTGCCTCAGGTACTGCCGGATGGCCCCTACTGACCCTCCGAAGTCGAGGCTGGTGAGAACTTTGTGAGATATACAGGCCCACTTTCACGGGAGTTAGAGCCAGACTAGGTACGGAGATTTTGAAGACTGGGATACGTGTCCTCAAGAGCACCCACTTCACAGCCAAGCTCCCAGTTCTTCTCCCCTGTCAGAGCAGCACAGCCAGCCGCTCCTACAGTGTTGTAGTGCTTCTGTGTACTCACAGCTACTCTGAGCAAGATGTCAGAGCTTAGAAGCTTAGCCTCCTGCTGGGAAAAAGAAACTGAAGTAAAAGAGAATGGTTTAAAGGGGGTTATTTGGAGGATGGGAAAACTATTAAATCCGCTTACTTTCTTTTCCTGTTTTTCATCTTAAGTGACTCAAAAGGAGGGGAGGGAAAAAGGTGTACAGTTCATCACTGAAAAAAATGACTGCTGGCAGAAAGTTGCAAGAGCATTGGTTCTGAATGTTCTCTTCAAAGTAAGATACTGTTTTCTGCTACTGTAGGGTCAGGTCTCATCCTATTAGTCTGATAACTAAAAGCTACAATACCCACTAGGGAATGCATATGCTTCATTGCTCCAGATTAAGTGTTGTAATAATAGCTTGTCTTCATGCACCAAATCGCTCTCAAAAGAACAAAGAATATATGATTTTTAAAAGTCTGACTGAACTCATTTATAAAATGTTAACTAATAGAGACAGCCTGGTATAATATCTGTCTGATGCCCCATGGATGGGTAACTGGTGTTACTTGATTTCACTCTTTAAGACAGTTAGAGCTATCTATTTATGGTGACTTCTTAAAAGTTGAAGCAAAACCCACACAGAAATTGGAACATCAGTAATTGGCAGTAGTAACAAAACTGATAACTTTAAGTTGGGTTTGGCTTCTCCAAGCAGACATTAATAGTGATAAGGAACAACTTGTTGAATCAACAAAGATTGTCCTCACTTACAAGGAGGAAAGGAAGAACAAGGTAGATATGCGGCCCAGAATCACACCCATGAGAAAGAGTAAGGCGTAATACAAGAGAAGAAGAGTGGAGGTAGAGGGTTGGGGATGCATTCAAGGGAAAGTTTGGTAGAGAAGACATTTGCAAACCAGTGACAGAATTTGAAAATGGTAAGCAGAGGGAGTTAATCTTATTTTTGTAGCAGCCTCTATAACTGCCTGGAGGATGGAGAGAGGCCACAGAGAAAAAGATGGCATATGTCATTGGTTTCCATGGCAATGCCTAACGGTATCACCATCAGAGCATCATGACTTAGCAATGAGAGAATAGCAATGAGGATATAATACTAACATATTCCTTTTAAATCACTCCCCAAGCTCTTGTATTTATTCACTAATTTTTACACCTATGACATACAGAATATTATCCATGTTATTTTGGAGATTAAGAAACCAAAACAGGAGCAGTTCAAATGGACACAATCCTGAAAAGTAGTATTGCTGTTAATCTTTCACCATACATCACTTGAGAAATAATCTATGTGAAAGACTGTTTCACTGGTTTCATTATAAGTAATGAATTTTGAGCTAATTATTTTTTGGAAAATGTACTACTGTTGTATGGAGGAAAAACCATTTCTAACAACTATTCATATGTTTCTTCTTTGCTTACAAAACAAGAAAAAGCAGAAATTTCAACTATTTCAACAGCTCAGCATTGCTTTCCAAACTTTTTGCATCGAAGATTGCTAGTCTGTCTATCTTCCCCTTATTGCAATTGGCACTCTTTCAGGCTTTTAATATTTTTTTCTGGGCTTTGTTTCACTTTTGTCTTTCATTCATCTGAAACATAATCCCCTTCAACACACTTTTAAAACCAGGGGTGAGACCTGTGACCATATAACTCCAAAATTCTTAGTAGAACTAATTAACATGAAGAAGGAGTTCGTATGGCAGCAGAGAAGGCTTTGGAGTTGGACAAACTGCAAAACTGCATTCTAATTGTGCCTCTGCGACCTATCAGCAGGGTGACCTTGGACCAACCACTTCCCTAACATTAAAATAAGATAATAGAATGTACTTCACAGAGTTATGAGAATAAAATTAAATAATGTATATAGAGTACTTAACAATTATTATTCCTGGAGCTTTGAAAACCTAGGGGTCTCTCCCTAGGTGGCTCTCGTGTCACTTTCTCATATCCTATTTTACATTTTCTACCTTGGCTCTAAAGTCATTTGACAGTTACCTCTATTAATATCATGAGGGGAAAGAGAAATGCTCAGAAAAACTATGTTCACACTCAGTATCTGTTAGGACCTCAGGAAGCAGCTGAGAGACTGTGGATCTAGAGACCAAAGTTTTCTTGCTGTGTGCCCTCTTACAAATTGTGTGATTTGGGCAAGCTACTTAACTTCTCAGACCTTCATTTTCCTCTTCTACAAAATGTCATCAATACTTCATAGGGGGTTATAGGGATCTTGTGAAGGTTAAATGTGATTATGAATATGAAAATTGCCTTGGACAAGAGCATAACACACAATAGATGCTCAATAAAGTATTAACTGAATATTACTATGAATTTAAAATATTCCCTAGCTTCTCACTTTCCTCAAATTTAACAATTTTGGTATATCCTATAATATAGTTGCTAAAATCATGTAGTAAAAGAACATTTATTAACATGAGACAATGCTTGTTATATATTACTAGGTGAAAAGAAGTATTTCTATCATTTTTGGGTTTTGTTTTTAGAAACACACACAAAGAGACTGTAAGAATTTTTACCAAAATGTTAACAATGATTATCTCTGAGATGGTATGTAGGTGGTTTCCCTGTTTTCCAAGTGTCCTGAATTAAGCATGAACCCTTTTCCCTTTAGGAAGAAAAAGTAAAACTAAAATTTAAAAAGGAAACTATGGCAACTTTTAAAAAGTATTATATTCTTAGGTACATAAAGCATGACCATGGAAGAAAAGCAGTAAAAGCAGCAGGGAACGTTGAGAGACAAGGAAGCAGCCAAGAGCTTGGGGGGGAAGGGCGAGGGAGGAAAAGAGGTCAGAGAGAGGACATGGGTCAAGTCAGGGCTAAGACTCAGAAAGAGCCTTGTCCTCTTCCAAGCATTTGTTTCTGCGACCACCAAAAAGCCTGTAGGGATCCAGGGTTGTGTCCCAGTGAGGGAAGCCACCACATACCAGTTCCACCAGAGAACTGGGAGTCTGTGGCCTTCTGAGCTCTGTGGTTTCAAACTGCCTATCTTTTCTCTCTCAGGTCCATGAAAGGGTGATATCCTTGCCTGCCTTCATAAAACCTAAAAGATGACTCAGATGGCCTCTAATGTGGTTTTCAAGCCTAGGAGTCTTGGGTACTTAGGTACCCTTAGGTTTACTAGGGTAAATGAGCAATAAACCAAAAGCTATTGCCACTAGGTGGCATGCCCCAAATACTATTTCACTTTGAAACTGGCAGAAAAGTTGAACCAGAGACCCTCTAAGTCCAAAGCATTGTTAGAAGCAACAAGGTGAAGAACATTTAAGGTTTTCAGTTTCTTCCTGGTAAAAAAAAAAAAAAAAAAACAATCATCACAATCATCACCTCCATAACACTACTCTCCAGAATAATAAATTCAATGTATTTCTCATGGACACATCTGAAAGTCTCCTTGGAAGACTCCCCTCCCACCCGCACTCTGGTCCCCATCAGGGTCTGTAACCAATAACCCCATCTTTAGCCAACCAAAATAAATAAGTGCCCTCACAATACTCCAAAAGTAAAAATAGGTCTCTGGAATCATCACTGAAAAATGTCCAGCTGCAGATGTCAGATTAGCATTAGATGAAGGAGGACAAGAAAGGTCCTAATGTGGGATCTATTATAGTTGAAGAAGGACAAGAATGGTATTCAGCCCAAAATGAATATACTCCTTTTGACCTAATAAGCTTCTTTTACTAAATAGCAGTGCTACTGCCAGGACCTCCATATTTAGCTAGAGCTATCAGTCATTTACACCTTGCTGTCTTTTTTCCTAAAAGTTACATGCTGTTGAATATCCTGTAAGAAGAGGATTTTGTTCAGGAGGCTAAAGAGAGGGACCGTTTTGAAGCACATGAAAAGAGCACTCAGAGAGGAGGGAACAGGGTGGGACCTTGAACTTCAGGACTCTACATCTGGCTGCTGAGGCTCTCTGAA
This sequence comes from Canis lupus baileyi, assembly GCF_048164855.1. NCBI lineage: Eukaryota > Metazoa > Chordata > Mammalia > Carnivora > Canidae > Canis > Canis lupus. Next base: position 12,640,675 of record NC_132848.1, read on the forward strand.
CTCTTGGCATTTTTGAGTGAGGAGAGGAGAGTGGAGAAATAATTAGAGGGAAGTGCTGAAAGAAAGGGATGTGGCAAGACACACTTTGCATAATTTGCAGATCTGCCTAGGACTATCTGGATCATAAAGCCCTAGTGATGAAATATGAAGAAATATAGGCAGTTTAGTATTTTCTGATCATATAACTAATAGGAAACTGCCCCGATTCCCTGTTATTTAAGTAAATTAACTATGTGAGATATGACAATAAATATAAGGACAGATTTTTTAAAGCAAACTCCCATGGATATTCACACAAATGGGTACTACCCCTTTAAAGTGGGAACCTTAGGAAGCTGATCACTCATTTTGATGATACAAAGCATTTGGGGAGTTGCTTTTTTTGAATTGATTTTAGAAACTGACACATACCTTTTGAAAAGCCACAGTACTAACAAAACATCATTCTTTTTGAAGATGGATTTCACTTGATGATAGAACCAAAAGTCATGTGGAACTAAATCTGGCAAAAAGGAAAGATGATCAATAGGAATGTTCTATTTTGAAATGAGATGACTTTGAAGTATTGACTGAAAGTATATGTTCTGGTTTCAGCGTGGGCCCCCATACCCATTCCACTATTTCATTAGCTTTGTGAATATAAGCAAGTTATGAAATCATTCTGTACCTCAGTTTCCTCATCTATAAAATGCAAATGATAATATTGCTTACCTGATAACGCTTATATGTGATTAAATGAGATAATATGTGTAAAATACTTCCATGGTACTGGTACATACTGTTTACTAAATAAATGGTCATATTGGCAGTAGAGGCAATAGCCATAATAGAAGTAGTGGAAACCACAATAAAAGTATACTGCCTCCTGAAATAGCAGCTTTTAATAATCACACTGATTTGCATATGTTTTCTGAAAAAATTTTTAAATCTTTTTTACTTATTAGCCAATCCTTATTTAAACTCAGGTGGTACATATTTCCAAAGAGCTCCTCCGTCAGTGGAGAATATTTAAACAGCAGTTTCTGCATCAGTGGTTTTAAATTACTATACCAATACATTTGAATTAATTAAGATGCTCTATTTTCTAGACATGTCAAATATTGTATGCCTTTGTTAATTCAACAAGATATACAAGGCTAATGCAGATCATTTTAAAAACTACTAACATAGATCCTAATCAATCAACAAACAATTGTTGACCAGGAATTTTGGACTGAACGGACTAGCCACTGTGCTAGCCAACAGAGATTTAGGAAATTAGACCAGCAAGAAGTTTTTGGATTTTTTTTTTTAAGATTTTATTTATTTGTTCATGAGAGACAGAGGCAGAGACACAGGCAGAGGGAGAAGCAGGCTCCATGCAGGGAGCCCAATGTGGGACTCCATCCCGGGACTCCAGGATCACGCCGCGGGCCCAAGGCAGGCGCCAAACCGCTGAGCCACCCAGGGAACCCCTCTTCTAGGATTCTTTCCCCAGTTTTTGGATTCTTAAAAGTACTTTTAGTTAAAAAAAAAAATACTACTTCTAGCTACATCCCCACCCTACCCCACGCACACAACATCACCTCTAAAACAACACCCAAGACAATAGTGATTATGGAAAGCAACCATTTTATATCATTTTGTACTGAGTTACCATGCACGTGCACTATCTTTTCAAAACGTAAAGAGAAACTAAAAATTAAAACTTTTTTAAAGGATTGATTGATTGACTGATTGATTTTAGAGGGAGAGCAAGCATGAACAGGGGTAAGGGCAGAAGGAGAAAATCTTTAAGCAAACTCCTCACTGAGTGTAGAGCATGGCATAAGGATTAATCCCATGACCCATGAGATCATGATCTGAGCTGAAACCAAGAGTCTGATGCTTAACCAACCAACTGAGCCACCCAGGTGCCCCTAAAATTTAAAACTTTTATATAAACCAAGAAATTTAGTAGTTTATAATTCTGATCCATCTATTTTAATTATCTTTGTGTATCCCCCTTAACTCAGAAAGAAAATTAAATCACCACTGTGATATAGGATAGTGATATAGTATTGCTATTGATCCCCAGCCCATTAATTACTCCTAATTTCCCTTGTAAGCACACAATAACAGCTATGCAATCTATCAATCTATGTGCTCCAGTGACTAGCCTGTTGAAGTGCTTTGCTAAATGAATTTAGTTGTGGCAGGGTTATCAGGATCTCACTGTCTGGCTGGGTAACCATTCTGTAGCTGGCCAGCAGGGTCTGCAACCCACATAGCGGAGTGGCCCAGCATCCTCCTCATCCATCAGCAGCATGTCTCCCACAGGCACTGAGCAATGACCTTCCTCCATTAATGCTGAGGCTCATTTTCCTTTTGGAAGCTCATTGCTCTGTGCTTGATTCCAGAGAGCAGTATGTCCTTCAGCTTTAACCTTGTCAAGAAATCCATCAATCAGTCTATCCACAAACATTTATTAATCATCTCCTATGTTCCAGGCACCATGATAGATGCTTTGGGGCATGTCAAGAAATACAAAATGTGGTTTCTAACCTATAAGATTTTCTTGTCTAGTTCAAGAGATAGACTATCTAACAATTCCAAAAGTAGAATCATAAAGGATAGAATATTAAAAGTGACAAATCAAGAGGTGAAGAGGAGGAAAGAGAACTAACATTTATCAAATGTCTATATACTGTGCTAGGTGCTTCATATATGCTTTTTACTTAATCATCCTGCCAGCCCTGCTTTTAACTCCATTTTATAGACCTAGAGATGAAGAAAGTTGCCTAACATCACACAGATAAGAAGTGGCAGCACTTGCATTAAAACTTCAGTAAATTTGATTCTAAGGCTCTGCTGTGCTGACTCTAAAGCTTTGTTCTTCCCCACGTATACTATACTTCCCCATAGGATATAAATGCCCCAGGAATTAATTGGAATGACCTATCACTTGAAGTGATAACATTAGATACCATGAATAGGGGTTGAAATCTGAGGAAAGTTTTCAATGGGTTAAAAAGCCAAAGATAGGTAGAATGTCGTAAGGCAAGAGGAAGGAAGGGTATTTCCATTTTGTAAGAAAGGCCTGTACTGTGGGGTAGAGATGGAAAGCCCAAGCTGGTGAGAAGAGCATTAAGAGCCCAACCCTGTCACCTGCTCTTCAACACAGGTAAACAGCATGGTTGTGAGAGCATGTAGCTGCTTCAGGAATCAGCCAGTTTATAAATAAGTGGGCTCTTCTTGGGAGGCTAAAGCCCTGGGAATACACTGGGAGTGGCATGGGCCTGGAGTGTCTTAAAACCTTATATGTTGGGGTACCTGGGTGATGCAGTAGGTTAAGCAACCGACTCTTGGTTTCGGCTCAGGTCATAATCTCAGGATCATGAGATCAAGCCCTGCATTGGGCTCTGCACTCAGCACAGTGTCTGTTTGGGATTCTTTCTCTCTTTCTCTTTGCCCCTCCTGCTCCTGCTCTCTCTCTAAAACAAATAAATCTCTTTAAAAAGGGGGGGGGGGATCCCTGGGTGGCTCAGCGGTTTAGCGCCTGCCTTTGGCCCAGGGCGCAATCCTGGAGTCCAGGGATCGAGTCCCATGTCGGGCTCCCGGCATGGAGCCTGCTTCTCCCTCTGCCTGTGTCTCTGCCCCTCTCTCTCTCTCTCTCTCTCTCTCTATATCTATCATGAATGAATGAATGAATAAATAAATAAATTAATTAATTAAATAAATATTTTTAAAAAAACAACCTTGTGTGTTTTCTTAGAGATTCTTGGTGTATGTCAGGGAGATGGACCATACAAGACCAGCAATTTTACTTTGTTATAAATAATGACTATATTAAAACAAACATACAGATATTTTGGAGTAGATTCCAATGTTGACATAATTATTTTTTTTATTTTTTTTAAAGATTTATTTATTTATTCATGATAGACACAGAGATTGAGAGAGAGGCAGAGACACAGGAGGAGGGAGAAGCAGGCTCCATGCCGGGAGCCCGACATGGGACTCGATCCCGGGACTCCAGGATCGCGCCCTGGGCCAAAGGCAGGCGCCAAACCGCTGAGCCACCCAGGGATCCCAATTATTTTTTTTAATACAAGACATTAATGCAATGCCTAGCTTGTAGTGGGAGACACCATGAGCTTTGGGCGCTGGCCCAGACAGCTGGTCGTAATAGTTTACTATTCTCTGCCATTGGGGATTTCTCAGCATAGACATTAAAAAGTGCTAGTGTGGATAAGACAAACATAGGGCATAGCACAAAAGGAAAGGAAAGGAAGTCCATATGCTACTCCAAGTCTCCATGTTCCAGTCTCCCTTGTCATCTATACTCTCATGTTGTTTTTATTTCTTGTACTAAATGATTAGAAAATGACCCATTAGTACATTCTGTGCATTGCTTTGTCCTAATAAAGTCATCCTTGACTTCGCTGTTTATCTTAACCCCACGTCTGATCCATCAGCAAATCCTGTTCTATGTTACAGATGTATCTAGGGTCCACAGTGTCACCACCTCTACTGCCAACACCCTGGCCCAAAGCTCATCCTCACTGTCCTGCATTGTCACAATAGCCTCCTAGCTGGCTCCCTATTTTGGCCCTCACCCCCAGATTCTACACTCAACACCATCTGGAGGGATCATATTATAGACTACATCACATCATGAAAGCCCTCTGGCTCAAAATCCCCAGTGACATCCCATCCCCCCTCAGAGTCAAAGCCTAAGGCCTCCGCATGTCCTTCAAGACCCACGCAGTCCTTTCCAGCTACTTTCTCTCTTTTCCCTCCTCTCACCACTCACCAGCCACACTTGTTCTGTTTCTGAGCGAGCCAAGCATCTTCTTCCTCAGGGCTCTTGTACTTTCTCTTCCTTCTCCCTGGGATACCCTTCCCTGAGACATCCACATGGTAGTCTCCCATCCCCCTCCAGCTCTCCATGCAAATGTCACTTTTTCATTGAGGGTTTTCCTATTTTTGCAAAGCTCTTACTTCCCTGCTAGCAACATCTGGGATACCATGTCTTTTTTTTTTTTTTTTTTTTGATACCACGTCTTATACCTGTTCATTGTCTACCACCCTCCACTAAGATGTCCGTTCCACAAGGGCAAGGATTTTTATCATTTCATTTACTCCCAGCACCTTGAATAGTGCCTGATACTTAGTTGGTAGGCAACAAATAATAGTTGGATGAATTTGGTAGTCTTTTGCTCAAAAAATTTTCTTAATAAAGCACGGATCAAACTAAACTACCTGCCAAAAGGCAAAGAGAAACTGCATTTAAATAAAATTTAAAACCAGTTGTAGAATTTGTATAGTATACTCTTTTGTTGTTGAAATGATACGTTTGGGTACATATTTTTCAGTACTAGTCGGTACTGACTATATGCTAGCAGTTTGATAAACATACTATCCATAGGCCACGTTATATGCTCTTATGCAAATGTTTGTAATTGCATGAACAAAGCTCTGGAGAAATACATACCAAACCATTGGAGAATGAGTACAAGGTTTGAGGGAGCAAGAGAAGACTAGCTTTATTTTATACTTTTCTCCATTATTCAAGTGATTCATAACAAAAATGTATTATTTTATAATTTAAAAAGAAAAATATCTGAAAAGACTGGATATCAGTCTTATGTCTGTTGAAAATTTCCCATTTTCATCGATTTACTTTGGATTTGGGGCCTGTGGTAATTTACATGATTGTAATTCTCCCAGAAATTCTTTCTTGACTGCCATAGAAAATACTACAAGTTTTGGTGCCATCCAGAAAGCAAAGGATGAGGATGATGCCTTTTCTTCCCCTTTGGGTTGCATTTTGTTTTAAGATATCTTGTTCTAATTGGCATCGTTATGAAATGAGAAATATTACATACAAGAATGCTGCAATCCACATTTTCTGCCTATCTTTTTGTCCCACATGTTCTTGAGATTTCTATCAGCTCGGTATCTACCATTTCCACATCTGTAGTATAACAGCGTGGTGCAACAGTCCTTTGCAATGCTGCAGACCAACAGAAAGATGCCAGGCCCCGCCGCAGTTTCACAACACACAGGGTCTTCCCGCCTTAGCTGGAGTGATGCCCAGAAAGGCTCGGCAGAGGATTCTTAAGGTCTCCACACAGAGACCAAGGCCTGTCACAACTGCAGTGTTCGGCTCCACACAGTCGGCAAAGGACGTCGTCCGTGCAGCAGTTTGCCTGTGTCCCTCTGGCTCACGCTTGTTGTTGAGTTGAGCAACTGGGGCTGTTCACTGGCAACAGAGATTTCCACAACCTCTCCCATCTGGCTTTTCAAGGCTGCTCTTAGGAGAGTTACTTCTGCCCCTCAGTGGCCACGCCCTTTCCCAGGCTGGGCCCAGCGGAAGTCAGGCCAGGAGGGGAGGAGGCGTTGCAAGTTGTGGGAACCACAGGAACTCCACACTCCTCCTGACAAGATCTACTCCACCTGGCTCAGAACCAGCTTTGTTCCTCTCCCCCATCCCCCAGCCCTCTTGCCCTGAATGGCTGACTTGGGTGATATTTATACTCATAGTTTCACACTATGGAGGTTTGGGTACAGGGATCAACACTGTTACCACTCAGATTGCACTCAAAAAGCCTGATGCTGAAACATACTTGACCTCCATTAATCAAGTCATGCAAATGGGGGGGGGGGGGCGGGGGAGCCAAGATAGTATTTTATATATATGTGGGGTCGGGGGAGCTGAGGGAGAGAGAGCAAGAGATTTTTTCATGGTAGCAGTGGTTGCCAAATACTTGGTTTCATTTGACTGCTGCTAGAGTGCACAGCTTTGATACAACCTTTCCAAAAGGTAATTTGACAACATGTACCAAAAGCCTTAAAAATGTACATATCTACCAGTAATTCCATTTCAGAAATGTAATCTAAGGAAACACAAGATGTACATACAAGAATGTTCTTTGGCAGGTTACATCCATAGGCATGTACTACTTTAATATTTTAGAAGGTAGAAGGTACTTTTAATATTTTAGAAGGTAGAAGGTTTTTTTTTAAGGGCATGAGGAAGTGTTCATGATAAATGAAAAAGCCACTATATTTATGTTAAAATGTACATATTCTATGTAAAAATGTACATATTCCATGTAAAAATATGCATGAGAGAGGGAGCACTCCTTTCTCTTGAGCTACCCTCTGCCCTTGGCTACTGAGCACTGTACTCTCTTCTAATTTTCTTCCTAGTCACTTGCCACTCCTTCAGTTTCTTACATGTGTCCTCCTCCTCCTCCTCCTCTTTCCAATGGACACATATTGGAGGGCCTCAGGTCTCAGTCTCAGATTTCCTGTCCATCTTATTTAACTTCCTAGACAGGTCTCTTTTCCATTCTCTCAATCAGATGATCCTCAGATTAGAATCCCTAGTCCCATCCTCTCCCCAGGGCTCCCACCATATATCCAACTGCCTGGGCCCAACTGGATATCGAAATCTTCACTAGGATATAAAATTTTCACTCAAACTTCTCATATCCAAAACTAAACTCTTGATTTCCACCACTGCATTTCCCCTACATACACACACACATCTGCTTCTCCCTTGTTATTTTCCACCCCTGTAAATGGATCATCATTTCACTGGAAATGAGATTGGACAGCATCCTTTTCATGCCTGCCTTCCTTACATCCAACCCATCAGCAAGTCCCATTGTTTCTATGTTCAAAATATATGCCAAATCTAACAACCTTTCACCATCTCCGCCACTTACCCCTCAGCCCAGGACACCAACATCTTTTCCCTAGACTTCTGTAACAGCCTTTCAATGGGTCTCTCTGCACTCATATTATGTGCCTATAATCCATTCTCCACACAGCAGTCAGTGATCATTTTTTAAAAATAAGTAAATCAAATCAAAAGGCAAGAAATCCATTCCAAAATGTTAAAGTTATCCAGGAATGATGAGATTATGAGCTGTTCTTATTTTTTGTCTGTTTCTCTGTTATTTGTCAAACTTCCAACAACAAACATGTTTCACTTTCCTAGCAAGAAATCAATTTTTTTTTTGAAAAAACAAAAATCATTATAGGTTTCAGCCTGAAATGTTAGGAATTCATCTCCCATGAATCAGTTCTGGCAGACCAGGACCAAACAAGCTACAGAGCAGTAGTGAATACTCCACCTCCAAATGCAACTCTAGGAGCAATGGAGGAACATCCTGAACTAAGGTGGCACATACACAGCACTTGTGAAGCCACTTCTCCTCCTGCCCCAATGTGTGGCAGACATCACTAAATGATTGCTATCATTGCCAGCTGAGTTTAGATATAACCTCAGAATCCTTCTCAACACAGAGGCAGCGACTATCACTCACTTAGGATTGATACTTAAGGGGAAACATATTAGTCATCTGTAATAAGCATCCTATCTGGAGATTGAGAAGTTAAATTCTACTCTTTTTTTTTTTAATTCTACTCTTTCTTAAGTGAGTATAATGCACTAAACATTTTCAAATCAGTTTTATTTCTAAAGTGTCATATAACTTTGCAAAACCCCATTTGGTGGGTAGGGAAGATTTTTTTTTTTTTTAAAGATTTTATTTATTTATTCATGATAGTCACAGAGAGAGAGAGAGAGGGGCAGAGACATAGGCAGAGGGAGAAGCAGGCTCCATGCAGGAAGCTCGACGTGGGATTCGATCCCGGGTCTCCAGGATCGTGCCCTGGGCCAAAGGCAGGCGCTAAACTGCTGCGCCACCCAGGGATCCCAGGGGAAGATATTTTTATCCCCCTTTTAATGGAAATGAGAGTCACAGTAGCGAGAGTCACACCGCAGGCTCTGGTCACGTCGTTGCCACACTCCTGTGTGCTTTTCCATGGTTCCCATGAGCCTCTGCAGGCTATGAGAGAGGTCAGAACTGCATACCAGACCCTGACCACAGGAGAAAGGAACATAGGGGCTAGGGTTAGCACCAAACCTGAGCAAAGATGGCCTGTTTGTAGGTAATGAGTAATTCATTACTATTAGCAACTTTGAAAATAAATAGTGGTGAAACAGATGAAGTTCACAAATTTCATAACAATAGCCATCATCCTCTTCAGGGGCAGGGCCTCTGAAAGACAAACATGTTTGTTGGTTACCATAGCAACCGTGACTGGCCAGTCTTCCATTTGACCTATTCTGAAGTAGCTTTTTATTCAGGGCTCCAAAGCCTGCAAAGAACAGATTACTCAAATGGCTTTAGCATCTTTTCACACTTTCTTGTCACCTTCTCTACAGTCATACGCGAGTTCAGTGACCAAGAAAAATAAAGCATTCACATGACTGCCATGAAATAGAGTACACATTCCCACTGCTGTTCCATCTGTCTGAAGTAAGCAGCTTACTCCATCAGCCACTAAGCACTTCTGATTGCCATCAGAGGTAGTGTGACCCCTGCCCTTGGCAAGCCAATTAATGGAAGTTCCATGGTAGGAAATAAGTGGAGAAAACTCCTATTCCCAAAGGAATAGGCATGGCACTCTAAAATAGAAAAGACCAGCGAGAAGATTAATCTTTTGTAACATGGTCCTGCCAGTGGTATCATTGGCAAATGGGATTCATCTTCTCTTCAATCTCCCCTTCCGCTCCCTTCTCCCACACATATCTCCCATTAACTGCTCCACCTCTCCCCACCCTCCTTCAGCATTCTCCCCAATTCCCCACAATCAGGTACCCAGAGGCTAGACCCTCTCTATTCTTTACGCACCTTTATGCCTCTTTAGTTTTAAAATGAACTGCTGCATATCTGAGCAATATACAAATGGCAGGGGCCATCCTTTAGCCAAGGAATTTCCTCTTCCTGATAGCACAATAAGAATGCTTCTGGTATAGACTGGTTCTGCCTTTTTTGGGTGCCAGGGTCAAGTGGAGGTAGGGAACTATAGAGCACTTAGGTTGTGCTGTCAGCCCCACCTCCTTCAAAGATTATTCCACACACATCCACCCTTCCACCCTAAGACTATGGGCTTCCAGAATCCAAGGCTCTATTTCACTTTGCTGCAAGAATGGCCACTGCCCCTCATTACTGCTGGCAAATGAGAGCCTGACTTTCAGGTGTGCTGGGTAAAAGTGATTATGCAAATGATACTGTTCAAAGGACGGTGGGCTAAAGTCAGAACGAACACTGGGATCAAACATAGTATTTGACCCCTTCCACTTGTTAATCACATGTGTGGACTCTGTCTAATTTCCTCTATGGGATAATAATTGCCATAAAGTATGATGTGCTGGTATGATACTAATATAGTACCACCATGGTAATACCATCTATGCCAATTATAGACACTAGAGAAGTCAAGTGAGATGAGAAATACAAAGTGTGGTTTAACTAAATAAAAAAAAATAATCAGTAAATTGCTTTCAGGGTGTGCCTAAGTGCCATGCAACTCCCAGTAACAGTTAGGTATTCTGTTAACTATGTGCCAGACTGGATCTGTTTTAAATTTAACTCAATTACAATAATTGGATTTATGAAGGGCCATTTGCTCACAATCAAAAACAAAACAAAAAGGACCCCTCCATCTCTCTCTCCCCTCCAGGAAAAGTGGAAATGGCATCCCTAACGTGCCCCATGTTAGTGTCCTAAGTCTGCCAGCTGTCCAATGTCCAGTCACACTGTTTTATTCTGTGCTACTTACACACCTTCCAGCTCCAGCTCCATCTATCCCATGGCTCCTAGGATTGGGCAAAGAGAAATAGGTCGCTCAGGGACAGCTAACAAAGTGGCTTCTCTGAAGGAGGCCTGCAGGCTGGATCAGAATGGCTGGCATTTCTTAGTGGAAAGGATGAGGCGAAGGAGACCCAACTGACAAGTACATGGGCAAGAAGGAGGTTGTTTGCAGGAAGAGAGTGACAGGAAGAGGTGCCAGTTGGAATGAGCCAAAAGCTGTGATGAGTTGCTAAAGGATAAGCACCAAAACTGCAGGAGTTAGAAGCCAGGAGGGAGGTATCCCCAAAAGACAGCCACCAGATATGACTGGCTGGGAAGCAGTACGCCTTTCCATTGGCCCAGCTTTCTGGGGCTCTCCCTTGTTAAAGGGGCCTCTCTTGCTCTTACAGGGCCTGAATCCTCATAAGACTCTTATCTAGATCCCAAACAGGTCTGAGAAAATGAACCAGGCTGGACAAAATGGTAGAGTTCAAGGAAAAGCTATGACTCCACTCCTCACATTAAAAAAACAAACAAACAAAAAAAAAACAAAAACAAAAAAAACCAGGGGCACCTGGGTGGCTCAGTGGCTTAAGCGTTGGCCTTCAGCTCAGGTCATGATCCCAGGGTCCTGGGATTGAGCCCCATCGGGCTCCCTGGTCAGCGGGGAGACTGCTTCTCCCTCTGCCCCTCCTCTTCTTGTTCTCTCTCTCTCTCTCTCTCAAATAAATAAAATGAAATAAAATCACAAAAAACAAAAGATGGTCCCCCCAGTCACCAAATCTGTGTCAGATCTACCATCATCCTAAAAATGGTAGGTCTGGACCCTGCTTCAGGGTCCTGAAGTGTAGTTTCTTATCCTGGTGAAACACAGAAACATAAGGGAACAGGGGGGAATATAGTTACATTTGTTGCCTTATAATTATAGGATCCTAAAACAATAGGCTTGAAAGGAATTTGATACTCCACACCCAATAGGAAGAATATGGGTCACAGAGGACAAATTCATGCACAAGAGTTCACCATGTGAATTATCCCATCCTACCCCACCCACCCCACACACAAATATTGTAGTTATATTTTGCCAAAGCAGGGCAGCATATTCTGGTATCATGCCAAGACAAGGCTTTCAGTGGTTTCCCATTGTCCTTAGAATGAAATCCAAACAACAGGGCCTATAAGGCCTGGCATTATAGGGGTCCTACCTCCCTGGCAAACCTTATCATTTGGTGTTGCAGCCTGCCTTGCTCATGCTGACTTAGCCACTCTGGGCTGCTCTCCAATCCTTTTTCTTGCCCCAGAGCCTTGGCACCAGCTGTTTCCTGTGCCTGTACTCTGACACCACCTCTCTTCCCAAACAGCTCTTTCTCATCCTCAAACCCCAGTTTCATGCACACCTCCCAAGAAAGCCTCCACTAATGAAGTCATCCAGCAGATACTGAGAACCAGCAGCGGGCCAGGTGCAGCAGTGAACTGCAAAGCCCCTGCTCTCCTGGGGCTTACATTCAAGTTGGTGGCCACAGACAATAAACAAACAAACCAAGAAATATTATACATACTCTGTCAGATGTGGTAAGTGCTATAGAGAAAACAAAGCATGGTTAGGAGTTAAGGGAGAAGATGGGGGGGGGGGAGTATGATTCTATTTTAAAATCCTTTATTCTCTCTCTTGGCCTTTGTTCCCTTTATAATGCCCATCACAATGTGTAACTTTTTAATATGGGTTTGTTTTTGTTTTTAATCTAGAATGTGAACACCCACTAGAATGTAAACTCCATGAAGGTGAGAGGGAGGATTTGCTGCCTTATTTTCCATTCATCCCAGCACGTGTACTATGCCTAGTAGGTGCTTAATAGAAAAATGTTGAAAAATGGAGGGAGGAAGGAAAGCAGGCAAAAGGTAGGAATTATGGAGAAGAGCCAAGAAATCAGAGACTAGAAAAAGACAAGCTGAGTGGGAAGGTGGTCTCAGTGGATATTACCCTACAGTGGACTTTAACTGATTGGTGAGTGTGTGTGCATGTGCATGTTGATGGGAAATGGGACTGGGAAATGGGAGTAGAGATTGGCCTGGGTTCACATCTAAAGGGTTTGACATAGAATAAAAAGAAGAAACTTAGAACTACCTCACTCTCCTAAGAAGAAGAAACAGATGTTCGGAGTGATTGCTCAGCCAAGTGAGGTGAGAGTTGAGAAAGTTTCAACTCTTAAAATGGAACTGAGACACTACCCTTGGAAGGGAGTGATAAGAGGGACAAATGTCGGTCCTGTGTCCTTAGTGCTGCTATCTTTGGGAGGTACATGTTCTTTGAAAGTTTTTAATTGGTGAGAAGTTACTTTATTGAGGATGAATGAAATGAGCACTCATGTATGTTGATGGTGGCAATATAAATTGATAAATAACACTATAAAGGCAATTAGGCAACATGTATTAAAAATGCAAATGCCCAGAGATCTTAAAATTTTGTTTTAGGTGTTTTAAGGAAATAATGCAAAATATGAAAAAGTTTTATTCCCCAAAATATCCAAAGATGGTTTTTTAATTATTAACAAATTATAGCATGCAAAATAATCTTAAGTGTCCTACAATAGACGATAACCAGAGTATATTCACTTGATGGAATAGTATGCAGTCATTAAAAATAAAGTTTATGAAGACTGGGTAAGTCTTCTGGGTAAGTATTGAAAATATTTCCTATAATGTTTAGGAAAAAACACAATAATAAAATGTTTATACGATATGGTCTCTCACATAAAATTTACATCTGTGTAGAATGTAAATTTACATTTATACTATATGGTCTCTAACATAAAATTTACATCTGTGTAGAATGGAAAACACCATATGATTAAAGCAAAGGTTAAGAGGAAATGTTTCTAAATGTAAACAATGATTCAATTTAAATTCACCTCCACAAATATTGATTGAGCTGTGTAACATGAAATAGGAAGTGAGCTCTGCACTGAGGATAAAGAGAGACCTTCCAAACGAGCTAAAATACTGTTCAGTGAGCTATATGGTAGAAGAAATCTATGTGTTTTTTTGTTTTTGTTTTTGTTTTTAAGCAAACAGGAAGACCTCGAAACTCAGATTTGGTAGGGCAATGGGGAAGGACAGTCAAGAATGGAGTTTGAGGGAGGAAAGTAGTATCTAAATTCCAAATCAGAGGGAGAAAAAGATAAACACAGGCACGGAAACAAAGAGATAAAGCATAGAACCAAGAAAGGTGGAGAGTTTTAAGCAGAGTCAACAGCTCGTGAAAAAGACCAGAGACAGCAGGAGAGGGTGCAGCTCATTCAAAGAATTGAAGGAAATTCCATTTGACGCAAGCATCATATGATAGGGACTCAGAGGAATAGGAAGCTGAAGACATAAGCAGAGCCAACCCTGTCGAGTGGTTTGGACACTGAGGGCAATGGGAAGCCTTTGAATTGTTTTAAGATCTGTGTTTTGGGAATATCTCTCCCTGGCCCTGCAACTAGATTGGAGGGTGGCTAGGCTAGAAGGAAGGGGGTCAAGTTTAAAAGGCTATTTCAGTAATCCAGGAGAAAGAGAAGGATGGATTTGTCTTTGAGTAAAAGGATTATGGATAATGTTTTGACCTTCAGATTTTTCTACTGTTTCCAATCTTCACTTAATGAGCATGTGTTATTTTCATAATGGGAAAAAAGTAAGATGTTTTAAGGAAGAGGAACTTTATAGTATTATGCCTGAAAGTCCTTCTGAGCTTTTGGGACTATCTGCTAAGCCCGGGGCCTCTGTGTTTGTGTAAGAATCCACAACCACATGCTGACCCATAATACCCTGGGAACCACCCACAGTTTCTACCCTGAGAAAGTGGAATTGACGATAGGCAAGGGACTCAGGTATATTTGGCAGAAGTAACAGCATCTGAGAAAAGAGACAGATGGTTTCCAGCTCAAACATAAAATCCAAGTTTTCATTTGTTAAGTTATGTATCCGTTCATCCACAAATACTGAGCACCTACTAACTCCAGGCACTGTTCTAGGTACTGGGGATACACAAATGAACAAAATGACAAAGTTCCAGTTCTAGGGGGCAAGCAGATTGTCTACAAACAAAAGCAGATCGTCTACTAACAAAAATTTACCCATGTACCCCATTTGATGGGAAAGTACCTATGCCATACTACTACTTATTGACAAGAATGGCTTAGGAAACAGAAATAATTGCAGGTTCCATATTTGTACTAAGTGTGGCACCTGTTCACAGGCCTCTATAGCTACAGTGTTTGCAACTGGGTTGAGTGACACTCTTTCCTGGAACAGTATCAATCTCATATACATGCACGTAAATTTATAAACAAAACAAATTTCTCTAAGGCTCCCCGGCCAGTGGGTACAAATGAGGTTACAATAACAATAATAATTCACATCTTATTCATGTGTTCTCCTACCATTTCAGGAGGGACCTCAGCAATCTGTTCTCCCATGCTTGTGTTTAGGGCAATCTCATGGGCATCTCAATCCAAGGTCATCTCATGTGTGTTCAAAACAAGCTTCTTATATTCTTGCATCCCACCTTCATCAGTGATGCTTGCCATAAAGCAATCATTTGGAGTAGCATCTCACCCCAGCCCTTCATGAGAATTCTGCTTCCATGCCCAGAAAGCAACTTACAGAGATCCCCAAAATGCAACTACTGAGGTAGCACACTCTTTTAAATCAGGAAAAAAGTTCCTTTTATCTAACCTAAGGGAAAGACCCAAACTGAGTGCATTATAATTGTTCAAGATTCTGTAAGCACTAGCTCTGGAAGTGATTAGCAATGTTTGCGTGCACCCTAGGTAGCATTTGCTCACCTGGACCCCATAACAATGTTGCTTGTGGCCCTTTGTGTCAGAGTTCCACGTAAAAAACAAACAGCCTTTTTGGCTTCTGCTTGCAGTCTCCTCTCCACTGAATGCAAACCTAGTCCACAGGCTCGTCTGGGGAATAGCCCAGTGCCTCTTCCACACAATTCTCAGCTCCAAGCCCCAAGCACAAATATCCCTCAGCTGGGGCCCTCTGGGGTCACCAGATGGACCCAAACATGGCTATATCTTAATTTAGCAGGTGAGATGGACCAAATTCAAACAGATTAAGCATGGTTTAGGAGAGTATTAGGGCAGAAAAATCCTGCCTGTGCCACTGAGAAAGGGGGAATTAACAGAGGGAAAAGTGGTCTGGAGTCAGTAGTATGCCACTTAGGACACTGCGCTTCAGGATGCAACTGTCCCAGCCCAAAGGAAGAACGCACCCTCCATCCTAGCCCCCACTACTTCTCATACATGACTGTCTGGTTTAGAAGCCCTGCTATGGAGGACAGAAGATCTTAGGGGAGGGAGGGAAGACAGCAATATTGCCAGGAACTATTTCTAAATTTCAATTCTGGGGCTGTAATCCAAATTGTATTTGCTTTTTGGGTTTTGTTTTGTTTTTTAATTTTTTTAAGGTTTTATTTATTTATTCATGAGAGACAGACAGAGAGAGAGAGAGAGAGAGAGAGAGAGAGAGAGAGGTAGAGACACAGGCAGAGGGAGAAGCAAGCTCCCTGCAAGGAACCCGATGTGGGACTTGATCCCGGATCCCAGGATCACACCCTGAGTCAAAGGCAGACTCTCAACCTCTAAGTCACCCAGGCATCCCCCAAATTGTATTTGGTAGCAAGCTTTGCCCTGTAGAGGTTTAGGGTTTTTCAGATGGTGGATTTTGGCCCCTACTCAGCACTAGAAGTCAGGTCAGGAACCTCCTGTCAGTTCCAAGACCACTGATTGAAGTTAGTTATTTGTACAGAGAGACCCCAATCCCCTTGCCCCCTAAACAAGCTGGAAATCCTGAAGGCCACATCCAGAAACAGAAACATCCATCTCAAAGGCCAACTCAAATGCTACTCCCTCCATGAAGCACACCTAGAGTTCCCACCCAGAGGTCCAAACTCTTTGTAATCTTTTTTCTTTTTCGTATAAAGTTTTCCAAGACTTTGGCCTCTCTTCACCCCACTGGGTAAGGATTTGTATGTCCATTTCCTTTACTAGCAGTTAAACTATCGATGACAGACACCAGACTTCATCTCAGCAGCCCCAGCAGCACCATGCAAAGTCCCTCCTGTAACACATACTTGGTTAAGTAATTACTGAGCCAAGTAGGTGTCCAGGGGACCACTTATAAAGGCCATTTTTCTTTGGCCTTGATGTGGTGGGCCCTGAGTTGGAATGGACAATTATAAAAGACCATAGAAGTGTGTGGGGGGGGGGGGGGGGTACAAGCCAAATTTAACAAAGGTCAGAAAAAAACACAAATACATATTAGATCTGCCACCTGCCTATGGTGATCATGAGCCTGTCAAGTATCACTTGAGATCCTCATGTCATTACGGAGAGGCAGGTATCTCTATTCTCTGGCCATTATGTGGCCATCAGTGGTATCCTCTGGACTAAAACCCTTGGCCTCCGTCCCCAACTCCTTTGATGCCCTCTCCTAGGCAATGCCTTTCCTTGAGTTTTCCAGATGCCTGCAGCATTCCCCCACCAGCAGCTCATTGGTATTAGCAGACAGAGCCCACCAGTTCCTCTCTAATGCCACTGCCCCTTCCCGAAGGCCTACACAACCATCAAAATCCAGAAAGCAACCTCTTACCCATATAAGTGATTACTTTTAAAGGCATGATCTATTCAAGCTGACTTCTTGCGGAGTTCTTTCATTCACTGAAGCAGTATTTCTCAAAGCATTTGAATCATCTGGGATGCTTGTTAAAACATTCCCACTGAATCAGGCGTTCTCTGGGTGAGGCTGGGAGTCTGCATAAGTAACAAGCTCTTTAAGGCTGTAGCTGATTCTGTCTCAAGATAAAAGTGCAAAGAACTAGTTAATCTCATCCCTATACACACCAAGTTTAGGGTTTCTTAGGATTTCTTCTGTGCTTCCTCTTCTTCACTGCCCCTGTCTTACCACACCACCTGCTCAGCCCATTCCCTCTCCCTGTGGACTTCCCATGGCAAATCCCTTCCATCAGTCCCTGGAGCACCCTGGCCTCCACTAAGCTCTAGATCTCTCTTTCTTCCTTAATCCTCCCAAATGTCGCCTGCATTTTCCCCCACACCCATTTTATGCTGGTAGCTGCGGGTGGAGGGCAGAGCTGGGAAGAGATCATCAAACTTTTTCTGTAAAGGACCAGATAGTAAATATCTCTGTAGGCCATAGTCTTTTGTAACTACTCAAGCCTGCCAGCCACTGTAGTTCAAAAGCAACCACAGATGGTAAGTAAACGAATGAACGTGTTTCAATTAAACTTTTTCTTTTTTTTTTAAGATTTTTTATTTATGTATTCACGAGAGACACAGAGAGAGAGAGAGAGAGAGAGGCAGAGGCACAGGCAGAGGGAGAAGCAGGCTCCATGCAGGGAGCCCGACATGGGACTCCATCCCAGGCCTCCAGGATCCCACCCCGGGCTGAAGGCAGCGCTAAACCGCTGAGCCACCGGGGCTCAATTAAACTTTTTCTATGGACACTGAAATGTGAATTTTATATAATGTTCATATGTCACAAATTTCTTTTGAAAAAATTTTCAACTATTTAAGAATGTAAAAACTATTCGTAGCTCATGGGCCATACAAAAAAAGGGACTGGACTAGGTTTGGCCCATGACTATTCTTTGTTGACTCTTGATCTAAACTGGTGCTTCTCAAACTCTAATTTACATACATATCATGAAGAATCTGGTTAAAATGCAGACTTTGATTCAGTAGATCTGGGGTTCCTGAGATCCTACATTTCTAACAAATTCCCAGGTGGTGCAAGTGCTCCTGGTCAGTGCAACACACTTTGAGCAGCAAGGTTCTATAGTTGTGTGTCAAAATTTATTCTTTATATAATAAAGGCATTAAAATAGTTTAACGATATAGGAAAGTATTCCTACTATAATTTATGTTTGGTAGAAAGGCTGTGTGGAAGGCCTGGTGGCTGAGAGCAGGCTTTCAAACCTAACAGACTCCCACTTACCAGTTATATGAATATGGATACGCTTGTTAACCTCCCTCAGTTTCCATTTATTCAACTGTAAACCTATGCAATAATAACCTCTACCTCAGATGGCTGTTGGATTTTAACACGATTATGCAGCTAGCAAGTGCTCCATAAATCTGAGGCATTATTATTTTTAAATTTAAAAAGCAAAACATGAACCTGTACATAACAAAATAATAAGAACTTTGAGTGCCTCAGGGGACCTCCTTGCTTTCTTTCTTGGAAAACATTTGCAAGGGTCATGCCCGTTCATTTATTCAGGAAACATTGGCTGAGCTGCTACGTCTCCTGCCAGGCAATGTGCATTGTTGGATCTGCTAAGATGACTGAAATGTAAACTCACATTAGTGGAGGAGACGGAAATACAAAGCAATTTCAGCATGGAATAAGTGCTGTATGCAGAGTGCTGGGGGAGATCTGCACTCCCTCTCTGCTATGAGGAAAGGCCAGAGGATTCCACACAGGAGGTGACCTTCAGCTGGATGTCAAAGAATGATTATGGGCCTGAATGATGGAGGAAAGAGGGAACAGGGTAGGCAAAGGAGGTAGAGAATTCGGGGGGAATCCAGGGCAACTGGACTCTAGGGATGCATGGGATAGGCCAAGGACTGGCCCTGACCAATCAGAGTAGACGTAGGCCCTGATGTTACAGAGGTTTGGACTGGCTGAGTATCAGCCCAGGGTAGGTTATTATCCCTTTTGGTAAAACATCCTGATATAATAACCTTAATACATGCCAACAGGGACTCTAAGAAAAGACAGTGCCAGAAAATCCTTGACTACTTTTGCTAGGGAGCCTTGTGCTGAACCGAGGATTCCCAGCCCCTGTGGCTTGTGCTCCTCAGAATATAATAGAAATAGACTGGGTGAGTATTTTCTCAGGTGCTAGATGGGGACTCAGTGCCAATTAAATTATGATATTAGCCCCCAAGGAATCTCTGACACCAAGGTAGATATGCTTTGACAACTTATATTTCACAAATTACAAAAATAAAAATATCAGGTAGCATGAATACAAGGCATTGTCTCACACATCAACAATTTAGTTCCCTAGAAAAGATAGGTAAGGAGAAGAAGGACAGGATGGGAAATTAGTGCTTGTTTTAATCTGCTTTGGAACTGCTATGGAAGTTCAATTGTCTTCTGTTTTTTTCTGTTTCCTGTCCATTTAAGGAAACCACGCTGGAAACAACCACATTGAGGCACTGCATGAAACATCTGTCCTGTTTTGGCTTCTCAGTGAGATGTCAGTTCAGCTTTTGCATGCAGCACCTTGCTTCCTTGAGACAAAAAAACATTCCCAGGCTCTTTAAGCTATTATGTAGGGTTGCTATTAGGAACTGAGTGCATTTAAACAGACTCCTCAGCCCACCCAGGAATATAGGTCTGACCCTTAAGGATAGTAAATCAGGGAGTCCGATCCAAGAAAGGCTGACACTCCCTGTCCAGTTATTTTTAAACCCCAGAGGCTACTTCCGCATATGATATCACTTATGTAACTTCTCTATGCAAGGACCCCTCTGCGCCCCAACCCACCCTCCACACCCATCCCGCCCTGGAGCATCAGCACAATGACACATGTGCTGCTCCACCCGGCTGTGAATTTGCCAACAGTTTAAGGATGTGGACATTGAGTAAATAAACACACAAAAATGAAATTGGCTTTTGTGCAACCAGCTTTCAGGAGTTACATTTTGTTCTTTTAGGTTTAAAATTTCAGTGCAGTGGGATTAAAAACATAGCCCAAGCTATATTACAAAGCTGATTAGGAATTTCCATCAACAGAAATAGCATTATGTTACTGGGAATAAAAGATTATTAATTTATAGTGCAGCTTCTATGTAAGGATATGACTATTAATCTAGAATAATCCTCCTGGTTTCTATATTACTGGGTTTATAAATGAGTTTATGATTAAAACCATATATTAAACCTTTTAAATAAATTCTAACAGTAATTAGTGACCATCTACTCTCTAAAAAGTAGGCACCAACTAATGGGATTTTGCTTCAAGGAATCTGGCCTATTAAATACGACATTAAATATTCATCTATTTAAAAAGCTTCAAATGTCAATGAAGGAACAAAGCTGTCAAATGCTAGGAGCATTTCATTAAGAAAACAGCCTCAAACACTGATGAGACTTGATGAAGTTGGGGACTCAAACCAGCTTTCCCTGCTAGTAAGGCAGCTATGACATTGTTTGTTGTTACCAAAATGTCAAAAGAGTGGGAAAATAGCAATATGGTGTCCTGAATTAAAATTTCTTTTTTTTTAATTAAAATTTCTTTTCCACATTTCTACTAGCTCAGTCCTGTTGAAAAATAAAATCTTTATGTAACTAAATTAAGTCAACTTCTGGAAAATCATGACATCAATATTATAGTTAATTTTATTACCATAGCCAGGCTAAGAGAGGAAAAGAATGGATAATCAGTGTTTATAATAACTTAAAAGGGTCATTTTAGCAATTTCTTTCAATCTTTTGTTTCAGATAGAGATCCTTTTGGCTGCAAGTAACAGAACATCCAAATAACAGTAGTATAAAAAATAGGGTGTTCCAGTTTCTATTGCTGCAGAAATAAACCATCCCCAAATGTAGTGGCTTAAAATAACATTTTCCTCCTGAATCTGCAATTTGGGAAGGACTTGGTAGAGGGCAACTTGTCTCTTCTCCTTGGCATCAGCTAGAGCAGCTTGAAGACTGGGGCCTGGAATCATCTGAAGGCTGGTTCACTCACATGTTTGTTCATCCTTGATGGGAAGAGTGAGAGAGCTGGAGTCTGGTACAGTGGGGGTCCTCGAGCATCTCTGTTTCTATGTGGTCTCCTACATGGTTTCTCTGGCAAGGCAGCTTTTGTGTAGACTGACTTCTGATACATCAACTCATGGCTCCCATGTGAGACAAAGAATAACAAAGCAGTAACTGCATGACCTTTTATGACCTAGCCTGGGGAGTCATATACTATCCTTCCTACTGCATTCTGTTTTGTTGGAAGCAACTCGCTAAGGCTGGCCTATATGAAAGAAGGGGAATTAGGCCATTTCTTTTGATGGGAGAAGTATCAAAGAATCTGTAACCATTTATTGAAACTACTCTGTAGGGATTTGCTTTTCATATACAATGTCTAGAGGGAAGCAATTCTATATAATGTGGGACTCCACGATATAATATTTATTTTATTTTATTAAAGATTTTATTTTATTTATTCATGAGAGACACACACACAGAGAGAGAAAGAGAGGCAAAAACATAGGCAGAGGGAGAAGTAGGCTCCATGCAGGGAGCCCAATGCGGGACTCGATCCCAGGACCCCAGGATCACGCCCTGGTCCAAGGGGGCCAAACCGCTGAGCCACCCAGGGATCCCGTCCACAATATAATAAAAACAAAGGTTTCTTCCATAATTCTACTCTACAATTTTTAGTTACATTTGTTTATTGTCTCAAAGTCATTGCTGGATGACTTGTGGATTTCGCCGTCATAACTATGGGTCAAGACCAAAAGAAATCGGAAGGTTATAGTACAGCAGCTTCTGGCCTCTTTTATTAGGAAATAAAAGATCCTTTCCCAAACCCTCCATTTCAGAATTCCACATACGCTCCATTGGCCGGAACTCTGTCAGAAGGCCGCTCCTTGCTGCAGGGGAGATTAGAACAGTGATATTTAGCTTCTTCATTCTCCATTGTAGTGGTAGGCAAGGGTAGAGAGACCTGGAAATGGGCTTTGGGTCAGGCAAGCCACACTTCTGCCCTAATAAACCCCCATATGAGACCCATGAAGTCACATGTAAGAACAGTTTCAAAGAGTTTCTTCTCCTTCCTCAGCCAAAGTTAACAATGAAATGACCCAAATATGGTTAGCAGAGGGAAAATGCATCAGCTAATGAATGGAATCATTTTCAGCTATATATCTGCAGATAGTATCAAAAGCTAGATATTGAATTAAATGAAATCATTTATACAGTTTAAACAGGAAACAGAATTGGGTCACCACAGAAACTTGCCAATAAGATAGGAGGACAAAGAAGAGAGAAGATCACTGACTTGTGATAAAATGTTAAAGATGCCTAGAAGATTGCCTTGGGTTCAGAGGCCCAGGGCCTAAAAATAATTTGTGGCAGGGTACATAGGAACTACTAACTTATAACCCAAACCCAAATTTTGTATCTTACTTTATAGAACATCTTTTTTTTTTTTTTTTTAAAGGCTTCTGTTATTCACTGATGAATAGAAACAGGAAAAAAAATGCTGAGTTGATAGATTTTATTTAACCCATCTGCAACAATTATTCAAATTTAAGCTTTAAAGTTTTCTAACATTTAGCTAAAGAAAAAAATCAAAACTCCTTTCTTTCCTCCCTGTAAGCACAGAGCCCCCCTGCCCCCCCCCCCAGACTATTGTATCATGATATGGTCTCAAACAAGTTAAGGAAATAGCACTGCAGCAAGTATTTTCTGGAGCCTTCATTTATACAGGCATTAGCACATGACCTCAACAATAGCTAAGACTGAAAAATGAAACAAGTAGATTTATTGACACTGATGGTGTAGGGAGCTCTTTCCCAGGGAAATTAACAGACATTCATGAAAACACATGTGCTTGAGGGAGAGCCCTGAGTGTGAAGAAAGTATGTGTCCTCAGTAAGAATTCCAGTAAACCCCAGGTTACAACTTGCAGTAAAGTATAAGGGGATAAATGAGTGCTTAATGCTCAAAAGAAATGGAATGGGGAATAGGAAAACTTTTCCTTTACAATGAAAGAATTCTAACATAATTAAATAATTTCTCCAAAGCGATATGGCACATATTAAGCAAAAAAAAAAAAAAAAGTCCAGGCATTTGTAAGCATTCCCATTTATAGTTTAATTTGGGAGAGAAAGTCATGCAGGTCTTTGTTCTAAGCAACTAATTTGATCTTACATGAAATAGACTCGTTAAACAAAATCATAAAACATATGTATGGGAGTTACCAGTCTCTTTTTATCATTTATAAGCTAATAATCTGCTTTCAATGTTTCTATCATCTGCACAATTTAATTAAGTAGTAAAGAATAGGCTTATAGAGATCATGACCCCACATGCTTCTTACTCACATTTCAAATTATAATCATATCATGATGGCTTTTGATCCTCAAAGAGTACAACAAAATAATATATTTGAACTTTTTCTTATTAAAGAAATGCCAATTTAGAGGCCGACTATAAGATACTTAGATACTGTCAAGCAATATAGCAAAATTCTCAAGTGCAGAAACTATCATAAAACTTATTCTTTACCTCTCAAAAGCCACTGCCAACAGTTCTAGGAGGATAAGTGTTCAGTTAATAGTCAACAAAATTTCATTAGATATTCAATATCTCTCACAAGTACATATATATTCTTTGTGTATGAAAATATTTTTCAGATCAAATATTTTCCACACTAACTAGAAATTCCCATTGGGTTGTAAAAGAAAAGATTTATTAGGTATTATTCAATTAGGTGACAATATTAATAGTCCCCATTAAACGCTAATTTGCTCTTTATTCTGCAAAGACTAACACAGATGTAAAACAGGGGTTGGCCACCCTCAGAACATATGTCTAAGACGGCAAGCAAGCTGAGAGTAATTTGGAACATGCGCTGGCTGTCCCTTCCATAACTCCCTTTCCACTGGCAGTTCTGTCACAGATGGAATTTAACACTTTTCTATAATATGTCCAACTTCCTTGGTGCTAGTAGTTTCTATGGCGGGGGGGGGGGGACATGCGTGTGCACAAGTGCACACAGGTTAGATCAACAAGCATTTATCAAGTATCCACTACCAGGCATTTATCAAGTGTCTGCTACCAGGAACCATGCTGGTGTTATAGATACAGTTGCAAAAGGTGCAGCCTTGGGAGTCCGGCTGTCTAAATTCACACCCCTTCTCATCATTCACTGGTTATATAACCTCAGGCAAGTTCCTCAGCCTCTAAGCCCCTAGCTTCTTTATCTGCAAAATGAGGATACTAATAATACTTATCTCGTGGGAGTTTTATGAATATTAAATACCTCATATACAGAGCCTGGCACCTACTGAATACAGTAAGGTTAGCTGTCATTACCATCATCGTCATTATCCTCATCATCATAGTGTGGTCCCTGAGTCTTTAACCCCCAGTAAACTAGGAGGAAGAAGACACATAAACAGATTATTCCAACTGTGATAAGTGGAACTCATAAGAGAGGCACTTATCTCGACTTGGAATTCAAGAAAGATCCCTGAGTTGAGAGTTCAAAGATGAGTGACTTAGCCAGAGGAAGAAATGTTCCAGAGGGAAGAACTTGAGCAAAATCACAGGGAGCATGTTGTATGAACTAGATATGGTTTGCTATTATTAGACATCAAGCTCAAGGTAGGGAATGGTGAAAATGAAGCTCATGAGGAAGGTGAGGACCAAGTCATCGGAAGTCTCATATACCATGTTAACATGACTATATTTCTTTCTGTAAACCAAATTCCCTAAACCAAGTTATATAAAGTACTATTATTCATTGAGGTATTCCATGAGATGCTCTTGGTGTTTCTCAAAACAATAGCTTCATTGTAACTTATGTCTGAAAATATCCTCATTTTTGGCCCATATGATTGATTCATAATGCCTTACATTAGCATTTGGAAGGCTCTGAGAAGTCCTGCAATAAAGGAATCTCTTTATCTCGTTAGCCCTATATTTTAAAAATTGATTTAATTGTAGGATATCATTTTTACAGACTGCTGGGAGAGGTTTTGCCAGGGTTTGTTGGTGGTGGTGTTGGTGTCGGTGTTGGTACTGTTTTAAGTAGGCTCCACACTGGGCCTAGAACTCATAACCCTGACATCAAGACCTGAGCTGAGATCAAGAGTCAGACACTTAATCAACTGAGCCAGCCAGGCATCCTTGCCAGGTTTTAATTAGAGAATGAACTATATAGTTTAGCTTGTTAGTAAAATCACTCTAGATACAGAGATGCATTTTAAGAGAGCACTACTGGAGAACATGAGTGAGATGATGATGATTTAGGATGGAGGAAATGGACAGATTCAAGAAATATTCAGGAGGTAAAATCTATGAGTTTTACAATGGAGTGGAGTGAGGGAGACAGCTGTACAGAATGACCTGGAGTACTGGCTTGAGCTAAAAGAATAATAGTGCCACTTACTTCAAAAGGATAGAGGGATCCCTGGGTGGCGTAGTGGTTTGGCGCCTGCCTTTGGCCCGGGCGCGATCCTGGAGGCCCGGGATCGAATCCCATGTCGGGCTCCCAGTGCATGGAGCCTGCTTCTCCCTCTGCCTATGTCTCTGCCTCTCTCTCTCTCTCTCTGTGTGACTATCATAAATAAATAAAAGTTAAAAAAAAAAAACAAAAGGATAGAAAAATACAAAGCAGACAAAGGAAAAGGCTTTAGGTCAGATAAAGAACTTAGTTTTGAGACTTCCAAGTGAAATTATATGTAGTGATTAAGTAAAAAAAAAAAAACATTATTCAGCCCCAAACTAAACCAGAATCATCTGACAAACAATTCCCTGGTAGTCCTAGTCAAAATGTCAAAGTTAATTTAAGATTTAATAATGCATTATTCTAATTTTAACAGAAAATTTGCTAGTAATAAGATCAAATTTTACTTCTATTAAAAAACTCAGGGTTTTCTCTTTGGTAAGATTTATTTATTTATTTGAGAAAGAGAGAGAACAGGTGTAGGGGGCAGAGGGCGAGAGGGAGAGATTCTCAAGCATGCTCCCTGCCGAGTGTGGAGCCCAATGTGGGGCTTGATTTCACAATCCTGAGATCATGACCTGAGCCAAAAGTCAAGAGTCAGACGCTTAAACAACTGAGCTACCCAGGTGCCCCAAAACTCAGGATTTTCCTAATGCATCCCCAAACTTATCCCTACCTCAGGGCCTCTATATTGCTGTTCCCTCTGCTTCAAGTTCTCTTCCACCTGGCTCTTCCCCTGACTGACTCTTTCTCCTTATTCAGGTCTCATCTCAAAATGTCACCTCACCTAGGGAAGCCTTCTCTGACCACCTTATCTCCTCTGTGATTTATTATCCCAACACTCCATGTTATTCCCTTCATATGTTTGTCATTCTCTAAAATTATCTTGCTTATTTAGTTGTTTACTCATTATTTTTCAACTTCTCATCTAGACTATAAACTTCATGAGTGCAGGGATTATGTCTGTCTTATTCATTGCTCCACCTCCATGTCTAGAGCAATTTTTGGCACAGAGTAGCTTCTTGATAAATTTTGTTTTTAATAAATGGGTGAATTTTTTTAAAAAACCACAATAACACAGTCTTGAACTTTTAGAAATATGCCAAAGTTTATGGTCCTGAGAACAAATGGTTTTCTTGTCTAAAATCTCCAAGAGCAAAACAATTTTAGATTTAAATAAAAGCTAACTTCAGTATATTTGACTCAGAACTTGCCTGATATAATCCTGATAATTACCCTCTATCACAGGTAAATAGTTTTGCTTACCACATACTCTTTAACCTAGTTATAGTACTCTAAGGAAGAATTAGACCCTTGATATAAGTTGCCAAGTGTCATGTTTTTAAATAAAACAAGCCCTCAGGACTTTGGAAGGGAGCCCAATAGACTCACAGTTCAAAGCTTCCAGATCCATTTACATGTGGTAGCAGTAAGGAAAGGCTAACCTACAGAGCGTTCCTATGGACAGCATATAAAGTCAGCGATTTTTTTTCTAAATTCTTCAGTTACAATCCAGTGAAAATAAAATTTGTAGGAAAAATGTCCAAGGTAATCAATACCACCTCTTTAAGGGTCAGATGTTTTCAAAACCACAAGGAAAAGGGCATACATTTCTGGTCAGTTGTCTTTCTAGATGGTTTATTCAGCAATTTGGAGATTTTATTGGGATATACCAGTATTTTCATGAGGAAATTCTTTGAATTGGAAGGAAAGGGAGAAGAGGCTTATACCACTGCTCTTCCTAGCTCTACTACAGATGCCAGTAACAAAGCAAGTAAAATGCCCCGTTCCTGGAACTCCCAAAGACATTGTCATATTACGGGCAATACAAAAGGCGGGGAGGAAAACTGGTGGGTGGTGGGACAAATCAGGGGACATAGAGAACACATGGTCCTAGGCAGCAGAAAGGAGCACTCAGAAAGTGAGGACCACTCTCTTCCCTTGGGTCCTTTCATTTCCTCTGCTTTTCCCTTTCTCTAAGAATAGTCCACAAAGTCCTAGAAACTCCTTCAGGGAATATGTGAGATCAAAACTGCTCTTACAATAATGTTAAAGAATGACTTGCCTTATTCACTATGTGGATTTTTACACTGGGTGCAAAAGTAACAGTGGGCCAAACTGCCAGTGTGTTAGTACAAGCCATAATGGTGGCACCAAATTGTATCTAATGGTCACCATATTCTTCACTATCACAAGTTCACAAGGAAGGAAGGAAGGGAGCGAGGATGGAGGAGGGAAGAAAGAAAAAAGAAAAGAAAAGAAAAAAAAAAGAAAAGAAAGAAGAAAAGAAAAGAAAGAAAAGAGAGAAAGAAAGAAAAGAAAGAGGAAAGAAAAGAAAGAAAGAAAGAAAGAAAGAAAGAAAGAAAGAAAGAAAGAAAGAAAGAAAGAAAGAAAGAGAAAGAAGAAAGAAAAAAGAAAGAAAGAAAAGCAAGCCAGTTTTACTTAAGAAAATCCTTGGTGAAGCATTAAAAATTGTTAGTTTCATTAATTCTCAATACTTCAGTGTAGGTCTTTGTAATACTCTGTGTAATAAACTAGGAGTACACAACTGTAATAGCGTGTGTAACAAACTAGGAAGTGTTATTGTTTGAGTTGCAAGCTGAACTAACTGTTTTTTCTTTTCATGAAACATCATTTTTACCTTAAATAACAATTTGTTCAGATTTAGATATTGGCAGACATTTTCTTGAAAATGAACAGTGAGCCTGTCGCTTCAAAGAACATATCTGGTAATATCTGTTGACAAATAACCTTTAAGAAACTGTCTCTTGTTGATCTTTGGGGTAGAATCTACAGCTATCCAAAAATGGTATTAAGATATTCCTCCCTTTTCCAACTATGTATCTCTGTGATGCTAGATTTTCTTCATATACATCAATAAAAACAACATAGACCACATTGAATGCAGAGGCCAATGTAAAAATCCAGCTGTCTTCTATTAAGTCAGACATTAAAAGGATTTGCAAAAAGTGCCAAAGAATACTATGATACTCATTACTTTTCTTTGTTTAGAAAAATAAATATTTTTAATAAAAAGATGTTATTTATGGGGCACCTGAGTGGCTCAGTCAGTTGAACATCTGACTCTTGGATTCAGATTGGTTGTCATGATCTTGGGGTCGTGGGATTGAGCCTCAAGTCAAGCTCTGAGCTTGGTGTGGAATCGGCTTGGGATTCTCTCCCTCTCTCTCCTTTTACCCCTCCCCTTCCACATGAGCGCTCTCTCTCTCTCTTTCTCTAAATAAAATATTAAAATCTTTAAAAAATTTTTAAAGATTTTATGTTACACATAATGTGTTTATTATTGTTGTCTTCAAATGAACTAGTATTTTTCTTAATGTCTCAGTTTTGCCTTCTAGTGTGGTAAATAGATATAACCCAAATAAACAAAAGCTCTTTGGGATTTTCAATAATTTTTAAAAGTGCAAAAGAATCCCAAGACCAGAACCTGGCACAATAGAGAGTCATAATACAAATACATTAAGGAACTACATAAAAGAGAAAAAAAATGTATGGTAAAAATATTTAACAAAAACTCAAATCATACATTTCTAATAGCACAGATGAGATCATTTTCATTCTACCACAAAAGAGAGTTCCATTATATAGTTAAAGTAAAAATTCAAGTAGTAAAGCCTGGGTTACTTACTACCTAGCATGTTCTTAAAGTAACCAATGGCTTATAAGAGTTAAAAAGCTGTGAGGGAGCAGTGGCAGGTGGGCTTGTGACATAGGAAAGAGCCAGCCATGAATGGACTGGAGAACAAGATAAGACGTCATGGGATAAAATGCTGCAATCTGTGGGGGTGTATCTAGGTGCAGAGATGTGAACAATGAGAAATGAACTCTGACACAAGATAACTTTTAAAATTATTTTTTAAATTTCATTATAATTAATATATAATGGGGCAGCCCGGGTGGCTCAGTGGTTTAGCGCCACCTTTGGCCCAAGGCATGATTCTGGAGACCCGGGATCGCGTCCCACGTTGGGCTCCCTGCATGGAGCCTGCTTGTCTCTCTGCCTGTGTCTGTGTGTGTGTGTGTGTGTGTGTGTATCTTTCAGGAATAAATAAATAAAATCTTTAAAAAAATAAATCCTATAAAAAAAGTATATATAGTGTTATATTAGCTTCAGGTATACAATATAATGATTCAACAATGCTATACTCAGTGTTCATCACAGTAAGTGTACTCTTATTCCCCTTCACCTATTTTACCCATCCCCTGACCTACTTCCTGTCTGGTAACCACCAGTTTGTTCTAAATAGTTAAGACTCTGGTTTTTTTGTCTCTTTTCCTTTGTTTTGTTTCTTAAATTCCACATATGAGTGAAATCATATGGTATTTGTCTTTTTGTGACTTATTTCACTTAGCACTATACCCTCTAAATCATTCTGTTATTACAAATGGCAAGATTCCATTCCATTCTTTTTTCTAATATTCCATTATATATATATCACTTTTTTCTTTTTTTCTAATATTCCATTATATATATATATCACTTTTTCTTTACCCATTTATCTATTGATGTACATGAGGGTTGTTTCCATATCTTGACTACTGTAAATACTATTGCAATAAGCATGCATGTGCATATATGTTTTTTAATTAGTGTTTTCAGTTTCTTTGGGTAAATACCCAGTAGTGGAATTACTGGATCATATGGTAACTCTATTTTTTAAAGATTTTATTTATTTATTTGAGAGAGGGAGAGAGAGAGAGAGTAGGCACAAGTAGATGGAGGAGCAGAGGGAAAAGCAGACTCCTCACTGAGCAGGGAGCCCAATATGGGGCTTGACCCTGGAATCATGACCTGAGCTGAAGGAGATGCTTAACTGAGTGAGCCACCCAGGTGCCCCTGGTAGTTCCTTTTTTAATTTTTTGAGGAACCTCCATACTGTTTTCCACAGTGGCTGCACCAGTTTGCATTCCCACCAACAGTGCACATGGGTTCCTTTTTCTCCACATTTTTGCAAATACTAGTTTCTTGTGTTTTTTATTTTAGCCATTCTGACAGCTGTGAGGTAATATCTCATTGTGGTTTTGATTTTCATTTCCCTGATGATTAGTGATGTTGAGCATCTTTTCATGTATCTATTGGCCAACTGTGTGTCTTCTTTAGAAATATATCTGTTCATGTCTTCTGCCCATTTTCTAATTGAATTATTTCACTTTTTGGTGTTGAGTTGTATAAGTTCTCTATGTATTTTGGATACTAACCCCTTATCAGATATATAATTTGTAAATATCTTCTCCCACTCAATGGTTGTCTTTTTATCTTGTTGATGGTTTCCTTCACTGTGCAAAAGCTTTTGCTTTTGGGTATAGCAAAAGCTTTTTTGTTTGGGTGTAGTCCCAATAGTTTAATTTTCTTTCTTTTTCCTTGCCAAAGGAAACATACCTAGAAAAATGTTTCTATGGCTAATGCCAAAGAGATTACTGCTTGTTTTCATCTAGGAATTTTATGGCTTCAGGTCTTTAATCCATTTTGAGTTTGTTTTTGTGTATAGTATAAGAAACTGGTCCAGTTTCATTCTTTTGGATATAGCTGTCCAGTGTTCCCAGCACCATTTGTTGAAGAGACTGTTTTTCCCCCATTGCATATACTTGCCTCTTCTGTTGAAAATTAATTGAACATATAATTATGGAGTAATTTCTAGTCTGTTCTGTTGATGTACATGTCTACTTTTGTGCCAGTAGCATACTGTTTTGATTACTACAGCTTTGCAGTATACCTTGAAACCTGGGATCATGGTACTTCCTGTTTTGTTCTTATTTTTCAAGATTGCTTTGGTTATTTGGGGTATTTTGTGGTTCCAGACAAATTTTAGGATTATTTGTTCGAGTTCTGTGAAAAAATGATGTTGGTATTTTGATAGAGATTGCATTAAATCTATAGATTGCTTTGTGTAGTATGGGCATTTTTTTAAGAGTATTTGTTCTTCTAATCCATGAGCATGGAATATTTTTCCATTTGTTCGTGTCATCTTCAGTTTCTTTCATCAACATTTTATGATTTTCAGAGTACAGGTCTTTAACCTTAGGTTTATTTCTAGGTATGTTTTTATTTTTGGTACAATTATAAATGGGGTTTTCTTAATTTCTGTTTTTGCTACTTTATTATTAGTGTACAGAAATGCAACAGACTTCTATATATTGATTTTGTATCCTGCAACTTTACTGAATTTATTTATCAGTTATGGGTTTTTTGGGGGTAGAATCTTTAGGGTTTTCTATACATGGTATCATGCCATCTGCAAAAAGTGAAAGTTTTGCTTCTTTTACCAGTTTGGATGCATTTTCTTTTTCTTATCAGACTGCCATGGCTAGGACTTCCAGTACTATGTTGAATAAAAGTGGTAAGAGTAGACTACCTTGTCTTGTTCCTGATTTTCAAGGGGAAAACTCTGTTTTTTTTACCATTGAGTATGTTAGCTATGAGTTTTTTATATATGGCCTTTACTATGTTGTGCTATGTTCCCTCTAAACCTACTTTGCTGAGAGTTTTTATCATGAATGGATGTTGTACTTTGTCAAATGTTTCTTCTGTGTCTATTGAAATGATCATATGGTGTTTACCTTTTCTCTTATTGATGTAATATATCATGTTGATTGGCTTGCAAATACTGAATCATCCTTGTATCCCAGGAATAAATCCCACTTGATCATGGTGAATGATTTTTTTAATGTGTTGTTGGATTCAGTTTGCTAATATTTTGTTGAGGATTTTTGCATCTATGTTTATTAGAGCTATTGGCCTGAAGTTTCCTTTATTTTGTAGTGTCTTTATCTGCTTTGGGTATTAGGGTTGCACTGGCCTCATAGGATGAATTTGGAATCTTTACTTCCTCTTCTATTTTTTGGAATAGTTTGAGAAGAATAAATATTAACTCTTCTTTAAATGTTTTGTAAAATTCACCTGTGAAGCCATATGGTCCTGGACATTTGTTTGTTGGGAGTTTTTTTTTTTTTTTTTTTCATTACAAATTCAGTTTCATCACTAGAAATTGGTCTGTTCAAATGTTCTACTTTTTTTCTCTTTCAATTTTAGGAGGTTATATGTTTCTGAGAATTTATCCATTTCTTCTAGGTTGTCCAATTTGTTGAAATATAATTTTTCATAATATTCTTATAATCCTTTGTATTTCTGTGTTATTGGTTGTGATCTCTCCTCTTTCATTCCTGATTTTATTTAAATCTCCTCTCTCTCTTTTTTTTTTTTTTATGAGTCTGGCTAAAGGTTTATCAATTTTGTTAATCTTTTCAAAGAACCAGCTCCTGGTTATATTTGGTCTACCCTATTGGTCTTTTAGTGTCTATGTCAGTTATTTCTGCTCTAATCTTTATTACTTCCTTCCTCTTACTGGTTTGGGGCTTTGTTCTTCTTTTTCTAGCTTACAAGATAACTTCTTTAGATTAACTTGTGTTTCTCCTTCTGTTTGCCCCTCTGAACGCCCCTTCATATGAGTACCAGGCTTTGTGCTTCCTTGCCTCAGTGAAAATTTGAGGTTGGAATTCCTGAGTTTTGTTTTCAAAAGCCTGAGGGCATTAAGGAGAATTCAGTTGAATCCTAGGAGGAATATCCCCTGTCTAAAATGAAAGTCTCTCCTGCTCAAGGAAAAACCAAGGTCCGGGGTTCCTTGTGTCCTAACTTACTCCTTGTCACTGACCAAAGACACACAGCAGGACCTCAGAGAGATTAGCCATCAGTTTACCAAGATGTAGAACATTAGCCCAGACACCTCCCAACCACAGGAATAACTCCCATACTCCAAAGGTGGCACAAAGTTGGCAGTGAGGAAGCCCTTTAAAGGACTACAGAAGTTGGGCAGCCCGGATGTCTCAGCGGTTTAGTGCTGCCTTCCTGGAGACCCGGAATCAAGTCCCACATCAGGCTCCCTGCATGGAGCCTGCTTCTCCCTCTGCCTATGTCTCTCACCCTGTCTCTCTCTCTCTCTCTCTCTCTCTCGCGCGCGCGCGCTCTCTCTCTCTCTCCTGAATAAATAAATAAAATCTTTAAAAGAAAAAAAAAAGGACTACAGAGGGAGAGACAATGGCATCTCAACAGTAACCTATGTGGCCAGGTGGTTGATGCCTTACTGGGCATCTGAGATGTCTCAACTCTGCTTGAAAATTTGGAACCTTGCATAGCCTCCAATAGGAAGCTCTGAGAATAAGTTTAATTGCTCACTAGTCCTTTGGAATGCCAGGAGAGAGTCATAGTTAGCTATTGAGTTAAAAATAGAGAATCATGAATATTATTTGGCAATAAAAAGAACGAAGTATTGACAGATGCTATGATATGGACGAACCTTAAAAATATTAGGCTAAATGAAAAGAGTCAGTTACAAAAGGCCACATTTTGTATGATTACATTTATAGGAAATGTCCAAAGTAGGCAATCTACAGATGAAAAGTAGATCAGTAGTTGCTAAGGTAAAGAAGAGGTAACTACTAAACAGTAGGGTTTGGAGAGGGTAGTAATTAAAATATTCTAAAATTAATTGTACAAGGCCCCTGGGTGGCTCAGAGGTCGAGTGCCTGCCTTCAGCCCAGGGCATGATCCTGGAGTCCCAGGATCAAGTCCCACATCAGGCTTACTGCATGGAGCCTGCTTCTCCCTCGGCCTGTGTCTCTGGCTCTTTCTCTCTCTCTCTCTCTCTCCCTCTCTTTGTCTCTCATGAATAAATAAAATCTAAAAAATAATAATAATAAAATTGATTATAGTGATAGTTGTACAACTCTATGAATACAGGAAAAAATGCTTAATTTTATATTTTAGGTGAGTGAAGTATATGGTTTGTGAATTATATATCAACAAAGCTGTAACCAAAAATAGTAGAAAAATGTGATAACTCTTGCCCATTTGAGTCTGTTCTGAGGTTCATACCCATTTTATGTGCATGATGCTTTACAAAGTTATTTTATAAGATTGTGTCAATCGAAGGTGAGAACTTTGGTACACACACTGTACAAACACAGGAGCTAGTCAGGAAGCCCAAGACACAAGCACTGGGGAAAGGTGCAGCAGAGAAGAGAACATGGGTTCCAGGGAACAGGTGGTCTAGGGAAGTAGCCTGCACCACCAAGGAACCACACACACCACCAGAGCACCATCTTGGGGAACACAATAGATGTAGGAGGGCAGTCAATATCAAGAATACCTTGAGCAGATTGCAAGGTCTCACCTCATGTAAGGGGCCCAGTGACTGGAATCCTGCCCCAGTGCATTATTGCAATGAGGGCTGCAGCCCCAGAGAGATGGGAAAATTTACCTGAGAAGGCAGGGGCCTAATTAGTGACAATAATAATATAAGTATATAATTGATGTCATTTATGCATAATAATATAAAGTATAGATCAGCTAAGTTCTGTAATAATAATAACAAACACTATTTGGCAGGTACTGCTATATGTACTTTTATTGATAAATTTACTAAGTCTTCACAACAACCCTCTATAATAACTATTATTACTCCTCTCATTTTACAAATGAGAAAACTGAACCACAGAAAGATGAACTCATTTGCCCAAGATCATCAGAAAGGGCAGAACTAAGATTAAAACATAGGCAGTAGGTCCCAGGGCCCATTTGAACAACTCTACCCTCTGCAGTTAAGGTAGAGGCCCACTTATTGCAGCCACTTCATCAGGACCAACAGGAACTATGGTTGATGTTGAATCCTCTTCTGCATTAAACTAAAGATCTCTACAGTCTTTGCATGGAAGAAGGATTAGTCCTGAAGCCTGGGCTGGGCTGAGCCTACAGACAGTGGTTAAGTGATGGTTACTCTACAGAGAAGCAAGATAGGGAGCCAGGCAACTGCTGACATGCATCATTATCTTTCCATTTCCACTATGATGCTGAGGTAGGTATTATTTCCTTCATTTACTGATGACCAAACTGAGGCTCAAAGAATTTACACAATTTGGCTGAAGACCCAAAAAACAAGAGAGCCAAGACTGGATCCCAGACCTTCTGATTCCAAGGTGGAATCCATAAGCTGGCTTTTGGACATTGGCAGGCAATTCCAAACAGCAAGTAAATTGGGAAATAGGGTAGCAGAATGGTTACAAACGTGCTTGATGGCCAATTAACTCCAGCTATGCCAATTACTCTATGATCTTGAAAGGGCTCCTTAAACTTCCTGAGACCTAGCACCTTCATCATAAAACAGGTTTAGTAGTAATAATAATGTCTACCTCCTAGAGTTGCTATGGAAAGTAAATGAAACACTGTATACATGAATTTCTGATACAGTGCAAACATATAGGTGCTCAATAAGTGGTAAGTGTTTTGAGCAGTCAATTATCTTATTATACTGCTGAGTGAGGGCAAGCTCTGAAGCAGGCAGTCCAGATCTTTCTCCTGAGCCATTTTGCCTCTTGACTCAGAGAACGTCAGTGTTGGAAGCAACATTAGAATTGATTGGATCTGGTTTTCTTAACAGTTGAGAAAACTGAGGATTCAAGGAGTTGTATGAGTTGCCCAAGGTTTTACAGCTAGTTACAAGTAGAGCAAAACTGTATCATTTATTTGTAACTTAAAATTTTAAATAGCTGTTAAGAGAAGAAGGAGAAGGAAAAGAAGGAGGAGGAGGAGGAGAAGAAGAAGAGGAAGAGGAAGAAGAGGAAGAAGAAGAAGAAGAAGAAGAAGAAGAAGAAGAAGAAGAAGAAGAAGAAGAAGAAGAAGGAGGAGGAGGAGGAGGAGGAGGAGGAGGAGGAGGAGGAGGAGGAGGAGGAGGAGGAGGAGGAGGAGGAGGGAGAGGAGGAGGAGGAGGAGAAAGAAGAAGAAGAAGAAGGAGGAGGAGGAGGAGGAGGAGGAAGAAGGAGAAGAAATAAAATTGACACAACCTTAGGTCACCTTAAGGTCACCCTAAATTAGTCAGGGATATAACTTATCGAGAAAAGAAGGCCTGCCACACCTGAGAAGAGCAAGATGACTGATAATGCCCTAGTGGAGCCTCCCTTTTGCTGTCAGCAAGCCCACATGAAGAGACACTTCCTGGGAAGCAAAAAGTATTGCTTTCAGATATTCATTCCATATTATCACATCCCTACACTGTGGTTTTGTCTGTACCAAACAAAGGAAACTGGAGTTTGGTTGATACACAAGAGAAGTTAACAATAGGAATGGAACCAGTAACTTAGAAAGCAGATGTTAGATAGGTCATTAGTGTTACTAAAAGGATCAGAGGCAGGAAGGAAGGAATGAAAGGAAGAAAGGAAGGAGGGATGAAGGGAGGGAGGGAGGGAAGGAAGGAAGGAAGGAAGGAAGGAAGGAAGGAAGGAAGGAAGGAAGGAAGGAAGGAAGGAAGGAAGGAAGGAAGGAAAAATCCCCTTTATATTATTTGAATTGGTTGCTTTCACTTGCTAAAGACTAAGTGAAAATTGAATGGGATTAACAAGCAGGTGTTAGATAAGGATGCAGAATGTTCAAGAAGGTGTATTGAACTGTACAGGTAATAAAAGACTTTAAGAATGAGGTTTGAGGAAAGCAAATGTGTATGTTTGCACACGTGCGCATATATATATTTAGCAGAGTGCCTGTGTTTCCCCTTTGCAGTTCATTTAAGAACTGCCCTCCAAAGCAAATTAAATTGTGTCCACTGTGCTATTTACAAGTGTCAAGGGAGGTTCTTGGGTATGATGGGAGTTGTAGTGGGAGTATGACAGGGCAATGCAGTTAAGGATTAAGGAGCAGAAATTCCAAACTGAAATTGCTGTGTCCACTTGCTATGCATTAATTATGCAACAATTACTGTCTGTTTAGAGTCACTGCTGCATCTTTCAAGAGAAAGTACATTTGGGAATGTTTGGGAAACATTTGACAAATCCACTCACAAAGAAAGAGAAGGTTAGAATTTTGTATGTTTTTTTTAACCACATACATTATTAAAAGAAACTAATAATCCCATTTAATAAAAACACACTGAGTGATTACCAGGCAAAGAAATCAGCCTAGATTTCAAACCACTACTCCAGTCTCATTTGTTTTTTTTTAAGCACCCAAGTGATATTAACTTACAAATTGTTTTACATAGATTTGCATTTTTACTTAAAGAGGCACATGGGTACATATATGTGAAGGAAAAAGGCAGTTAATATTGCAGACTATCCACTAATGCCATCAGTTGTAAAATCACACACTAATAAGATCAGTCTCAAAGACCACAACTCTTCCTGGAGATCCTCCCAACAGGAGAACCACAAGTAGTATGGGAGAAGAGAATTGCCCCAAAATTGAAGTGACAAAGTTGACACAAGTTACAGATAATGCAGGATTCCCATCTAAATATGTACTCACCCTGATGAATGATGCACATGTATTCCCATGTGACTATCACTCCAGATGGTGCCATTCCTTGCCTGGATGCTGCTGCTGCCAGTCCTCCCGTAGAAGATGCTGTAGCTAGTTGTTCTGCTCAGGAAACTGCTGTTTTTTTCTTGTGAAGACATCCTTGGGAAAGTCTAGTTTTTATCCATCTTCTAGTCTTGGGATTTTGTTGGTGCTTGTCCTTCTGTCTTCACAGAACATTTGCAAGCTCACTAGCAATCCTCTCTAGTCTTAATCTCCCACCACTTCTTTCACACAGATATGATTTTAGATTGATGGGCAACCATTAATGTTTGTCCAGGAGCTGCTGGGTTAACAGGTGCTGCTGGAATTTCTGTTATATTTATGTGCTTTTTGTCTGATTATACCATTGTTTGACCCATTTCAGTCATTTTGGGGAACTTATTTAAACACATACCCACGACTCGTAAGCACTGTTTTCATAATGCTTGTCATTAGTCACTCCCACATTTTAAATTGTCTTGGCCATATATTTACACACAGAACTAGAATATAATTTCTACATACCTCTGTTAGCCATGTTGCTGTAATAAGAAAAATGTTGTCAGTGCTCTCTTGCTCCTTAAGTAAACTAGGTAGGAAATCAGTAGCAGCCCTCGCTAAAGGGAAGATTGGAATTGGAGCCTTCATTAACAAGATTAGATTTTACTTTATCCCATTCTGTTCTGAAGCCAAAATACCTAAGCAGTGAGAATCTCTATTGGTGTCAAGTTTCTAAGGGGCTTACAAGGCATGAGAAAGAACCAAGGGAGAAAATCCTTGTGAGAAGGGTGGTAATTCCAAAGGGAGGGGACATAGGCACAAGTCTGCAGACCCTAGGAGGTGACAGCTAAGAAAAGAAAAGGCAATTGAGGAGAGAAGGATCAACAATTTAGAACTCCCTCCTGCCACAACATCAAATCCTTTGAGTGCTTTCTTCTATTTAGCATACAGCAGGAAAACTTAAGTTTAAACTGCTACTGCCTCAAAAAAAATAAAATAAAATAAAATAAATAAAAAAATAAACTGCTACTGCCTCTGTTCCTCCTATATTGCATGATTCTTTCTGAAACATATCTGGTCCTAGGGCCAAGTCTCAGGGCAAAAAAGAACAATCCAGATGCCGCTCAACATTGCAGCCTTTGCTCTAGCGATAAAGGCAGCCCAAGGGTCCCTAGTCCTCCAAATAGACCTAACTAGAACAGTTCCTCCATCTTTCTCTGTGGAGAAACTCAGTAAATTAAGCAATTTGGTGATCCACAAAATATTGAATTCTTTCTGAATCTGTAAGAATTTTGTCTTTCCTTTACTAGAGCCTTTCATGCTGATTTTGAGAATTTCAAATTTTATGAGGTTCCTGGGAGCCATTACAGAAGGGAGATTTGTTTACTTGCTATTCTTTGGGGTTATAGAATTTCTTTGTCCAGGTTTTCATAAAAACTCCAGGAAATAAAAAGGCTAAGGGAAATATAGGAATGCCTCCGGGACAAGTGATCATCCACAAAATGTTCCACAAACGGAACTTACTTAAAATATCTTTAATAGTAAAAAAAAAAAAAAAAATATCTTTAATAGTGACCATACGAGACGTAAAATAAAGTACATAGAGCAAGACACTGACCCTCAAATTTTAATGTGCCTCAAAACACTTTTGGAACTTACTAAATATAAAGATCACAGGGTATCAACCCCTGAGATCTTGGAGTGGGGCACTCTATTTGTAATAAGCCCCACAGGTGAGCTTGTTGTTGCAAAGTGGTTCTAAACTAATTGTTGGAAGACATCAATTTCTCATAAGGGTCTCAGTTTCCACCTTCTCCACTTCTGTCTTGACATCCTCCCATCCCACCAGTGACCTCCATGTTCCCAAATCTGTGATTCATTTAGTGCTCATCTTGCTTGACCGATTGACTGGATTTAATACAGTTAGTTGATCACTTTCCGCCTTGAAACACTTCACCTGTTCCTAGGGCACTAATCTCTCTTGGTTCTCCTTCTCACTTCCTATGTACTCTTTCTCATTTGCTGACCTTATTTTCCTAATTTCTAAACCTGGAGTGGCCCCAGGATTTCAATCCACAGGCCTTGTCTTTCTTAGTCTATGCTCATTTCTTCAGTATTTTCATCCACTCCGTTTTCACATAGCCTGTTAATGCTTGGAATTCCCAAATTCGTATTTGTAGTCCACTCCACTCTCCAGAGCTCCAGACTTAGATATCCAGATGCCAACTCAGCATCTTCACTTAGATGTCTGATCGGCATACATTAACATGTACAAAACCCCTTATACTTCTCCTCCTACAACTTGATGCTCCATCAGTATTTTTCAGCTTAATAAAGGACAACTATTCTTCGAGTTGCTAAGTCCGAAAACCTTGGAGTCACTACTGATTCCTCACTTTCTTCACAATCCACAGCTAAACCATCAACAAACCCTGTCAGCTCTACTAGGAAATACATCCAAAGTCCAATCACTTCATGCCATGTCTAATCCTATCATCCTGGTCTAAGTCATGATCATGGCTCAGCTGGATTAGTACCATAGCCTTCTAACTGGTCCTATTGCTTTTACTCATGCCTGCTCTCCTTATGTGTTCTCCACACAGCAACCTGAGTGAGCCTCTTAAAACATAAATCAAGTCTTGTCACTCCTCTACTCAGAAGCCTTCCCATCTCAAAGGAGAGTCCAAATTCCCCATAATGACCCACATAAAATGACATGATTTCATCCATTGCTTTCTCTCTAGCCTCATCTTTTGCCGTACTCCCTTCCCCTCAACCTGTGCACTAGCTGTTTCCCCTGCCTACAACACTTTTCTCCTGGACAGCCTCACACCTGCTATCTTACTTCTTTAGGTTTCTGCTCAAATGTCATCTCATTAGAGAGGGCTCCCTAACTGTGGTAGGCAATTTCTAAGATGTCCGCAGGGATCCCCACCTGCTGATTTATACCTTTATATAATCCCCAACACTTGATTTAATGACTTGCTTCTAGTGAATAGGATTAGGCAGTGTGATAGGTTGAGATTAGGTTACAGAAAGACTGTGGCTTCCATCTTAAGCACAGTCTCTCACTCTCTTGCACACATACTCTGAGAGAGGCCAACTGGCATATTGTGAGCTACCATATAGAGAGGCCCACATGGCAGAAACTGAGGGAGGCCTCCAGCCATGCCAGCAAGAAACTTTCTTGCTGATGACTGGCTATACTGAGATCCTCAGTACAACAGCCTGAAACAAACTGAATCTTGCCAACTGTTCCAGCCACAAACTGAACGCAACCTCCTAAGAGTCCTTGAAGAAGAGACACTAGCTAAGCCATACCCAGGTTCCTGACCTACAGAAACTATAAGATAATAAATGTTTGTTGTTTTAAGCTACAATATTTGGAGTAATTTGGTTTTTCAGCAAATGTAACTAATACAATGACCATCCCATATAAATCTACAAGTTCCTCCCACCCTCGCCACCTCTTTACCCTCATTACTTTCTCCACACCACTGTTCTCCAAAGCCTCGCATATAATATATTTGTTGTTTTGTTTGTTTAGTTCTGTTTCCACCCACTAAAATAAAAGCTCCATGGGGTCAGGGACATTTGCGGGTTTTGTTCACTGCTACATCCCCAACAGCTAAAACATGCCTGCCACATAGTAGGCACTCAATAAATATTTGTTGAATGAATCAATGAGTGAGCAAGGGAAAGAGCTTTGCGAGGTGGTGAAAAACAGCTCACAAGGTTGTGGTGAGCATTAAAAATGAGCAAAATATGTAACACATATGCTCCTTAGTAGGTACTTAGCACAGAGGATTCTCTCTCTCAAAAGAAACTTTCGTCAAATGACTGCTGTGGACAGATCAAATTGTAGAACTTTTTTCAGACTGGGATGATTATTTGCAGAATGCCTTACAAAAAAGGGAGATGCTCCTTTAAATTAAGACGCAAAACATCATCTCAGCGGCTACTTTCATTGTGGATCTTACTCAGCTTAACCATTTTATTCAGGATCTCTGAAAGCAAACAATACTTATTAAGGAGCCATACCTTTAGTTTTCTACATTGTTCTATAACTCCATCTCCTTTCAGCTTTACAGACTTTGAGCTATCATAGAAGTTCTTTCAGACCTTTATGAGCTCTGAATTAGATTCTCACATGGAGAGTCATTCAGAGAAAAATAAAATAGTGCCTTCTGTCACTCTTATTGAATGGCCTCTTAAAACCCCGCTGCCTTCATAAGCATTGCCAGACAATAAGATAAACCCAAGAGCAATAGGCAATTATTACCATTTCAAAACCATTGTGCAGTTGCCTCTGAAACAAAATCATTGGGTTATATGATCTTCAGTTACTATGGACTTATGGCATTCTCCAGCAGGAAGCAGCGTAAGTGGATCATTTCTACAGAACAGTAATGTTTAAAACTTTAATATTGGCCAAGCAATAGAAGCAATTTCCCTAACAGGACTGAACCGAGGATAAATGGGATATCTGACAAGCTACTCTGCTGCACTGATGTTTCTTGAACCTTTCAGGAACTGTTTTCTTCACTGTTTTTTTCCATATCTAGCACAGTGCCTGTTACATGAGAGGTGCTCAGAAAGTGTGGGTTCACTGGATACATAGGCAAATGGAAAAGTTATCATGAACCCCTACTGAGCATATCCTTGTCTTAGAAGTTGGCCCACCTGGGTACAGTACAACAGCCTGAGTGGTCACTTCTTTTCTACCTGAATCAGATGGTAGCCTGACTTGCCTTGGTGGTTAAATAGACTTGACTCTCAAATCCTGACCTGCCACTTCCTAAAAGTGTGACATTGGTCCTGTCACTTCATCACTCTCAGACTCAGTTGCCTCATCTGTAAAACTAGTATAATATTTACCTCATAGGGTTATTAAAAACATTAAATTAGTTAACATGTAAGATACCATAACAGACACACCTAGGCAGTCAATACTTAATTGTTAATTAAACCTAGCCTATCCTCTGTCATTATGAAGAAAAATATTCCACTTGGTCTGTTCTCTCTTAAGCAATTTTGTTTCTCAAGCCCCGGGTAGGTTGGTCCTTAGTAAGGAGAAACTTATGCACCAGAAAAGTACTTCCATTATTATGTTTGCTAACTCTTTTTATTTAAATTTTCTTTTCTGTTTACAAAGTGCTCTCAAATACATCATTTCTTCGAATCTTACAACAACACTGAAAGGTATAAACAATTGAATTACTTTCACAAGATCACATGGTGATGATAAAGTGGAGTCTCAAACTCAAGTCCAGAATCCTTTCATTACACAGCCTCTGACAGGTGAACAGAGGCAAAAAAGCCAATAAAATGGCCCAAATACATTTCTTAACCTTAGCCTATCTCAAGCAGCATGAGTAACATAAGATGCTGCACAGGCAGCCCCTTCTGGAATCTTGAACCTATGT
Organism: Canis lupus baileyi; assembly: GCF_048164855.1. NCBI lineage: Eukaryota > Metazoa > Chordata > Mammalia > Carnivora > Canidae > Canis > Canis lupus. The sequence goes on from NC_132848.1 coordinate 12,684,304, forward strand.
CTTTATAAATTGTCAGATCATTGAGCATCTCTGACTAACAGTGGAAGGGAGCCTTTGAAAGGGTGGTTTCAAGCCTTCTGGTATTTGCTCTGAGTGTGAGGTGGTGGTGCCAGCATTGGGTCACTCCCACCAAGAGTTGCTATGGTGACAGATAACTTGAAACTGAGAGGCAGTTTCTTTGAGCACATCACAGTCCTGTTTCACTGGTCCTCCAAATACACAGCCCTAAGATACTTGAAAAGGGAGTATTCTCTAGCCTCTTGCCACTTTGCAGCACAGCTAACTAGATTTAGGAAAGAAGAGTAATTCACAATTATTGACCATCTCCTAAGTTCTAGGCATAAATATTCTGGGTTCAAGCTTATAGGAAGTGGAAAGAACATGGAGGAATTTTATGTTCCAGAGCCAGATGTGTTACACAATTTGACAAGGCCTCATATATATTATCTCATTCAATTTAATCCTTAAAATAATCCTTACATCCCTTGATGGAGAAGGTGGTACTTCCTCAACATCTAGTCCTTCTTATCTTGATAACCATTCCAATTTCTATTCAGGTACCCACACCTCCTCCACATAATCCTTATGTTCTAGAGAAGCTGCCCTGCCCTGCTGCTATAAGTGGGAAAAGTGGATTGGGCTTAAGCTGTTGAAGCTGTTGATCTGTTGAAGCCCATTCTCTGGTCTCAGTTCATAGAAGACATGTGAGCAAAATTGGGTCAGTAAGAAGTTTGCTGGGGATGTTGAAAAGATTCTTACTTGTGTACTCTTTCTCTCTCTCTCTCTGCCTCCTCCTAGAAGGTGTGATGAGGTAAGGTGAAGCTTGGAATTTCCATAGCCATAGGGTAAAGTTGACTCCAAAAAAGACAGAGCAAAGTAATAGGAAGAAATCAATTATTTGATGATGTCATTGAATACTGAACCAAACAACCCTAAAGTTTCCTCTACTTCTTAAATTTTCTACTGTGTGGGAGTCAAATATATACCATCTACTTATTTACCTAGTTTGAGTTGAATGTTCTACTACTTGTGACATAGAGTGTAAACTAGTGTAAATTGATTAGGGTAAGGCTAGGCTGTCATAACAAAAAGACCCAACAATAATAAGTGGCTTAAAGAAGTCAAAGTTCATTTATCTCTCTTATAACAGTGGGCAGGTGTTCCAGGTAGGCAGGCAGCTCTGCTCCTCATGTTCATTTAAAGACCCAGGTTCTTTCCATGTCATTGCTCTGTCACTCCTATAACTCTTGTCCTCATCTCCCTGGTCAAGCTTAGGGTGCTCTGGATTCAAGCTTGTAGGGAAAGAGCATGGAAAGCATGTCCCAGAGCCAATGTGTCACACAACACTTCTCACATTCCACTGGCAGGGAATTAGTCCCTGGCCATATTTAACAGTAAGGTCATATTCGTATAATTATACAAATTATGTTAGTAGTCATGTGCTCAGCTAATACATGTCTATTCCTACAAAAGAAAACAAGAATGGATTTTGGTGAACTAAAAGCACTATTAACCATGTTAACCATTATAGGACCCATTTTATAAAGGAGAAAACTAAGGCTGAGAAAACTTGCCTAAAGTCACATATCCAGTAAGAGGCAGAGTCAGAATCTGAACCCAAACTTTCCATTTTTACTACTTCATTCTCCATCGGGCAGACTCTCTTTCTCTTCCATGCGTATAGTAATGCCTCTCTACAATTCCATCTCTTAAATAATAACATCACCCACCCTTAGCAATGTACATGGCATAGGTTGCTAATCCCTGATCTGTCAGTGGTCTGGTTCCCCACAAAGATAGCTAGCTTCCTCCGTAACTCCCAACCACAACTTTATTTTCTGTTCTCTAGAGGGGGAGGTGTTGAAGCAAGGATTGAGGAGATTCCCCCCTCCAAAACATATGGCACACAGAAAAAGATAATGATAGCCAGAAAGGTTGTTAGCTGATAACAACAGGAGAAATCAGGAGACAAACTGAAGTCAGAACAGAGAGAGGAAAATGTATGGTACTTAGAGGAACAAAGGAAATACATTAAATGGTGGATGGATGGCCACTATATTCAATAATGAAAGAGGCTGAGAGGAGAGTTGGAGGTTATAGTACAGGTTGGGTAAATGTAGATCATTTCAGATTTAATCTGTGTCAGAGCACATTCTTATTTAAAATGTTTTTATTTATTAATTTGGATTGGTAGTACATTTCCAAAAACAACAAAAGGGGGTACAAAGTAAAAAGTGAAAAATTCTCTCTCCCACTCAATCCCCCAGGCACCCAAATTCTCTCCACCAACATACTACATATTATCAATTTCTTACATATCCTCCTGGACATGTATACATGACATACACACAAGCAAATACATACATATCTAGTGTAAGTATTCTTTCTCTCCTCTTTTTTTTTCAGTTTGCTGCACTTTAATTTTTGTCTTTTAACAAAATATAGATCTTTCAATGTATGTACATAAAGAATATCTTCATTTTTATGGCTATATCATATTCCATTATACTGATATGCTATAATTTACTTAAATAATCCCTTATTGATAGATGTCTGGATTATTTTCAACCTTCTGATGTTAAAGCAATGCTACAATGTATAACCTTGTGAACTTATTACCTACATGCATGAATACATCTGCAGGGTAAATTCCTAGAACTGGCTTTGACTCATCAAAGAATATATATATGTAATTTTGAGAGGTATTTACAAATAACCCTTCATTAGATTGTACCAACTTATTTTCCTACTAGTCACCTATGAGAGCACCCGTTTCCTCATACTGTTACCAACACAGCATGTTGTTTATTTTATCATTGCCAATCTGTTACATGAAAAATGAGTGTTGATATAAATTGAACTTCTGTTTCTTATTATGAAGCTAGCTATCTTTTAATATCTTAAAGAAACATTTATATTCCCTTTTCTATGGACTTTCTATTTTTGTATTTTTTGTTGGGCTCTTGGTCTTTTACTGGTTCGTGAGACCTTTTTATATAGAATCAGCTCTTCTCTATTAAATGAGTTACAAATATTTCCCCTTTTTTAATGGTCTTTTGACTTTGCTCCTGATAGGTTTTACATTGCAGAAAAGCATTCCTTTTATTCACTCTCTGAAGCATCTCAATTAGCTGGGAGGAGCTCCTTAAACAAGCCAAGCTTTACTAAACAGGTAGGAAAGGATGATGAACTTGGCAGAACTTTACTTTTGAAGATTTTCTGTCCTGTTGGATCCCATCTTTAATTACTCCCAGATAATGACATTGTCAGACAACTCACCCTACTGAATAAAATTAAAATGACTAACCATGACTTCCAGCAGTAACAAAGTGCAAAGGAAGCCAAGTTTCCTGCCCATTGGCTTTCCAGCTAAATCAGAGAGGAAAGTAATGTTCTGAACATCTCTAGAGAATGCTGTTGACACATCAGCTTTCATTCTTTCTGAACCTACTTCCTCCACACAAGTCAGTTATAAAAGTCCTCAGATGAATGGGATTGAGCTGAGGGAGAATGGGTCCATGGATACATTAGACAGATGGGAAAAGGAAATAAAGGAAAGGAGCACATGGACACTAGGAGACACTGCACTTAAGTGAGGGGTGTTTCACAACAGGAATGAAATTGCTTCTGCCACAGGCAGGCAAACAAATCTCCCTGCACAAGGATAAGTCCAAACATAAGTCAAGGATGCTAGAGATCATGACAATATATGTGGAATGGGGATGCCCCTTTTCAAGGTCTAGGAAGGAATGTCAGCAGCATTTCTTTAACATCACCAAAAAAATGTGCTGAGGCAGCTTTGGAGAACATTCTGGTTCCTCCTGCATTTCTCAGCCTGACTCATGGCAGTGACTGAAAAACCCCAACCTTCACCCTCAGCTGGTCAGAGTCTGATTCTGCCTTGCTGGATGTTTCCCCACCCCTCTGATGAGCTAGCTCAAAGTGTGGAATTGCACTACTGCCTCTCTCTATGCTTGCCCCTTTCTCCCCAACCCAAAGCATTGTGCTGTGCAGAACCTGACAGGACAGCCCTTTCCAGGCCTGGGCTTCTGCCTGGCTTCCTGACTAGCACTCCAGTGCCTGCTCTTGCTGGAGCATTGCCCTGAACTTCAGCCTGCTTGGCAAGGGCATTCACAGCCCAGCTGGCCCTCAGCCATCCTGTTCCTCCCAGCAACCAGCCAGAGTACTGTTTCAACCTGATGGCCCTCCCCCAAGGTCCCCTCTTCCTGACCAACAATTGAATTAGTGTTTCCATGATCCATTGCTCAATTTTGCCCCTGCTGTGTTCCCTGCCTTCCACTAGATGGGACCCCGTGGACATCTGTACCAGGTGGATCAACCCTAGATTCTCCATACCCAAATACCAATTTAACATGCTTCAAACAATAGGAACATTTATTATGTAACAAGAAGTCAATGGATGGGAAGATTCTAGGCTTGGTTAACTCCATGGCTCAAGGTGTCACTAAGGACCTAGAGTTTCTTGTCTTTCTGCTCAACCATCCCTACCATGTTGCCTACTCCTTTTACAAGATGGATAGAGCAGCTCTATATAGTTAGCAGTAAGCTCGAGTTGGCTCCTGAGAGCCAGTTGCTAAATTTGCCAGCCATGTGTTGAGCTATTGGTAGCCTGAAAGCAGCCATTATGAGAGAATTTACACCACAGAAATAGAACTAAGCAAACACTACAAATCAGGGCTTTTTGTTTCTGGAGAGCAGGTTAATACCATCACATCCTTACACAGTAATATCTAGAGACAGGGTCTATTTCTCAAATACATCTTTTTTGAGGAACAAAGATTTCTAGAAGCCTCACAGAAGATCCCCAACTCCTGCCTCCTTGGCCCAATTGTGTCACATGCCCATGTTTCAACCAAAGATTAGCAAATGGATAGGATTTTGATAATTCCTCTGAAGCATTTTGGGGCACCAATACCTGAAAAATCAGTATTCTCTTAGCTAGAAATAAGGTGCAAGATAGCCTTTGGGAGGGTCTTCAACAAGACTTGTCACACACACACACACACACACACACACACACACCATCCATCTATCCATCTAGCTGATTGAGAGCTTATCTCTCTGCTTTGGCCCATCATGGAGGTTCCAGCAGGTTTACAGGACATGTGGTATATGACAGCCTGAGATGCATGCAAAACTACCTCACTAGAAGAAGAAAAAAAAAAACAACAGCCATCACTAAGGATCATTTTTCCATAGGTTCTAAGCCTACAGTTTACCCATGTGGTTCCAAAAATCTGGCTTTGTTCAAGCGCTATCAATAAGAATTGTCCTGTTTCCATTCAGTAATGCTTTTTCTATAAAGAAACTCATATTCAAAAAGATTAAATGCTAGCCAGGAAGAGAATTACATTAATTTTTAAGTTTTGACATGCAATTTAAACCGAGTTAAATCTTGTTAAGCAGTTCACTCAAAATTAACTTTTCTCAATTCAGACTTAACCTAATCTTGGTTTTCTCTCTGGTTTGAGTAGACTATAAGTTTGAACTCACCCAAATCTTTTTTTCTTTTTTGGGAGGACTCAGTCCTTCCAAAAGTTTGTCTAAGTTTGCGAAACTTTCAATGACATTGTGAAGTATCAGATTCCATGCTGTCTGTCTTCCCTGTGGCTTTCATTGCCCCTGGGAAAGGACCTCATCAAGCCTGCTATCTGCTAATTTTAAGTATCTGGATTGATCTTCTCTGCATCCCATCCAACTTCTTGTGCCTTTTCCTCTACATTAATAAAAATAGAAATCAAAAACTTCTGACCACATATGCCTATGTTTTGCATAACAAGTTGGGCTTAAATATATTAAACTTTTATACAAGCCTCTGTAGACTTTAAAAAGATGCTCAGAGTTCAATCCTTAACTTCAAAGAGCTGACAATTGGGTTGCAGGGGCTTATACAGGAAGCAAAGGAGCACTATAGAAAAGCTACAGGGACGCCTGGGTGGCTCAGCGGTTTAGCACCTGCCTTCGGCTCAGGGCGTGATCCCAGGGTCCCAGGATCGAGTCCCACATCGGGCTCCTGCATGGAGCCTGATTCTCCCTCTGCCTGTGTCTCTGCCTCTCTCTGTGTCTCTCATGAATGAATAAATAAATAAATAAATAAATAAATAAATAAATAAATAAATAATTTAAAAAAGAAAAGAAAAGCTACAGACATTTGGAAAAAGGAGAAATCATTCTGAACAAGTGATTAGAAATTTTGTTTTCCTTATTAATGTTTTCCACTATTTGATTATGTAATTTTCAAACATAAAGAAAAGTTAAAAGAGTGATACAATGAACACCAAATCTCCATCAGTTAGATGTAACCATGGTTAATATTCTGCTATATTATCTAGCTATCTAAATATTTTGCCATACATTTGAAAGGAAGTCACAGCCATTATAACACTTCACCCTAACTCCTTCTGTGTGCTCCTCTTTAAAAAGGACATGTGGCTGAAAACCACAATGCCTTTATCACATATAAGAATATTGACAAAAATTTTCTAATAGCATCTAAAATCTAGTCAATATTAAAATTTTCCCCCTAAAATATGATAGCTGGTTTTTGCAAACCGAGTTCATACGTTACATTCAGTAGTTAGGTCTCCTTTGCTTATTTTAATCTGGCAGGTTTTTCCTTCTTTTTTAAAAAATGATGTTGACCTCTGAAGACACCAGACCAACTGCCTTGTAAACAGTGCCAAATTCTGGATATGTCTGATTGTTATCTCAAGGTGTTGTTTAACTTGTTTTTCTAGCCTTGTTGTCTTTTTAAAATAAAGGCCTGATTAGATATACAGGGAATCAAAGTCCTCCCCAGAAGCAGATGGCCACACTCAAAAGGTTTAACTGAAGGGAGTTAAGTGAAGGAACTATTTACAGCCGAGTGGGCAGACATAGGGAACAGCCCCGGGAGGGGCGGGTGAAGCGCGTGGAGACTACCACCCCAGGCCTAAAGCAGCAATAGGGGAGGGGAGCTTTGGAAGAGGGACCTGCCACAGGAGCCAACTAAAATTGCACCCATGGAGGGAGTGAGATGGGAGGGAATAAATACCCCAAATCTCTCTCTGTCCTCCTTCAGACTTCTCCCAGAACCTTCCCATTGGCCAAATCTAATTAGAAGCTAAAATGGGAGGGAGACTGGCTGATTCATTGTGCAGAGCAGCATCTCCAGGGACAGAGAGCAGAAGGAAGAAAGGCATCAAATGGAAAGGCAAATGGAAAATAACCAACACAGAGCTTAAACCTTTTTGCCTAGAATGCTTCATAGGTCATGCAGTGAATTTCAGATTGTGTCACATCAGGAGAAACAATGTGTTAACTTATCTCACCATTAGTAAAGCTAAGGCATACCACTTGGTTAAAGTGTTAACAGCCAGTTTTCCCCACTGAGATGCAGAAGGATGTTTTTACTTTTAAATAAGCAAGTAATCCAATCCAAGGGCAGACTCTTTGGCATGGGGGAATGATCTTTTACCCCTACAACTTTTCATGTAATAGTCTTAGCATCCATTGATGATTCTGGTCTGACTCTTCATTTCACTGGAGGTTGCAAAACGTTGATTTTTCTATTCTTTCTTTCCATATTTCGTTGAACCAGGTGAAATTTTGCAGGTTAAAAATAGTTGGATTATCAACAATTTCGACAATTTCATAGAGTTCAATCTAAAACATTTATTATCTAGTGTTCTGCAGGAAGGAGGAAGTCTTTCCCTCCTCAACCAAGGAAAAACTACAGTCCTTCCTGAAAAGACGGGATAAATGTTTAGTTCCTTTCCTTTATATACCAACTGTCCAAGAGTCACTACCAAAAGAGTAAGGCAGCTAATACTCGTTTTTATTTTGTCCTCTCCTTGTCCTCTTTGTCCTCCTTGCCCTCCCCATCTTCATCCTCCTCCTCCTTGTCTTCCTCCTTCTTCTTTCTCTCTCTCTCTTTTTTCCCTTCTCTTCTCTCTTCACTTTTTCTTCTTCATACCCACATTGGCTCAAATTTAGTCATTGGGTGCTCCTTCAAGCTGACTCCCCAATAGGAGTCTTGGAGGATGTCCTTTCTTTCTGAAACTATGGGATGTCCTAGGCTCACCTAGGTTAAGTTATATTCCTCTGCCCCGGATCTTCTTCAAAGAGCCTTGGCTTGATTTAGTGGAAAATGATATGTGTGCAACATCGTGTACTAGGTGTGCTCATTGCTACTGAGGCATTCTTGCTTCTAAGCTTTTACAGTGGACAGAACTCCTATATGATACACACACATTTATACATATCTTTAATCAAGAGTTCACATTAACATTTATTAACTAGTCAGGAATAGTTATGTGAAACAAAAATCTGAACTGGCTTTGGGAGGTGTGTACAGTATCTTTTTAAGAAAATAATTTTTCTGTTATATAATCACATTTCCAAAGGAAAAAAGTTATAAGAAAGAGAGAGGTGCCTGGTTGGCTCAGTTGGTTGAGTGTCTGACTCTTGGTTCCAGCCCAGGTCATGATCTCAGTGGTTATGAGATCAAGTCCCGAGTGGGGCTCTCCACTCACCACAGAACCCACTGGAAGGCAGAGGGATAACTCTGCCCCAACCCCCACTTATGCACGTGCTTTCCCTACATATTTCTCTTTCTCTAAAATAAATAAATAAATCTTTAAAAACATAAGGAAAAAGAAAAAAATTAAAAATAAAAACATAAGGAAGAGAATAAATTTACCAATAATCTCATCCTTTAAACACAACCATTTTAAATATTTGCATATAAGTCTTTCATATAAAACTTTCAAGTCTTTCATATAAGAACTGAAGGGGGGCAGATTCCAAAGAGGAGAGTTCAGGTCCTAATGTATGTGTAAGACTTGAAACAGAAAGTTTATATAGAGAAATTACTCTTCTGTAGGCTTCTATTTATACCATACTTCCTGGATACATAACCTTTCCCCTATCCCTGCCTCTCAAAATCATACTCATCTTTCAAAACAGCTCACCAGCTTTCCCTGATTCCCCCAACCAGGTAGAGCCTTGCCCTACCTACACAGTGCATTTCTGTGGACCTGATAGCACTTTTTACTTGATACCTTTTAGAGGTATTTGTATACCTATGTTATCTCTCTATCTAGTTTGCAAATTCCTTGAAGTCAGGAATTATACCTGGCTGTCTCTGTATTGTTCAGTAGCTCATAAATAAAAGAGGGTTCCAGTAAACATTTGCTATGTTGAACTGAGTTGTGGAAACTTTTTTTTAATATTTTATTTATTTATTTATTCATTCATTCATGAGAGACACAGAGAGAGGGAGAGACACAGGTAGAGGGAGAAGCAGGCTCCATGCAGGGAGCCCGACATGGGACTTGACCCCGGGACCCCAGGATCACACCCCAGGCGGAAAGCAGGCGCTAAATCGCTGAGCCATCCGGGCTGCCCTGAGTTGTGAAAACTTCTAAAATGAGTCTAACATGTTGCTATTGTGCAGACCTCTTACAACTGTTCTTTTCTCAGGTTGGAGAAAATATTCCCTTCACACAACCATCTTCCACCCTAGTTATTGACTTTTGAAACCTAGGGCTGTTATTTCTAATTGTGAAAATAGTACTTGAGGTTACTTATTATAACCCTTTCAGTTGCCTAGTAATACTTCCGTTTACTTTTAAGATTCCCTCAAATTTTCAAATAACAATTTTAAACACCTCTAAATAGAATATATTAGATTTTTAAACAGATGTATAAAGTGCTCCACGTTTTACATGTAAAAATGTTACTAGAAAGAGGTATAAAAAATGCTGTAGTGCTTCACAATGAAAGTGATTGAATTGCCTTCTTAGTAGGCTATAAAGTAAAAAACATCCTGCTGATACTGTTTAAACTGGCTGTGATAGAGGTAGTTGGATACATTATTATAAGAGACCTGGAGGTCCCTTTTTGCTCTATGATTTTAATTGAGCTCTATAAATTTACACAGTCCCACCTGTCTTGTGACTAAACTAAATTGATTTGAAGCTAAACCTGACTATTGGCAAGTTGTAATTTCAGTAACACTTGACAACACGGAAAGCTGGCTTCTGTTTTCTTATCTATAAGATGAGAAAGTTGAATTGTTAGTCTCTATGATCATGAAGCACTATAACAACATAAATCTTTCAGGAATCTATTATAGTTCAGGTACATGCTTTCTATGATATTGACTAAGAATAATTTTTTGGCTCCTAAGTCTTCCTAATTGCTGATAGATTTTTTAAAAGGACAAATTTAGCTCTATTGAATACCTTTGGTTTTCTAGCAAAAGTAGTATAGTTGAGGAAAAAGGACAAATAGATATATTGAAATGCCACTGGACATGGATTCAAATCCCAACTCTGCTATTTACAAGATATCTGACCTTGTGCAATTTACATACCCTCAGTATTTGCATCTAAAATTAAATAACAACTGCCACTTCATATCCATTAGGATGGCTACTATTACAAAACCAGAATACAAGTATTGATCAGGACATTGAAAACTGGAACTCTTCTGCACTGTTGGTGGGAATATAAAATGGTTCAAACACTGTGGAAAACAGTATAGCAATTCCTCAAAAATTTCAAAATTACCATATGACCCAGCTACTCAATTTCTGAATATATACTGAAAAGAATTGAAAACAGGGATGCCTGGGTGGCTCAGTGGTTGAGCATCTGCCTTTGGCTCAGGTTGTGATCCCAGGGTCCTCGGATTGAGTCCCACATCAGGCTCCCTGCGCTCTATATCTCTGCCTCTCTCTCTCTCTCATGAATAAAGAAATAAATAATCTTAAAAAGAAAGAATCGAAAACAGATCTCTAAGAGGTGTATGTATACACATGGTTACAACAGCATTATTTATAATAATTAAAACATAGAAGCAACCCAAGTACCTATGATGGATTAATGGATAAGCAAAATGTGGTATATATGTGCAATGGAATATTATCCAGCCTTAGAAAGGAGGGAAATTCTGACACATATTTGCAATATGGATGAGCTTTGAGAACATTATGCTAAATAAGCCAGTCAGAAGAAGACAAATACCATATGATTCCACTTATATGAGGTACTTAGAGTAGTCAATATAATAAAGACAAAAGGTAGAATGGTGGTTCCCGGGAGCTGGGGGACAGGATACTAAGGAGTTATTGTTTAAAGGGTATAGAGTTTCAGTTTTGCAAGAAGAAACAATTTTACAATTTTGGAATAGATGGTGGCGATGGTTACAAAATATGAGTGTACTTAAAAACCACTGAACTGTACACTTAAGAAATGGTTACAATAGTAAATTTGATATTGTGTGTATTTTACTACAGTTTTAAAATTGGAAAAAAAATATTTCTATCTATCTTGTGTTATTATTATAAGGGTCAAATTAGATAACACAGATGAAAACCCCTGCATATCACCTGGCAGGTTGTAGATGAACAAATGTTTATTGATGTGCCCCATAGTACAGTTTTGGTAGAAAGAGGCAGTTGGTTTTTCCGTTTCAAGGTTTGTTTGGCTATTCAGGGTCTTTTGTGGTTCCATATAAAATTAAGATTGTTCTAGCTCTGTGAAAAATGTTGTTGGTATTTTGATAGGGATTGCATTAAATGTGTACATTGCTTTGGGTAGTGTAGATATTTTATCAATATTTTTCTTCTAATCCATGAGCATGGAATGTCATCTCCAGTTTCTTTCATCAGTATTGTATAGTTTTCAGATCCCTTCCTCTGCGGTTAGGTTTATTCCTAGGTACCCTATTATGGTTTTTGGTGCAATTGTAAATGAGACTGATTCCTTGATTTCTGTTTCTGCTGCTTGATTGGTGTATAGAAATGCAACATATTTCTGTATGTTGATTTTGTATCCTGCAACTTTATTGAATCCATATATAAGTTCTAGCAATTTTTTGGTGGAGTCTTTCAGGTTTTCTATATAGAGTATAGAGTCTTCTGCAAATACGGAAAGTTTTACTTCTTCCTTGCCGATTTGGATGCCTTTGTTTCTTTTTGTTGTCAGATTGCTGTGGCTAGGACTTCCAGTACTATGTTAAATAACAGTGGTCAGAGAGGACATCTCTGTTGTTCCTGACCGTAGAGGAAAAGCTCTCAGTTTTCCCCATTGAGAATAACATTAGCTGTGGGGATTTTTTTGTATATGACCTTTATTATGTTGAGGTACGTTCCATCTAACCCTACTCTGTTGGGGCTTATTATCACGAATGGATGTTGTACTTTGTCAAATGCTTTTTCTGCACCTATTGAAAGGATCATATGATTTCTACCCTTTCTTTTTTCTTTTCTTTTCTTTTTTTTTTTTACCCTTTCTTTTATTAATGTGGTATATCACATTGATTGACTTGCAGGTATTACTCAGCCATAAATAAGAATGAAATCTTGCCATTTGCAACGACATGGCTGGAGCTATTATGCTAAGAGCATTATGCTAAGCAAAATAAGTCAGTCAGAAAAAGACAAATAGCATATGATTTCACTCATATGTGGAATTTAAGAAACAAAACAAATGATCACAGGGGGGAAAAAAGAGAAAGGCAAACCAAGAAACAGACACAACTACAGAGAACAAACTGATGGTTACCAGAGGGGAAGTGGCGGGGGGGAATGGGTTAAATAGGTGGTGGGGATTTTTTTAAGATTTTATTTATTTATTCATGAGAGACACAGAGAGAGAGAGAGGGGTGGGGCAGAGACACAGGCGGAGGGAGAAGCAGGCTCCATGCAGGGAGCCTGACGTGGGACTCAATCCCAAGACTCCAGAACCAAGCCCTGGGCCAAAGGCAGGTGCTTAACTGCTGAGCCACCCAGGGATCCCCAGTGGTGGGGATTAAGCAGTATACTTGTGATGTGCACTAGGTGTCATATGTAGGTGTTGAATCACTAAACTGTATACCTGAACTCATATTACACTGTATGTTAACTAACTGGAATTTAAATAAAAACTTCTAAAAATAATAAAAATAAAATAAAAAATAAGAGGTGGTTAGAATTCTCTGGTCAGACTGCCCACTGCACTAATTCAGGTTCTTGGATGTCAGTGTCAGAAATCTACTCTGGCTAACTTAAGCAAAGAAGAGGAAGAAGAAGAAGGAGAAGGAGAAGAAAGAAGAAAGAAGGAGGAGGAGGAGAGAAGAAGAAGAAGAAGAAGAAGAAGAAGAAGAAGAAGAAGAGAAGGAGGAGAAGGAGAAGAAGGAGAAGGAGAAGGAGAAAAGAAGAAGAAGAAGAAGAAGAAGAAGAAGAAGAAGAAGAAGAAGAAGAAGAAGAAGAAAGAAGAAGAAGAAGAAGAAGAAGAAGAAGAAGAAGAAGAAGAAGAAGAAGAAGAAAGAAGAAGAAAGAAGAAAAATTACTAGAAAGATATGGAAAGTTCACAAAATCAAAGGTAAGGCTGGAGACCAGGCCCAGCAGAGGACAAAAAACGAGGCTACTTCATGGCCTCTAAAGCAAGAATATTACAAAAGTCTAGACAAAGTGTTGCCACTGAAATAAGTGAGCCCCAACTATTTCCAATCTCTTTGAACACTGATCAAAACTCAGGTTCCTGGAGGAACACTCATTTAGGTTCACTCAGGTCTTACTCCCTCCCACTGACCAGCGGTGCTCAGGGTATCTTGGTTAACAGCTCCCACCAGAATGCTACCAGTGAGAGAGAAGTCATTCCCCCAAAAGAAAAATATATGTCATTGCCAAGAGATAGTGAATAGATTCAGGACTGACAAAAGTAAAAAAGTAAAAAATAAAAATTTCTACCAATCACTGACATTTTTGTATTTGGGGAAAGTAGGAGGTGTTTGGTAGAGACGTACTACATGGAAGAGCTTCTAAAACCCCCCAAAAGACTTAGCTGCTGCAGGCACAAAATTGCCACCAGAGGACTGGGTGTCCAGCCAACCTTACCTTCTAGTCTGGAAGATTCTTCCCAGAACTAACAATTGTATCCTATTTGTGCTACTGTGTTGACCCTCTCTCTCCTTCATAAAATCCTGTGACATAAGCCTTATCCCCTTCTTTTGATTCTATTTGTCATTAAACCCTGTATCTTGGGATGCCTGGGTGGCTCAGAGGTTGAGCATCTGCCTTCAGCTCAGGGCATGATTCCAGAGTTCTAGGATCGAGTTCTGCAACAGGCTCCCTCCGAGGAGCCTTCTTCTCCCTCTGCCCATGTCTCTGCCTTTTCTCTGTGTCTCTCATGGATGAATAAATAAAAGATTTTTTTAATTTAAAAATTAAAAAATAAATAAAAATTTTAAAAACCGTGTATCTTATTGGTGCCTTAAACTCAAGTCTATTCTGGCTACCAACCTCAGTCTTCCAGATCTCTGTTCTTAACACTTTCTCTTTGATACTGTAGTTTAGTTCAATTGGGATGGTATCTATGTTACTTACCTTTCTATGCCTCAGTTTTCTTCAGTGTAAAATAAAACCTTTTAAAGGAAGGTCAGGGGAGCAGATGACCAAGGAGTAAGGAACTTGGTGCTGAAAATTCTGTTTGTTGAGGATAAAGCCCTTTGGACTAAGCAATTTATGCTTCTAGTGAGAAACATTGGAACATTTTCACACTACAATTCACTACTGAGTTTAATGGCATCCAGAGCTTATTATAAGACAAAAATTATCTTATCAATAATCTCATCATAAAGACCACAGCATGGACAGTATTATAAGCCAGTAAAGAACCGACAAGTATCCAAGGATCTGGTTTCTAGTTCAGCTTTGCCACAAATAAGTATGAAATATTTTCTTACCTCTCTGAGCTTGCATTTCTTCCCTATAAAATTAGGGGGTCAAACTAGATTTGGCCTCTAAATCTCTCCTTGCTTTTATATATCCTAGGATTTCAAACAAGATGTAGCCAGACCTTTAGTAAAAGCTAAAAAGAGGGGCACCTGGGTGACTCAGTTGAGCATCTGCCTTTGGCTCAGGTCGTGATCCCGTGGACCTGGGATCAAGTCCCACATCGGGCTCCCCAGAGGGAGCCTGCTTATCCCTCTGCCCGTGTCTCTGCCTATCTCTCTGTGTCTTTCATAATAAATAAGTAAATAATCTTTAAAAAAATAAAAGCTATAAAGAAAATCCAGAGCAAGGTGAAGGGACAGAGAATGGCCAGGATTCTATTTGAGATGCCATAGTCAGGAAGGATATCTCTGGGGAGGTGACATTTACAGAGACTAAAGGTAATGAGAGTGTCCACATGTAAATATCTGGGGCTAGAGAGGTCTAGGCAAGATCTTTCTTTTTTAGTGATGACGTACAGTGCTGTGTACAGTGTGACAAGAACTCTTATTCCCTCTCAAATGTCCCATCTCTGTTGAGAGGAGACCATGAAGAGATCATGCCAGCCCAGGACAGGTCCCAAGGGAGCTGGATGGGATACAATAGGAGCTGGGTGCCCAAGACAGGGGGTGCAGTCCGAAGTCATGCCTTAGAATGGTCAAATCCAGGGGAGCAAATCCACAACAGCTCATTAATTTAAAGGGATTGTTAAAGAATGGAAGTCTGGGGCCTAAATGAGTAGAGAAAAGAGAGAGGCTAAAGTTCTAGGAAGTCAAGTTGCGCAACAGAAATTGTCCTACAGTGATATTTTTCAAAGTGAGAGTAATGACCTATGACCCATTGGTCATGATGAGCTTATTTTAAAAATTAAATTAGAGGAGAAAGGATTTACCAGAGTATATCACATAGAGGAAGGGCAAATGTTCAGTAAAACATGTGTTTCAGGTATATATATACACACATATACCTGTGTATGTGTTGAGTTACTTTGTAAAATTTACTTCTCACTGTGGGTCACGGTCAAAAAAATTTGAAAGCCAATGGCCTAGAAAAATTCCAGATATGGAGTATAGATGCCAGTGGCAGCTCTTCACTAAAAGATTTATGTGAGTAGACCAAGTTAATTTGGAAAAGCCAAAGCAGAAAATATGAAACACTGTTGATTGGAGTATAAATGTGAGCAACCTTTATGGAAACATTTTAACAATATATCCCAATAATCTTTTCTCTTTCAAGATTTTAAGTAATTTCTATACCCAATGTGGGGTTCAAACCTACAACCCCCAAATCAAGAGTCACACACTCCACTTACTGAGCCAGCCAGGTGCCCTTATCCCAAAATTCTTAGAATAAATACTCCATTGTTACAAATCTATCTTAAAGTGATGACTCAAAATACACAGTTCTATATACTGAGATCTTCATCACAACGTTATTTATAAAAGTGGAAAATTGGGAACACCTAAATGTCAACTTTAGGAAAATGGATAAATTATTGTATACCCTGCATCAACTCCCTGAAATTGAACTAGCAGGAATGGGAATCATTTAAAAAGAAAAACAAAACAAAACCAAAAAAATGCAAATTATGACTGCACCCCTGTTCAGTGATTAGTGTAGTTTTACTTTACATTCCTGGCTTCCTCATTCCTTGGTCATCTGCTTCCTTCCCCCTTGCAGATTTATGACAGACATTTATCATCTAACCTGTTGATTTGGGAACTCTAGTTTTTGTACTATCTGCTCATCTTAGACTTCTGCCTCTTAAAGTAAGCAATTCTAGAATCTCTTTATTGGTAGTCTGTCCTCACTGCCTCCTGTCTCCTCTCTTCTCCATAAAGGATATAGGATATGTTTTCCCACTGGACCTGGCTCTCATTGAGCCCTTATCCATTAGAAAAGTTCAGGAAAATGTGATATACCCATATAATAGAACATTGTTCAGCCACTAAATTTATTTTCCTGAATAATTTTAATGATGTGAGAAAATGTTTACAATGTCATTGTGTTTGGGTCAAATGCAAAGAAAAACCTAGGCCCAAAGGGAACCCAAGGGATTAAGTGATTTTGGGCTTAGCAGGCTCTCTTTGCCTTTAAGTGATGTGTAAAAGCAAAGAGAGAAGAGGTACTTTCTTAGCATAATAAAGTCAGTTTTATCAGTTCATAAGAATATGGCCAAATGTATATAAATAAGATGCAGAATAGATATGGGAGGTATGAAAGGAAATTTATCCTGTAGATGTAGAATTTGTTTGAATTTCAGACATAACCAGGAGACAAAAAGGAGAAGCCACAAGATGCTCTCCCACCTTCTCCAGCAAGAGGCAACCACCTACCTACCTTCACCTTTGTTACTACCACCATCACCTATAAAAAGTACAGCTTTGGCCTTGAAATGTTGGGTAAGAATTGTTTTTAAACTAAAAGAAAACTCAAATGCCTCTCCAGGGCACAAGAATAACAAATGAGATTGACCAAGGTAAGAAAAATGGGAGTGTGGGGCAGGGATAGCTGAAATAGGTATGCTCTCCTCCACTAGGAGGGGCAGCTGCTTCTCAGCACCTTCAGCAGTTGCCCTGCAAGAATGTGGGCTCAGTGTGGTCAGAGCTTTAGTTTTTCAAGAGATGCTGGAAATCTAGATTTTTATATGAAAAACATTTTAAAGCAATGTTCTTGCCAAACAGAACATGTCTGAAGGCCTAACATGCACTGCACCAAAATGTGAATAGCTGTTGTCTTTGGGTGATGGGATTTAGGGTCGTTTTCAATTTCATTTTTACACTTGGCTGCATGTTCCAGAATTGTAACTGTAAACATGATAGGACTTTTGTAAGCAGAGAAAATTTGTTACTTGTTAAATTTTTAAAAATTAATTGCTGAACAGAGCATTAAAATAACAAATGCTATAGGAATTTTCTCTGGGTGGATGTTTCCATGGGACTAAATTTTTATAATGGTTTCTGTCTCAAGTTTGCAATATATCAAGAATAATTTCAGCCAAAGCACAGCAACATGCCAATCTTCAGGTTTACTGATTCTAGCTTTGTGGTCATCCTCTTTAGCTATTGTTTCCAGATCAAGATTTATGAAAACAAATCGTTTGTTCCATAATATTATCGTCATTTCTATTTAATTAAGTATTTAAGATTCTATAATATGAAAGTCTGATTCTGAATAGAGGTTGGAGGAAAAGAGCAAGTAATCCTTTCTCTGAAGTAATTATAGGGTAATCTGCCATATGAGGTGGTTACAAATAGTAAATGAGTTAAAATTTGTAAAGTACTTAGATGGATGTCTGGCACAAAGCAGATGTGAAATATTAGCTATCAATCTTTCTGACTTGCTAGCATTGTCATTACTTTCATCATCATCATTATCCAATAAGCAGCAGTTAAGAATAACCATTTCTGGGACACCTGAGTGGCTCAGTGGTTGAGCATCTGCCTTTGGCTCAGGGCACAATCCCGGTCCTGGGATTGAGTCCCGCATCGGGCTTCCCTGCGAGGAGCCTGCTTCTCCCTCTGCCTGTGTCTCTGCCTCTCTCTGTGTCTCTCTGAATAAATAAATAAAATCTTAAAAAAAAAAAAAAAAGAATAACCATTTCTTGCTAGAGGGTGGGAGAGATGACAGAGGGAGAGGGGGAAAAGGGAACTTTAGGAAGGGAAGGGGAAAAAAGATTTTTTTAAAAAGGCATTTCTAATCTGCTATTTCTTTACTGGGAAGACAGCAAGAGGTAACTGGAAGAACTGAGAATATGACAAGTCTGGAGAATCAGGGTGGAGGTGGAGTCCCAGGGGAAGGACAGAGCTGGTGAGATCCAGCAAACTCCCAGGTATCTACTAGACCTCAATTTCCCTAACTGTGGGTGGCACCCATTATGGGTCATTAAATTAATTTAGTAAGCGACAATCCACATTTTTTTAACGAAAGAGAATGGAGTAGAGCAGAAAACAGTAGTGCAAGTAGTTAAGACAAGTAGTGTTTATTGAAAATTGTTTTTTTTTAACATATAGATGTATGTGTGAGTAATAGTTGTAGCAGTCAAAAGTTTTTGAAAGCCTTTTACTAGACCAAGATGAAGCATTAGCATTTCTCTGTGTTGTACCCCTTCTTCAAAAGGATGTATTCGGATGTAGGTGTGTGCGGGTGTGGGTGGATTGCAGGGGTGTGTGTGTGTGTGTGTGTGTGTGTGTGTGTGTGTCAGAGAGAGAATGTGCACAAGAGCACAAGCGTTCACATATACATATAACCACCCTGAAAGCATTTCAGAAAAGGAACATCTTGAGAGAAACGAAGAAACCCCCACCCAAAAGGAATGCCCTAAGTCTAAAGATATTTATTTCAAGGGCAAACTTTTAAGTACTTATCAGTACTGTATTTGTATTATACTCAATAAATAGTAGTGTTTATTGAGACCTTACTGTACTCCACATTTAATCCTTATAACAACCTTATGAAATGAAAACAAACACCAACAATACTAAGAAACCCCTAGATCAACAAACGTCTCAGATTTAAAATCTACAGAGGACAGGTGACCCTCCTTCCCTGTCCTCTCTCCTTCTCTCTGTCCCTGTTTCATATCTCAGGAAGAGAACAGAAGAATGGCAAAAGAGAAGGAGAAAGAAAAGCCACTGAAATAGAACAGATGGGAACAAGGAGAGTAGGAGAGAAGAAGGTGATAAAAGGGAAAAAGAGGAATATTAAACACAGTTGACATACCATATGTCTCTAATAAATGATCGTTTTGCATGTAAAATCTTGCAAGGAGCTCTGTAAGGGGACTCCATGGTTGAAGGAGGGGTTGAGAAGGGCAGAGGGGAGTGGCGTGCCAAAACAACCTCTGCTCCCTCATTTCACTCAGTCTGTCTTGTCTACACACATGCATCCGATCTGGCATGAAAACCCGCTACAGACGGACTGCTTCTGTGAAAACCAGTGCTGAGGTACTGATATCAGCATCTTGGGCAGGGGTAGCCTGGAGTCCTAAATTTCCCCCCTCAGGGGAGCCCTCTATATCTGATTTCTGTGACGCATGCCAGAAGGCTTTGGCTCAATGTTAACGACTTTCTTCCTTTTGAATTCCTGTGAGATGTTATTCCTTTTGGTTTCCAGGAGTTGTGTGCCAGGGTGATTTCAGCCCAGTAACAACTTTCACTATGATAAAAAGCAACTATGAGGAAGGCCTGCTGTGTATCCTCTGCCTAATGCAGCTACCCAACACAACTGCTAAGGCTGCCTTTCAGAGAGTGCAAAGGCTAGGTTCTGTTCCCAGGGCCCCGGTCATGTGCCTTTACTGTCTAATAAACTGAGAACTCCAAACCATGAGCTATTCACACATACTCTCTACCTGGGAAAGACCCCTTTGGCTAGAGCTCAGTGGACAGACACGTCTGGAGAGACAAAAATATTGAGACTAGTGACCTAACTCTCACTTCCTAACTAATACAGGACAGACCACCAGTTACTAAGCAACATTATTGTTAAGATATTCTTCACCAGCGTTTTTGCCAATGCTGTCATTTCAATACATTTTAAACTAGGGTTGTGCTTATTTTGCTGATCTCCACAACCCTCAACCCCTGCTTATGTGTGCGTACACACACACACACACACCCTTCCTTCACCGATGTAACAAGCTGGGGTAGGAAAACATCTGCTTAAACTGATAATGAGTTCATCAAAATTTCTACTTTACCAAGAATAACAGATTTAAGACAATATTACCTATAGGAGCCTAGAAACTCAATTTTTAATCTTCCTGACCCTAAAGAAAGCGCAGAAGTATCCCCTTTGGCTTTTGATTCTTCCAACTGGGGCCCAGGTTTTATCTGTGTCAATGACACTCTAAATATAGGAACTTTTAGTGACTCAGGCCATTCAGAGGCACCAGAAAACTCCAGGCTGGGACACCAAACCCTCATTCCTGATCCAGTCTTTCAAAGCATCCCATAGCATCTCAAAATATAATGAGGGCAATAGCAGAAAAAAAGTCCTCAAATCAAAATTACTTTTAATCTGCTTTGATTAAATGCCTTTTAGCACTTTGTTGAGACAGATGAAGATATTGTTACAAAATCGAAAAGCAAGTGATTCTCTAATCTCATTTTTGTTGCCAAGTTCCAGCTGACCTACTTTTAAGTTGCCCTGCAAAATGTAGCCTCCACCCACTTCCTCCTCCTTCCTGTCCACAGCTCCTCTTGACCTCGGTGCCTCTCTTCCCTTCTGGTTCTTTTCTATCTTTCACAGACTCCTCTTTCTCCTCCAACTGTTGTCTTTGGGAGGGTCTTGAAGTTGGCCTTGACATCCTCTTCTTCCCTTGACCTGATGATGAGACCCCACATCCTCATGGCTTCTCCTTATTCCTTTTGAAGGGAGACACCCAAATCTCTAGCCATGACCCCTCACCAACTCTCCAGTCCCCTAAGTCCAGGGTAAACATTTGTCCCCTTTTGCTGGGACAGTCCCAATTTATGTCTTGTTGTTCCAACTTAATTATGAAGTTACTTACTTTCACCCTCAGAAGGGTTTCAGACAATCTATGATTTAGTCAATATATTTTCAGTCACTCTACTTAATATGAAGATTTCCCTATGAACATTTACTTGATCCCATGTATCTTCACTCCTCACTAAACACAACCTCGTTCCTATTTCTGTTGGTGGTTCTGCTGCTTTTCCATTGTTCAAAACTAGAAGCTTTGGACTTCCTGACTTCTCCTCCCTTATCTCATCTTAACAATGCACAAGACAATGGCAAGAGCCAAGGTGGGAGGAATGGACACAACTCCTGACTCTGTCACTTACCAGTTCTGTGCCGTTGATTACATCCTATTTCTGTGCCTTCATGTTGTCATTTGTGAGACAATGAGAACAATATGTTCTGACAGGACATTGCGAAAAGCAAATGAAGCAGCTTCTGAGGAGGCCCCCAATACTGTGCCTAGCACAACAAATCTGATTGCTTTTTATTTATACACTCATTCAACATGCATTTATTTAGCACCTGCTATATGCCAGGCACTGTTCTAAGTCCTGAATAAGACAATAAAAATACCCGCCCTCAAAACAAAAGAACTTAACACCCCAGTAGAGAAATTAGACAGCAAAGCAAATAAAGAAATCATGTCAGGTGGTGATAAGGGAAGGAAAAGCCAAGCAAGATAAGGAGGCTGGGGAGTGCCAAGGTGAAGAAGAGCTGCTATTTTCAGAAAGGTGGCCAAGGAAGGTGACATTTGTCCTGAGACCTAAAGAAGATGAAGGAATTAGCTCTGCAGATGTTTAGAGGAAGAACAGGCACAGGGAAGTTTCCTGAGACAGGAACAGGTCTGATGTATTTGAGGAATGGCAAGGTGGACAGCTCTATGGAGCAGAGAAACAGGTGGGCATGTGGAGTACCGAGAATGGATGAAGCCAGAGGTAGCAGGAAGCCAGCAGTACATCCCTTGTAGATCCCAGGGATGGGTTCAGGCTGTCCTCTGAGCAAAGTGGGAGTTGATGGCCACACAGTGGACAGTGTGTGCCGAGGAGTGATTGTGTTGAGGTAAGACCACAGGAGGCCAGACCAGAAGCAGAAAGAGGTTTGGAGGAGGTTTCAATAATCCACACAAGAGGTGAGGTGGCCTCGACCACAGTGGCAGCGGTAGAACAGATGAGAAGTAAACGCCATTACTTGGAAGAGTCTCTCAACTTCTGACACATTTCCTTCTCACAGCCCAGCCCCATCCCTGGCCTTGTTTGTCCAACAGCTGAATTACTGCCACAGCCCCTCATGGGTCCTCACTGGACCTCCTATTCCTGTCTCTGCTTCTCTCACTTTCATCACCTCACTTCTCTGCTCAGGAAAAACAACTGTGCCCAAGTCACTATCCAGCCAAGTCCAAATTCCTCCACCCCATACTCAAGGCCTTACACTGGGTTCTGCATCTCCAGTGTTCTTTCCTACCATAAACCACTCCCTATCAGTACTCCACATCTGGGTTCTGCATCTCCAGTGTTCTTTCCTACCATAAACCACTCCCTATCAGTACTCCACATCTGGGTTCTGCATCTCCAGTGTTCTTTCCTACCATAAACCACTCCCTATCGTACTCCACAAATTCAGTAGCAACTCAGACAGTAACTGGCTTCCCAAATGGCTAAGAGATTTGCTATTTGATTTGGTCATTCAATATTAATAGGGTAGTTCTTTTAATTGGATCTTACCACCAGGTATCTATTGCAACAACAGACAGTAGCAGCTGACGTTGATGAAGTGCTTGCTGAGAACTCTACAAGCTGCATCCCCTTTAATTCTCACAACACCTTTATGAGATGGTTACTATTATTACCCTCAATTTTACAGATGAGGAAACTGAGGCACAGAGAGGTTAAGTAAATTGGCTGACATCACAAAGCTAGTTACATATAGGAGCGGGCTGTGGAGCTGGGATTTGATCCACAAAGTCCAACTTCAGAGTCGCATTCTTAGCCATAACTGTCTGTTGCCTTCATACTTGGACATTCTGTCTCAAATTTCTTTATGTAAATCATGTAATTGTAAGTGCATGTACTCAAAATGTCATTACTGCCCCCATACCTTTGCTTAGCCTTTTCTCCTCCTCCTCCCTACCTATCTCTGCCTTGCCAAATCCCACCCAGCTCTCAAGGATTAACTTACCCTCCTGTTCTTCACAAAACTTCTCTAATTATATTACACCTTGTTGACCTTCCATTCTCCCAAATAGTTGAAATCCATAAAAAAAAGAAAAGAAAAGAAAGAAAGAAGAAAGAAAGAAAGAAAGAAAGAAAGAAAGAAAGAAAGAAAGAAAGAAAGAAAGAAAGAAAGAAAGAAAGAAAGAAAGAAAGAAAGAAAGAAAGAAAGAAAGAAAGAAAGAAAGAAAGAAAGAAAGAAAGAAAGAAAGAAAGAAAGAAAGAAAGAAAGAAATCCATAACAAATCACTGTGGGTTTTCCTCTTGTAGTCCCCAACTATACTACAAGGCTACTTATTTACAGCAACTACAGATTGTATCTCTTTTTATATCTCCACAGTATGTGGCCACAATCCTGGGCCATTCAACTCAATAGATATTTTTTTAGAATTTTTTAAAAAGATTTTATCTATTGGGGTATTGAGTGGCTTGGGTTAGCTGAACATCTGCCTTCGGCTCAGGTCATAATCCTGGAGTCCTGGGATCGAGCCCCATGTTGGGCTCCCTGCTCAGGAGGGAGTCTGCTTCTCCTTCTGCCTCTGCCCCTCCCTGCTTGTGTTCTCTCTCACATGCTCGCTCACATACTCTCTCTCTCTCTCTCAAATAAATAAATAAAATCTTCAAAAGGAAACAAGACACAATCCCTGCCATTAGGGGATTCCCAGTCTAGTTACCACTTTGTAGTCTGTGTTACCATACATCTTAGGGCATGATTGGACATAAAAAACAGAAAATCCTTTTAAATCTGCTTTAGGTAAAAAAAGAATACAGAGAAATCTCACAGAACTCAAATATCAAAAGAACAACAAGGCCTGCAGGTGACTAGA
This sequence comes from Canis lupus baileyi, assembly GCF_048164855.1. Lineage (NCBI taxonomy): Eukaryota > Metazoa > Chordata > Mammalia > Carnivora > Canidae > Canis > Canis lupus. The sequence goes on from NC_132848.1 coordinate 12,708,582, forward strand.
ACAGAGAATGACCCAGGAAGTTACTTTCTCCATCTTTCCCTCCCTCTCCCCTTCCCCTTCTCTCTCCATCATACCTACTCCAGATTTCCTTCTTTCACTTTGCTTTCACATGATCTATAATGGTTTCCACAAAATGGCACCCTCAGCCTCTAAGTACCTACATGGTGACCTTGCAGGTGCAGCATCACTATTAATTAGATTTTCTGTATTCTAATCCCAAATGTCCAGCAAGAGAATCCAACAGGCCCACCCTGAAATAGATTTCCACTCCTAGTACAAACAGCTGTGGCTGGAGAGTGGGGAAAAAATGCATAAGGTCATGCTGAATGACACACAGGGCTGCCAAGGACCACTCTTCAAGCTGTGGCAAAATGCAAACATGTGGGATGGTGTCTTCTGTGAATAGAATATAATACATAGCATAATAGTTGCTCTAGAATACAGACACACCTCAGGTTCACATATTGCAGACTTCACCTATTCATGGAATTTTAGAAACCTAAGGAATTCTAGGAATTATTTGACACAACTTACACACTTGAGTTCAGTGGAAACCAAAGCCCAAGGGCAGTTAAGAGTGGAGGCCAGACTAGATCCTGTGTTCTGTGACTCCTAATTTAAAGTGTTTTTTCTACCTTATGCCTAACATTTATCAAACCAGCAGCCTTTTCAGACCACCTTTGACATGAGGTTGCCCAGTCTATACATCACAGTATGTCATTTGTTTGTCCTTTTTACTGTAATTTCAGTACCAACTAAGCACTTTCACACATACCTTTCCATTTAGTCCTCATAACAATCACGAGAAAAATCATTAAACCTATCTTGCAGATGATAAACTAAGATTCAGCAGAAGTCAGGAGACTTGCCTACATTTTACAGTTAGTACTGGGCTGACCCAGGATTTAAATCTAATGTATCGGACTCTAAATCTTTGCTCTTTCTGCTATGCAATTCTGCCTCTACTCTCCAGAAATCAGTTAGGTGTCAATCAATAAAAAAGAATTAGGAAAGCAGATTGACAAGTTCAGAGGTTCAAAGAATTAATATGTACAGTAGAGGAGTGGGATGCTCAAACCCTAGACACAATGTCTTTAATCCCTGACAATCATGGCTACTAGCACTTTCCTCCCTCAGCCTTTATGTCTCCAGCACAGCAGAATGAAAGGAGCATTTTCCAATGCATTTATCAATCCCATTTGCACAGAGGGAAAAGCTGGTTCTCATATAAGATTGTTCTGCAATAATGATTCATTCTATCAGTGGCATCACTGCTACCTTTGATATGGATACTATCATTATCCATGGAATCGATCTTGAACCCATGTGTAGCCTGGTTTGGCCTGGTGAAATTCTTCACAGATGTCTAAACTACTTCAAATGCTTCTGGATACTTTGACCTTGTGTTCCTGGGACCAAAAAGGAGTGAGGCACCAATGTCTAAATCCCAAAGTGGTTCCACAAAGTAGCACTTCAAAGAATTTTGCATAAGGCAATTCCTTAAAACATGTATACTTTCACTGCCTATTGACTTATGTTTCTTTGCCATTGTGGAGATTTATTACCCTTTAAAATGCAATACTGAGGGCACCTGGGTAGGTGGCTCAGTCGGTTAAGTGTCTGACTCTTGATTTCGGCTCAGGTCACGATCTCAGGGTCGATATCAGTATCATGAGACTGAGCTCTGCATTGGGCTCTGTGCTCAGTGGGGAGTCTGCTTGAGATGATTTCCCTCTGTCCCTCCCCCCACAACTCATGCTCACTAATGCCCGCTCTTGCTCTCTCTCTCTCTAAACTAAATTAAAAAATCTTTTTCCAAAAAAATGAAATACTGGACTCCAAATCAATTGCATGCTCTGGTTTCAAGAAGTCCTGATAAGGTTCTCTCGACAACACAGTTAGGGATAAAGTGATCAACCTTCTCAATTTGCCCAAGACTGAAAGGGTACTAGAGATGCAGGATATTACATCTCAAAACCTTTCTGGTAAAAAAAAAAACAAAAAAAAAAACAATCAAACAAACAAACAAACAAAAAAAACAGGAAAGTCCTTGAGAAGCTGGTCGCCCTAATCTGGAGATTGCTTTTTTTTTTTTAGTAAATCTTTTGTCTTCCTAAGTTTTAAGAGGTGTCTGTAGAACCAAATGTCTTGGCAATACAGGATGCTCATTGTCCTTTAATGTCTTTAAACAACATATTTTTTACAGGCGTACTGAAAACCCAAAGTATGAATGTGTGACAACTGTACAGCAGATCAAACAGTGATTCTTAATACTCTAAATGTAGATAAAATACATCCAGCACATGAAGAGCAAAACTGACAAAGATTCATTTCAATCCGTAAATGCCCAACAGGAACTTCTATGTAACAGTCTTTAGTAGTAAGCATGGTAGTCTTTGATTCATTGCCTTTAAATACAGGCCCTGCTAGACTTCACTCTTCTAATGGTAAGGGGTGAGGGTGCTTTAGTTCCAGGTGCCCTGTTGAAACTCCCACCTCTGCCTATGTCCAGCAGAGTTGGAACAGGTAGCCCAAATAATGTGCACATTAATTAAATTTTCAATAGGGGAAGAAGAGAGGGATCCTGGTGAGAGTCCAAATTGCCTTAATCCTTTCTGGGGAATATGAAGAGTTAACGCTTTACCAATCTAGCCTCTAAAACTAATTCTTCAAGACTTAGCCCCGCAGTGCTAATTGATTGATGTCATTTATAAGTAATCTAATAATGCTGAATAATTTATTTTAAAAAGACAGATGTTAAAAATATAGAGCCATACTAATCTGTATCTATTGAAGAATATTTTTTATGATTATCATATATGACTTCAGGTCAGGATTGAGTTTTGTTTTGTTGTAAAGATTTTATTTATTTGAGAGAAAGAGAAAGAGCATGAACAGAAGGAGGGCCAGAGGGAGAAGGAGAAGCAGACTACCCACTGAGCAGGAAGCCCGACATGGAGCTTGGTCCCAGGACTCCATGATCTATGACCTGAGCCAAAGACAGACATTTAAATGACTCAGCCACCCAGGCACCCCTTATTTTGTTTTTTAAACAATCTTCAGATACTTCATTTTAGTACTTATAATAAAGTGAATTTAGAAAAAGTGTCATTTTGAACCAGGGGATAAAGCTACATTATAAATTTGTCATTCCATGAATACATGCTAATGTATGGATGGTAGGAGATATAGCAAAAACTAGAAATGGTGCTTGTCTTCCTTCACTGGGTTTCCATTTTAGTGTGAAGACTGATAGTAAGCAAGTAAACAAATACACAAAATAATTTCGGACTGTGATTAAAAATTAATCAGTCTTCATATTACTTTATCTATAGGTCTTTGAACCATTCATAACGGCCAACCTCAATATCATATATTATTCAACAACAGCTTTCTTTCTCAATTCAGTGTTTGTTAGTTCCTGCTTCATTTAAAAAAAAATCTTCATGAAGAAGAGTGGTTTAATACTACATCATAATTTTCCCACTAGAAGAACTATATGATCCACCTTAGGCTATTAAAAATTCTTTATTACTTTTTTATTGTTTTATTCATTATTTTAAAAGCCCTGGAGACGATTTACAACATCAAAATGCAAGCTTACAAATAAGCTGGAAGTGCAGTTTCTCACCATTCATAAGGCCTTCTTTCCTTGCTAATAAGTTTAATGCCTGTTCTTTCTGGCTCTTAGAACGAATAGAAGAATAAGGGGGAAAATCAGCGTGTTCCATCTATGTTAAGTATGAACAGTGCCAGGAGAAGAGATACAGAAGATAAAGCTGCCTTCAGAATACAAGATGGCCAATCAACTTCTCTAGAGAGGACAGTCAGGATGGCTTCCCCACCCCCTCCCCACACCCCATCCCAGCATCCCTCTTTCCTTCCCTGCAGTGGCCACTTTCCTCCCAGCTTCCCTAAGAGCCTTCTCCACCAGCACAGCTTCATCTTCAAACAGGACCCAAACTCACTGATACAAATGTGTCAGTGATTGATGATAGGAAGAATATTACCATTTTAATAAGGATCAAGGTCTTTAACTAAAAAATGAAACTCCAAGAATAAGGTCTAACACTGATGAGTGAGTGGCTGATGTGGGAGTTGTATATATTTGGCCAGCCCTAAAGAGATCTTGACTCTATGTTTAAAGTATCCTGGTCTAAAAGCCAGCTGGCACATAGGGTGCTGGTGGCTTCTGATGCAATCTGATTGTCATACTCCAGGGTCATGATATAATCAAGTAATGCCATTTTCAATTTATTATAGAATAATATCCAGGCAGCTACTTAACTAAAAACAAAAACAAAAACAGTGTAGGTACCCTCAGTCCATCTTGGATTATCTTGTTTAATGGTTTTTTAATGTAGTGAAATGTCCTCCATCTATTGCATTGTTATTTAGATTTTTTTAAAGATTTTTATTTATTTATTCACGAGAGACACACAGAGAGAGAGAGAGAGAGAGAGAGAGAGGCAGAGACATAGGCAGAGGGAGGGGAAGCAGTCTCCATGCAGAAAGCTGGGTGTGGGACTCGATCCCAAGATTCCTGGATCATGCCCTGAGCCAAAGACAGACATTCTACCGCTGAGCCATCCAGGTGTCCCTTTTATTTAGATTTTAATGTGTTGACATTTGTCTCTACTAGGGCAGGGACTTTTTTCCTAAATCAGCCCATGGAAAATATTGATGGATAGCCCCTTGACTATTAAGTATAAATTAACTTTTCCAGGACTCATTTTATATGTCATCTTGTTCTGAAAGATGTTGTTGTTATTATTACTATCATTATTAATATTGGAAATTATGTTTATTGGGTATTTGCCATGTACTAGGTAATCTCCCTTACGTTATTGCTTGAGCTCATCATAGCTCCACATTAGTTATTATTATCCCTCTTTCTGTAGTTGAAAAACCGCCCAAGGTCACACAACTGCAGAGAAACCCTCCTATGTTTGTCTGCCTCTCTTTTGAGAGATGTGATGGAAGTCTATCAAAGTTTTTACTCTTGTATGGGTAAGGGCCAATAAGGTAAGAAAGATGCTTTGGCATGGCCATTACATGAGACATATGAGGGCACGAGGTTAAGAGATAGGCAACTTTTAAAACCTCGTTGTTTTCTGAGGGATATTTATGAGTCTGGAGGTGAGTCAAGAATGAGACAGCCAGTTGCAGGGTGTGAGAGCTATAATCAATTCTATGGAACTCAGCAGAAACAGCTTAAACAGAGGAAAGAGAGTTCCAATTTAGATTCGCCCTTTCCAAAGCAGGCAATAATAGAGCAACAAACGGACTGCCAACCACAGGTTTGAAGCGTGTGATGTCAGGACCAACCCTCCCTGGCAAACCAAACCTTATCCCAGACTAATTTTTAAGTGCTTTTGCTTTACTTGGCATTATTATTAGCTTTGCTGTCATAGTATAAACCCGGGGTTTCAGTCGGAGCAGGCCTGAGAGCAGCTTAAGTATGGTTCTCCATTCTGTTCCTCCCTCCCACTCTCTCCATCACTGCTGCCTGCAGAACAGCCTAATAATAGTCACAACTACCATTGGTAGACTTTACCCCAGTTGACAAGGTCCTTTCACATAGCTTATTTCATTCAACCTTGTGAAATAAGTATTATTAGTAGCCCCATCTTAAATAGGAAGATGGTTCAGAGATAAGTTATGACCTAATTCAAATCACATCGCCAAGAAGGACCAAGCCAGGACCGGATCCAAATTTTCTGGGTCGGAGACCAAATGAAAGCCTACCAGGGAAAGGGTACCCCAAGATTATCATTTGATCTACCCTCCATCTCAGCCTTCAGGATTAAAATTAATAACAATTTATTGGATTTAATGGTGTCCTACCATAGTCTACCCACCACCAACAAAAATACATCTCAGTCCCCCAGGACTATCTCATTACATCTTGTGGTTTAATTTCATTTGCTAGAGTTTATAGAGAGTATTGCTCTCCATCAGTTCCTCTTTTTCCCTGGAGGTTTGTAGACAACACAAACAAGTATTAGTGAAGAATAAATCCTCCTACATGTCCACCGTAGGCCTGGGACTGATTTTCACTGCTTTGCTATGAACTGTAAAGCTATATCCCGAGTACTCTTAGTCTCTACAATATGGTGATAGTACTCATTCTTACTATCAGGATAAAAGCTCGTTCTCAATAAAAACAGCTCCTGTTCACTTGGAAGTGAGAGGAAGAGAGGAATTTGAAATTACTGTGAGTACTATTTAGGTTAATGGTCAGTAATTCAAGAACCAATTATCTAGTTGGTGGATTTTTTTCTGTTTCTGTACTGCCTCCCTCTTATTGTCTACTGGGCATTTCACTATTCATTTCATCTCCTGCATATTGTATCAAAGAAAAAGAGTGGAAGTGAGATTCCAAATAAAATTTCAATAAGCAATTATTAAGCACCTACTTTGTGCCAGACACTGAGATAGGTGTGCACATTCTAAATGAGTAGTATATGACCCCTGCTTGTGGGTTCCTGTGATAAATGCTGCACTAAAGATAGGTATAAAGTGCTCCAGGAACCTGATGGAAGAACAATAAACCTGGGTCTTTCCTTTCTTAGCATATTGGCTCATTGCATTATGTTTCCAAGATGGCTACTGCAGCTCCATCACATTTATACCAAAGGCAGCTCCAGCTATCACATTTACACCTAAAGCAGAAAAAAGTAGGGAGTAGGCTGAGAGCTTTAACTATGTGTGTCCCATTTTATCAAGAAAGAGCAAAGCTTCCCAGAAGCCCCAAGCAGACTTATGCTTACATCTCATTGGCCTGAATTGGATCACAGAGCCACCTTAGCAGTAATGGAGACTGGGAAAGTGAGTATTCAGTTGGATACACTGACACCTCAAGCAAAATAGGATTCTTTTAGCAAGCAAGAAGAGGGAAGAATGGATATTAGGGATTGCACCATCTGGTACAATAAACTTCAGAATATTAATATAAGGGTTAAAATAAGCTGAAGTGCCTGGCATACAGTAAGTGCTCAATAGATCTACCTCTTTTAGTTATAATAGTCCAAGAACAAAATGATTCAACTCTGAACTAGGACATGGCATAGGGAATAATTTTGAGACCTAGTAAAGCTAAAGGTCTTGAAAACAAAACAGATGAAACATTGGTGGGAAAAAAAAAGAGTTGGTTTTCATTTCTCTTGCTCTTATTTCTCCTTTCCCTTATAACCGGAGAAGTGTCTGTTTTCCACATTATTATCTTTATTTCTAATTATTTTATAATTGTGTAACTTGTTAGAATTTAAGTGCTTTATTATTTTAAAAATCTAATTAAAGAAAACATAAAATGTGAGTTCTTAAATCTACTTGATTAAAAAACCTCCAACAGCAACTTTAACTCTACTTCCAGTTAACAGTGTGTACAATTATGTAATCACGTAATGCTGGGCACTGTGATCTACTCTTAGCATGTATTTGTTTTAGATATAACTTGCCTGTGTGAAGGAGAAATATCTCCTATGTAAAGAGGTAAAATTCATCGCACCATTGTAGTTACATGACATTCAATGTTTCTAGAACTAGTCAGCAACACAGCTTCCAGAAACCCAATTGCCCATTTTGCTGAACCCATCTTGAGACACTTTCAAGGAGGCTCAAACAATTGATAGAATCACCATACTTTTTCCTAACCATGGAGAATGGTTAAGGGCCAGAATCCAAAAACCATTGGCAGCTATCTAATTGCATAGTGTTAGAGAGGAGAGAGGTAAGTGGTATGGGATATAAACTAAAAAGAAAAGGAAGGAACTGGAATATGATACCCCCACTCCAAAGGCTGGTTACAGCCTCCCCACTCCATCCCCTCCTGTCCTCAAACACACGAAGTTCTCTAAAATGTGCTTAGTAAGGGAGAAAAAAGGGAACAAAATTGCAGAAGAGAGCCTTCCAAACTCTTGTTAGATATGGGCAGCATCTTTTAACCGTTTTGGTTTTTTTCCTTTTTTTTTTTTTTACATTAAATATGTGTTACATTTGTAATCAGGTGGAAGAAAAAGGACAATATTACACAACTGAGCAGCAAAGGAATACATAGGATAAGTTCCTCTTCATCCGTGGCCTGAGGTCAAGGCAATTCTTCTTTACCCTCGTGAGGCTTGTGTTTTGGCCCGAAGTATGAAATATCATTCCCTTTACCTTTCATAGCTTCAGTTTACAATAAACTGTGGGTCAGCAGTTCCATGACTGACCTGGAATGATTTCACATCGCTGCTGGCCGCGCCAGGCAAGGGGTGATGAAGTGGAGCTAAGAACTGTGGAAGCTGCATCTGGTCAGACCCAACAGCAGACAGCAGAGCTGCTGCAGACAACTCTCTTTTCTGTGGTCTCTGATTAGATCTTTTCACGGTTTTTTTCGGGTTTTTTTTTTTTTTTTTTTCCTTTCAAGAAGACAAGGGTGTCTCATTGAAGCTTCAGGGAAATGACTAAATTTTAATGGAATCTAATTGGCTCCCATGGTTATCTCGAAGGAGCTGTGGTCATAAAAGTTAATTAAATTAGATTCATTTGCATATTCAAGACCATTCTCTTCCGTCACTTTAAAACCAGAGAAAGAGAAGATGTGTCCCTCCGCCCTGCGTAGGACACGCAACAATGTCCATATCGCTTTATTTGTATGCTTGGAATTAGAGTAGTAGGTTATTTTTTTAATTCTCTTGTCTCACTTGAATTCTCCACCCTTTTTTAGGTGTGTGTCAATGCAAGAGTTACGTTGGTATGCCTTGCAGTTCTCACTTTGAAATATGGAACCAGTCCTTTATGGAATGAGCTTTGCTGTGCTTAAAGACTGAAGTGATTTTCTAAACAAAAGATGAATTCAGAATGTTCAATAGAAAAGGAACTAACAACATTTACAGCCACAGGACAAGCTAGAAGCAACTCCCTTTTGTGTATGTGCTTGCTTGCATGTTTATTAGCAACAACTGTGTGCAGAGCTTTCTTAGGGGGTCAGAGGAATGGAACAATTGGACCCTAAGAGGATGTCAAGTCTACCTGGCTGCCTGTGGTAGGCCTAAAATAACCAGCTGAAATGGAACTCTGGCCTGTTTTCTGAAGCCTCAAGGGAAGGCTTACTCCTCTATAATCCGACCCATTTTTAACAACCCTTAATATCATACCAGCAAGCATTCCCTTGTGTCAAACCTATATCCCCTCTGCTGCTGATTTACTGTTTGTTCTCACATGCATGCAATGCTGGTGTAGGGGATCAAACCCAGTCCCTCCACCCTGCTCATTTGTACATTCCCTTGGAATAGCAACTGGATATTGATACTGGTCCAGTGCCCAGATCAGTCTCTAGATTAAAGGCAGTGTCTGCCCTACTTCTCTTGACCACTCTTGCCTGTTAATGCAGTAAAGGTATATCATTAACTTCATTCTCCCTGTTGTGAGAAGACAGGTTTGATTTCTTTTTAGGGTTTTTGTTTCTTTAATGAACACAATGTGCCATCCCAGTGCTAAGTTCTTGGAAAACAATGGTGGACAGGAAAGACCAAGACCCTGCCCTCATGCATGGAGTTCAAACAGAGTACAAGTAATTATAAGTGAGGTAAGAGTTAAAAGAAGTGTAGGTTGCCAAAAAATCACACAACGGTCTGAGCTAACATAGACTGGGAGGACAGGAAAGCTTTCTGGATAAAGTCATGTTTCACCTGAAACCTGAAGGATAAATAGGAATTATCAAAGTGGAGAAGAGTATTCATGGCAGAAGGAATGGCATACTCACAGGCCCGAGCAGGAGAAAGAGAGTGACCTGTCTAAGGGCTGGTGCTGAAGTTCAGACAGTAGGATAGAAGCTGTGGAACCATCAGACATCACTCATAGCCCATACCTGCTCAACTGCTCAGCCCTAGTCCTGGCTTTTGCAGGTTGGGAGCTCAGAACCACTGGATGCTCAGAGACAAGGGTCAGGTACCTGGAGGAAAGGTAGAAGGAAAAGGCCCCACTTGAGCACCCAGAGGCCTTGAATGCTCTAGAGGCTCCTGTGATAGCATGACGTAGCACAATAGCAGCAGTCAACTCGCAGGGGATTGAGGTGCTGTGTGTGTAGTCTTTAGCAAGTCACACTTTCAGGCTCCCTAAACCCTCATCTATAAGATGACAAGTTTAGGTATGGATCCTCCTCACTCATATTCTAGAAGCATTTCACAACAGTAGTCCCTATATGGTTTGTTCATTCTTAAGTGGGTCACGTTATTACTGAGCTAGCCTACATTTGGGAGTGGGAGGAGGAGTTATTCAGACACAGCCAGCAGGCCTCTCTCCAATTCACTTTTTTTTTTTCTTTTTTTTTTTTTTTTGGTGTGTGGGGAAGGGTCAATTTTTTTGTTGTTGTAAAATATACATAACATAAAATTAGCATTTTAGTCACTTTTGTGTGTACAATTCAGTGGAATTAATTACACTCACAGTGTTGTACAGCCCTCACCAGTATCCATTTCCAAAACTTTTTCACTCAATTCACTTTTTTTTCAGTGAGGATAGTTTCCCTTTTTTTTTCCAGTTTTATTAAAATATGACTAGCACATAATATTGTATTAAAAATATACAACATAATGATTTGATAGATGTATATGTTGAGAAATAATTACCACAATAAATTTAGTTAACTCCAATTCACTTTTTTTTTTAAGATTTATTTACTTAGAGCACAGGAGCATGCACAAGCAGGGGGAGGGGCAGAGGGAGAGAGAGAATTTCAAGCAGACTCCCCACTGAGCACGGAGCCCAACGCTAGGTTCATTCCCAGGACCCTGAGATCATGACCTGAGCCAAAACCAAGAGTCAGAGGCTTAACTAATTGTGCCACCTAGGCGCCCCAACTCCAATTCACTTTTTTTTTTAAGATTTTATTTATTTATTCATGAGAGACATAGAGAGAGAGAGGCAGAGACACAGGCAGAGGAAGAAGCAGGCTCCATGCAGGAAGCCCGATGCGGGACTTGATCCCGGGACCCCAGGATCACACCCTGGGCCGAAGGCAGGTGCTAAACCGCTGAGCCACCCAGGGATCCCCCTCCAATTCACTTTTAAACAAGTCTGGCCAAGTTCTGTAAGTGTCCTCACAATCCACGAGCCTGACCATCTATCATGACTAGTGACTTGGACCTTGAGAGATCTGGTGCTACTCTTAAAGCAAATGATGCTTCTTACTCCTTGTATAAACATGTGTACAAAGGGTAAAAAAAACTGTTCAGTAAACTGCTTATATAGTTAAATCCTCTTCTTCTGCCACTAGATAGATCACCTTGTTTAAGATCATAGTACTTAATACCCCTAATTTACCAAGCCCCATCTATGTGCCTAGCACTAAGCTAGTGGCCTTATACATGTCATTTGACAGGTAGGGAATATTATTCTCCTTTTACAGATAAAGGAATAGGCTCTGATGGAACCGGATTTTCAACCCAAATCAGTCTGGTTTTTTTTTTCCACCCCTCTTTACCTAGTTGCTTCCCCAAAGGCAGCTAAAGGGGAGACCTGAAGAGGGCATTTTGAAAAATGAAGAAGAGCAAAGTATAACAAAAATTAAGTTTAAGCTCATGCTTAACCTACTCAAATTTGTGATTGGTTTTGTCATATAAGCTCTAGCGTCTTCAGTGCAGTCTTTCTTATCTCTCTAGGCCATGGAACTGATGGTATTTACTGCCCCACTTTTCAAGGATGGTATGTGGCTCAATTACTTAATTAAGAAAATCCTCAGAGCATCAGGGTGCTTAGCAGGCAGGAAGGGTTAATAGCCCAAGGAAGGGCTGAGCTCCCTCTACCCCAGGTCGGCACAAGCCAGAAATAATGAAGCCAGGTGAACTGCAAACCTTGGCTGCGAGTCTTGATAGAACAGAAAAACATGGAGACAAGGGAATTGTCAGGTAAATTAGTATTAAGAGTTCAGATTTTGGGAATGTGAACTGGTGCAGCCACTCTGGAAAACTGTGTGGAGGTTCCTCAAAGAGTTAAAAATAGACCTGCCCTACGACCCAGCAATTGCACTGTTGGGGATTTACCCCAAAGATTCAGATGCAATGAAACGCCGGGACACCTGCACCCCGATGTTTCTAGCAGCAATGTCCACAATAGCCAAACTGTGGAAGGAGCCTCGGTGTCCATCGAAAGATGATGGATAAAGAAGATGTGGTTTATGTATACAATGGAATATTACTCAGCTATTAGAAACGACAAATACCCACCATTTGCTTCAACGTGGATGGAACTGGAGGGTATTATGCTGAGTGAAGTAAGTCAGTCGGAGAAGGACAAATAGTGTATGTTCTCATTCATTTGGGGAATATAAATAATAGTGAAAGGGAATATAAAGGAAGGGAGAAGAAATGTGTGGGAAATATCAGAAAGGGAGACAGAACATAAAGACTCCTAACTCTGGGAAACGAACTAGGGGTGGTGGAAGGAGAGGAGGGCAGGGGGTGGGGATGAATGGGTGACGGGCACTGAGGGGGGCACTTGACTGGATGAGCACTGGGTGTTATTCTGTATGTTGGTAAATTGAACACCAATAAAAAATTAATTTATTAAAAAAAGAGTTCAGATTTTGTTTTCTTTTTCCAGTAACAGGTGTGCTATGAGAATTCAAAGCATAAAGAAGGAGAATGGGTTAAAAATAGTATGACAATAGCCAGTGTGACAATAGCATCATAAAAAGAGCATCATGGATTATACAAGAGGACTGTAGAAAAAAAAATTTAAAGAAATAAAAGCAGAGGCAGGAGCAAGCACATTAACACCATGGAATCTTTAAAGGCTTAGAATGAAACCTATGTTTTGTATGATATCATAAAATAAAAAAGAAATACAGGGTTCCAAAAGTATGAAGATTTTTAGGGGCACGTGGGTGGCTCAGTGGTTAAGAGTCTGCCTTTGGCTCAGGCCATGATCTCAGTCAGGGTCTTGGGATGGAGAGTATCAGGCTCCCTGCTTAGTGGGGAGTCCTCTTCTCCCTCTCCCTCTCCCTCTGTGCCCTGCCCTGACTTGTGCTCATGCTCTCTTTCTTTCTCTCTCAAATAAATAAATAAAATCTTTTTTTAAAAAGTATGAAGGTTTTTAAATAGAAATGTTTGTCCCTCGGGGAAAGTCAGACTTCATTATCTTGGCTTGCAGGTCCCTCTGTGGCTTGCTGCTCCAGCCTCATCCCTCCTGCCACCATGAACAAATCTCTAAAGAACTGCTTGGATGCCTTTCATTTGTTGTCATGCTCTCTTACTCTCTCTCCATGGCCTTATTCCCTTCTCTGACATGTCAAAGTGGGTCAGATCTCTGAGTTATCTCTTCTAACAGCTCCGTGCTAACCTTATTATCCTTGTAAATATTGCTCAATATCTGCTTTCCCAGGGTAGGGTCCAAATCTACCTTGTTTATTGCTAAATTGCCAACCCTAGCATAGTTATGAATAAATGAATGAATGTTGGTGGCCATTTATGTTTCTAACTGCCTAACTTCATGACATCTAAAGAAAACAATTGCTTCCTTATCATATATCATGTCAGAATTTAACTAAAGAAGCAGAACCAGTTTTAATCTATCCATTTTTTTTTAATCTATCCATTTAGTTATTACAAAGAATTGCCTTACACAGTTGTAGGAGTTGGCTAAGCAAGCCTAACATCCACAGGACAGGTAGTCAGGAAAGAGAGATCACAAGCAGGTTGGGACCTCACAAGAATGAATCTGATGATGAGATTATCCTGCAGAAGCCAGAGCTTTCAGTCCTGGAATCAAATACACACACTTGGCCCAAGAGTCAGTGAAATCAAATGAGGATCCAGCTGGAATGGAAACCAATTTCAGGCCCAGCTGCTGCTTCACACCAACAAGGCAAATCAGCAGATCAGCAACACCAACTAAGTTTTGCCCCAGAGTGTAGAAGAAGATTTTACAACTTTCCTTCTTCCTCATGTGTGGACTCTCTGACATCTTGAAGGGTTTAAATCCTCTTTTTAAAAGCTTTCCTTGGGGGTGAGGGGGTTTGGATGAAGGTGGTCAAAGGTACAAACTTCCAGGTATAAGATAAATAGTACTGGGGATGCAAAGAACAGCATGTTGACTTCGGTTAATACTGCTATATGGTATATTTGAAAATTGTTAACAGAGTACATCCTAAGAGTTCCCATCACAAGAAAAAATTTTTTTTAATTTTCTGTATCTATATGAGATGTTGGATGTTAACTAAACTCACTGTGGTAATCATTTCACAATGTAAATCAAACCATCATGGTGTGCACCTTAAACTTTATACAGGGCTGTATGTCAATTATATCTCAATAAAACTTGGGGGGGGCTTTCCACTGATTAAATCATCCAGAACAATATCCCTTTGGTTAATTTAAAATCAACTGAGTAGGGGCTTTTTTTTTTTTTTTCTTATTTTCTTTTTTTTTTTTCTTTTCTGAGTAGGGGCTTTAATTACATCTGCAAAATCCCTTCACAGCAGCACCTAGATTGATGCTTGGTTGAATTAGGAGTGGGGATGTGTGTACTACAAAATAGCTGCTGCCAAGCTATCAGCCTCCAAGTTTCTTTTTTTTTTTTTTAAATGATATAACAGCCTTAGAATTTTTTTTTAATTTTTTTAAAATTTTATTTATTTATGATAGTCACACAGAGAGAGAGGCAGAGACATAGGCAGAGGGAGAAGCAGGCTCCATGCACCGGGAGCCTGACGTGGGATTCGATCCCGGATCTCCAGGATCGCGCCCTGGGCCAAAGGCAAGCGCTAAACCGCTGCACCACCCAGGGATCCCCCCAATTTTCACAAAAAGAATCTTCCTTGTATCTCACCATAGCCAGGAACATATTAGAAATGGAATTCTGGGGGATGTAGTTCAGCCTAGCCAAGTGGACACATCACAAAGCCATCACAGGTCACATCACAAGACAACTATTGCCCTAACCTTCAGTTTGGCCCTGTATGAAGGAAATTAGTGACAGAAATAGCACCACGCACATGTGGGAGGGGTCACTTTGCTAGGAGACGTAGCGCTGACCCTGTAGAGGCAAAGCAAATGAGTAAGCCTGAATGAGAGCATTGAGCTAATCACCTTAGAGGAGCATGTTTTCAAGAAGTGGAGGAGGTATAAAGGAGCTCTTACCACCAAAATGGTGGGCAGTAAGAATATATTTCTATCAAAAGTTGGAGAAATCCCATTCCAGGGTTCCAAGCTGGAATATAGGTGTTCATCAATGAAAGTTTGTTGAATGAATGAATAATCAATCAGCGAATGAATGCCTCCTTCTAGCTCATCTATTCAGAAAAGGTTAAGGCCCTATCTGAAGTTGTGGTGGTAAATAAGACACACTGTTGTCACCTTAATGGAGGGTTCCTAGGGATAGAAGTGCTGCAAAGATCAGCTCAAGCTATAAGCCAAGAGTTCTCTTAAGAACGGTCACTAGACTGACAGTCAATATTCATTGACTGTCATCAGTTCCTTAGAGGGTACTAGTTACTTTTTTGTTGCCCTTTCTTTCTTTCTTTCTTTCTTTCTTTCTTTCTTTCTTTCTTTCTTTTTTCTTTTTTTTTTTTTTTTTTTTTCCATTTCTGCATTGCCTGAGCCACACACAGAGGACACAATAGGCTTTGTGCAGCTTCCAACACAAAATTAAGAATGAGAGCTGAACATCTAGTTGACAGTGCCAATCTGATAAATATAGAAGCTTAGGTATGATTTATCTTGAATAATCAGTGATTGAATTATGTGCCTTTAAGCTTAGCCTATACCAAGTGCCTCTGGGAAAGGTAAAAAAAAAAGCAAAAAACCCTCAGATTTTGCTCTCTGGCTTAGAGTGATTGAATTATGCTGTGGGCTATGGTAAATTCATTGCAGTGCTAAAAATAAATGAAGGGCAGTTCAGTAACCCTGGGGAATTTTATCTGCCTCATTCATGCATCCAGAGATGCTGCTTACGTAAAGCCAAAATAAGCACAACCAAAAGGGCATCGAGGAAGATTGATAAAAGCTGATGATTCAGATAGAAACCAAGAAAACAAGCAAGCAGTTAACGGCAAAGATCAGGCAAAGTCCTTGTTGCAAAGATCTGAGCAAGAAATGGGTCTCCGAAGAGATACAGTACCTTCAACTTTCTAATAGCTTCTAGAGGCAAATTTAGAAACCTCTTTCCGGAGAAAGCCACAGCCTCCAGCTGTTCTTTCTCTACACATTCAGGCATAGGCCCTCATCACAGTCTCTCGGGGATTTCTGCTTCACAGTGGCAGGGCACACATCATCCCTCCTAGAAATGTTCCTCCTCGACCTCCAGGCAGAGCACCAGAAAGACAATTAGGAACCATTTTTAAATGTTACTCAAGCAATTCAGAGATAAGCAAGGATACCGAAAAGTTCCAGGAGTTCCCCTTGGCCAAGCTTACCACCAAGTTATTTTATTATACGAGTGGTTTTTAAAGGAAATCATTTATCATAAGGTTACAGGAAAGGTCTGTTCCTGGTCTCCAGCTGCCTGTGGAAAGAGTCTAGAATTGGCTGGAGTAGCTCTAAGAGGCTGGAAATTCAGTTCATGGTCAAGTATGTCAGTGTTTTAAAACATTCTAACAAACCCAGCAGCACCATCTGTAAGGACTGCATAATTTGCAAAATTTCTTGCTAAATCAGCTGGCCAAATGCAAAGCCAATTGCTTTGGCTTCAGTACAACAGCATGCTGCAGCCGGGAAGTATTTTAAGTGGATAATGAGTAGTCTCTTCTCTCAATGACTATATTCAAATAACTTCCACTGCCTAAAATATGCAAAGTTCCTAGTCAAGGGTGCCTTAGGAACTTCTGCCCCTTAACTCAGAGTTTTAATCTTTGGGGGCTATAGGGAGGTTCTTAGATCCCCCTTCTCTATCGATATTTAAGAAAGCAGTTGCCTAGCAAAGACCTCGGACACTTGCCAGCTTGCACACATACACACACAGAAAAACTCAAACACGCAGCTCACGTTAGTCCTGAGATATGCAAGGCTTCCATCCTGCATCTGAGAATAGCAGCCAAGTCTTTCATTTGTTTAGTTACAGTAGTATCTCCTCTAAAATTGTTAATTATTTGGATACTCCAAATGCCATTTTTTAATGAGGAAACACAGGTAGAAAGTATTTCTCTGCCTTTTTCTCTTGAGAAATATAGTTTTCCATTGGTTATCCATGGAAAATGTTCTCTCTCTCCCTCAAGTGGCAAAACAGATGGAAGTTCCTTCTGTGAAGAAATCAAATCCTATACTCTTTATATCCAACCTATATTACCTCCATCTCTATAACTTAAGATATCAATAAATATGCAATAAATGCTTGATTGTTTGTTTAAGTGAGCTACTCCCCCAAGTTACTTTAGAAAATCTTACCACTCAACTCCTGGTCCACAGACAACAGTACCAGCATCATGAGCCTGTCAGATATGCAGATTCACACCCCAGACCCCTGAATCAGAATCTGTGTTTTAACAAAATTTCCAGGAGACTTGTAAGCACGTCAAGTTCAAGAAGCACCATTTTAGAATACATCTTGATTCATACATTGTTACTAGTAGTCTAGTAAGTTCTGTGACTCCTCAAAGATCATTTCTTGCCATTGGGGACACTTACTTCTGTGGAAGCAGTGAATTATAACTGACTTTATTGGGCACTAACTGTGTGTCAGGAGTAGAAAGCACAAAGTTGACATGATGGGAGTTACACAGCTAGAAAGATGTGAAGCTAGGTCAGAAGTCAACCTAGCTTCTGGGCACACATTTTCCATCACTGGGCTGCAAAGCCAGGTGCTGCTGCTCAGCAGGAGCATGATTAGCATGTGAGGACTGGCAGTTTTATGGAACTTTCTCATGTTCTGTAGGACGTTTGACATCCCTGTCCTCCACCCACTAACTACAGTATCCTGTTACCCTAAGAAAAGCCCCCCACATTTCTAGATGCCCATGGAGGTAGCCCTGGCTCACACAGAACTAGTGTCTTGTGGCATTCATGTAGGGATTTTGAGAAACTAGTTTTCTGAGACTTCTTTCTTTCTTCCAATGTTTAATCTATTTATAAAATTCTTTGACATTTTACATTTTATTTTTCAATTCAACAGAAGGCTATAACTATTGAGTATCTACTCTGTGCAGTCTAAAAGATAAGGTCCCTGCCTGCCAGCAGCTGACCATCTGGTTGGGGAAATCAGGCCTTAGCAATTCAAGGCACTCTATGATTAAGTCGAGAAATGACAACAACAACAACAAGACCTAGATTCATATTCTGACTTTATACCACTTATTACTGGCAAGGCCACTGGTATTCTCTAAGCCTTGGTTCCTACATCTGTAAAATGGGGGCATTATTAAACAATGTGTGTAAATTGCCAATAGAGTGCCTACAGCATGATACATGCTTAGTAAATGTTAGCCACCCCTACCCCTCACCGCCACTCCCAATCAGTGTAGGCATAAGAGACAGCATCTAGGCAGGAGGCACAGCCTAAGCCAAAACTTGGTGTCAAGAGTGAGCATGCCTTAGGAAAAAATGTGTATAGGGCTCACAAACTAGATGAAGTGAAGGGTTTGGGTCAAGGAGTTATGAGAAGTGAACATGTGGAAGAAAACATAAGTTTGCATTTGCACAGTATCTCCTGGGGATTTCTGAATTTCTCTGGTATCATGACTTTCTAAGAAATGCAAAAAAAAAAAAAAAAAAAAAAAAGTAAGCCTACAGAAAAGTTGAACTTCTATACCATAGATCATAAATGTATCTATTATCAATCATTATCTTTAGAAAAATTAAATACTTGGCAGTGCTTTGAGATAGATTTTAAATTTTTACTTAAATACAAATCTGTCCCCTAATTTATTTCAGACTTCACTAAACGCCTTTTAAGCTCAGACCTGGACATAGCTGATAAATAAGGGTACATATAAGAATACATTTAGTTCTTCAAGTTTATAAAGTCCATAATTTCAGCATAAAAGAGGATTTAAAAAGGATTTAAAAATATCTTAAAATGTCCAAGTAGCTATTGCTACTACTAGTAAGTCCAGATAACTTGTTGCAGCATTCTTGTTACAGCTGCTCATTAGTAAAAGTTCTGTAACACCCAGCAGAAAAGAATAATTAGCAAATCAATTAATTAAGGCCCTATTGACACTCCTCTTGCCACCCCCAATTGCATCTTTGTTGTAAATAAGCTTTCTTGCCTACGTTAAAGTCATTAGCTCTCCATATGTAAATAATAATGTCCTTTAATTTAAACTGATTAAATATCAAAGAACCAATTTCAATCCACTCCTTCTGATCTAGCCAGGATATTAAAAACAAAGAGCGTTATTGTCTTACTTATCAAATTCAACACAACTGTATACACTTTTGAATTCATTAATTTCCAGGTTCACCTTCCCTCCTGAGGACATTAGCCAGAAAGCTATCTTTAGTTATAATACACACACACACACACACACACACACACACACACACACCACAAATACTATAGTAATTAAAGAAACCACCCATTTCCTTCCCCCCCTAAGTTCCAGGAAGCTATGTTATTTCTGTGGACCAATTTCTATTTGCCAACTGTTCCAGAGCTTTTAACAGAAAATAAAATGTACTAGAAGCTATTCTCCAAATGACAGCCAAGAACACATCTCTTAGTGTCTCCTCCCTTCAGAGAAAAAAGCAAAAAATGTTTGTGTGTATTTAAGACCTTTACATTTAGGATTTTGTTACATCTTAAAATATGTAAAATCCCACAGTCCCTTGAAAAGAAATGTTTGAAGGAATCTCTAGTCTCTAAAGTTAGCTAGATTCTCTGCAACATTCACCTCTTATTTTGGCTCCTCTAATTATCCCTTTTAACTTAATGCTGGTTATTTTTGTTTCTTCCCGTCTTTACTCATACCACATTGTTTACGACTGGTAAAAAAAAATCATATTTACATATATTCTCAGTGGTAGCTTGTCAGTGTGTTTCCTTCCCCCATTTACACTAGGGGAGTTGGTGGAGGTTTTGGCTTCTTTTATCCTTTTCCTCCTTCAGTCGAAACAGAATAAATTATCCGTATAATCTCCAACAAACAACTTCTTAACTATTTCCCACTCCTCAAACTTTGGTCTTATTATAACACAAATTAGATTTACCTCAACCAAGAGTCACCTATGGATCACATCATCATGAGAAGGGAGATGGGAGGGGACCTATTTCCTTCTGATCTGGACCCAAGACAGATATCTTGTGTTATCCAGAAGGGAGCCAAAGCAAGACATCCCCACAGCAATTCCCCGCTCTCCGGTCTTTCTTCTCTTTGTTCTTGTCCCTCACAAATACCTCCCAGAAGGCCAGATTATTTTGTTAGAGACTCTTGAAACTGCCTAAACCCCCAAACAGGACAGAACGTTAGCAAAGTTTATGTAACTGATACTTATTTTCCTCATTATGACCAACACAAAAAAACGGTCTTCCCCTCCTGCTCCCTCAGATGATGCCCTTCACTTCCTGTCCAGGTCAGATTCCTCTGCTGGAGGTTCACCGAGGGCTCCACTTCCTGCGGCCTTAGAGCCTGCTTCATTTCCTGTGAACCTGATGCCAGTTTTCCTCACTGGCTCCGTAGCCTGTCGCACCATTTGTTTACCTCTTGCTTGCTCCTGACGCCTTCTGAACTTGTCTCCTAGACCTGCTATTTTCTTTACCCACTCACCAGCCTCACCCTTCCTTAAAACCATCTTTTTCACAAAAGTCATTCGGTAGCTAAGGCCAATTAGAACTTTTTTAATATCCTGTTGATTCTGGTTTGCTTTATTAGCTTAATAGTGAAAATCACCACATGCAGGATTCCATGTCTTTTAAAGGTCTAGAAACTCACACTTAATTAGGAATATTCGATATCTTTTTTTAAAAAAGGAATATTTGATATCTGAATTGTGCTGCTTATCAACTATGAGTCATGCCTTTCTTTTTCTTTTTTCTTTTTTTTTGGTTTTGTTTGTTTTTTTTTTTTACCCTGAGCAAGACTACACCTACCAGCTACCTCTCCTGACTCCAAAGGTTAAATTAGTTCTTCTAGTCATTCTTTCTCATAATACCTTATATCTGTTGTTGTTTCATATATGGCCAGCATAATAAATTGTCTAATTATTTATTAGATAATTCCCCCATGCACACACAACCTGTAAACTTTATGAGACCAGGAAAAAGCCAGGTGGTCCCTTGTCAAGCTGTCCTCTTTTCTTTTCTATTCTCCCTTCCTCACTTTCTGCTGCCAACACAAACACAGAGTGTGGCACATATTAGAAGATCAATAAATATATATTGAATGCACCACAAAAGAAAAAAAGAAATGATAATTATGGGGAAGTGATGGATATGTTAATAGGCTTAATTGTGGGAATTATTTCACAAAGTATACATATATCAAATCATCACTTTATACACCTTAAATATATATACTTTTTGTCAATTATACTTCCTAAAGGTGGAAAGAAAAAATACATATTGAGTAGATGAATGAATGAATGAATGAATGAATGAAAACTTCTCCCTCTTTTTCATCCCACTCTTCTTTCAATACTACACCTAGTTCTCACCTACAACTGTAATAGCCACTTGGCTCCAGTAGAACCAAAGAAGCATATGTCCTGCCTGTAGTTGATTATGTGAATAATACCTTTGAGGTCCTTCTGGGAACAGCATTCAAGGCAGAGTCACAGTGGTAAGACTTTTGTTTAACTGCAACAATGCATCTTTCTTTAATCATTCCCATTTAGAAAGGAACCTCCCTTTATAAATGTTCTCTATATCTCTGTCAGTGCATTATTTAACTTGACATGTCTGGGGTCTGTGGTGACAGATTTTGATATATGTATAGGAAATTCTTCTTCAAACATGAATAGAAGTTGGCAAAAGATTGCTTTGCTGTACTACTTTGCAAAAACCACTAATGTGGGGTGGGTTGCACAATAATAAATTATTCAGATCATAAATCTAAAGTAATTAGCTCATCACGATCAATACAATCTAAGTGAATTGGTGTGTGGCATTCAATTTTCGTAATATAATTAGTTTTGAAATATTCAAATTAAGGAGACTAAGATCCTCATAAAAAGTACTGAGTCTCCTGATTTCTAAGTATAATAGTGTATTTTGGTCTTTATACTAATAAGTCTAAATTATGTTATTTTTCCACTTAGATAAAAATTTCTTTTTTTTAAAGGTCTTATTTATTTGACAGAGAGAGAGGGAGGGAGAAAGCATAAGCAGGGGGAGCTGCAGGCAGAGGGAGAGGGAGAAGCAGAATCCCTGCTGAGCAGGGAGCCAGATGCGGGGCTCAATCCCAAGACCCCGGGATCATGACCCGAGCCAAAGGCAGATGCTTAACCAACTAAGCCACCTAGGTGCTCTTTTTTATTTTATTTTTTTTAATCAAATATGTCTGACTGGAGTTACTAAAGTCCTGGCCATTGAGAAATACTCGAAGAATGATGGGAGGTCAGCAAAGGCCATTTGCAGATGAATTTAAGTTATCTTATCATAAGAAATTTTTTTTTCAATAATTAAAAGCTGGCAGTTTTGAAACTGTTCCCTCTAAACCACAGAGGACTTCTCTAAACCACAAAGAAAGATAAGTTTTCTTTCTAATGAGAAACTTTGGATTATCATTCTATTCATATGTCCAGTGTAAACTGTGTCATTTCCATAAACTTATTTTTATGTCCTGTGCTTGCCAAGATAATATATTGTCTCCTGTCTTCAAATTTTTCTGAGCTTGGAAAAGTGATGTCTACATGACTCATTAAAAGCATAGTCAACAAATTCTTGTTGTTTTAGGTAGAGTTTCTCAACCTGAGTACTAATGACATTTGGAGACAATTTGTTGTGGAGGCTGACCTGTGCATTGTAGGATGGTTAGCAGCATCCCTGATGTCTTCCTACTCAAAGCCAGTAGCATCTCCCAGCTGCGACAACCAAAAAGGTCTCCAGACATTACCAAATGTCCTGTGGGCGGCAAAATTGCACCCAGGGTGAGAACCACAGTTTTCAAGTATTATTGCCTTCCAAATAAGAAGGCATTATTAAATCATTATCTGTCTTTCTCTTTATTCTTTATCAATAATGCTAATAACCATTCATGGAAAAATATTTAAAGCCTCACAAGAAAAATTCACCACAATTAAAGCAAATGAAAGAATGCATTTCAGCGGAAATTGATCTTTTCCCTCTTCCTGATTATCCGAGTAATTTTGTCTCTTGCCCCAAACTCTTTGCTTTGTCAGTGGAGACCTGAGACTTGCTGCTACAACAATGAGTGTGTCTGTGGGGTGACTAATAAGGTAGCAGTGTGGTGTAATGGTTAAGGGGTCCTACTCGCATCAGATGCCTGGATGCCTATTCTGGCCTAAATACTTTTGTGCCTCAACTTTTCTTATCTAAAAAATGAGAATGATGACAACAGCAGTACTTATTCAGGTTTGTGGTAATACATAACAATAGTAGACTTATCGTGTGTACTCACGTGTTAATTAGCTGTTATTAGTTAATTATTATGAAGTAAGTTGCCAGATCACCCAGAGATTTGCTATCTTTGCCCTGGCTGCTGCAGCCAAAACTTCTAATCAATAAACATATAACTATCATTTCCTTTAACCCTGAATTCCGGGGGCTTGGTGGGCTCTGCTTTCCAGCAGCACTCCATAGATGAATTGCTCTGCAGCTTTCATAACTCTAGGGACATGTTCACCATATTTTTTTTAAGATGATGGGAATTGATTTTTATCTTTAATTTTTGCTTACAAATAATTCATCTGTTATGAGAAAAATAACAAGCTCCAAAGGGAAAATGCAGACACCAGTCTGTTCCCACACTGCCTTGAGTCGAAGGATAAGAATTATCTACCACCAATAAGCTTAATGAGAAACAACCTTTAAGTTGTAATTTCAATAGACTATAAATTGAGGTCTAGCTCTACCCACTGTGATGTTCTTCTAAAATGCAGAGTTAAATACTGTCTCATTACTCTGTCTTATTAGCTGGGACTCTTTCTGATGAAAGTGACTAAAACCCAATTAAAATCAACCTAAGGAAAAAAAAAAAAGTGGGAGGGAATTTATCAGCTCTTGCAACTTGGAAGTCCAGGGGCGTTCTGGCTTTAGATGGAGCTGGATGGAGCTCAAGTCTTATCATCAGTTCTGTGTCTCCAGGCTCTGCTTTCCTCTGTTGTGCCGGTTTCCTTCTCTCCAAGTGAGAATTCATCTCTTATCAAAATGAAGGAATTAAAAAGGAAAAAGCATATTGAGAAGCCAAAGCAATGGCTACTATACTAGATAATATCCTGCTTTGCACATAATAAAGAAACAAGCTAAATAGAGGCCTGCTCCCTTAAGAAATCCAAGTTCTACTCGTTATTCAGAGTCTAGGAAAATTGCCATCTCTGCCATGAAGCCTTCTTTGATAACCTTACCCCTAGTAATTGCTACTTTATCAAAATACTAATGCACTTACTGTCTACGTAGTTTATTTTGCAAAATAGCATGAATTACTTTGTAGTATTAACTATATGTAGAAAATATGCTCATATACAGTGTATATTTCCAACTCAACTCTTTTTTAGAGAGAGAGAGAGTTCACACACACATCCACACACCTGAACACACGAGCTGGGGCGGGGTGAGGGCCAAAGGGTGAGGGATAGAGAGAATCTTAAGCAAGCTCCATGCCCAGAGTGTGAAGCTCCACGCGGGGTTTGATGTCACAAACCTGAGATCATGACCTGAGCTGAAATCAAGGATCAGACATTTAACTAACTTGGCCATCCTGCCGCCCCTCAATTCTTTTTTGCAATCACAATTATTTTTTCTTATTATAAAAGTTACACCTACTTCAAATTATACCTGGTATATTGAGCACTCAGATTTATTATAGATTTTTCTCAATCTCCCTTGCCTTCTGCCCATGTGATGATAAAAGGATTTTATTTAAGGCATTAATACTCAAGGACAAAGAAGAAGCAAAAGCATGATGAACTGGACAGTCCGTGGTAACTGACTTTGCAAAGCCAAGGAACAAGAACCGCTTTGGGAGAAGCTCAGAAGTAAACTGGTGTGTGCTACAGAATCCCAGAAAGACTTCGGAAGAAAAAGTTCCATATACCTCTGAAAGTGATGATTCAGTTCTAGAGGAGGCTGCAAGCTAAAGGCTTAATTAAATGTCCATGTTGAATCACTATGCCATACACCTGAAACTAATGCACATGGCATATCAACTATACTTCAATTAAAAAAAAAAAAAAGCACTGAGTCCACCAGCTAGGACTCCTCTATGCAATGGAGCAGCATTGCTGCCCCTCCCCAACCTAGCAGAAAGGGAGGTAAAACAGGGAGACTCAGGCATCAAAGTTAGCAGGCCCAGTTGGGGTCAAGGACATACTATCAAAATCAAGGACACTTGAGGTACCTAGTTGGTGCAGTCGGCTGAGTGTCAGACTCTTGATTTTGGCTCAGGTCTGATCTCAGGGTCATGAGATCAACCCCTGCATCCATGGGGCTCTGCACTCAGCAGACAGCTTGAGATTCTCTCTCCCTCTCCCTCTGCCCCTTCTGCTCTTTCTCTCTCTCTCTCTCTCTCTCTCAGATAAATAAATCTTTTTTCAAAAAAATCAAGGACACCAGGCCCAGCTGACATGGAGGAGTGGTCTGTGCACACTAATGCAACTTCATCCCTAACTACAGCAACAATAATGATGTCATTGTTGCTCTCATTTGTTGAACGTTGACTATATACCAGCCACTGTGCTCAGCATTATATATGCATAATATCACATCTAATCCTCATATCCTGTGAGCTAAGTACTATTTTGTACTTTAATAAAATACTTTAAGGGCTGCCTAGTTAAGCTTCTGACTCTTGATTTCAACTTAAGGCATGACCTCAGGATCATGAGATCGAGCCCCAGGTCAGGCTCTGTGCACTGGGTGTGGAGCCTGTTTAAGATTCTCTCTCCTTCCAGGGGGATCCCTAGGTGGCTCAGCGGTTTAGTGCCTGCCTTTGGCCCAGGGCATGATCCTGGAGTCTCAGGATGGAGTCCCACATCGGGCTCCCGGCATGGAGACTGCTTTTCCCTCTGCCTGTGTCTCTGCCTCTCTCTCTCTCTGTGTGTCTCTCATGAATAAATAAAATCTTAAAAAAAGAAAAAAAAAGATTCTTTCTCCTTCCACCCTTCTTTCCCTAAAAAAGAATTAAATAAAACACTTTACAAGGGAAGTAAAAGGTTATAGAACTGGTTAAGTTATAGTAAGATTAAGTAACTGGCTGAAGAACTCACAACTAATAAATGTCAAAGCCCAAGTTTGGACCCTGAATCACTACACTAAATGACCCCCCATTTATCAATTAATTTGTTCATTTATTCATTCAACAAACATTTGCTATGTGTCCAATACTGACTCATCAAGATTTGTAAAGATGAATATAGCATATGGTCTCTAACCCCAAGAAGCTCTCAGTATAAAGAGGGCAACAAATCTTGGGGTGACTTGGTGACAGGCACTAAGGCAGGCAGTTGACAGGATGAGCACTGGGTGTTATGCTATATGCTGGCAAATTGAACTCCAATAAAAAAAATAATAAATTTTTTTTAAAAAGAGGGCAACAAATCCATAAACAAGCATAACTGGTACATTGAACAAGTAGGTCCCCACACTGGAGTTAGAGAAAGGATTCTATTATTTCTCTCAGCCAGTTCTCTGACTCTGTTCTGAGGCCTGTGTCTTCCCTACATGGAAAGTAGATGAAATCTTAGGCAGATTCTATAAACTCTTTTGAACACTCTGGTGCACAGTCCCTTCGTCTCTGCTAGTCAGAAGAATAGTCTGATTTTAATTCAATAATCCGAACCTCATTCACAGTTAAAGCTTCTCAGCTCCCCTGGCTGGGCAACAATCAGTGGGGAAGAAGGGGTATGATGGGCTTCTCCTGTGTCTCTTGGCCTTGTGCTCCTCTCTCTGTGCCTTCCCAGTACTGTCTCTGGCTCCCCCAGGGATGGAGGGAGAAAAAGAAGGGTAAACAGGAGGAGGTGACTTATCTATCCAGTACTCTTGTGATAGACCAGCAGTGTTCTGTGGCCTTGAAGAGTTTTAGAGCTGACTGTTCCCAAGAAGGGGGCTCTTTTGTGCAATCTCACGATACCCCCATGGAGCCCTCTGAAGAGCCAACTGATACAGGCTATGTCTCTCTTCTGGCTTCTGATCTCTTGTTCTGCCTTCAACCACCCAGAGTCACACTTCTTCTGGAGTAACTGCTCTCTTCCATATCTTCTTGAGCAGGATTCCGGAAAGGCTCCTATGACTCCCCTGTCCAGTCGATAAGAAACTTACACACTCTTTTGTCAGTCATTGTGAATGCAAGTGCAGCTTATTCCTCATAAAGACTGTTTCTCTGTGTTCTGGCAGTAGGCAAGTGGCTCTAGCCCCAGTCCCTTGCCTTCAGTGCAGTCAGGCCCAGGACCAGTGCCTATCCCTTTGCCCTCAAACCCCATGGCACTTCTGTGTTTCTCTTGAATGGTCCTGTTGAAGGCTTCTTGCTTGACAATGGAGACTTGAGGGGTGGTAGCTCTCAGGTCCCCCTCTTGATCATTGCACATATTTTTACTTCTAGAGCATTATTATGCTTACAGAGACAATTCATGGTTTCACTTAATTTTCCACTGAGGTCACATGCTATTTTTAGAACTGCATTCTATGCAAAATATATAAAAAACAAGCTCAGAGCCATGGTTCCAAATACAGACTATGTAACCCCTGAGAAAAAGAAAGCCTCTGGGGTCTTGTTTCTGATGGCATTTATCCATAATCAGAAAGATCAAAAGCCACTCGAGAATTATTTATAAGTCAAAAGGTGAATAAGTGACCCACACAGCAACAACTTTTCAGACACACAAAATTAGGTCTGATTGTCAACATCTTAATTGCATTCATTAATTCTTTACTTGCATGGCTTGCTTTTGATAGATCATTTAGAAATAATCTTATCCCTGATGCTACTTGTTTCTCCCAGACACTACCATGCACATGGACATGTATTATTTTTATGGATGTCTGGAACTTGCTGTCCCCCCAAAAAAACTCATAAAAATTCTGAGAGCAATAATAGCTAAACTATATAAAGCCAGGGTAGGCCATCTAGTTTGGTTCCTCTTTGAATGATTACTTGGTATGTTCCACAATTTCAAGGCTAAAGAGATTATTTCCTCAACATCATTGTCTCACCCTTGTATTGCCTTAATTGGATTCCCCATTGCCTATAATATCAGCCTTTACCAAACATTGTGATAATCCTATTTGTTATCAATGAGATAATGAGATTTTTCTTGGTTAAACACAAAGCAAACTTTAATACTCAAATCTCACTAGAAAACAGAGAAGTGAGGCGCCTGGCTGGCTCAGTCGGTTAAGTGTCAGACTTGATTTTGGCTCAGGTCTTGATCTCAAGGTGGTGACATCAAGCCCTGAATGGGGCTCCATGCCCAGCATGGAAATTCTTGAGATTCTCTCTCTCTGCCCCTCCACCCTCTCTCTCTTAAAAAAAAAAAAATTAGAAAACACAGAAGCTTCTTATTAAATAGTTTCTAAATGTCCTTCCTCTTACCAGACATGATTGTAAATCAATATCAATCACAAAACCCACAAATTCCATGGTCAAAATATCCCACAGAGGATCACCCTAGTCTGCTACTACCCTATAGGAAGTTCCCAAGACTAGGCTTAAATGTTGTTTTCTCTCTCAAGATTTATTTATTTGACAATGGCAGGGGAAAGGGGGCAGGGCAGAGGGAGAGGGAGAAAGAAACTTAAGCAGACTCTATACTGAGGATGGAGCTGATGTGGAGCTGGATCTCACCACCTTGAGATCATGACCTGAACCAAACCAAGAGTTGGTTGCTTGACTGACTGAGCCACCCTGGCACCCCTTAAATGCTATTTTCTTAATACCTATACCTCCCCCAGGCTCCCAGAAGGCCAATCTATCACCTTTGTCTCAGCATCTCCTGAGCATACACATCAGGCCTGGCACATAGTGGGCCATCAATAAATGTGGACTGAATTGTTTTGTTGAATTTTAAGTAAGCCAGACCTCTTAGCAATCACATCATAGGTGTTTTGAACCTTTTTTTGTTTTTAAGTTTGCTCACAATCAGCAGTTGTTTTATTGCTTTTACAATAAAAATTAAATCAAAGAGGAATAATTTATAGAAGGAAGTGGAGTTTGAGTGATTTAAGGCCACTTTGTGTCTCTCTTGCTCTGCTTTGGTCTTCTATCAAGCAACTCTGCCTTTAGCTTTCAATAAGAAAAAAGGAAAGGAGAGGAGGAAGGTTAGAGAGATTGGGTCAGGTTCTCAGAGGAGAAAAGAAACACCACTATTGTCATAAACTACAGGAAACATTTCTTGAGCCTAGTAATTTGGGTGCAAATACAGGATCAACTGAATTACGTAGAAGCCCTGCTTTGGAGAAGACAACTTATGAAGGGCATTTCCAAGTTATGGAAGCCTATGAAGCCTTATGAAGTTACACTTTCAACTTGCTTGGACTTTTACAAGAGGTCTACACTGGGATCCCTGGGTGGCTCAGCAGTTTGGTGCCTGCCTTTGGCCCAGGGTGTGATCCTGGAGAACTGGGATCTAGTCCCACATCAGGCTCCCAGCATGGAGCCTGCTTCTCCCTTTGCCTCTGTGTGTTTGTGTCATTTCATGAATAAATAAATAAAATATTTAATTAAAAAAAAAGGTCTACACTGTCAAAATAATCCTCCACTATTCCATTTATAATGTGAAAGTGGAACAAACTTTTTCATTAATGTGTTGAAAATATTCATTTGAAAAATGTGGATATTAATTTTAGGAAAAACTTTGTGATAGGATAGGGCTGAATTTTCTGATTTAACATAATTCTAGGTATCCTTGTATCATCAATGTGTGTTTATGACTACTTTATGGGCCTTAAGCTTGATGTTTACTATGCTAAATTATTTGAGAGGATTGTGATTGTAGCTTTGTCTTTTTGACATGTGATCGATCATGACTATACCTTATGTGACACTGAATCCTTGGTCAGCCCTGAGTTGCAACATCAGCGCTAGAGGAGAAAATGTTCCATTTTATGGAAGATGTGATTTCTAAGAAAGCAATGTGGCAAGAAACAAGACTGACTATAAAATCTAGGAATGTGTATTTATGGCTACAAACCGATAACAGGAAATGTCTTAAGAAAAAGGAGACTGGCAGATTGTAGGATGGATCAGCAGCAGCAGCTTTCCGGAGAAAATAGGCCTCAATCTGTTATCTGAAGGGCAGGGAATAGAATGAAGATGAGAAGACATGCTGTCAGTGGTTACAGTCATTGTTGTTTAACATCTGTCCAACAGAAAGTGCTTATTGCAAGTCACAGCAACACTCAGGCCATAGAAATGGGTATATAAATGTGTTTTCCTTTATAATGTAATCAATCTGATCGCTTGCTGACCATGACCCAGGGTCCATCTTGGGTATCAGAGACTATAAAGACAGTTGCAACCTGGTCTTTGTTTTCAAAAGGCTCCCAACCTGGTATGTAAGATAGACAAGTAGATAGTGCAGTAAAGCCAGTGCTATCGTAGAGGTAGTGTTGGAATACAAGGAGCATATGAAACTACATTTGTGGGCACAAAGGAGGCTCCTCAAGAAAATGTATGAAAGGATGAAGATGAAGACATCCAAAAAAGAGGCCAAACTGAGCCACTAGACTAGCCAAAGGCAGGTGCCCTTCCAAAACAGGGGCAGCCTCAGCCCACCCTGCTAATCTGCCACATGGAAGGGAAGAAAAGAGCATTTGTCCTAAAGGCACTGCCCCTCAGGGAAGAAGGCTCAAAGCCACTGTGTTTCTTCACCAAGGCCCCACCACCACCACTGTGTCCACCAACTGGACATTCCTGGTGGTCTCATTGGTGACAGACGTGTCCCAGAGTCCCTCCCCTAAAACTGAACCAGAGGAAATAATGAGCTACTTCTAGGACTTAGAGGATAGGGCTTCAGTATATGAGGTTTGGAGAAGCTGACTGCATTTTACCCCACTCATGTCTTTGGAAATAATGGGGTAGAGGTGCAAGGAAGGACCCCTTCTCAGTACCCCATCATTATCCCAGCCTCCCATCTCCTGTCCAACTCCTGCTCTGAGTCTTTGACCCAGTCAAGAGAAGCCTTATCTCTACTACTGTTCTTTTAAATCTCTCTTACACAAAGATCAAGACTTTTCAGATTTAACCAAGAATTTAATTCTTTGTTCTCTGGCTCTACTTCCCTTTCCCCTACCTCTGGCTGGCCAATTAGGGATAGGGATAGGCCAAATTTGGGGGCAGGGGAGGTGCAGGGAGAAATAAAAGGAGAATATGTTTTTTGAAAATCTATTACTATCTCACCCCTCTTGAACACATGGCTTTGTCTATCAAATGAGGTAGTTGCTGCTATCCAGAATTGTGACTGAAAACTTTTAACATGGTTGAAAAGTAAACAGATCTACCTCTGAGAAACATCATGGGTTAAAAAAGTTTTCTATGGGGTGACCTAAAAACTAAACACCAATTGCAATCAGAGAGGGGAGAAAAAAAGTTTCCAAACCCAAACTTTATTTACCATGTATTGTATAGACGATTTTGTTAATATGCAGTTTGATACATTTAATCTTGTGCATTTACAAGTGCACATGTGAATAATTTATATACTCATAGTATCAAGAGTTTCTTGTTTCTGTCATAGTTATGTTTATGTTACCAGGAATATATGATTTCTTTGCTTTCTACTCAATTTTTCCTAATCTAAATTAATTCAACCTAATTTTCCATCCTGCCAATCTCCTGCAGGTTTTTTAATGATAAGCCAGGAGTCTTCTTTGTGTGCTTTTTCTCAGTGATCCTGTGTAGTGGCCATGTATACAGTCATAAATATCCCGGTGGTCTCCCACTTTGGGAGCAGATCTCTAATAGGTGAACCCAGTATTTACAGTAGCTGCTGCCACACAGCCACCAAAACAGCGTTTAAGTGACTGCTCCTCTTAACTGCTTCCATCTGTCTCTCCAGCTCTAAATGGTATGTTGAAGTGCTCCAGGGTTCAGTGCTCTGACCTCTTTCTTATCGATTTATCTATCTACTTAGGTGAGCTCATTTAGCCCCAGGGCTTTTAAGATCCCAAACTTAAACTCCAGCCCCAACCTCTCCTGTGAACACATATCCAGCTGTCTACTTGAAGTCCTTACTTGGAAGTATCTCAAACTTCAAATACACTAAATAGAACTCCCAATTCTCTGCCACCACACATAAACATGCACATACACACACAAAACATGCTTCCCGGAGTATTCTTCATCTCAATAAAAGAGGACTCCATTCATCCAATACTTACAATTTCTCAAGCTGAAATCCTTGAAGTCATCAGTGACTCTTCTCTTTCTCTCATATCCAGTCTAGATCCAGGACAAAATGACATTTTGCCCTTAACTCCACCAGTGCCCTGAGCCACCATCCAAGCCACTATCATCTCTCACCTGGATTATTACACGAGCTGTCTAACTGGCCTCCTTGCCTCTGCCATTCCTTTCCCACAGTGTATTCTCTGCAGACCAGACTCACAGTCAGAGTGAGTTTCTTAAAATGGTAAGTCTGATGAGGCCAGTTCTTTGTGCATAATATTCCCATACCTTCCTACCTCGCGGAGTAAAACACAAAGTCCTTCACCATAACTTACATGACCATGCATGACCTGCCCTTCCTTAATCTTCAAGCTCTGACCTTATCTCTTACCTCATCTCCCCAGTCCCCTCTACTCTCACGTAGTTCCAGCTATACTGGCACACCTCACACATGCTAAGTAGCTTCCCCATGACAGTTGCTCTTGCCATTCTCTCTGCCTGGAATGTCCTTCTCAGAGATAACCTTTACTTCAAGTTACTGCTCAGATCTCACCTTATCACAGATGTCCCTGACCATCCTACATAGAGAAGCCAAGCCCCTGCCCAGTCTTTCCCTATTCCCCTCACCCTGCTTTATTTTCCTACATAGTACTTGCTGCCTTCCTGGAGACAGGCAGGCCAGTTAGACAGCTTTTGTAAAAACCTCTAACATATTATACATTTTTCTGTCAACTGTCTCTCCACATTACTTAATATACTCTATAGAAACAGGAACTTGGGATGTTTTATACTCTACCCTACCCACAGCAACTAGAACAGAGATTGGCACGGGGTTCATGCTTTTTAAGTACTTGTTGAATAAATAAATGAAAAAAGCTTTAGAGACCTCAAAACATTATGTTTCCTGATGGCTGGCCACATGGTTTCTGGTTATAGCTGGGAGGTGTTCCACTGGAATTGCCCTACTTCAGCCCAAATGGCTAATGATAACCTGGGTATCGTGGTCAATATTGGCAATACATCTGGAAACATTATCTTGCCCGGGTCCCCAACCCCAGAGGGCCTGCACCTGCAATAATACATGCAACTTTAGTTGTTCTAGCTCAAGAAACGTCCAAATAAAAGCAAGTACAGAGATCCAGGAAATAGAGAGTACTGCCAGAATAAGCAGGACATTTCAGTCTGGAGTGATAAAAGATGAGGAAATATGATCAAAATTTTAAAAATCATAATCTTGTGGGTGCTTGGGTAGCACAGTTGGTTGAGCATCTGACTCTTGATTTTGGCTCAGGACATGATCTCAGGGTCATGAGATTGAGCCCCATATCAAGCTCTACACTCAGTGTGGAGTCTGCTTGAGTTTCTTTCTCCCTCCCCCTCTGACTCCCCACCCCCCCACACACACACCCACACTCTCACTCTTACATTCTCTCTCTAAGATAAATAAATAATTTTTTTTTAAGAACCATAATGTTGTGATCAAGCCCAAGGTGAACTTGTATATGAAATTGAAGATACAAAAGAAACAAAAGAAGGAAACTCATTAATACTTGGAAGGTAGTATGATGTGGTAGAAATATCACACGGACGATGAGATAGGGACACTTGAGTTTACTTTTTTTTTCAAAGATTTTATTTATGAGACACAGAGGGGGGTGGGGCAGAGACACAGGCAGAGGGAGAAGCAGGCTCCATGCCGGGAGCCCGATGCGGGACTCGATCCCGGGTCTCCAGGATCAGGCCCTGGGCTGAAGGCAGGTGCTTAACCGCTGATCCCCCCAGGGATCCTGACACTTGAGTTTAAACCTAAGATCTAGCTGCATGACCTGAGACATGAACTACTATGAACTAAAGTTTGTATGTACAATTAAAAATAATGGTACTTAAGCTATAAGTACCATTATGAAGACAATGAACATATAAAACACACAGTAAATGCTTATTCTCTTCCTGTGATAAGGAACATATTCACTTATAACATATAAGTGAAAAGAAGTCCTAAAACAGAAGGCAAGCTTAGGTAGGTTTTGTATAGGATGAGAAGAAACAGTAAATGATAGAGGTAGGAAATGCGTATTATCTTATGTTCTCGTTCGGCACTTTAGTCAAACTATTTTCACTGACTTAATCTGCTTTAACCTCATAAGCTATCTTAGGAGATAAGAAAAGTAGGTATTATTAAACCCATTTTATAGATGAGGAAACCAAGGATAGAATTTGTTCTAAGTCTTTTTAACACAAGTTCAGTGATCCTCCCACCACTCCACAGGGCCTCTTTATAGAATTTAAAGCACTTCTCAGAAAAGCTTAGTCACTTAGGAGAGACTCACTATGGGTGATTAACGAAAACAAAGATGTCTGAGGATTTTAGTTTGTAAGTGGAGTTAAGAACTACCAAATGCTTTCTCAGAACACCTCACAGGCCTGTTATGAAAATATCCAGCTGGATGAGGCCTGGACCTAATTCTCCAGAGCAAGTTTCTCAGAGCACAGTTTGCTGTCCTTAACTGGGCATGAGTGCAGTCCATCCGTGAGACGTGCCCATGGACATTTTCTCCCTGCCTCTGGTTTTGGAGGGCATGTTGTTGTGCATTCCCAAGGGCGGAGGGCAGACTTGGGAGGCCTGGGTCTTCAGTCACAATAATCCCAGTTACCAGAAACAGCTAAACCAAATTTATAACATATGTTTCCACAGCCTCAAATACCCACCATTTGTCCCATGACCTTCTGTCTTTAAACAAATGCCAAACAAGGAGATTCAATTATTCAGTCAGTCTAATAAGGAATTGGTTTATGCTGAAACTCAGTGCTAGGTTTATGTAATTTTACACTGTGGGTTAAACTTAAAACTTTATGCCAGCCTGTATCTGCAGTCAAGGAAGATTTCTACCTTTCTTTATAGTTAAATTAGTTTCCAGGCAGAATTGATCCTCAAAGGAGAAAAAGCCAATCATACCACACCAGTTTTTGTAATGGAAAACAACAGAGAAATAGCATCCATTCATCCATGCAACAAATATTTACTGTGATCTTTCGAAGTGGCAAGCACCATACAAGGTATTGGGACTATAAAATGGACAAGAAACAGTCCTTGGTCTCAGGTTCAGGGTTTTGTGGGCAGACAGACACTGAGCAATCTAAATCATTTACAACATAATGTAATATTACGATGAAAAGAATTGTAAGGTGTAATGGGAGCTTATGTTACATAATTATTGAATATTCCCAGGAGATAATCACCTCAGTAATTAGGATGACCAACTCATTCCAGTTAGCCTGGGACTTCCTGGTTTTGTCACTGATAGTCCCAGTGTCCTGGGCAAAGTAGGATGGTTGGTTATCCTACCTGTGATCCTAAACCAAAAAGAAAAAAAAAAGTTGATTTTGCTCTCCTTGAAAAAGACGATGCTTATTCCCAGGGGCACAAGGGATCAGAATGACCTCATCAGACTGAAGACTCAGTAGTTGGTGGAAAAATAGATGTCCCCCATGGTTCTTTCAGAGACAAATGAAAACCAGCCTGACATCTTCATAGAACTCATGCGTGGTTTCCCTGACCCTTGACTAGAGTCCTCTGTTTAACCTGTATGAACATTTGTCTATTCATCTGTAAAACTGTAGTAGATACGGTATTAGTCAGGCTAAGCCAGATTCTGCTGCTAAATCTTAGTGTCTTATAACCCCAAAAGTTTATTTGCATTGCAGGTCAGCTGAGGCCATGCAGCTCATCTCCTCATCCTAGAAGCCAGGTGAATGGGGCAGCCACCATCTCAGCTGTAGTCCATCGCCAGTTCAAAGGGAAAGAGCAACATTCTTCCTGCCTCAGAAAACATTCTCTCACCATCCAGCAGTCATCCCTAAACTAATGCTTTTGGTTGATTTTAGGTATCTTTTGTTGCAACAGCAGTTACCTGGCCTATTCTGACCAATGGGGATACCCCCTGGAGCAGCAATTACCCATAGAGGAAATAAGAGTAGTGGAGAGTGTCGGTACCCTCTTAAAGTTAGTGCTGAGGTTAGGGTAGGTTTAGGGTGTTGCTAAAGATCAGCATTCCTGGTTTGACCTTTATCAAAACTCGTAAGTTTCTCACAGAGCAACACTTTTTCCACAGCCAGAGCCTGCAGCCGTGGTCCCACCCAGCTCTTCTGACAAATACCTAGCAGCCAGCCAGTCACAGGGCCAGAAAGTATGGTTGGCACAGCAATTCCCCTCCCTGCTACTGAAAACATAACTGTGCTGCATCATTCTCATGTTTTAAAATGGGCTTTTTCAAGCCACTGGATCATTTAGAACATATTTCTCATGAGTTATATGACATTTTAACTCTATGCCCCTCCTTTTGAGTTTCATTGCGAGTTTCCTGTTCATGCTAAAGATAGTCATAAACAAACTCTGTGGTCTGTATCTCAAAAAGGGAAACATATGTAAAGTCCGATTATCATCTCTTTTCTCTGAGAATGGAAGGGCTCTGCTTCCTACAGGGTAACGTGCATTTGCTAATTGCCCTTTGACTGGCAATAAATGGCTCCTCTGAACCGATGGCCTCTCCTTTTTAGAAATCATTCAAAAGAATCGGGTGGATAGCTGCAACATCTGATTACAAAGTGAGTAGCAAAAAGGGTTTTTCCTCTAGGGATCATGCAGCAGGAGTTTCAACGTGGTTGAACTTTTATATAACTGAAGTCATCCATTATGTTCTGACGAGCATGTGCATAACACACTGCCTATGTAACTGGGACATCAAAAAGTTCTGACCTTTTAGTTAAGTGAAATGAAATGTTTCTCTTAGTCTGATGGCCGAATTGGTCTTTTAAAAATTTTTTTCATAAAAGTTTAATTCTGCTTAGGTGAGTCCCATTATGATTTTGCTTGGAAATGAGTTATCCTACAACATGAGTTTTCTAGTGACTAATTTCCTCCTTTGTTCAGTATAGCAATTACTTAGCTGTGTTCTTATGCATTAAAGCACATTCTCTAGAGTTCAATTTATTTAGCTTCACTCCTGATGACACTGGGAATGAAATTTCAGCATAATCTCATGAGGATCCATGGACAGGAAATTGTCCAATGGTGAAACTCCAGTGAGACAGCAAAAGACCAGCTTGCATCTGAAGTTGAAGATGTTGGATAGTGGGAGCCTGGAAACAAGCATAAAGGAAATGGTTCCTGGGGATAGAGTGATTGTCTCCCAGGCAACACTCAGCACAGGAAATAATTACCTTTCTTACCGAAATCACTAGAGGTCTATTAGGTTCCTCCTTTTTTCATGGGCAGACTTACAGGCAGTGGGAATTCTAGATAAGACATCCATAAAATGGATGGTATTCTCAACACGCACTCTTGAGTACAGTATAAGGGACTGCAGAGCCACATGGCCTACGTTGCACAAATCTGTGCAGTCCTAAGCAGGAACAGAAAAGGAATTAATTTTTCCCAACATGGGAGCCTCAGATCCCTAAGTTTCCACCAAGAGACTTAGGGGAATCAGGAGTGACACACAATTCAAAGTCTCATTCACTTTCTTGTTGATTCCGTGACTGTTTATTACGTTCAAGTTGCTCTACTAGGTTCTGGGAATTAATCAGCAAATGAGATCCTTAGTCCCTGACAGAACAAAGCTTATGTTCTACTGGAGTTCTCCAGCATGATACAACTACTTTCAAAATTATTTAATTAGTGTTGTGTGAAGTGTTGCAAAAGAGAAATGTCGGATATTAGAAGAGCATATAACAGGGAACATTACCTGGTCTGAAGTTCAGGGAAGGCTACCCTGAGGATATGTTGTAAAAACTGAGAGGCCTTAAAGGATGAGTTTTAGTTAACTAATCAGAGAGGTGGGGTAAGAAGATGATAGACAGAATGGCAAATACTAAGACCCTCAGGTGGAGAGAAGAATGGCATTCTCAAGGGACCGAGATACAGCCAGGTGGAGCACAGATGCCAAGCAGGTGAGGAGAGAGCAAGGCTCTGAAGGCTGCCAAGGGCTTGGGGTCTGAGCTGATAGGGGGAACATGCTTGACTGATAAATTGTGAAAGTAATGTAAGTTGTATTGCTTGTAAACAAATAATAAATTTCCTGGTAAAAAAATGATATGAAAAATTCCTTGAAAGTTTCCTTTTACCATCTACCCTCCACCCCAACTCATAGTGGTTAAGAGTAACTGCTATGAACAGTTTTGTGTGGGGATTTCTAAATCTATTGCTTTAAGTATTTTAAAGAGAAAGTTGCTTTGTATTGTCCTTACATAAATTAAACTATGCATATTATTGTGAAATTTTTCATTTAGTGTTGTGACATAGCAATCTTTCCATACTTTCTATATTTGGATCTACAACATTCTCTTATTTATTCTTCTATTAGCGGATCTTTTTTCAAAATTACAAGTATTATTGCCATTGATTTCCAGGAACATGGGATTCTAAGCCAAAATCAAGGCCTCCCTCTCCCACACTAAACAATAGAAATTCCTAACCAACTCTGATCAAAATAATATCTAAAATACATAACTACCTCAAAAGAGGGAGAGGAAAACCCACAGGTGCCACCAACATAGAGGGAAAGGAGAGCCAGATTGGGGTTGTCTTGGTTAGAGGCCCAAGTGTCTCAGGCCTGTGGTTCCCATGCAGGCAGGAGTAGGAGATGAGACCTCAGTGTGCAGGAGGGCGTGAGCGAGCAGCTGGGACTGTCACATGGCCATCAAAAAAAGGATCAGAAACACATTGTCTAAGAACCAGAGGAGTCATGAATAAGCCTGCCATAACCCAGAACCTCTTTTGGAAGAAAAAATAGCACCTTGTGAAGTTGAAACTGTACCATATGTAGGTTCATAGGAACCCCGAGATAAGAAATTACCATAAAAACCTCCACATGGAAAACTAGAAAACATTACTGAAAGAATATAAAGAAGATCTAAATAAACGAAGGAGTGTATCATGGTCAAGGACTGGGAAACTCAATATTGAAATGATGTCAGTTTTCCTCAAATTGATCTACAGACTCTGTACAATTCCAGTTCAAGGGATCCCTGGGTGGCGCAGCGGTTTGGCGCCTGCCTTTGGCCCAGGGCGCGATCCTGGAGACCCGGGATCGAATCCCACGTCGGGCTCCCGGTGCATGGAGCCTGCTTCTCCCTCTGCCTGTGTCTCTGCCTCTCTCTCTCTCTCTCTCTGTGTGACTATCATAAATAAATAAAAATTAAAAAAAAATTCCAGTTCAAAATCCCAGTGGCTTTTTTTTTCAAGTGGAAATTAAAAAGCTGATTCTAAATTTATATGGAAAAGAAACAGGCCAGAAATAGCCAAAACACTCTTGAAGGAGAACAAGTTGGGAAGATTTATTCCAGATATCAAGACTTAACATTAAGACAGTACGATATTGGCATTATTTCCAGGTGAACTATAGATCTAAGTGTGAAAGGTAAAACAATAAAGCCTCTAGGATTTAACACAAAGAGTATCTTTGTGACCTTGAGGCAGGAAAGCAGGAAGAAAAGAGGAAGAAGAAGAAGAAGAAGAAGAAGGAGGAGGAGGAGGAGGAGGAGGAGGAGGAGGAGGAGGAGGAGGAGGAGAAGGAAGAGGAGAAGGAGGAGGAGAAGAAGAAGAAGAAGGAGAAGAAGAAAGGAAAAAAAGAGAGGTTGAGAGAGAGACATATATATGGGGCCATATGCAGCAAAAGCAAAGGCAAAACCAAAAGCAAAACACTTCTGCTGGGAGACAGCCACAACTTAGAAGACACATGACTCCAAAAACAGAAAATGAAAAAACAATGCCCTGTAAAGCGCTCAGTAAAATTACAAATC
The DNA here is from genome assembly GCF_048164855.1 of Canis lupus baileyi. Lineage (NCBI taxonomy): Eukaryota > Metazoa > Chordata > Mammalia > Carnivora > Canidae > Canis > Canis lupus. The sequence continues at coordinate 12,748,792 of NC_132848.1, forward strand.
ACAACCAAAACAAATGCTCAATTGGAATTGCATTAAATGCACAGACTATTTTAAAGATAATTGGCATCTTTAGTATGATAGGTAATCTATTAAGTATTTTCCATATGCCTGGCACTGGGCTGAGTGTACTAAACAGATCATTTTATTTAGTCAGATCATTATATACAACTCTCATCCTTGACACAGGAGTTAACAAATATTATTACTCTCCTTTTACAAACAAAAAAGCCACACCTTAGGGGCACCTGGGTGGTGCAATCAGCTGAGCATCTGACTCTTGGTTTCACCTCTGGTAGTGATCTCCAGGTCATAGGATCAGCACTGCCTGGGGCTCTGCACTCAGCATGGACTCTACTTAAGATTCACTCTCCCTCTCACGCCCTGCCCTCCTGCTCATGCTCTCTGTCTCAAATAAACAAATCTGAAAGAAGAAAGAAAGAAAAAAAGGAAAGAAAAAAAGAGAAAGAAAGAAAGAAAGAAGAAAGAAAGAAAGAAAGAAAGAAAGAAAGAAAGAAAGAAAGAAAGAAGAGAAGGAAGGAAGAAAGAAAGAAAGAAAGAAAGAAAGAAAGAAAGAAAGAAAGAAAGAAAGAAAGAAAGAAAGAAAGAAAGAAAGAAAGAAAGAAAGAAAGAAAGAAAGAAAGAAAGAAAGAAAGAAAGAAAGAAAGAAAGAAAGAAAGAAAGAAGAAAGAAAGAAAGAAAGAAATTAAGAAAGGAAGGAAGGAAGAAAGAAAGGAAGGAAGAAAGAAAACCAGTCATACCTTAGAGGAATGAAGCAACTGTTCTGAGATGACCCAGGAGAGAATTGGACTCGAGTGGTCAGACCTCAGGCTCCTCACCACATGACACTGTGTAGAAACATGGACTGTACTTTTGCAGATTCAGGCATTATTTTTCTATTCTTAAATAACAGTCCAGAAACTTTTTTTTGTGAGTATGAATTCACATATTAAGTTTGTCTCTAGGTGTTTTATACTTTGGTTGTTTTTTTTTCTTTAAGGTTTTATTTATTTATTCATGAGAGACCCAGAGAGAGAGGCAGAGACACAGGCAGAGAGAGAAGCAGGCTCCCCGAAGGGATACCGAGGGGTACTCAATCCCAGGACTCCAGGATCACAACCTGAGCCAAAGGCAGATGCTCAACCACTGACGCACCCAGGCATCCCTATAGTTTGTTTTTAATTCCAGCTAATTGATATACAATTCGATATTGGTTTCAGGAGTAGAGTTCAGTGGTTCATCATTTACATACAACACCAGTGCTCATCACAAGTGCCCTAATGCCCATCACTCATCTAGCCCATCTCTCTGTTCCCTCTGTCAACCCTGTTTGTTCTCTATCATTAAGAGTCTCTCATGATTTGTTTCCCTCTCTCTCTCCCCCCCCCATATATTCATCCATTTTGTTTCTTAAATTCCACATATGAGTGAGATCATATGGTGTTTATCTTTCTCTGACTGACTTATTTCATTTGGCATAATACCCTCTAGTTCCATCCACATTGTTGCAAATGACAAATTTTCATTCTTTTTGATGGCTGAGTAATATTCCGTTTGTGTGTGTGTGTGTGTGTGTGTGTGTGTGTGTGTGTACCACATCTTCATTATCCATTTATATCAGTCAACAGACATTTGGGCTTTTTCCATAATTTGGCTATTATTGATAATGCTGCTATAAAAATTGGTGTACTTGTGCCCCTTCAAATCAGCATTTTTGCATCCTTTGGGTAAATACCTAGTAGTACAATTGCTGGGTCATTGGGTAGTTCTATTTTTAACGTTTTGAGAAATCTCCATACTGTTTTCCAAAATGGCTGCACCAGTTCCCATTCCCACCAACAGTGTGTTATAGTTTTTGATGCTACTGTGAATAATTGCCTTCTTTCCCTTGTATTTTCTACATGGTTACTGTTGGTGATTGGGAGATTGATTTTTTTTTAATCTTTTATCTGACTACTAAGTGGTCTTAGTTTTTCCAGTTGATTCTCTTGGATATTCCAGGCTGTAAGATGAGGTATGTAAATAATGACAGCTTCCTCTCTTTCTTTCCCCTAACTACATTATTTGCCAAGTTTGGGGTATTTTTATGACACAGGGAAAAGTTCACAATGTAATCCTGTGGTGGAGGGGAGTCCTTTAATGCATTCCAGGCAGCAGGAACTCTGTTTTGAGCACGAGGTTATGAAAGAGGTTGGCCAATTCCAGAAATTAAGAGTAGTGTGACGTGACTATTTGGTGGGGTGCAAATGAGGACAGCAAAAGATGCTAACTTGAAAGGAAAGACAGAAGATCTTGTAGGATGACAAGCCATTAAAAGACCAGCAGGGATGTGACATGAAAAGACTTACATTAAAAAAAAAAAAATACCCAGTCAGTTATATGGAGGACATGCACTAAAAAAATGGTAGCTCTTTATGGTGAAGCTACACAATGGCCATGAGAGCAAAGTTGAGGTCACAGATTCAGAAAATGGTATCCATTAAAGTGCCATGCCGAAGCTATCACTTCCTCTTCTGAGTTATCAAGGAAGATAAATTGTGACATCTAAGTTATAGAGGAAGATAAAGCTGTGTGTTATCCCCTTTCAGCCACAACCTAAGTTCAACCCCTCTTGTGCTCTTTGTTTTCTCTTCTCCCTGCCTACATCCCACCTTTAAGACTGCTGTGAGGATTAGATTTGCATCATGACACAACTGAACTACATGGTTCAAAAACTAGTGTGCTAACTCAACAACAATAAAACAACCCAATTAAAACATGGGCAAAGGGCTTGAGTAGACATTTCTCCAAAGAAGGACATATGCAGATAGCCTACAAGCATAGGAAAAGATGCTTATCATTAGGGAAATATAAATCAAACCACAATGAGGTACCACTTTGTAACCATTAGGATGACTGTAGTTTTTTTTAAAGAAAAATAACAAATGTTAGCAAAGATGTGGAGAAATTGAAACTGTTTTCATTGCTGGTGGGTATGTCAAATCGTTTAGCCAGTGTAAAAAATAGTTTGGTAGTTCCTCAAAAAAGTTAAACAGAATTACCATATGACCCAGTTAATTCTACTCCTAGATATACACTCAACAGTATTGAAAACAGGTGTTCAAACAAGCACAGGTTACACACATGGTGTGGTCTGAATGTTTGTGTCTCCCCAAAATCACATATTGGGATCCTAAGGCGTAATGTTATAATGTTAGAAGGTGGGGCCTTTAGAAAGTGATTAAGTTATGAGGGTAGGGCCCTCAGGAATGGGATTAGTGTCATAAAAGAGAGCCACAGAGTTCCCTAGCCTCTTACACCATATGAGGATACAAGAAGTCTAAGAGCCAAAAAAGGGCCTTCACCCAATCATGCTGACACCCTGATCCCAGATTTGCAGGCTCCACAGCTGAAAGCAATAGATTTCTGTATTTATAAGCCACCCGATCGGTATTTTATTTAGCAGTTCAAATGGACTATGACAACACAGGTTCATAGAAGCCCTATTTACAAGATCTAAAAGGTTGAAACAGCCCAATATCTATTAATGGATAATTATAAACAAAATGTTGTATACACATATAATAGAATATTACTCAGCCACAAAAGGAAATAAAATACTGATATATACGACAACATGAAAAACATGCTACATGAAAAAAGCCAAACACAGAAGATTATATATTATATGATTCCTCTTATAATAAGTAACTAGAACAGGTAAATTCACAGTAGGGACAGAGCAAAGATTGGTAGTTGTCAGAGACAGGGAGGAGGGAGAATGAGGGAAAATTACTTAATAGGTATGGGGTTCCCTTTTGGGGTGATGAAAATGTTATGGAACTAAATAGAGATGACAGTTGCACAACATGGTGGATATAGTAATGGTTAATTTCATGTTCATTTTACTTCAATTACATAAATAAATGAAAAATATAATTTCTAATTATTATGAAAGCCTCTTCACAGAAAGTGATTGTGACTGGCTGCTCGAGTTCATAGACCCTTGCCTCAAGTCACCAGTAGCGAACAAAAGGTAGTTTGCGTTAAACCACAGTGGTACCCCTTCCAGAGCATTAATGCCCAGGCATTCTCTCCTATTTCACACCACCAGTAGCCCCAGTGAGAGTGGTGTGTCTCCTATGTAAGTCGCTACCTTTACCTAGCTGAAAACTGCACTGGGGCCCTAGTTTTTTCTTTCCATTGTCTTCTCTTCCCACAGTGCCCCCTGAATACTCCCAACCTTGGGCTAGTTCCATGGGCCTTTTGGAGGCAAAATTTCTCTCTTCGAGTTGCTGAATTTTCTTTGCAATATCTTTAAAGTCCTCACATGCTGTTATACGAAATTATTATGTCTTCTTATGTCTATTAGCCTATAAATTCCGTGATGGCAAGAACCACACTGCTTTGGTTCACCACTATACCCAACACATGGCACAACAAGGAAATTTAGGTGTTTAGATGCCCATCTCGGTAGATCTGGCTTCCCGGTGGCCGAGCATCACAGCATGTGAACAAAAAAGTCAGATGAATTGGTTTTCAGTTTTAACATTTTAACTTTATCATTGTCCTATGTGCCTAGGAGAGGAGATTGACTACAAACGAGGTAATGCTTCTCTAATATCACCATTCTCCTCTCCAGTCAAAATATCACCTTGGCTCCCTTACCAGTCGATGAAACACAGGCTCTTTCTCAACCTCTTCCACCTGCAGCTCTCCTATGCTGCTCGTTCATTACCATCTGAAGGTAAAAATTCTAGGATATTAATTCAACATGGTTTGAAAAGTGAAATAACATTTCACTTGTTTCTTTCTACTCAGAATTCAAATTGTTTAATTTGTTGTATTAAAAAGAGACAAAGCATTAAACGCCCTCTCACTTCACATTTTTTTTTCTTTTATTCCAGGTGACTCACTTTTGTCCAGTTACTGACTTCCCAGGAAATGTTGCCAGTACTAGACGCTGAGATTGGACTATTTGATTGCTCTATACAAACAAAGCCTTAATCTAGCTGTAAGGCTCAAAGAAAGACTCTACAGGTAATAATTACAGACAAGGGTTGTTCCAAAAGAAAAAGATGTTTTGACACTGTTAAGAATCACCATGTGTAGGTGCCTTCTATGTCAAGTACAATACGTGGGAAGAAGACCAATTTACTAGTCAAGACGGTTTCAGGTTTGAATCTCATCTCTGCCACTTACTGTATGAGCTCGAGCAAGTTACTAAACAGCTCTGAACAGCTGTTAATTTTACCCATATTTGCCAAATGTTACCCAATTTTTGATGCTGCTTTCCTCATCACAATCCATAATTTCCATAAATATACACCTATGATTCCATATATACATAGGTCCCAATGGGAAACAAAACCAGATGTTAATAAGAAAAGAGCATTTTTCAAATACTGTCTGATTCTTGGGAGGCTCAGAAATGATTTTCATAGTAAAATGAATTTAAATCAATTCAATAACTAGCTAGATGATGCCTACCACATTCAAGACACAGGAGAGATCCAAAGATAAATATGATATAGGCTGTGCCCTAAAGCAGCTTACAATCTAGTAAAAACCTGATACTATCAGCCACATGACAGATCTTATTATTCTAACAAATCCACTTCATCGCAACTGTGGCCTGTTCAGTGGGTCTCACAGAAAAGAGTTCAGACAAAATCAGTTGGAAACAGTATAGGTAATATTGTAGAATCTTTGGACAGATAATCTTTTTTTTCAGAATAACAAAACAAAATAAAGTTTCCCAAATTATCCTGTGGCTGGCTCTGTTGTTTGTGTTCACCAGGTAATAACTCAATTATCCTTTTCAATGTAGATGGCACCATTATTAATGAGACCATAGCAGAGAAGCTTTGGCAAGATTATTTGCACAAGGAGGTATTTCCTTATTTGTACCAAACACGATGACATTTAAGCAACTCGAGGGAAATAAATTTTTACACTGTGCTGGATATTCTGTGCTAAGAATTCTTATGCGGTACACTAGGTAAATTCCATCTAAGATAATTTTCCTTAAGAAACAGAATGTTCACGAAGACATCCTTGTTGATTTTTTTTTTTTTTGAAAAGGGTTAATCCAAAATTTGACCTTATAAACAATACCGGCACACTATGAACCAGACACTTGCAATTCACTGTTTTTCTCTGGTATGCTAAGCCCTCTAGGGAGGAGAAGGAATGGAACATCATTTCCTCTCCACAACTAGGTAACTATTAATAGTCCAGCATTCTAATGAAAACCCTAGTGACCTGGAAAAGTTAATATGCCTTTCAGTGTCTTATTTATACCAAAGAAATAACTCAGGATCAAATCCAAGATGTATACACGTTTTTATACACACATACACAACACAGTTCATGGACTTATCCCATTCATGATGAAAGCCAGAAAAAATTAACTACACAGTCTATATTTCTTTTGGTTTTCACATTACATAGCCGATGATTGAGGACGTTGCAAAATAATAAAGTTCTATCAGAAGTGCCTTTAGGAAAATGACAGACCAAATTTTGGAGATATGCAATCAGCTGGGGAAAAAAATCACAGCATTCCTCCTCTGAAAAACTTAATAAAATTCAAAGGTTATGTCAAAAAGTGAAACCAGTAGAATGAAAAATGTAGTCTTAAATAAGTTTAAATATCAGTTATACAGGCATTCCCCCAACTTATGATTGTTCAACTTATGATTTTTTTGACTTTGTAATGGTGTGAAAGCAATATGCGTTTAGCAGAAACTGTATTTTAAAATTTGAATTTTGATATTTTCCTAGGCAAGTTATGTGGTGCAACACTCTCTCGTGACTGTGGTGGGCAGTAGCAGTGAGTGGCAGCTCCCAACCAGGTACGTGATCACGAGGATCAACAACTGGCACACCTGCAACCCTTCTGTATCCATATGACCATTCTGTTTTTCCGTATGGTATTTAATATATTACATGAAACATTCAACACTTGGTTATAAAATAGCCTTCACGTGAGATGACTTTGTCCAACCATAGGCTAATGTAAGTGTTCTGAGCACATTTAAGGAAGGCTAGATTAAGCTGTGGTGTTCAGTAGTGAGATGTATTAAGTGCTTTTTGGCTTAAGACATTTTCAACTAATGAGGGGCTTATTGGGATGTAAGCCTGTTGTAAGTCGGGGAAGATCTGTATATACGGACATTATTAAAATGATAACATAATTATAATTGGCAGAATGTGTATCACGGTTTACAAGTCTCTTTCCTTTTTTTTAGGTGTCCACTTGGACTTCCTTCCAGAAGACTCTCCTGGCTCGTAGACCAGGTTAGGTGCCCTTGCATGTGCTCCTTATCTTAGCATTTGTCAAGTAAGCCTGGCAAGAGTTCTGTAAGATATATGGAGTTTTGATTGTCATGCTACAGATAAGAAAACTGTGTTCAGAGAAACTAAGTGACCTGTCTTACCAAGATCATCAAGCAGAACCAGGAACCAAACTCCTACCAAATGATTCCAAACCCCACACTTTGGCTGCAGGTCACAGGGGAAAGGTCAACCTGTGGGCCTCTCTTCCACTTACTCTAAGACTGAATCTATTAAACATTAAATAGAGAGATGAGCAACTATCTGTTGACTTTGGGCAATAAGCATAGATCATTTGGGTAATAATGCTAAGAACGTATTGAGCACTAGTGCCAAGTGCCAAGCACTTGGCTAGCTGCTTAGTGGGTTCTCCCATCTTATTCTTAAAACCTCCTGTCAGATACAATGATTATCCCCCTTCGTCCACTTCCACACTTTGCAGTTGAAGAAACTGAGGCTCAAGGAGGTAAATGACTGGCCCAAGGTGACACCCCTGGAAAATGACAGAGCAGGCTCTCTACCCGGATTTCTGACTTTTTTTAAAGATTTTATTTTATTCATGATAGACACACACACAGAAAGAAAGGCAGAGACACGGGCAGAGGGAGAAGCAGGCTCCCTGCGGGGAGCCCAATGCAGGACTCAATTCCAGGACCCAGGATCACACCCTGAGCTGAAGGCAGATGCTCAACCACTGAGTCACCCAGGTGCCCCCAGATTTCTGATTCTTGAGTCCACTTGCTTACATACCACAGCTATTACCCACTTCAAGCCCCTCCCCCAAACTTTTTCCTTAGATATTTATTTAAGAGAGAAAAGTATAGGTTACAAGGTAACAGGTGCCCTGAATTATTTTAATAACTATTGAATCTTACCCTTTTTAAAAACATTTAGACATATACTAAGAATTCTCCTCAGATTTGGGTTCACATTCTGATTCAACCACTTAGCAAATGGAAAGACTGTGTTCACGTGGCTGAACCTCCAAAACTCAGTTTTCCCCATTTCATAAAAGGAGCTGATAAGACCAGATGAATAGAGTGGTTGCACCTAAAGTGAAATCACGTATCAGAAACCTCCAATTGTGGAACCCTCTAGACAGAAGTCACTCAATAAATATCAAGCCCAACACCCTCCCTTCCCCTGGGTTCTAGCTTTAAATATAGGTGTAAATCAACCACACATCAGATAACAGAAAAATCTTTCGTTCATTAACTCAGCCATTCACCTCAGAATATTGTTGACCTTTCTTGAATCTCTCCAGTTAAGATTTTAAGATGACAGCTTCCTAAAATTCTTTTTTTTTACATTCTATATATGGATGGCAAAAGCCCCTTGAACATTTTTCTTTGTTTGTTTATACAAGTGCTATATCTTGAAAATAGTATCAATGATGATAGCTACTCTCTTTAGTTCTACAATTATCTATTAAGTGCCTCCTGTGCCAAAAACCACCCCCACGCCCAAGGAGCTCATAGTTTGAGTAAACAAACAGAAGCATAACTAGGACACTGTGTGATAATGGTGCCATAACAGAGGCATGTACCAAGTTCCATGGGAGCAATTAATTCTTTTCAAGGTGTTTGTGACTAGTTCACAGTGGAGGTGACATTTGAGTTCAGCCCCAAAGAATGAGTCACCTGCTCCAAGGCCTGAGGAACAGCATCAGAGTCAAATTTCAAGGAGGGTATCTTGTTAAAACTATGACACAAGAATGCCACACCAGAGAAAATACTCTTCTTTTGCTTGGTCCTCATTATTAAAGACAAAAGAATCATGATGACTTTCAGGGTTAATCAGCTAAGTCATTTGATGGTGGTTTTACAAAGCGAATGTGTGGTATTTAACTATCCCAAAGCCACCATTCTGTAGCACTTAGGATTCTGAGCAACGTGAGTTTTTCCTTTGAGGGCTCATATATAATGAATGCATGTTACATTAAAGATTATTGAAGATTGTGAGCCTTCTTTTTAATGTGTTAAGATTGGTAGCTTTTAAAATATTGATGCATTTGTGCAAGTTACTTGACTTGAATTTTACAGTAAACTCAGAAAGGAAAATGTCAAAGTTGAACAAATTTTAAATGCACTCTTTTAAAAAATACATCTTAAAATGGGTAATATTTTGGGATGAATTAGTCCACACATCTCATCTTGGATCTCAAAGTATAAGTAGCTCAAGGGTACAAAATAATAGGATTGAAATAGCAATGAAGGCTTGCAGAAATGCTCCCAGACTTGTTTTTGTTCTATGTGTAACCCATGTTTTCCTACTTTTTGCCTCTAATTGTTCTTCCATGTGTCAGCATATGAACATTTCCTGTGTGCTGACAAATAAGTCTAGTAGCCAATCACATGGCCCCTGCTACTCTCTTCCTATTGCCTTCATCCTTTCACTGTTCACCATGTCCAACAAGCATTACCATCTCCTACTACAGCTGATGCCATGAAACTGATGTCAGGATGACAAGGCGATTTTAGTGTTACATGGAACAATTGGAAAGAATGTCTCTCTTCCTTTCTTGACTTACTCTCTCAGAGAGACAGGACTGAGGCAGACATCCATGGGCCCCAGAGATGGACACCATTATCAGTACAGTGGCCCTTTCAAGCTTTACTCACAACCTTCCCATACCTCTTTCCATAGGACTCAGACATCAGGCCCTGGGCAGGAGACAAGCTGACTGACAACCCAAATTTCTCTCCTCTGTAATGATTAAAGCTTTGTTTCTGGGTCTAGCTTATGCCTGGCAGCCTTACCTGTCAGAACTAGTCCTCTCCAAAGACACCCTGAGACTGTGTCATAGAGATGCCATTTCCTCAGATAAAGCCAAATTAGTCCTTCAGAGATCACTTAGTTTGGTATTATAGGATTCTTGAACTTATTCTTACTTGCTTTAGTTACTTGATAAGAGGAGGTTAAGCCCCATAACAAACCTTGGAGGAAGCTAATGTGCATTTTTATTTGGTAAAAGGTAAATAAAGAAAGGAAGGAAGGAAGGGCGAAGGGAGAGAAGGAGGGACGAACATAGGGAGGGAGGAAGGTCCTGTCAAAGCCGTACCTTTCCCGAAGTGAATGTTTGGTAGAAATGCTCCATCTCTGTAACCACAATACCTAAATCAGTCTCATTATTTCAAATATTTTGTACATTTTCCTTAGAAATAGTACCAGCTAGAATTGATATCACATTTTACAAAGCCTTTCCATATGCATTCCTTCATTCCTATAAAATAGAAAGTATTTTGATCTCCATTTTCCAGAAGAGAAAATTAAGCAGTCCCTCACCCCCAACCTCACCGCACTGCCCTCTTCACTACTAAACTTTACCAACTGTTCAAACTACACTGAAAACAGCATTTCCTCCAAGAAGACTCACCTCCATCTTCGGCATCTGTTCCAGTACAGCAGAGTACCAGCTGGCCTGAAGGAGCTTGGGATGGCCAGAGCCCATCAGACGCATCGCCTCAAGCCTAGAGTTGTCCCATTCATTCCCCCCAATGCTGTGTGAGTAATAATATTTTCCATGTATGCCAGGATGCGTAAAAGGCTAAGAAGCACTGCCATGGAGTCACGGCTAAGAGCATGGGTTTCAAAAGCACTTATTAGCTCAGTGACTTTGGGCAGTTATCTAACTCATCCAGTGTTAGTCTGCTCAACTGGAAAATGGAGATAGCAACAGTGAACACTGAGAGAGCACTTACTACCACGAGGTTATCTCATTTGCTTCTCACAATAGTGTTGAGTAGGTAAATCATACAAAGAGGAGGCTGGGGCGCAGGAAGGTGAAAATCACACCTAAGTAGCTTGAACTTAATGTGGACAGTATAAGAGCAGTGACTCAAACTCACGCCCGTATTTGTTTGTAATCACTACACTACCCTGGGATCATAACTGAACCTTCCCCACAGACTTGTTGTAAGGACTAAATTTGATCATCTGTATAAATGATGTTCTTGTTTTCTCAGAATCATAACTGAAGACCAAAACCACCAAGCACTCCTGCCACTGCTCTGCAGGCTGTAGTGAGAGGCATCTCTGAGAGGTAACTAGAGTTACCACCCACTATCATCCCACACACGCTACCTCACCACCCCAGTCAACATACAGGGACTTACAGAACTGCTTCCTGCCCATGTAAGCAAAGCGGATGAAAGACGCTAAGGGAGACAGGTGCTGTGCCCACACTGCTGAGGGAGGGGATATCAATTTCAAAGCCCTCTTTCCTAGAAAGATGGACCCTGCACTTGACATCCCAAGAATTGACTGGGCATACAGGGTAGTTGAAATCAGGAGCCATACCTTGCCATAATTGGAACTGCACGGTGGGCAAAGAGGCATTTGCATCAAAGTTTTACACAACTGGGATGGGGGATCAGCTGGAGACAATGGCTAAATCCATGGTGAAGCCCCCTCAGGCCCTCACCTATGAAATATGGAAACGGTGATGCATTTCCCATGGGACTGTCACAAAGACTACATGAGATAATGTGTGCAAGAGTCCCTCTGCAAAGTGTACCCACAATTAATGTTAGCTCCCTTGCCACGCTTTTGCTACTCAGTGTTTAAAGCCTGGATAAATACTTTGAGTGTGGGAAGAGAGGGGTAGCTTTTCATAATGTCAGATTCAATCTAAAAAGAAAAGTCTGTGTTTGCAAAGTTCTATCTCCTTGGATTACCAGGCAGATTCTGAAATTTATTAACCTTTTTAGTCATTTGTGAGCACCAGCAAGAGAACTTTTTTGAATAATCAAAAAACCCTCTCATTCTGGCAGCTAAATAAAAGGAGGCCAGGTGTTCGGGATTAAAAATGCATTACCCCCACCACTGACTTTCTGGTGATGGTGTCAAGAATTTTCTCTTTCATAATATGTACCATTTCTAAAGTAGAGAAAGAGGTGGGGAAAGTGAACAGAGATAAGAGGACTTTAGGAACCATAGGGGTGGACAGAAACCTGAAGGGTGAAAGTGGCAGACAGAGAGAGGAGAATTCTTTATATTTTAACCATTTATGGTCTTCTTCCCTCCCCTTAAAAATAAACCCTCTTCCTGCCCACAGTGAATTGAGTGGACAATATCTGGGGTTCCACAACACCATTTGTATATCTATTTGAAGGCATGGACATTGTGTATCTTTTGAACAAGATTGGGTAGGCCTTTTAGCACTAGATACACAGCCACCAGATTTCCTCTAGAAATGTTTCTAAGAAAAATGCCCCACATCCACAATATCATTTTTTAAAATTAGCCTTAGCCAGGCATGCCTGGCTGGCTCAGTTGGTGGAGCATGCAACGCTTGATCTCAGGGTTGTGGGTTCAAACTCCACATTGGGGGTAGAGATTACTTTAAAATAAAATCTTGAAAAAAAATTATCCTCAGCACAAGGCTAAGACTATTTTCTTGAAGTAAAATTAAGATTATTTCTGGTTGCTAATAATACTAACTGCACACATGTTGAGTGTGTATTCTCTGTGCCAAGCACCATGCTAAGTTTTGACATTCATGGTACCCTTTTGGCAGATGGGGAGATTTTGGCTCAGGAAGCTAGTGGACTGGATCTGGGCCACAGAGCTCATATGTGGTGGAATTAGTATTCAAACCCAGGTCTCATCCAAACCCTGACGTAGTCACCCTTAGGAACCTGTAGTGGCTGCTACTTGAGTACTCAATCTGAGCTCTGACACTGGGCGCCGCAAAGAACACAGGCTATGGGAAAGGCAAGAACTGAGATACAGTGCTGGTTGTTACAGAAAGGAGAGCTGTATTACAAGCCCTTCAGACTTTGTACACAACAGGCTCGTGGAGCACCATGGGGCCATTTTGAGGCCCAAGGATTACTTTGGAAAGCCTTCTGTAATTTCAGAGTTTAATGATATGAAATTAGACCTAGAATCCTCAAACAAACCCATTTCGAAACTACAATACCCCTGGCAATGAGCACTTCCATTAAATTTGAGACCATTACGTCTCCATCTCTGTATGAGGGAAATAGATGCTTTTACGTTAGAACAAATATAAAACATCATTTTCATCCAGTACAATTTCCTGAACTCCTTTTATCCAATTTCCCAATTTTTCAGATATTTGAAACTGAAATAAAGCTTTCCTCTTAGCCCATTTTCTTGTTCACTTTAACTCCGCAACAAAATTATTCTTAGGTTTTATCACTGCCCTATTTCTTAGATAGGATTTGGGTTTCATTATTTCAACTTGGGGTCAAAAATAGAAAAAAAAAAATGTTCCAGAAACAGAAGTTTGTTATTTTCTCTATAACATAATCATTGCATCTTTACACCATTGTGTTCAACCTTGTACATTATATGGGAGATCCTTAAACAATTACAAATCTGCTACAACAATAGTTTCTGGTACTCAGGTAATAAGAAACATCTTTTTTTTAAGATTTTATTTATTTATTCATGAGAGGTACAGAGAGAGTGAGAGGCAGAGGGAGAAGCAGGCTCCATGCAGGGAGCCCAATGCAGGACTCCATCCCGGAACTCCAGGATCACACCCTAAGCCAAAGGCAGACACTCAACCTCTGAGCCACCCAGGCGCCCAGAGAAACATCTTAAAGATGAGAAACACAAGGTATTTACAATAGATTGAGAAATGAAACAACCTAAATATAAGGGAAACATTCCCCAATCTTATGTGAATAAAGATTACATACATCACAATTAGGAAAAGTTTCATATTTTTTAAACATAATAAAATATTTTTAGTCTTTAGGCCAGTATTTTAAAAATCCTTGGTTAAATATATTTATTGTGCATATATGTACATTATATAAGACATTCTCTAAGATGCCATTAGGTTACTGGACAAATAATAAATGCATGTGTCACTAACTTCAAGAATCTTTCAATCTTAAAGGAGAGGTAAGAAATGTGCTTACAATCTATAATATAAAGACGAATGTGATAAGTGCTATAAAGTAAGATTCCTTTTTACTAGTGATATTCCATTGTATGGGTATGCCATAATTTGTTTACTCACTCACCATTTTGATGGACATTTATGTTGCTTTTAGTTTGGGGCTATTACAAATAAAGCTATTTTCAGTATCCATATACAAGTCTCCATATGAACATATGCCTTCATTTCTCTTGTGTTAGTATCTAGCCATGAAGTGACTGAGTCACACAGTAGGTTTATGTTGTGCTTTTTAAATAACTGTCAGGCTATTTGCCAAAATGGTTTATCACTTTGCATTCCCACCAGTATTGTATGAGAATTTCAGTTGTTCCACAACAGAACGTTTGGCATGGTCGCTGCTTTTTAATTTTGGACAGTTGAATAGGTATGTAGTGATATCTTATTATGGTTTTCATTTGCATTTCCCCAATGACTAATAAGTTTTCATGTTTTTATTTGCCACTTTTATAGCTTTTTTGATGAAGTGTCTGGTCAAATCTTTTGCCCATTTTTAAATTATTATTATTATTCTTGAGATTCCAGAGTTCTTTATACATTCTGCATATAAGCTCTTTATCAGGTTTATGACTTACAAATATTTTCCCCACTCTTGAAAAGGGCTTCAAAGAATAGAAGTTCTTTTTTTTTTAAGAGTAGAAGTTCTTAATTTTGATGAAGACTAATATGTCAAATTTTTTAATGGACTGTGCTTTTGACATTGCATTTTAAGAAATTTTTGCCTAACTCAAAGTCACAAAGATTTTCTGTGCTCTCTTCCTGTTTTATAGTTTTACATTTCAGTCTATGATCCATTGTGAGTTAATTTTTTTGTATGTGGTGCAAAATTCATATGGTATGAATTGAAGAGTTTTGGGAAGAAACTGGGTGTTTTTTTTCATATTATATATTTAATTGTTTTAACATCATTTGTTGAAAAAGTTATCATTTTTATCCAAATATCCTTGTCAAAAATCAATTGACCATGTACGTTAGGTCTATTTCTGGGTTCTATTCTGTTCCATTGATTTATTTGTTTACCTAGATGCCAATACCACATTGTCTTAATTACTAAAGTATTATAAAACCCTTGAAGTCAGGAAGTGTAAGTCCTCCAAATTTGTTCTCTTATTTCAAATTATGTAAACTATTCTGAATCCTTTGCATTTCCATATAAACTTTAGAATCAGCTTATTAGTCTCTACAAAACAAAACAAAACAAAAAAACAAAAAAACAAAAAAAACCACGCTGGGATTTTGATTGGGATTGCATTGAATCTATATATTAATTTAGAGACAATATGTCTCTCTATGTTGGTTTTCTTTCATTTCTCTCAGCAATGTTATATAGTTGTCCATGTACCTATCTTTCACATCTTTTTTCAAATAAATCCCCAAATATTTCATATTTTTTATTATTTCAAATCATTCTTGTTTCAGTGTCTGATTATTCATTGCTAGTACTATATATTGAAATCCAAAGGATTTTCGTATATGATCTAGTATCCTACAGTCTAGCTTAGGTCATTTATTAATTCTGGGAGTTCTTTTATAGATTACATAGGATTTTCTATGCAAATGATCATGTCATCTCTGAATAAAGAGAGTTTTACTCCTTTTTTTCCAATCCAGATAGCTTTCATCTTTTTAGTGCCTGATTGCAAAAAAACTGTGACTCCAAAATCCTACAGTCCTCCCAAAGAACACGAGGTACTAACTCATTGGTGCTAGCACTTTGTAAGAATTCTCAAGCGCAAGAGAAGATGGCTCTCATCAGCAATGACCAGCTGTAGATACCCCAAGTCACGTCAGTACTAGACTTAAGTTTGCTCTTCCATGACTTTGGCTTCCAGCATGTATATATTTACACTTATATATGCATTCAGCATCTTTTTAAAGCTTCCACACTAAGCTTAACTAGCCCATTCTAGAACTAGACCTCCCCAAATCCATTCTAAACTTTTGCATAAGGCTTTGGTCATGATTCTGGATTCTCCTTTCTATTATGATGAGTTACTCCTCAAAGTAACATCAAAGACAGTTGATGTCTTTGCCAAATGACCTAGGTTGAGTCCATTTTAATTCATCTGATACTTTTCTAATAATATTAAACCTCAAAAAGGAAAGTTTTATCCACTACTTCTCAGAAGGCTCCTTGCACCTTATGCAGATATACCCATCCTTTTTTTTTTTTTTTTTTTTTTTTTGGTCAACGTAAAACAAAAGCTCTGTTACACACTTTTCTCTAAACAATGGTATCTGTTGGTCTTACATATATTTAAAAGAGACTATTCTAGAGATTGTTCTCAGGTAAAAGGATATCTGCCCCAAGGAAATTTTTAAATTCTAACACTAAAAAATAGAAGCTACTGCCAACTTTCAAATAACAATTTATTCTAATTTTTAAAACTATTACAACTTAAAAAAAAACTATTAGAGCTTAGTCTCAGTGGGCACCCCTCCAAAGAAATTTTTTTCAAAACTAAGAAGAATATTTTAGAAAGATGAATATAACAGTGATTTGAGAAGAAAATGACAATTGGAAAGAAAGGTGAGTCAGGAAGATCAGTTACCAGACTATTTTAATAGCCCAAGTCATATATAATAAGGATGTCACCCAGAACTAATAGTAATAATGGAAAGAAAACAGTGAATGTATGAGATCTTTTAATAGAGAGATTAAATAAGATTTAGAAAATGGACTATGGAGAAAAGGGAGAGAAAGAAATCAAAGATGGCTAACTAGTAGAGAAAATGGTAGACCACTTGCAGAAGAGAATGGTCAATACATAGGAAAATATGATAAGGGGCAAGTCTGAATGGAAAGGTGATCAGTTAGATGGTGGGCATGTTGAGTCTGGCTCCAATGTTGAGAGGCAGTAAGAATTGAAAGAGAGTAGGGATCAGAAAACCTGAGTTCTAGTTGTGGCATTGCCACTGACTCACTGGGAGACAGTGACAGACACTGTGGGAGCTGGCCCAACATTCATTTTCCACTGCACCTTCTTCCTTTTTAGTCTCAAAGAAACCAGATTTAGTTTGACCCAACTTGGTAGACCATGTGCTCCAGAGGAGGCTGGACTCAGCCTCAGGGGGTAAATTCTGATTGGTCTAAGTATCCCCAGGGCATGTCACAAGTCTGACCAATGAAGCATGAAGGAAAGTCATCTGTGTGCTTCAGGGTAGCAAACTCTCACTCTTAAGAAGAGCTATACCACAAGAGATGGTCTGTCCTTTCAGTGGACATTGTCAGATATGAGTGAGACACTAGGAACCACTTACAGCCATCTAACCACCAGGAACTGGCCTGTAAACAGACCAACATGCTGTAGATGGCAGAGCCAGGAGAGAGAGAAAATGGGCCCCGATGCTGTCTTTGAACAGCTTTGGAAGATTACACATTTACACCAATTTCATTGGGATTTTTTTTTTTTTTTGAAGCTAAAGCCATCCTTACTGACCCAGCAGCTGTGGCCCAAACCAGTTTACTCTGTACACTACCATTTCTTCCTATGTAAATTGACAGTGGTCTCTCCAAGAACTCTTGCATCTCTAACCACCTATGATTTTATTATTACAGGTAAAAATACAGGTCAAAAAGGAAGAATGAACATCTAGAGAAAGATCAAAAATACAGATATAGGAATCATCTATGGAATGTAAGACTTAGAGTCTTGGGGATAAATGAGATTGTCAAGTGAATCTTACTGATTGCTACACATGTTAACAATAACATCTCATTTTATCCACACAACATTCTGCAAGGTGGGCATCATTGCCATTTTCTGTGAACAAACCAAGACACAAATGTCAAGAAAAGTATGAACAATGTCCCAGACTCTACGAGATTGTCAGAATTTCAGCACATGTTTCAGACAGGTCAAGAAGAAGGAAGACTAAGAAAAGGTCAAACATCTTGATGACTGGGAGGTTCTTTATGCCTTCAAGACAACCATTGCCAGAAAGTCCTTAGGGATGAAAGCTAGGGTGAACGGAGGGAGTAAAAAGTGAGAGATGTTAAGGAAGTAAAGACCATTTTTATCAGAAGCTTAGCATTCAAAGAAAAGGGAAAGATGAAAAAGTACTGGAAGGGAAGAACAAGTTTGAGAGAAAAATTATTTTCGTTCTTGTTTGAAAGACCCAACCATACTGGTGAGCAGAGAGAAAGGGACCAGTGGAGGAGGAAAGCTGAAGGAACAGGAGAAAGAGGGCCTCTCTGATGGTATAAGTTCTGGAGGACCCAGCAGAGGATGTACTGTTTGCCTTCCCTCTGTTTTCTGCTCCTTGAGCTCCAGTTGACTTGAGGGCTCTGAGAGCCGATCGATGGCCAGACTGAGCTGATGTAATCACTGCTACGAGGTATTAATAATGAATGAACGTTATTTCTTTTATGTGTTATTTTAATAGCCCTTTATAAAAGGATCACTGGAAAAAGACCAACATATCTTTCCAAAGTTTATTTTTAAGATGCATAATTAATACAGAAAAGCATTACTATACAGTAAAAACCAACATTTATCTCATTCTCCTAATAGAATATGACCTACGGAGAAGGAAAAGATGAAAAATATTATTAAAAATAAAATAGTTTTATATACCAAGTCCCAAATTTCACTGGGAAATTTCCTCGACCTACATTACAGGGGGAAAATCCAAACTGAATAACAGAAGATACTATTTAGTAAGAACTTAGTATATGCCAGGCCCTGTGTTAAACAGATCTTACACATTATCCTATCTAATCCTTATAATACCCTATGAGATGGGTTATTAGCATTATTATATGCTGAAGAAACTTAAGCTTAAAGATATTATATCCCAGAGATCCACCTACAGTACTTATGAGTTTTCATAAGTGAAACTGTTATTCATATATACAGAGTGTTAATTATGTTCTAACAAGTGCTGGGTGCTTGCTAGTCTTGTGGCAACTGTGTGAGGTGTCTCTTTCTATTATCTTTATTACAGATGCAAATCTAAGGACCAGAAAATTAGCCACCAGATCCTAGAAGCCATCCTCAAATCAATATGGTCTGATTACCTACAAAGATTTTTAAAAATAAAGTCGAGGTAAGACTCTTTAATTTGAAAATGCTTTATAGGATCATGTAACATATCCAGCAAGTATAAGCCAAATCCTCAATTCCCTGGAAGGAATAAAGTATAGGGTAAATTTCTAAGGATGAAAATGTTGCCTCTAGCACATAAGCTTAGTAGTTAAAAATGTTTGAGTCAAAATTGAACGCCAGTTATGAGACACTAAACTGTGATGTGTTTAGTACTTTCCCCTTAATAAAATAGTCAGTAGTTGATGTTCCAAAGGAAAGAATGTATTTTGTTCTGTGGTGCAATTCGCTATTAGCTTCCAAATGCACATTGGCTTGGGCCTTTAAAGGGCCCTAGCTCATTAGTTTTCTCTGAATTTAAAAAGTAATAACTAACATAACCAGAGATACTGCAAAGCATCTTTTAGCACCAATGTCATTACTCCATTTAGTAAAAAGAAAAAACATTACATGAAAAACATTTGGAGCCATACTGCCTTGATTTAAATCTAAGCTCTGCTATTTACTTACTTACCTGTGTGACCTTTGATGATTTTCTTATCCTTTCTATGCCTTGTATCCTCAACTGCAAAATAGAGAATGAAGGATGAGGTGATGTGTGCAACCCTGGCGTGTGGTAGCTAAATGTTAGTTGTCATACACGCTTGGATGTTTATAACACCATTGGTGGCGCTCTCAGTTTATTCTTGCCCAACTGGACAAATACAAATTATAACTTTTTTTTTACAAAGCATGTTTTCAGTGTTATCCTGGGTTATTCTTGCAGGAAAAAAATCCTCTTTGAAAGTCTAATTCCGCCTCTTCTGTTGTTAGGACCAGCTACATCATTTATAGGACCCAGTGATAAAAAATGAAAATGTGGGTCTCCTTGTTCAAAAATTAAGAAATCCAAAATGGCAACAGTGTTAAGCCAAGTGTGGAAACTTTCTCAGCACAGGACTCTGTAACTGCATGGGTCACATGCCCATGAAGCCTGCCTTCCTTGGCACCACTTTCTTTGATGAAAAAATAAGATGCCAAGCTCTCCAGATTCACTCAGTTGTTCATTTATTTCTTAGAATATTTTTTTCTAACCCTACCTTTCCAAGAAGAGATTTAAGATAATTCTCTTTCTATAGATATAGTCTGAGAATGAAAATATTCTTCAGAAAACCAACTTCCCATTCCAGGGCAGATTTTTACTAGGTTGTTAAACACAACTAATCTCCTGGAGCATGGAAAAATCAATCTTGGAATTAATAAGGATTCGTTCTGTTCGGTGATAGGCTCAGAGACTTTTTCCTGGACTGAGAACTGCCCTACTCATCTCTACACAGGGGCAAAGCGTCAATGAAGCCTGAGGCACCGGGGCAATTCTTCACCTCTGACCCACAGCATGAGTCCTAAACTACCACCTAAAGGTTATTATTCCCATTGGGAGAGCCAACTCAAGTTTTTAATATGCTTTTCCCCTTGTGGTTTTTCTCAAGTTGATCCCTAGATATCATTCAATGGTATTCAAGACTGAAATTTATTAACAGTAGTTCTATATCAATATTAGGTTACCAGTGTTAATCCCTATTGAACATTAAGAGAAACACCAAGCCCCCTTCTTAATGAAGAGCCTTGATTTTATTAGGTTCAAATAGCAAAGAAGGATAAGACTACACATAAGTATAGTGTCTTTTATTTCAGAAACACCTAGTGCTTAGCCTGGATTTATCCCATATGTCCTTCCTATGGACTATATAGCAAGGAGAAACTCAATCTGTAAAAGACCCAGATGTTCACTCAATCTCCTCTGAAACTTCCTTGAACTGATAGCTAGTGAAGAGTTGCCATTTGTTTAATTCATTTGCTCCGTTATTTTAACTTAAACACCCTTCAAAATTCCCAGAAGTCTTGAATCTCCAGGAATTGTCTGCAAGTAAGGCAACCCTAGTTTTTGCAAGTATTGACAGATATTAATAACAAGAATATAGTAATACTTGCTTAAATTAGCTCATTTTCTAACGTTGCTATTTATCAGCATTTGAATTTGAGCTGTGGTTGGCTAGGCCAAAGTCAGGAAGCCAGACAGCCCTGTAATCAGATCATGGAATAGGGCCAGGTGTCAGTTATTGAAGCCAAAGAAATATACAATCTTGAGTCCAAAAGTAGACCCAAAACTATGAGGATAAGCAGATTAGAAGAACCAAGCAAGCAGTCCATGTGTAAATGGTGCCACATTGTACAGTGTAGAACCTTTACAACCTGATCAACCATGACTCGAGAAGGCATTAGAGGGAAATTAGTACTCAGGACAAATAGCAATCTCTACAAGGATGGTGGTATCTGTAGGACATGTTGGTTATTGCAAAACAAGGTCAAAACTTAAGTACTCAGGAACTGGATCACAAAGATTAGAGCAGATTACAAGGGAGTTAAAGCTACCTCAAAAAGCTACTGACCCAGAACTTCTTATAGTGACCTGCTTAGGAATAAGATTAGGCCCACGAACTGGGCTTGAATGAATTTATAGATAAAGAGATTAGTGACAGTGGTGTCAGCTCACATCAGCTCAAGAGAGCCAATTGTTAACATACAAGGAATTTTGGGCAGCCCGGGTGGCTCAGCAGTTCAGCGCCACCTTCAGCCCAGGGCTGATCCTAGAGACCCAGGATAGAGTCCCACGAGTCCCATGTCGGGCTCCCTGCAGGGAGCCTGCTTCTCCCTCTGCCTGTGTCTCTGCCTCTTTCTCTCTCTGTGTCTTTCATGAATAAGTAAATAAAATGTGTGTGTGTGTGTGTGTGTGTGTGTGTATGGAATTTTGTAAGCCAGATGTTAAACACAACCATTATTAAAAATTAAATTATATAAACATATAACTAAAGACATATTAAACACAAAGGTAATAAACACTCAAAGCTCATCCCTTCCTAATTACTTCACCATGTTTTACTATTAGCTGTGGTTTTGAAGTTCTTTATGTCTGCTGTAACTGTGTGGTGGAAATATTTTAAACTGGCATGATACTTAGTGAATCTCTTCCCACTTTCATGTTCAGTAAATGTCACATTGGTGGCTTGAGATTGGCCATTACAGGAGCATGTACACCATGGAAATCGAAAAGCACAACAGATCAGGGCTTTCTGTGGGGACCTGGAAGAAGGAGGTAACTGTTAAACTTGTACTGGCAAGTCACTGGTTAGTGTCTCCAGTACAGAGTTACAACACTGAAAAGTGTCATACCAATGGAGGTATACCCAACCCAAAATATAACAGTCTTCATGATGTGATCCCAATTTACCTGTCTAGATTTAACCCATACCCCCTATTCTCTGCCCCCCTCAAGAATCTCCCCGATAATATACCATGTTTTCTCACACCTCCGTTTATTCAACATGACATTTACCAAGCTCCTACTTAATACTTGGCACTGTGCTCTGGATTGAGGAATCAGAGATGTAAGAAATCCTTCCTCCCCCAAGTAGTTCATAGAAAGAAAGGGAAACAACAAAGAATGCTTCACATAGGGCATAAGTGCTGTGACAGAGGCAGATGTGTGCATGTGCTTTGTGGAAAGGTGACCTTGAGGAAGTTACTTAGCCTCTCTGAACCTCAGTTTTCTCATCTACAAAATGAGATCCCTCCCTCACAGAGTTATTTTGAGGATTGAATGAAATAAGGAATGCAAGGCATTTAGCCCGATTTTTTGCAACATTCGTCTTTATATTAAGCACCCAAGTGAAAAAGGGAATAAGGAATATTATTGATAGAGAAAATGGTGCATGCAAATCCTAGATGCATAAAAGATTATAATGCGTTTCTCCAACTGCATTTTTAAAAATATGACTGTAGCCCAAAATAATAGGGAAGTGGGAATTTACCCTCTTGCCAAAAAAATAGCCACTTCTTTTTTTTTTTTAAGATTTTATTTATTTATTCATGAGAGAAACAGAGAGAGAGGCAGAGACATAGGCAGAGGGAGAAACAGGCTCCATGCAGGGAACCCAATGTGGGCCTCGATCCCAGGACCCCAGGATCACGACCTGAGCCAAAGGGAGACAGATGCTCAACCACTGAGCCACCCAGGTGCCCTCAAATAGCCACTTCTTTAACTTTCTGTAACTATCACTCCCAGTTGTCAGACCCGAGATCCATCTTGCACTCCTTCTTCCACCCACTCCTACATCCACTCAATCACTAAGTCCTGCAGAGGAGTGCCTCTCAACCAACTGTAATGAGGTCCACTTTGTATTGCTTGCCCATATGGTCCAATACTTGGATAAAATACAGTAAAAATTAATTACTGGGTAAATGAAATAAAAAGCAAAGATCTACAAAATATAATCCAAGTTTTTCATTATTAGATTTAACAGGTAACTGTTAAATCCTTTAACTTGCCACAAAAGTTTCTAAATTCTTTCTGTCGATTTCTGTATTTATCTCATAGCAGACTAGTAACCATCAGTTCACAGACAGTCACCGGTTCAAGAACCCTACTTGGAAAAGTGTTGCTACAGAACACAATACATCCTTAGCATTTCTAAGCTTTCCTTCCTTAGTTCAGCCTTAAGGCCTTCATCATCTCTCTTCCAAATAACAACCTCAAAATGGCCTCACAACCTCCCTTATCTTGCATCCCTCCAATCCATTCTCCACATTATAGCCAACCAGATCTTTGTAAATCCCAAACCTAATTACATTCTCTTCCATCGAAACTCTGTCAGTTATTTCCCATTGCCTTCAGGACAGAGCCTAGAACTCCTCCATCTGACCTCTGCCTCCTTTTCCAGTCTTTTCTCACTAAACATCATCCTCCACTGCCCCACCACGCACGTGTGCACACACACAGTCTTACACTCTGTGCTACGGGTATACCAAACGACATGCAGGTGCACAAGCACGGCTAGCTGTGTCACACCTCCATGCCTTTACTCACATTAATGCCTCTACCTGAAACACCTTTCTCCATCTTCACAAAAGAAGAAGGAGAAGAACAAAAAAATCTACTTACCTTCAAGATTCAGTTCAAGGGTCATATCTTCTATGAAACTTTTTCTGATTCCATCTCCCTACTCAACCCCTGCCTCAGGGACCTAACACTCATTCCTTTGTGCATTCACTGCCTCCTTAACACATTGATAACTATAGCACGTATCACACGTATTTATGTCTATTTACCTCCCTAGACTATGAGTTGCTCTTGCACGGACACCATGTCTAGACTTCTTTGATTATTTCCCTAGCACTTAGACTACACAGTTTTCAACATCTTCTTGGCCCTTGTGAGTAGAAGGTTGGATGGACTAGGATGGAATAGATGGACAGATAGGTGGGCGGATGGACAGACAAATAAATGATAGGAAAAAAAATAAAGTTGAAAAGGCATAAGAACCAAGTCAAGAAGTGCCTTGTATATCCTGTTACAGACTTGAGATTTTTATCCTAAAGGCAATTGAAGGCCATGAAGAATTATAAATGGAAGTATGACAAAATCTCTATTGAGTGTTTGTAATATGGGGATACAGAGGAGCCTAGAGAGACCAGTTTAGAATCTATTGCTGCAATTCAGGCAAGAATATGGAGAGGAGATGGAGAGAAGATTGGTTCGAAAGATATTTAGGAGGCTAGACTCTGAGAACTTTATTGATCAATAGGAATGCGGAGGATGATTTCCAGATTTCTGTGTTGAATCATTGCAGCCAGTCACTGATCAGAGGATAAGAATAAGGAACAGGTTATTTGAGAACAAATAACACATGAGATCCTTCCTTTGTGCTCAGTGGCAATTTCAAAGCTGTTCACTTTTTTCAAGCTTCACCAAAGATGCCCAGCAGAGAATCTTACTTGCTTCTCTTTCAGGAAAAATTATAGTCATTAGACAAGAATCTCTCTACTTCCTTATTGTCCTTCAAGCCTTGGTAGAGGAGGTGCCTCCTTGGATCTCACCCAACGCTGTGCCTCATGACCTCAGCCCTAGTGAAGCCTCTTCTCATATCTTTAACCTGTCCCTCTCCACTCTTCTCCACAGCACACAGCTGTCTCCCATATTAAAAAGAACCTCCTTCCACATGTTGCTTATTCCTTGCTTTTCTTTAACAACCAACTTTCTGTCAGATAAAAACCATTGCTAACTTCAAGTAATATTTGCAGTACATTTTTGTTGTAAAAAAGCTCAAAAACACTTAGAGGTATGAAGGAGAAGTTACATGTGATTCCACTATCCAGAAATAGTTCTTGCTAATAGGCTGGTATATTTCTTTCTAGTAATTTTTCTATGCAGATATACATGTATGTATAAATGACTATTTTATACTTTTCACTTCAAATTATAAGTGTTTTGGTATGTCATTAAAAAATTTTTCACTGGCATTTTATTTTTAATGTTTTTATTTATTTATTCATGAGAGTCACAGAGAGAGAGAGGCAGAGATGCAGGCAGAGGGAGAAGCAGGCTCCATGCAGGGAGCCTGACGTGGGTCTCGATCCTGGGTCTCCAGGGTCACGCCCTGGGCTGGAGGCAGACGCCCAACCGCTGAGCCACCCAGGGATCCCCTTCACTGGCATTTTAAAAGATGTGTTAATAATCTATTGTCTGGCCATCCAAAATTTATTTGATTAACTCTTACTATTGAATTTTTAAATTTTTCTACTATTTTATCAAGGTAAATAACAATGTGTACTATAAACCTTTACTCACTGGGTCCCCTGAGTGTCTGCCTTTGGCTCAGGTCATGACCCCAGGGTCCTAGGATTGAGTCCAGCATCAGGCTTACCTGCAGGAAGCCTGCTTTTCCCTCTGCCTATGTCTCTGCCTCTCTCTGTGTCTTTCATGAATAAATAAAATATTTTAAAATAAAAAATAAACAAATAGATAAATAAAATAAAATTAATTAATTAATTAAAATAAACCTTTACTCACATTTCACATTGTTTTCTTAGAATAAATTTCTCAAAGTGGGATTCTTATGCCATAGAGTAGGAACATCTTTAAAGTTTTTGATGCATATTCCCAAATGCTTTCCAGAAAGGTTGTACCAAATTACATTCCTATTCACTCTGCCTTTCCAGGTTTATCACCATTTTTTTAAATTTTATTTATTTATTCATAAGAGACAGAGAGAGAGAGAGAGAGAGAGAGAGGCAGAGACACAGGCAGAGGGAGAAGCAGGCTCCATGCAGGGAGCCTGACGTGGGACTCAATCCCAGGACTGAGCCACCGGGCTGCCCCTTTATCACCATTTTTTAAAGTAGAAAACCAATTTTTTCATCTAGTTATCAAAAATGGTATTTGACTGTTTTGTTCTGCATTTCTTCAATTAAAAAAGAAGTTGGAAAAAAAAAAGAAGTTGGCTATTGAACCATACGCTTAAAAATGGTTAAGGTGGTAAATTTTAAGTGTACTTTACCACAATAAAAATTTTTTGAAAAAAAAAGTGAAGTTGGGCATTTTTAATATTTATTCATCTGTTTATTTTTGATGAAATATTTATTTGTGTCCTTTATCCATTTAACTACTGTGCTCTTAATATTTTTTCTTATTGATTTTTATGAGTTCTTTATATATTATAGGCATTAAATCTCTTGCTGTCAAATTTATGGAAAATATTTTCCCCTATTTTGACATTTAAGTTTATTTATGAGCTTCGACATTTATGGAAGGCGGGTAGTATAGAGACATTTTAAATTTTTATATATTCAAATCTTTCAATAATTTCCTTTAGGATTTCTTTTATTGCTACTATGTTCAAAAATTCCTTTTCTAGCCAGTCATCAGGGAATTGTTCATCTACATGATTCTATTATAGGTATTGTTCTTTAGTCTGAGCAGTAAAATAAGATGAAAACACTCATTCTCCATCTCAGTGGGGGAGCAGACATGTACACGTATAAATACAAATGCATAAGAGACTGCTATAGAAGGACCGTTCACCCTACTTGTGAGAAGTTCATGACTGGGTCATGGGGCCAAATTTGCCTACAGCAGCTCATCTTCTGCTTTTATCATCATTTATTAATTTGGGACCATTTAACACATTCACAAAACTATATATACTGTTTCTAGAAATATATGAAATGGGAGGGCACCTGGCTGGCTCAGTTGGTTAAGCATCTGCCTTCAGCACAGGTCATGATATCAAGGTCCTGGGATGGAACCCTGTCTCAACAGGCTCCCTGTTCCACAGGGAGTCTGCTTCTCCCTCTCCCTCTGCCCCGCCCCCCGCCCCACTGCTCATGCTTGTGCACATGCGCTCTCTTGCTCTCTCTCTTTCTCTCTGTCTCAAATAAATAAATAAAATCTTTAAAAAAAAAGAAATATATGAAATGGGAATATGATAACTCATTCCAGCTAATCAGCCCTTTCTTCCTGACTCTGGAGGTTTTAAAAACAATGACTCATGAAGTATTTGCCAGGCAACCATCCATCCAGTCTTCCCACAAGTCTGAGTTTGTCAGCCTGCCTCAATTTTATCTAAGAAATTAAATCTCAATTTTAGTTTTATTAGCACATTTACTGCTTTGCTGTTTTTCAGAAAACACTTTAAAGGGAAACATGTAAATTATAATGAAGATAAAGAAGAAATGAAAAGCCTCAGGTACAATGGCAGTAGCTGTTAATAAATAAACATTAACAAAGGTTTCCAGAAATTAATCAGCACAGATGGGCATGGCAACCACTTGTGAAGGAAGCCTTCATAGAAATGCTTTGCTGCAAGGGTTCTGGGAAATGCTGAGTGTCATACACTGGTAAGAGGAGCATAAAATTGATAACTTTCCATAGGATAATTCTCAATGTGAGTTAAGAGGCTTAAAGGTGTTTATACTTTGTGATATAATAATTCCATTTCTTGAAATCTTTTTTTTTTAAGATTTTATTTATTTATTCATGATAGTCACACAGAGAGAGACAGAGAGGCAGAGACACAGGCAGAGGGAGAAGCAGGCTCCATGCAAGGAGCCCGATGTGGGATTCGATCCCGGGTCTCCAGGATCGCGCCCCAGGCCAAAGGCAGGCGCCAAACCGCTTCGCCACCCAGGGATCCCCCATTTCTTGAAATCTATTTCAAATAAATCATCAGAAATTTATGTGTACTGATAATCATTGCAGTGATATTATGCCAAATATTCTAAACAGCCTTAAAAATAAGGAAATAATTAGATAAATTATTGGTAGAGCCATACTATAGGATATACTATGTAATTATTCAAAACTGTGTTTTCAAAAAATTCTTCTGGATAATGGCAAAAGAATATGCTTTCTAAACAGTGTAAGATGAAAAACATTAGGTTACAAAAGATATGTACAGTTAATTCCAACTTAGGTTTATGTTGCATAAAAGAGATTGAAGAAAATTCACCCAGATGGTTTTCTGTGGCTAGTGAGATTACCAATGCTCTTCACATTGTGGATTTTCCAAACTTTCTACAATAAACTAAGTTCTATGAGGAGGGAAAAAAGCTATTTTTGTAAATGTTTGCTCTGTGCAGTATCAGGCCAATCCTTGTGATTGGCTATGAGTAAGCCTATTTTCACCCAGACCCATTCCATAAAACTGGGTGATGTTTAAAGGTATGGGGCTTACTGAATCCTTCCATTAAAGAGAATAAAAAAGACATGCTTCACCCTTTACTTAAAATATGAATCAAAGAGTATTCCGAATTTATTTATGTTCCCATCCCAGCCTGACCACTTTCTCCATGAAGATCCATTGCTTCTTAGGCAAAACAATGAAGAAATAAAAACACGTTGAGTGCCTACCATATGCCAGGTAATTTCACATACGTTGTCTTATTTGACCCTCACAGAACCCTGTGACATTGAGTTTGAATGTATTTAAGCAACTTATCCAAAGTTATAGACATATTAATAATTAGAGCTGAGATTTGTAGTCCAGTCTACAGACTCCAAGTCAAGACTTCATCACAACAGCCTTCTGTATGTACATCTGCACATCTGAGAGATACGGATAGTCCAAAAGTGTCCATGTTATTTTATTACTTGTCAGCTTAGAGAAATAAGATATTCATATTGTGCACTCATGTTAGGTATATGATAATAGATATATATTTTTTTGCTACTTGTCATTTATTTAAGCTCTGCTATCCATTATCATCATTTCAAACTTTCATACAGAACAAATACAGTTCTTCTCACACAACAAGCCTTCTGTAACATTTTGAAAGGATTCGTTTAAAAAAATTTGGGTCACAGATTGTGCATTTAAATTTATCTTTCCAGATTCACTTCTTTAAATCATTTCCCAAGTCACTAGAGATATGTGTTTACCTTTACTGGCAATCCTCTTATACTCACCAAACCACCTGTGGCCCTCAAACTTCCCACCATGTCAAAGAAATCGATCTCATTCATCTCCATTAATGCTGGACTAAATCCAACGTCAAATTTTGGTTCAACATTCTCCAACTGAAGACAGTTTTCTAAGACTGACCCAGTTCTGCTTTGATCATTCACTCCATATTCTTCTACTAGTGATATGTTTAATATGCTCTAAATAATTTCACACTTCATATATCCTCTCGTGTTTGTTCTCATTCACTTTGCTTCTACCTATTTACATCTAAGCCTCCCAGGAACCATGACTGTACCTTTTTTTCTCTCTTATTTCACCCCAGATGATTTGTTAAATGTTATGTACATTTTTATTCATTACGTATGTAATGGATATCCAATAAATGCTTGTTAATTAACTGTCCTCAGCTTACTTATATTCACCTACAAAAACAGACTCAAACAAACAAAAAATGAATCAAATGGAAAAGGAAGAGGAGAGGAACCCCACTTTGAATTAGCATAGAAGCCTTTACTTTCATGAGTTAACTTGTATATCAGAAAGTACATTCAGGAGAGATGCTGGGTGGCTCTATTGGTTGAGCGTCTGACTTTTGATTTTGGCTCAGGTCATGATCTCAGGGTCCTAGGATCGAGACCCGAGTCAGGCTCAGCTGAGGGGGAAGCCTGCTTAAGATTCTCTCTCACTCGGCCTCTCCCCTCAGCAGGCCCCCTGCTCACTTGCTCTCTCTCTCTCAAATAAATAATCTTTTTTTATGAACATGGAGAATATATGAAAAAAATCAGTTTGCTCATTTAATATTTCAATATATGAAAATTGCTTATCCAAATTTTCCTTAAATCTATAAGTTAAACATAATTGAAAAGACAAATTATGTAATGTTCTTGTTTTTTAAAAAAGTCTTGGCTAAGGAAACCAGCCATCTGAGTACTTTTTTAACCAGAATTTTCCTTTAATCACAGAAACATGAATATAATCAGGAAACTGAACTAATCTAAACCCTAAATAAAAAACCCAAAAAGAAAAAAAAAAAGAACTATATTAATCTGCAGAAACACAAAGGGAACCAAGCACAAGTATGGTAATAACTTTTTACAGAACCAAAATCTCTCAGAAAATTATTTGCTTATGTCTGAGGTTTTTTTTTTTTTTCAGATAAATCATAATTTTTCAATACTTTTAGAAAAATACTATCCAGCAAGGTAGTATGTCCTTAAGAAGAACAAGTTGGATATTAAATAAAATGGTCATTCCATTCTTCTCTCCAGAAACACTTGGCCAACCCAGTCTGGACAACAAGCTGAAAACCAGGGTTCTGAAAACTGGGCTTTAGAGGAAACTCTAGAGAAGCTGGGAAACATGGGGAGAAAACCAACATAGGCTGCGAGTCCCTGGCCCTGATCTGAGGTGATGAAGAATCGAAACACCAGCAGAGGAAAGGAGTGAGAAGGCTGGTATCTACTTTTCTTTGTTTTTTTCCTTTTTAAACTCTCACTCCTTTGGGGCACCTGGGTGGCTCAGTTGGTTGAGTGTCAGACTCTTGATTTCAGCTCAGGTCATGGTCTCAGAGATGTGAGGTTGAGCACTGCGTCAGGCTCCATACTCAGTGGGGATGCTGCTTAAGACTCTCTCCCTCTCCTTTTGCCTCTCTCTCTCTAAAATAAAAAATAAATCTTTAAAATAAAATAAACTCTCTCTCCCTCTCTCATGATCTTTTCTCCCTTTCTTTCTTCTCTCTTTTGTGCAAATCATCTCTTTTTCCTCTACTTCTTTTGCTACTTATTTCCATATATTTGCTTCCTATATTTTCTGTTATTATCTCTGTCTTTTCTCATCCATATTTTCCCTTTTCCTTTCCCTTCTCTTGTGCTACTACTTTTTCCTTTCTATGGATCCTATTATTTTGTTTTCCAATCTCTCCCTCCCTCCATTTTTTTCTTTTCAATGATCTGATCTCATTTCTCAGCAAAATGTTTATAGTCTTATGAAACAGACTAAGTAATATTTACTTATTTGCTTTATTAAATGTGACAATATACATTATTCATAATATTTAGGGGGAAATGTTATTTATATGCTTATCAACCCTTTTTGTTAAATGCTATTTCCATTTTTCTGTCACCACTCCATAATTTGCAAAATAGGTTTTAGTGAATGTGGGTAATCAATTGCAAATTCATAACAGTGGTAGATTTTAAGATAACCTTGCTATTTCTCATGGTGATAGTTGCATCGAAGATGATCCCCCAATGGTTCTTATCTCCTGGTATTTATGCCCTCACATAGTTGCTTCCCACATTGTCTAAGTGTTGTTTTGTGTGACCAGTACAACATGATGGAGGTGACAGTGTGACTTCTGAGGTAAGATCATAAAGAACAACTTCCACATTGCTTACTTGAATCATTTGCTCTGGGAAAAGTCAACCATCATGTTGTGGAGACACTTGAGCAGCCCTATGGAGAAGTACACATAATAAGGAAACAAGGTCTCCTGTAAACAAGCAGCACATATATCCCAGACAGGTGAGCATGCCATCTTGGAAGCAGACTCTAGCCCCAGTCAAGCCTCCAGATCACCACAACCCTGGTCAACATCTTGACTGCAACTTCATGAAAGACTTCCCAGCAGAACATTAGCTGGTCCCTAATTCCTCACAGAAACTGTGAAAGATAAATATTTATTATTGTTTTAAGCCACTAAACTTTCTGATAATTTGTCATGGAAAAATAGATAATCAAAATGCTATTTTGGAAACAAAACCAAAACAGTTTATGCATACATAAACACCTTTACTCTGCCAGCAGTAAATATGTACACACCAACTCTAGAAAGGAAATTTTGGAAAATCTTCTGGAACTTTCTTTTCTGCACTCAGCTTAATTCAGCAGTGCTTCTGTTATTGTTCTCATATGAGGATGGAGAAAATAATATACAAAGAATAAAATTAATATTTTGCGTTTAACAAGTCTAATTACATTATTAAACAAGACTCCTACAACAACACATCAAAAAGAAGCTCCTCAAAAAAAAAAAAAATCAAAGCAATAAGGTATAAAGGAGAAACAGTTTCTACTTTCTCAAAACAGTGTGTTTATATCCTGAAATATATCTTCT
Source organism: Canis lupus baileyi (assembly GCF_048164855.1). Lineage (NCBI taxonomy): Eukaryota > Metazoa > Chordata > Mammalia > Carnivora > Canidae > Canis > Canis lupus. The sequence continues at coordinate 12,781,477 of NC_132848.1, forward strand.
TTTAATTATCCAGAACATGGAAATAAAAAACATTTTTTATTTGTTCTCATTTTGAAGACATTTATACATCCCCTCGTCATAATTATATTTTCAAATAAATTTGAAATCAAAAGTGATACTTAATCTTGCTAAATCTTGTAAATAGGAATTGCTATCTAGCTTCTACCACTGCATTTTTTTCTTATATTTCAAAAAAGTAAAGTCACCTTTCTAATGACCCAAGAATGTAATCTTATAATGCTATTAACCCAAAGCTAAAATTGAACATCAAAACATTCCTCCATATGAAAACTGAACTGTACTATCATTTAATTAAATCTTTAGATTCACCTTTAGTGCATCACTTCCCAACTGCACTGGGAAGTTACTGCCAAATTGTTCCTATAATTCTGCATTTCTTTCATGCAGAGTATCCTGATGAGTATAATATGATCATCATTTACATGATCCAAGATTAGTATGATAATAAAAAGGAATTAGATCAAAACACCAGCTAAAGAATCCTTCATTATATATTTCCTTTATAATGATAACCATGCTTTAATTGTAGTGGCCTATGAGAATTTTGATACTGTGTAGATTAAAGGCGAGTGAAATTCATTACATGATTCCACAGATGTTTACTGAGCTCTGATTGGGTGCTTGGCATCATCCTAGAGCTTGAGAAGCAATGAACAAGGAACATCAGTTCCTTGCTTTCATGGTCTTCATATTTCAATGGTTGGCAGACAGACCAAAAACAGATTTAAAAGAAGAAGAAGAAGAAAGAAGAAGAATGGATTGTTTCAGATGATAATAAGCATTGTGAAGAAAATCCCCTGATGTTCAGGGGAAAACTTTGTAACGAGTAGTCAGAAAAGGCGTCTCTCAGGAGGTGATGCAATCTGAAACTCCGGATCAGACCATTCAGTTGGAGGAAGTATCTGATGACATTGAATCACTTTTATGATTCACTAATTTTTATACCCCTAAAATTCTAAGACACACTGTGAAACATTGTCAAATATATTTTTGTTTCTTGGTTTACCTAGTGGTGCTCAAGCTTTGATCCTAGCACAGATATGATGATCATGTACAAAGGGTCAAATATATTGACCCATCTTCCCCTAAACCTTAGCAAGCTTGACTAATGAAGAATCCTTTAGGAATATTAGGTATCCAATTTTTCTGGTATCCAATTTATCCCTCATTCTCAAGGATTCTGAATCAATGTTGGAAAAATTGGTAGTGTTGGATGTTTATAAGTTGTAAGACTAGGATCTTAAAGCTCTTTGTTATTTTATGAAAGAATCATTATTTTCCATCAGCCAGCCTCTTAAATTAACATCATTTTGAGGTCTAGCCAGTTCAAAGACTGCAGAATCAACTGTCATGCCAAGTGTTTATAGAATCATGTTTCCAAGCACCTGTCTATGAGGTAGCTTAAGACAAATGGTAGCTCCCACCAATGAAGACACTATCGCAAAGTAGTGGTTTCCCGTAAAGTCGCCGGTTGACCAACATGCCAGAAAAGGCTCTCTTACCCCTCTTAACCCCTCAAAGAGTTCAGTAAACCCATCTAGATCTGTGTCTCCGAGAGGCCTCCCCACAATCTTTCTAAAATTCTTAAATTATAATTCTCAGTTTTTCTCTGCTTGGGTCCACATAGGTAACTCTGTCCTACTCAGTTGATCTGGACACAAGACCAGCCCTGACGCAAGTTTTTTTAAAAGACAAAAAACCAACTTCCACCAAATAGGAAACCAGTTCCTTCATTTCAGCTAAGATTTGCGCGGGAGGGAGGAGAGGAAGTCTCAGGCCCCCTTGTCTCTCCTTTCACTGAGCTGGGAAGTCCCTGCCAAATTGGTCCCTTTGTCTCAGGAACATTCCGCCCACACCGTAGGCCCTCTGGGGCTCTCTTCTCTCCCCTCTCTTATCAGGGTATTTTTCAAAGTAAGTACATCCCCCTTTCTGAGAGAAATTTTGGTGCAAACTGCTAATAGGATAAACATTCCTCTGCCTCATGCCACTTGATGCACCTGTTGTCATATTGGGGCCACTTAGTGTTGGAAGAAACTTCAGGAGGTTTCGTGTATTTGAGAGCTTGCTGAGCCTAACTTATACCAAATATAAAGTATTTTAAAGACAAAGTGGTGCCACAGGGAGGGGTGCTTAGAGGGGAGGAACTAACAAGTGGTTTTCCACATTTGCTCAAAGGGGAGGCTGTTGATCTGTGAGGTTTGTCACTGCTGCTTCCAAAGACAATCACACACATGCATACGAACATAAAAGAGCAGGCCTTTTCACTTTCTACAGGATCATATTTTGCTGCAAACTGTGACCCCGCGTAATGAGCTTTTGACACATTTCTTTTAAGTTGCTTGGTATAATCGTAGGGTTTTGCTGTTTTCAGATCTTCCTCACTTAATTGAGGGATTGCCACACACAGATGACATCAGGAATTCCTGAGTTTCTTAGAAACAGCCTCTATCTACTTAGATTGTGAGAATGGCTTTTTTTTTTAATTTTTTTTTATTTATTTATGATAGTCACAGAGAGAGAGAGAGAGAGAGGCAGAGACATAGGCAGAGGGAGAAGCAGGCTCCATGCACCGGGAGCCCGATGTGGGATTCGATCCCGGGTCTCCAGGATCGCGCCCTGGGCCAAAGGCAGGCGCTAAACCGCTGCGCCACCCAGGGGTCCCGAGAATGGCTTTTCTAAAGGAAATACATTTATCTGAAAGCCACAGAAAATTTCTAAATACAGGGTAGCTTCCTGAAACAGCAGGAGTTAGTGCCTTTAGGATACTGTATTTGTATGATATAATGAAATTTGATTCCTTTGAAATTGACAAGTACATATAAGTTAAGGAAAAACTGACCCATTTTTTTTTTTATGGAAACATTTCATTGTGATCTTAGCTTTTACATCATTACATGCTCCTTGGCTAAGTTGATAATAGGCATGTAAACTGTTTTATGCAATTGAAAGGAACATAATTTTCACATAATTTGGAGGTGTGATTATTACTCAAATGTTTATGCACAATTATGATAAACAAACGCCCATAGAATTAATTCAGCTGGGCTTGTATTTCTATGATCAAGTCCCCTCTATCCTTTCTTGACCCCTGCTTGGTAATTTCTTCTGACTCATTTTAATCATGTTTTATCCTCACAGTGCTTCTTAATAAGAGTCCAATCTTGCCATCTCTCTGCCATGAAATGCTGTTCGTGTAGTTTGATCTGTGGACCTAAATGATCTCTGCGCAGATTTGTTTGTCTCACGTGGATAGTGACTGATTATACTATTTCTGAAACAGTTCTCCTTAGCAAATGCCCAAAAGGACTATCAAAGGTATTAATAATAATAGAAATGACTCTCTCTACCTCTGTTTAACCACCTCATGGAAAAGCAAGTGCAAGAATGCAACCCAGAGGAAACAGAAATGACCATTTTCCCAGCCACACTGCTCAGAACTTAAGATGTCTGATTTCCACAACTGTGCATGTTTTCATGCTCCCAGGGCCCCTCCCAGCTCCATAAAAATCAGGCACCCAGGGAAGACCCCAGCACAGTAGGATCCAACCTAACTAGTGCATGTTTAAAATATAAGGTGACATTTAGATGTCTAGAATATCAGAAATACACCGTGAATTTATCTTTAGGGCAGCGGAGCATTCAAACACTCAACCTGCCTCCTGACAATACCTGCAAGGAGAATATGCTGACTATAACAGGTGAATTTCGAGAAGACTGAAGACCAGTTGCAACACACTGAGTATTGTTAAAATGCGGATTCTGTTCCCTTACATAGACAGTTACTAAACACCTACTGTATACAGGTATCATGAGGATCACAACATAAGTAAAATAATTCTTGTCCTCAAGAAAGGCATATCCTCATAGAGAATGGAAAGGATATCAGTTGTAAAAATAACCCTGACAAATATTTGCTGAGTATTTACCATGTGCCAGATGCTCCACATGCATTACCTCATGGAATCTTCATGGCAACTGTCTAGAAAAATGATTGAAGAGGACAATGCAGGTGAAACAAACAATTTAACCATTACTTCATGAAGTAGATGGTCTCTTTTCCAAGGCCTGCAAAAAGGGGTAGAAGGCAAGAATCTTTTATAAGATTAAGCACAAAGGTCTAGAAAGAGAAAAGTAGAAAATATCTGATTGTCTGGGGCTGCATGGTCAACCTTGTTTGGGGTAAGAAGGCTCAGAGTTGGCTTGGCCCAGAGTTTGGGGCCAGCTGACTGAATATGCTGGCTGTGGTCAAGCAGAACCACTTACAGGTACACAAAAGTGAACTTAATTTTGGTTTTGCTGATGTGACACCTTGGCCAGGAGTGGCTCCACCTCGGGCCTAGAAATTTATTTCAACCCAACCTTAAGATATAAAAACTGTTATTATCTTTGTTTGCAGATGAGAAGACAGAGACAGAGGGGTAAAAAATATATATATGTGCCAAGGCCAGAAGAGAGTGTGAAGCCAAGATTCAAATGCTGCATCTGCTGTCAGCATTTCCATCCCCACGTCATGCACTATACTGTGCCCATGATCATCATGTAGGGACAGAGTCAGGAGCACATGAGCAGAGAGAGCAAGGAGGGAAACGTTGAAAACCTTGCAATGCTCTCATATCTCTCTCTCTAACACACACACACACACACACACACACACACACACACACACACAAAATGTCCTTTCATTTGAACTAAGAAAACTGAAAGCATTATTCAAAGAAAAAATGAAAGGAAAAACATGTCCCCATTCCATTCTCACCTCTAAATATCATTTGTCGATTTATTTTAACAAAAGGGTTTTAGGACTGAATTTCCCTGATCATCGCTTAGGTTTATCACTTTATACATGGAGCCAAAGCTTCCCTCCAGACTCTCATTCTGACAACTTTTATAAGGAAAATGGACTCTATGAAATAGAAATCATATTAAACGTGCTTATTTTATCCTAGAGACTTCAACTATCCGATATTCTAGAATTGTTGATATTTGATTTCTAACCATGGTCTCCTATTTTAAGGGCAACGTTCCCAGTGTCTTCAGCATAGGTGACTCTCACACATTAGGACTAACAGCTGGATTGGTGGGCTGCCTTTATTGAATTTAATACCCAAATAAATTAAGGTTTCTCAAAGTTGATTTAAATCCCCATTAGGGACCCCCACTGGAGCCACCTCTACCAGCAACATGTTCAAGGTAATTCAGAGGTCTGTGGGGCCAGCCAGCCTGAGTCTGCTCCCCCTTAAAGTCTATGCATCACCTAAAAGGGACTCACCTCACAAAACTTCTGTGAAGGTTAATGAGCTTTCACTCTACTCGGTTCCTGAGGGTCAATCTAAATATGTGGAGGAGCCAAGGACCCAGCTTGAAGAAAGCATTTCACATCTCCGCCAATACAAGTTGGTGTCAGGAAATATACTCACAAACGAAGCCCAAGATTCAGAGCTTGGTTCCATGGGATTAGACAGCTATGAATATCTCCAAAATGAACCTCCTGGATTTTTTCCAGGACTTTGGAAAAAACCACTTTCACAGACAAGGTGGTACTGGTTTTGCTGGTATTGTTAGACTTCTTTTGGCCAGAGGGTCAAAAATAAAGAAGCTGGTGTATCCACCTGGGTTCATGGGACTAGCTGCCTCTCTTTATTATCCACAACAAGCCATTGTATTTGTCCAGGTCCGTGGGGAGAAATGATATGACTGGGGTTTACGAGGATACATAGTCGTGGAAGATTTGTGGAAGGAGAACTTTCAAAAGCCAGGAAATGTGAAGAATTCACCTGGAAATAAGTAGAATGCTCCATACTCTGCCCATTTTAATCAGTTATAGATAAATGTTGGAAACTCCATGCATTTTCTACAGAAAAATGACAGAGAAGTCAGTGCTGAATGTAGTAAGTTGGCTTTCTTCTTCAGGAAAAACTATACCAGGCTTCTTTGTTATCTTGGGTGATGCCATACTACCAGTGGACTAATCGGAATTCCTTTCACCTAGAGATAATGTCCGGCAGTAGAACTCCTGGTTCTCATGTTGCTATTTATGTACATAATTAAAATTCTGAATTAAAAAAAATCCCCATTAGGTAAACACTGGTAACACAGAGAAGAAAATTAGATCTCTTTCAATTGATTCGATTCCCAGATTTGTTACTGAAGTCATTCATGATTTTTTGGTTTAACTCAGAGACACACAGATAGCTAGTTAATGCACACAGTAATATCAACATATGATTTAAAAAAATAAAGAGAAACAAGATATGAGAAGAAATCAGCCCTAGCAACAGAAAATAACACAAGTAAACAAGGCAAGCAGTAGTCTCCATGCTCACCGGCCTCAACAATTTCCTTTATGGCACAGATACACATTTCCGCCAACAACAAAGTCAACTGGTGCTACCTCTTCACAACTTCCTGCCTTCCTCTTTCCTTCCCTCGCCCCCCTACCAGAGCAACCCCTGTGGGTGGCCCTCTGTCTCAGCACAAGCTCTTCCTCAGCTCAAACTCTTTTCCTGCGCAGAGCCGAGGAAGAGGCCAACCAACAGGTGTTCCCTGGATAACCATGCCCTTGCTTTTACAGGGCCACATCCCAGCAGGAGGAGGGACAGACCCTATTAGGTTGTGTAGGAGCACAGACTGCGTGGTCACCCCGCCTCAGAGCAGCCCGGAGATCTGGACTCTCACTCCCTCTGTAGCCTTGGGTGTAACATTAAAACTGCCCCCTCCGCCTCCGTGTCCTCACAAATAAAACCTAGACAATGCTTACCCCATAGTTTTCATGTGATTTAAATAAACTTTGTTTAAAAAGCTAAGTATCAGATGCATGGCAATGCTCCCCGGCCTCTATTCATACATCTTTCTTCCTCCTTCCTATGGACGCCTCCCAGGTCCCCGAGACTGTGGACTATATCGAGGGATCTTTGCTCCCTAAATCACACTACCTCTTCTGGGTTTTTCCTACTCCGTCCCTCCCTTCGGCCAACATGACCTACCCTCACACTCCCAGAGAATGTGATCTCCACCCATGGGGGTTATTTCCCGTTCCTTTTCTGCATTTGGTCTTTGATTAAAAACAACCTGCGTCCGCCCAGCCTCTGCTATGGTCTCAACATGTGTGTCCCTCCAAAACTCATATGCTGAAACCTACCGCCAAGGTGATGGTGTTTGGAGGTGGGTAATTGGGGAGATGATTAGGTCATGAGGCTGGATCAGTGCCCTTACAGCAGGGACCCCAGAAAGGGCCCTCTGTACTTCTGCTATGTGAGGACATGGCAAAAAGCCATCTTGAGCCAGGAAGCAGGCTCTCCTCGCACCCAGGATTTGTCGGCACCCTGACCTTGGGTTTCCCAGCCTCTGGAACTATGAGAGATAACTTTCTGTTGCTTACATAAGCCATCCATCCGGGCAGTGGTATTTTTGTTATAGCAGCCTGAAGGGAGTAAGCAGCCCCTAACAGTTCACAAAGCACCATCATAGCCAAGCCCTCATTTGTTCCTCCTCATGTTCCTACAACAGAGGCAGGATGGGTATTATTGCTCTTCATTTTATATATATTAAAAAAAAATCAAGGGTCTAAGCAATGAAGGGATTTTCTCAAAATGGAGAGAGAAAGAGGTAGAGTCAGGGATTGGTGCCAGGTGGTCTTCTGCCTTGAGATCCCTTGTTCTTTTCCAATGTTTTGTTCACTCTACATCTATCTGTTGAGTGCCAGCTTTGCCATTCCAGAACTGGAAATACATCAGAGAGCAAAGCAAAGTCTCTGCCAACGTGGAGCTTCCATTTTAGTTACAAGGGACTTACTGGAAATAAATTCTTATATAATAACATAAATGACTTGTAATGTCGGAGAGTTGTAAGTGCTCAGTGCTCAGAAAAAAACACTGAAGCCGGATAGGGGATACATAGAAAGGTGAGTGGGGGTGAAAGAGGAGGCTCTTTTAGGTAGGGTAGTCCCGAAAGACATCCCTTCAGCAGAGAGCTGAAGAAGGTGGGGGGTGGGCTGGGTGAGCATCCACAGGCACAGCATTGCAGGCAGAGGGAACAGCAAGGACAAGAATCCTGAGGTGAGCGCGTCTTGGAGGGATTAAGGAACAGCATGTCCACTGAACACTGGTTTTATTGGTTGTTATTAGGTGTGACTTGAAAGAAGCACTTTGTAGTCCAGTAACTTTCCGAGCCTCTGGGTAAAGCAGAAATTCTGAGAGCCTCTAAAACACCAAAGCAGTCGGTGAATCTTCTCGAGTAAGCTACAGTGCACGGCGTTGCACAATGTTATTCAACCATGGAAACCTTTCCTCAAGGAGCATCTCAAGGGATTATTGTTCCACAGAACACTCTGGAAAATGCTGCACCACACCCTGCTTTTACTGGAAAGAGGAAGCGGGGCTAGGAACTAGAACCTCAGGCACTGTGTGCAGGCGGGGAGGACACAGGACACCTAGAGAGGCCCCGAGGTCCGCCGGGCGCGGCCAGCCAGGCCTGGGCCTTGTCAACCCTGAAACTACCCTTGGCGCCTAGTTCCTGCCTGACCCTCCGGGCTGTTCCGTCATTTGCCCTGGGCCAGTGGGTTCCAAGCCCTGCTGCCTGCCTTCGTGCTGGTACTTGGGGAAATCGGAGCAGTGGGGGGCGTTCAGCTGGGGCTCCCCGAGTGATGGGTGCAGTCGGCGGGGGCGGGGGGGACTCCCCGCAGCCCAGGGAGGGGAGTCCCACTCCCACCCCAAGAATGAAGGGTGCAGTCAGGGGGGGCTCCCCGCAGCCCAGGGGGTAGGAGTCCCACCCCCCCCAGAGTGAAGGGTGCAGTCGGGGGGGGGGGGCTACCCGCAGCCCGGGGATGGGGGAGTCCCACCCCACCCCAAGAATGAAGGGTGAAGTGGGGGGGGCTCCCCGCATTCCGGGGGGAGAGGAGTCCCACCCCAACCCCCAGAGTGAAGGGTGCAGTCAGGGTATCCCTGCAGCCCAGGGGGGCGAGGAGTCCCACCCCACCCCCAGAGTGAAGGGTGGGGGGGAGCCCCCCGCAGCCCAGGGAGAGGAGTTCCACCACCCCAGAGTGAAGGGTGCAGTCAGGGGGGGCCTCCCCACAGCCCAGGGGGGAGGAACCCCCCCCCAGTGAAGGGTCGGTCGGGGCGGGGTGGGGGGGACTCCCCGCAGCCCAGGCCAGAGATCCGCCCTTGTACAGAGCTCTGAGCCCCCGCTGCCAAGGACACTTCCAGAAGCCCCTGCTGCAGCCAGGTGTGGAGGGGGCTGGAGGGAGGCTCCCACTTGTCCGGGAGGAATGCTGGTCACTGCCCCCCTTGGGAAGGACTCCCCAGGCCTCTGCAAGCCACGAAGCCAGGAACTGAGTGGGAAGCAGCTGGGGTGGGCCAGCGGCGGAGACAGCGGAGGGGACAGCAGAGGGGACAGCCCAGAGAGCGCAGGAGAGGCCTGACCCCGGGGAGCCCGCAGAGGGCAGGGGGCCGCTGCCCAGGGAAGGCTGGGACAGCAGTGGCCGCCGGGGCTGTCACCCAGCAGGCTGGGCCAAGGCACATCAGAAGAGAGCTAGCAGGAGCCATCGGTTGGTTTTTCAAAAAATAATAAACTGTATAAATAGATGTCCATGCCAGTCGTTGCTTACTCCTAAAATAAATAAAAGGTAAGTGATCAAGTGAAAAATATTAAATGAATTCTTTCTTTCAGGACCTTTGGAGAAATCTTGCCCAAAAGATCTGGCGAGGAGCCCCACCACAGATGAGCAGATACATCCCAGGTAAAATGACAGTTTCTTTCATTGTGCGGCCTTGTCATCGGGGTTTTAAAAAACTCAACTTAGGACTACGTGTATACACAGCTGAAAAATTCTACTGAAAACGGCAACTGCCCCAGGCCAGAATTTGTGGGCATTTTCTCTTGAAGTGATGGAAAAGATAAAATTGAAGGTAAAAGAACTATTATAACTTTTCTTGAGGGTTGAGAGCTTGCTGAGCACCAGACATTTTGCACACAGAATTGTAACGTGTACTACCAGCTAGCATCACCGTGCCTATTTTACAGATGAAGAAACTGGTTAAGCAATAACATTAGTTAAGAGACTGGTCTGGGATGCAGACCCAGACCTCTCTGACTGGAAAGTCAGGCTCTTTCTGTGATCACAAGCCGTGGGTGTTATCACATCGATAGCAGCATAAGGCCCTGGGAACTGAGCACTTGGTATTCTCATTCTCTTATTGGTCAAACTGCTCTTTAATTCTGAAGACCCTTCCAGAAATAGGTAAAAATTCAATCAAATAACTACCAAACTGGGCTTTGCAGGGTCTCTGTGAAACCCTCCTACATCCTCATATACTTGATCACTTAAGGGATCAATTTGTTCTGCTTCCTGCAACATATCTTCCCAGAGCTGAATGTCACTCATGTTCTTAAATAAAGATGAACAAAATCCTTTCTGTTTAATTTGCTTTCATTTTAATAGCCAATTATTCAATTTGTAAGCCTACTAAGTGTGCCAGCCACATCTTCCCACAAAAAGAGGAAGAGAGGATCGGTTTCCAAGAGCAAGCAGCCATTGCTGTTACCTATACATTTTGTTCTTGACAGGGCAGTACATTTATAAATTTTTCAGCTGCATATCTGTTGACACATCACCAGGACTGAAAACAGTGCCTACACTCACCACCTTAGTGATGATTCCACCAATACATAATTCACATAATCCCTTAGGGTTGCCTATATAATCTAAATAATCCAACTTCAGTCAACAAATGGTTGTTGTGTAAAAACACAAAAGAGAAAACATGCTTCAGCTATGTCAGTATAACATGCACGATGATATTAATTTTCCTATCATAAAGAGTGAAGTTTTATGAAAACTTTTTGCAATAGTTTTTATTGGTGGTCTCTATTCCCATACCATAACCCTCAGATTGAAAATACCTACAATTGGGCAGAAAAAAATCTAAAATTGGAAGAGAAATTGAGGTACAACATTAATTCACATACATATTAACCACCAAGAAAGTTAATAACCAGTATGCAGGCTGGAATCTAGTTCAATTTCAGTTCAACATTAAAGCTACTGCATAAAAATTCCTTTGTAGTAAAATGAGCTTTAATTTTTAGAGGCTTTGTAGCCATTCTTGTAATCATCCAAGGTCAAATGCAAAAGGAGCAAAAAAGAACAAAGCTTGTCTATGTTTGCAAAAAAAAAAAAAAAAAAAAAAAAAGTGGCAAATTTCCTTTCAATCTTTTCCCCTATTTCAACAAGATGAAACCAAGCCTCTCCAGCCTAGTTCTAGGCAACTATAGCCACACTTACTTGCCTACCATCCAATTCATTGCAGCTTTAAATGATTTATTTTAACATTTGGATCCAAAGTAACATCCTTTTTATGCATAGGTAGAGTTACTTTGTGCTGTAATTAGGATAATGGAGCAACTTCCCTTTGTCCTTGATAATCTGAATACCACTTTCCCAAAATGCGTTTCTCTGGGTAAAGATATTGCACCCTATTCAAACGTAAACATTCACTTTTTATCATGCATTGGGATCACCTGTAGGGTGACTATAACCACTTACAATTAACAGTTTGGTTGTTTGATGAAGCCATTTACAGGAAGGAAAATAGTTTCCCTGGTGTTACCCTTGAGAATACTAACACTGGGGTCTAAGCACTCAATGTCGTCGTGTTTTGCTGGAAGAGGGCCGTCCCAAGTTAAATAAGGAGAGTAAAATACATAGGTGTGTCCTAGTCAATACTTGGATAATCAAAAGGTAAACAACTCTTCTTGAAATCATGGCTAGTTAATATTTATATTTTGATATCTTTAGGCCTTTCTCTTCTTTCCTTTCCTTTATATATGTTTTTAGTTCCAACTTCTCCTCCCTAATTGCTGTGTAAGACTCTTCCCTTGAATCTTACTCTACTCCTCTAAAAATCAGTTATTTCTAGAAAAAAAAATCATTTAGGTCATCAATCTTTTCTTTGTTTTAATTCTCAAAGCCTCTCAGAGATCAAGAAAGAGCCATTTTACTTTTTTCTTTCTTTCTTTCTTTTTTCAGCCTCTTGTCATTGAAAAGTTTTTCCTGAATATCAGAAAGGGAGACAGAACATAAAGACTCCTAACTCTGGGAAACGAACTAGGGGTGATGGAGGGGGAGGAGGGCGTGGGGTGGGGGTGAATGGGTGACGGGCACTGAGGGGGGCACTTGATGGGATGAGCACTGGGTGTTATTCTGTATGTTGGTAAATTGAACACCAATGAAAAATAAATTTATTATTAAAAAAAAGAAAGAAAAGTTTTTCCTGAATGGGATTATAAAAATTAATGTTAATATTTGGCAAAGTAATGCTATTAACACTCTTCCCTCCCTGACCCCCACAAAACAATGTCATATTCACAGGATAATAGCAGGATTTATTGCAAAATATTAATTCATGGTGATATAATCCAGTAAGAAGATGCACATTTAAAGTGGCAGGATGCATTATGTCACTGAGACTCTACATGTTACCATGGTTGGAGACAACACATCAAAGAGCCAAATTTAATGTCATTTGTGAATATGGCTGCTACCAGTCATAATAAGACCTTACTCCATAGGAGGGAAAATGTTTGACAATGTGCTTTCTTCTAGAACCAGGAAGGAAAGGGTAGATTTGATTTTGGATTGCCTCTTTGATCCTTCAAATCTCAGAAAAAGGGAATTTAAGTCTGAGTTCCTTTGAAAGCATCATCCCATCAAGGAGAATTTAGTAAATAATGTAGTTATTTCTCCCATACTGCCCAACCTAATGATTGAAGCCCAATAGAAGAGGAAGCCTTGACTGCACCAGTCCTATCAGCGACAGAGCACAGAAGCATATTCATATTATTCAATCATCAAATGTTACAATAGTAGCACCACAAAAAAATTTAGTTTAATAACCTAACATCATCTTTCTTAAATTATTAAAATATTACTGAAGAATGGTTTAAAATAAACGGCTGATGAGGAAATTTTCTAAGAGGAAAAAATTCTACCTATTTTTGTGGCTCCAGATGATTTTCAGTATATTTGCCAGCTAATGCATATCACGAACCTACCTGATTACATAAATTTGACCCTCATTATTGTGGTTTCCTTAATTTTAAAATATGGTGAACAAGTGATTTCTCATCCTGGCTTTAATAGTGTCACAGTTAACCTATCCCCATATTTCTTTGTCTGTTTACAAAATGGATGCTTTATTTTTTTCAACCTTTCAGCTTTGCTGGAAATGCTGGGCAACAGGAAAGAATTGAGTTCATGACTCATCAGCTTATTAGGCCACTCTTCCCAGTGACTAGAAATGCTGCATCAGTCTCCTTTTTATAGTGCTGATAAAGGAAGGTAACCTGTGCGAAGGAGTTAGTTAAATGATTCGAAATGTCATTGCCCAACACTGGAGATGTATTAATTTGTAGTCCTGTAATTAGAAAACAGGATATGAAGTCATTAGAGGCTGGCTGGCCAGCTGGCCAACCAAATAATATACCATTATAACAGCAAAAGGAAATGTCATACAGCTCTTCCCTAAGTGCATCATAAGACTTATTTTGCAAATGCTTTTCTCTTTCATTGGTTCATTTGTAGCTTTTATTTGCTTTAGCTTCTAGCTAAAACATACTTTACAATGACCGTATTCTTTCTGTAAATTATCTGTACTCATTTCCAAAGGACAGTTTCTTTGCTTAGCAATATGAAGTAACATTTGTGGTCACTGTGGAAAGTAGCACAGTTAATGAGATTACTGCTAAATCAATAACACAATGAAATGCAGGGAGACTCTAGTTCTACGCATATCCCTCTCATGACATTATTTGACACGTTGTTCAATCACACTCTATGATCACACTGTTTCAAATAGCTATATAAACCACACAATATACAGATATTATACAAATTGAGATTCATAAACATACAAAACAAAATGAATTAGGAAATCAAAATCTATATTTAGGCATTAAGGCGAAAAATATTTTGGTAAAATTCCAAAAATGGTGTTGAAACATGATTTGACAGAGGTACTGGCAGATGAAGCATCATTCTGCATTTAGTGATCCTACCCATAAGAAACACATGTGATAAAGTGAATATACATTAGAGATTCTCTAAAAAAAGAGGAGTAAAAGAATGTATGTATAACTGCATCCAGACCTAAACAGAAAAAAACAAGTAGCGTTGCCATAACGTTAAAGAGTGAATTTTATTAATCCTTGAAAATGAGAGAAACATTGCTTTAAAAATACTGGAATAAAATTAAATATTTACTATGGAAAAGATACAGCTTTGAGTAAGATAGCATAGTCCATTAAAAAAGGTGTGGGCAAAACATATTTCAGTCATCTTGTGATCCTAAGTATAAAGAAAGGAAGGAACAACAAGAACAAGACTTTTTTTTAAGATTTTATTTATTTATTCATGATAGACATAGAGAGATAGAGAGAGAGAGGCAGAGAGAGAAGCAGGCTCCATGCCAGGAGCCCGATGTGGGACTCGATCCCTGGGACTCAATCCCTGGGACTCCAGGACCACGCCCTGGGCCAAAGGCAGGTGCTAAACCGCTGAGCCACCCAGGGATCCCCAACTTTTTTATTTTTTTAAAGAAGAGGAAGGAAGGAGAATAGGACAAAGAAAAGATTTTGATAAGAACTTTTCTGAAATATCAAAAGATTTCCATAGTCAACACAACCAAGGCCCTCCTGGAGGTAAGTCAGAAACATCGTATGTGAAGACCAACTTCTCTGCTTCACATTGAGAGGCCTTTAATTTCGAATCGGAGTCCACAGTAGATAAATCTAACTTGCTAAAGTAAATTCTAACCATTGAGCTGTGAAATTTTGAGGACTTTTCACATTCGAGAAATAATTTCTGTGTGTTTCTAAGAATTCACAGTAGAAAACACAAGATTAGGAGATTTTTCTAATGATACTCTTTCAGGACATACACCTACTCCTAAATATTACCACAACATCAATCCATTTCCAGTGGAATTCTTAAGTCTGCCTCTTGACATCTACAGTTTAGCCACAATTAAGAAAATCTAAATGAAAATCAACCCAAGGCTGGGTTCATGGCAATCATGAGTTCCTCAATCATCAGGAAAATGCCATTTAACAGACTTTCTTGGGTATGCAAAAGAAAAGAATTCAACTTTTAGATTCTCCTCTCTCTGTAGGATTCAGCTTAATGGTAAGATTTGCCCAACCTAAGCCCTACCATATCCAGCCTACATGAAGCAGCTGTAAATCACTGCACTCTAGTACTTTGAAGCATCCCCATAAAAAAGGGAACATTGGGGGGGGGGCACTTGGCAGGATGAGCCCTGGGTGTTGTGCTATATGTTGGCAAATTGAACTCCTATAAGAAAAAGAAGAAAGAAAGAAGAAAAGGAAGGAAGGAAGGAAGGAAGGAAGGAAGGAAAGGAAAGGAAAGAAGGAAGGGAAGGAAGGGAGGGAAGGAAGAAAGAAAGAAAAGAAAGAAAGGAAGGAAGGGAAGTAATGTCCCCACAAAAAAAAAAAAAAAAAAAGGAAATTGGTACAAAGGTAAGTGATTTTCTTACTGACCCCATCCCAACTCAAGAACACTTTATTATCCATTGCACAATGTTACTTCTACAAAGGAAGTAGGTAGATGAAAGCAACTGAAACCCAATCAGATCTAGAGAAAAAGACTGTGAAATTATACTACCATAAAATTTAGCATTATTTTGCCATAATTCTTTAACTATACTGATACAGAATCATGTAGATAACTCCCCTCTAAGAAAATATGACATAAAAATTTCTATCCTTTTTTTAAAAATTATTTTACCCAATATAATTAATTAAGTTAGTGTTTGTTTATTTGTTTGTTTTTTCAATCTCTCTGTGTGCCCAACACCATGAAAGGCCCTGGGAAGAGATGAACATTACATGACAAATTCTGTACTAAAAGATGTGTGCCAGAAGACAGGAAAGAAGATCGATGATAACTATATAGTGTAGCAAGCACTATCCTAGAGATGTGTTTGCAGAGTTGCGGGAATATTGTGGAGGGCATAGATTGAATGGTCAGCATGTGTCTGCTGAGTACTTCCGCTGGATACTGAAAAAGTGTGATACAGCCAGGCAAAAGAAAGGACAGAACTGCATAAGCAAAATTACCAAGGTAGGAAAGAGTATATAGTATTTGAAGGTATGTAAGCCAAAGGTTGTGACTGGGAGCACAGAGGGCTTGATTGGAAAATAAGGCTGAGAGGAGACCAGATTCGGTACTAAAGCGTCCTGAATGCCATGCTGAGTTTCCCTTGCTTTCTGAAGGTGCCAATGAAGGATTTTCAGCAGAAGAGTGACACAGCCATTTTTGGCTTTAGGAGGGAAAATAGTATCTGTAAGAAGAGATGGATTGTAGTAGGGTAGAGAGATTAGTTAGGACATCCAAAGCAATTATCCAGGGACTCACAATGGAGCTGCAGGTTAGCAGAATAATTCAAAAGACATAAAATAGAGTCAACAAGATCAAAGGATCAGTCAGTCATGGAACTGGGAAAAAGAAGAGTCTAGGATTTACTTCTAAGTTTCTGGCTTGGGCACCTAAGAGAGGAGCTAGAAAAGGGGCAATAGATTTGAGAAGAAAGAGGTTCACTTCAGGACACTTTGGATTTGAAGTACCTGCAGGTGCCTAAGGGAAGGTGCCAGAGAAATGGTTGGAAATGCTCACTCAGAGCTCAGAGGAACGGGCTGGTGGGAGGTACAGAACTAGGAGTCAGCTGTGTACAGAAGGAAAGCCAGGGGTGCGGATCTGATGGCCCAGAAAGAGTATGTACCATTAGAAGACCAGGGAAGAACCTTGGAAACACTAACAGAACTTTTCCAAGCTAATGAGTTTTGTTTGGAGCACTGCTCCCGGGGTAACTCATGATTAATATTAATGATTTACAGGCTATAAGATTTTTTTTTCACTATCTCATGCATTTGGGCTAACATAAGATCATGGCTTCCCCTGCACAAAACCAAAGGGCCCTGTGATGACAATCACCACAGATCCCTTATGGGACCTACCTAGAAACCATCAACTCAAACACCACCACAGAAGTATTTCAGGGAATCCATGAAATCAAATTTATTTTCATGACAAAACTAAGGCCATTATTTGTCTTTTTCGCTCTTTTGATATTTCCAATGACACTAAACAAAACTTCTGACACTTTAGCTCAAATCAACCACATGGCAGCAATCGTACCACAGGATATTTCTCCACCAACATGCATTCACATCAGAAAATTAATGCTGCTTCACCTAAGAATCTCTTTCCTGAAGCAGTAAAAAGTATTCGTTTCTGATGTCTCGACTCCTGATTACAGTTTGTGTGTTAAATCGGGAAGTACACGTGAAGAGCTTTTGTACACCAAAGTATAATGAGTGTCACTAGAAAAATTAAGTTTTGGGCCTGAACAAGCCACTTCGTTTTTCATGGGCCACCATTTTTATTTAAAAGAGCAACTAAAAAAATAAAAATATAAATAAATAAATAAATAAATAAATAAATAAATAAATAAATAAATAATAAATAAGCGAGCAACTAACAGGGGTACCTAGCTGGCTCAGTTGGTGGAGCATGTGACTCTTAATCTCAGGGTCATGAGTTCAAGCCCCACAGTGGGTATAGAGCTCATTAAAAATAATAGTAATAATAATAGTAATAATAACAATAAAAGAGCAACTGGCAGAAAATTTATGATGACTAGGACCTGGGTAGTAAGAAGACATTTTCTCAAAAAAATGAAAGTGAACCTGTCACTTCAAGGAAAATACCTCACAGTATTCACTGCCAGTGATGGAATTCAAGGTTAAAGCGAAAATTAGAGCTATGGAAAATTTATATTCATCGCATTCAGTTTGACAGTTTCCCAATGCTTAAAGACTTTTCTGATGATGTCAATGGTGACATTAACAAATGTAATTTTTAAAATATGTATGATAAAATGTGTCAATTTTGTTACATTTGCATCTTTAAGTGAACTAATACTCTCCAAATGACCGATGAATAATGTTATAAAATCAAAACATGTAAAAGATTCATTCAAAGGACAAGATAGACCAATAGATTTTAATGTAACTGAGTACAAAAAGTTCATTGATAGGGGTTTACATCACAACTAACCATTGTATTAACAGATAATAGGGTTATTATTGCTATTTTAAATAGTTTTAAATCTCTGCTTTAGTTTTGAGTACGATAAATATTGATTCGATATAACCCACATAAACAAAAGCTCTTTGGAGGCCTCAATATTTTTTAAGAATTTTTTTTAAATGTGTTTATTTGAGAGAGCATGTATGCAACTAGGGAAGGGAAGGAGCGGGGAGAGAGAATCTCTAAGCAGATTCTGCGCTGAGCAAGGATTACAACACCAGGCTGGATCTCACGACCCTGAGATCATGACCCGAGCCCCAAACCAAGAGTCAGATGCTTAACAGACTGCACCACCCACGTGCCCCAATTTTTAAGAATTTAAAAGAACTTCGAGACCAAAAAGTTTGTAAACTATTTTCTCAGGGAAAAACAAAACAGGTTTAGAAAAAAGCCTATTCTCACTGCTGTGTTGCCCTCTAGCCTGCTCTCCTACCTTCTCCCAAGCCCAACCTAAGCAGTCTTTTGAGAGGTCAGTCAAATTCTTCCATCCATTGACCACCTTTGTCTACTTTTCCGATTTACCATTCAGTGACAGGTCATGGTTTTGTTGCAGATGTTTTGCATTATCAAATTGAGAATCTGCCCTTCTCAGAAGCCAGTCTGACCTACCATAACAAAACTATCTTCTCAGTCTAATGAATCCTTCCCCCCCCCCAATATTTTTAGATTCATTAAAAACTGTGGTCATTTTTCTATGAGTCTAGTCCATTCTTATTTTGAATGCCTTATGTTTTATTAGCTAAGCTGTTCAAGCAGAAAGATAATTATTGGGAACTCTTTTAGTCAATAAAATTTCATTAGATCATCTCTATGCACATCTTGAACTTTAATTATTGTGGTTTCATCATGATGTGTAAATACGTTAAAATGAGTAAGTTATTCCAATCCTAATCAATGGAAGTAAACAGAAATTTATATTTATGAGCAGAGAATATTCTTAATGAAACATCCACATGTCTAACGTAGGTTTAATGCTGGTGCAAATGTTTTAACTCAAGAATAACATGCTAGAGAGATATGTACATGAATGTTGCCTATGCTTTCTGCCTTTTCATTGAATACACACTTGAGTTAAATGAATTCCTTCCACCCAAATTATATTATATTACATTGAAATCATTTCATTTCTTAGACCTGTAGCCAGTGTTTTAGGACCTCAAATAACCATTGCTATTTCACAGGTACACATAAAATTCATTCTGACAAATACCATGGATTGACGATTGACACGTATAACATATTCCAATACACTTCTAGCAGAGGTTTTATAGGAGAAAGTTACCATTCTTAGACTCTTTTGAAGCTAGGGTTCTGGGTTGATCAAAGATCCACCAATCAGGTACAATCATGTGAGAACTGTTTTTGGAATGGAGTTAAATGGGGTAAGAAATAGAGTGAAGCACCATTTTGGTGTGGATCTGGTTGGATCTGATTGAGGCTGCAGCAGTGCAACTCTGGACCCCAGACCTCAAGCACAACTGATTTAACAGATGGTTTTTCAGTCATGGCAGGAGAAGCTGAACAATTCTGTGGGCGCTTTGGGGTTGTCTGTGGAAGCTCAGCCTATTTCTTCAGCTCCCTGTCCCCCATGATTGTGTAAGCCATCTTAATCCTGCAATCATTCCATTCTGCCTCTAATAGCTAGAGTTGATTCTATGCTCAACAGCAACCAAGACTTCCATTTAAGACATTACTCATCAGACATGATACTATCAGTGAAAATTACCTTCTTTGCCCATATCACAATTACAGTACATGTAGCTGGCACTGTTTAATGGTCTGATGATACAATAGTTTAATTTCCACCTAAACTTAGAAAATGCAATTATCAGGAGCTAAGCAGTCAAGATGGGATTGTTTCTTGGCTTAGGGTTTTTAGGTGTGATTGGCTTACTGGGAGATCTGCTACAAGGACCCTTCTCTGATTACAACCGCCAGGCACCCTGAAGTCACAACATACCTTGTACCTATGGGATGCTTTCATAGTTGTAGGTGTGCTTTCACATATATTGCCTCAGTGAAGGTTAACAACACTTGGAAAGCAGAAAGAAAAGAAAAGGTCACATCTTCATTAACAATGAAAGAAGTAAAGCTTCAAGGAAGCCAAGAAATTTGCTTAAGGTATGGTAGGTAAAACGTAGAGGCAGGATTAGGACCCAGGGCATCTGTCTGCTGGTTCAGTGCTCTTTCTTGAGTTCTTCTCTGAAGGCTGTAATTCTTAAGTCCCTGTATATAGACCATTGCAGGGACCATAGCTGCCACCTGATATCCATTCTCTTTTCTTCTTTAGAAATAGAACCCCAAGGGTGCCTCGGTGGCGCAGTCTGTTAAACATCAGACTCTTGGTTTTGGCTCAGGTCATGATTTCAGGGTCATGAGATCAAGCCCTGTGTTGGGCTCCCTGCTCAGTGTAGAGCCTGCTTGGGAGTCTGTCTCTCCCTCTCTGCCTCTGCCCCTCCCTCACTCTGTGCTATAAATAAATGAACAAATAAATAAGAAATAGAACCCCAGTTTAGTTGGAGGCAACAGTATACTTAATTATGAGATTACATTTCCCATGCTCCCTAGCTGGGGCCATGTGACTAAGTTATGGTCAATGAAATATAAGCAAAAGGGTCAAATGGCTTGCTTATTGAGAAGGTTGCTAAGAAGAAGCTAACTCAGCTGGGAGGACTCTTTTATCCTTCCGCATTTAAAAAACAAAACATTTAATTTTGTTAATGTCTCCAAGATCCTCTCCTTGGTCCTCTTCTAATGGTATTCATTTCCTCTGAGCCATCTCGTCTGGTGCATATCCTTGCCTTTCATTCTGTACATAGCTGACTCCTGGTCTGGGACCTCCCACCAGGCAATTCTTCTGAGCTCTGAACCAGCATTTATTTATTTATTTATTTATTTATTCATTCATTCATTCATTTATTTATTTATTTTCTTTCAAAATTTGTTATTTATTTATTTGAGAGAGAGAGAGCAGAGAGCAAGAACACAAGTAGGGGGAGAGGGGCAAAGGGAGAGGGAGATTTAGGCTTCTCGCTGAGCAAGAAGTCCGATGTGGGGCTCAATCCCAGAACCCTGAGATCATGACCTGAGCTGAAGGCAGACGCTTAACTGACTGAGCCACCCAGGCACCCCTGAGCCGGCATTTCTAAACATTGCCCTGGCACCTTCCCTTCAGTATCTTCAGGCACCTCAAATTCAGGTGTCCCAAGCTCAACATCTTTCTCCTCCAATACTTCCTGCTACGTAAGAACTCAATTAGCCATACTGAATCGTAAGACTAGGTGTCACTTGCTAAGGTTGAAGTAGAAAAAAAAATGGACCTTGGGTCAATGACTTTACGGGGATATGCTACTCATGGACTTCTTACCTCTGGACTTTATTTTAGATGAGAGAAGATAAATATCTATCTTGTTTAAGCTACTGTGATTTGGGGTTTCCAATTATATGCAGCAGATCGCAATCCTAACTGATACACATAATTTTCCCAAATTATTTCTATTTTAAGGTTATGTTCTTTTAAATAAATGCTTTCACCAATGAGCAATCTGAGAATGGAGTGATTATCGCAAGATAATAGCTGTCCCAAGTTACAGAGTCAACATCTGGATATACTGTTAGATCTATGTTATATTTTGAAGAATAAAAGCTAGAGTCTTCTGAACGCATCTTTAAGAATGAAGGCTTAAGTCGAATCAGTGTGTTTTACATAGTATGCACCCCTCAATCTGGGTATAGGAGTACTTAGCAACATAGGTTAACTTGTGTAGAAATTGTGTGGATAGTTACTTAGCACAGTCCATAGAAATACCTCAGTCTGCCTGGATTCATGTCTGATATAATGTGTAGCAGCACCCTTTGCTTGACCCCTGGGGCTGCTTACATCTCCAGCGACAGGGTGACTGGTCTTTATATTCAAGATTTCTGACTCGGATCTCTTATATTGAGGATCAGTCATCCTTCTGAAAGCTAGAAAAGCAAATGAGGTTCTCTTCCTTTTTCATAAGATTCCCTAGACACCACATACAGAGTTTGGTTTAGAGGCTACCTTTGACCAGCATGCCCTCATTCCACATACCTTCATACCAACCTTACAGGGGTTCTTTAAAAAAAAAAAAAAAAAAAAAAAAAAGATTTATTTATTTGAGAGAAAGCACAAGTGGGAGGAGGGACTAAGGGAGAGGGAGAGAGAATCTCAAGCATACTCCATGCTGAGTGTGGAACCTGACAGGGCTCAACCTCACGACCCTGAGATCATGACCTGATCTGAAATCAAGAGTTGGAGCTTAACTGACTGTGCCACCCAGGAAACCCCTTTCAGGGATTCTTAACCTGTCATGCTAGGCACCCATTTGACCGACTGGTGGATCCCTTTCAGAAATGTTTTTAAATGAAAGCATTTGAAATTAAACTGATAAGATTGCAAGCCAATTACATTGAAATACAGTTATCAGTGTGGTTTTGGGATTTGTGGTATTGTTTTTAATTCTGGTATAGTTAACATACAGTGTTATAATATAGTGTACAAAACAGTGAATCAACAATTCCATAAATCACCCAGTGCTCACCGTGACAAATGCACTCCTTACAATTAACCTATTTCTTGAATTTGGTGTCATAATATATGTGCTTCTTTAAAGCATTACATTTTAAGATATCACAGTGTCTAATCATCACGACCTTAAAGTGGAGAAACAATAAATGGTATTTTGTGATGTCAGTAGCAAATATAAAAAGGAAATATAATATAATGTAAATATAAAAGGAAAATAGCTGTGATTTCTATGAAAGACAGAATCACAGGTATCATCAATAGGTGATACTATTGGGATTTGTGGCCTACATTCATAAGGGAAGGAAATAGTGCATTTCAGCTGGGGATTAGTGAAAATAAGTTTGTGGATTTTTTTCCCATCAGGTATATAGACCCCTCAATTGTAAGCACAGATGCCTTTGGAGTCTATGAATTCCAAGTTAAGAACCCTACTTTAAATCATGAAAGAATCCTTGTGATTTCTGCATTCCATTAGAGACCACATGAGAGGTCTGTTTTGTGATACGATTAATGCCTGACAGGATCAGCCCTGGATTTTAGCACCTTTCACAGTTCAAGAACCTTGTGAAAGCCATAATGCATGGATATCTGATTCTAGTCACTGTCATCCAGAAAGGCCTGTGTTGTAAAATGCTAATTCCACTGCCAATGACAAATGACATCGGATTGCAGTTATAGGCCAATGCATGGATTACAGGAAAAATGAACTACCAGCTAGCCCCTTGAGGATCTCTTATTAGAGGATTGAGACCTAGGAAATTGGCCATGCGTTTATTATGTACAGATCATGTTTTGGCCAATCTGCAGATAAAAGACCTCAGTCTCAGGGGCCTTACTTGGGACAGCCTTCTGAACGCTAAAATCAAATATGAAACTAAGAAAAATAATAAAAATCAAATTCCCCTAAAAATTCACCATAAGCATTAAGCTCTAAGCTCTCCCCAAAATCCAATTTAGTGAAAGAAATTTCTACAATAAAGTGGTGCTTGACAAGAACAATTTAGAGAAATAGTTCTGGTGTCTTTGTCTACTATTAAAGAGACATACACAAGTAAAATATGATGACATGATCATCACAAACAATATGTTTTGCAATTTTTTCAAAACCATAGGAGATTTTAAAAGACAGCCTCACTGTTCATAAAAACGGACTATAACCCAGCCTTGAAGTAATTTCTGAAAACTATATTCAAATCAGTTCAGTGGAATTAAGGAAAATCAAGAGAA
Organism: Canis lupus baileyi; assembly: GCF_048164855.1. Taxonomy (NCBI): domain Eukaryota; kingdom Metazoa; phylum Chordata; class Mammalia; order Carnivora; family Canidae; genus Canis; species Canis lupus. Next base: position 12,805,437 of record NC_132848.1, read on the forward strand.
ATTATTTCTAATTTAAATGATACTTTTTGAGAGAGAGAGAGAGCACGCATATGTGTTGATGAGCTCTGTGGAGGGGCAGAGAGAGAGGGAGACAGAGAATCTTAAGGGGGCTCCATGCCTCACATGGAAGGCATCTCAGGATTTAATCTCATGACCCTGAAATCATGACCTGACCTGAAATCAAGAGATGCTTAACCAACTGACGCACCCAGGTGCCTCTCATTTAAAAGGTACTTTTAAGTGGAGCAAAATTTGAGGGTAAAATTACCTTTTAACAAAATGATGCTTCTGTTGGGACAATTTTTTATCAGAAATTTCTTAATAGATGCAGAGAGCATACAGAAAATTTATAAATGCGTCTTGGCAATTCTAAACACACAAATGCATCATATACTACCCGATTTAGAGTCAGAGAAAGATATTTTATATCTTTGCTCTGCCATATATTTTAGAATTTGAGCTTGGGCAAGTTATTTAGCCTCTCTAATCTTCAATTTCCTCATCCATGGGAGAAATAACTGTACCTCTCTGGGCAGTAGTAAGAATTAAGTAAGTAAATAACTGTAAAACTCCTAGAACAGTGCCTAGTATATGTTAAGCAGTATATATTTTACTGTCAAAAAAAAATTCTTGTGAGGATTAAATGTGGTATTACCTACATGGTTCTTGGTCTGATACATACTTAACACTCAACAGATGGTAGTTTGTATCGGAAATAGAAGTAAAAGTTTTAGTATTGGCATTTAATAATATTGGAATTAGTATCGACATTCAATTAATAGAGTATTGCTATTAGTGTTACAACTGGTATTGGTTGGGATATCAATATTGGATCAGTATATAGTATGGTGTAATCCTGGAATTCATGCCAGGATGAGGAGCCCCTCCTCAAGATGCTGTTGCACTGAGGAGCCCCCTTTCTGCCTTGTCTCAAAAAATATTAGAACTGGGCCATCTTTCTATGAGCATATCCTAGAAATGGATTCCAAACCAACAATTCCGTGGCTACATACGATGATGGCCAGAGACTCAGTGCCATTATCTTTGGGTTCAGGCAACAGCGCCATGCAAAAAATGTTGCTAGACTAGCCAAGGTTGATAGGAAGAACCATCACCATCCAGGGGCAAATCTCTCTTCGAACTCCAGGGTCAGCTGAGCAAGAGCAACAAAGCTGAGCGAGCATATTAGGGCTGACAGCAGAGAAAAAGGGCAATAAAACAAGAACAGTTAAAATGTCAGCCTGGGTGACAAGGTAACCAGGACAGTAACAGTAGCTGTGGGAAAGCCACAGATGTCACCAGGCTCAAGGAATGCAGCTCAGAGAAGGCCCAGAGTGTAGAGTTGTACTGAATGACAGCCTCAGCCCTCCCCACACCCCACTTAGATACACACACTAACTGCATGACCTGAATAAAGACCGCAGACCTATCAGTGAGCAGTAGCACCAATTAGACTCAAGGAGCAAGGTGCAAGGGAAATGTCACCAGGTGACAGCGCCAAACAAGCCGCACCCAGACGCAGACAGAGAATACCTCCTTACACTTTTTAAGAAATACACTTACCCAGGGGCACCTGGGTGGAACAGTTGATTAAGCGTACAACTCTTGGTTTCAGCTCAAGTCATGACCTCAGGGTCATGGGATTGAGCGCCACATAGGGTTCTGTGCTCAGTGAGGAGTCTGCTTGAGATTCTCTCTCCCTCTCCCTCTGCCCCTCTCCTCCACTTTCACTATAAATAAATTAATTAATTAAAATCTTTTTAAAAAAAGAAAGAGAGAGAGATACTTACCCATTGCCCAAAGGTTGTCCTGAGCCTGTCTCTGCAAAGATATTTGTACAAATCATCCCTGAGTAAGCAATTCCCTAACCTACCCCACCAGGCCCCAGGAAAAAGGTGCATCAGGGAATTGATCAGATTTAAATATCAGCTATTTATTTGTTTGTTTGTTTGTTTGTTTGTTTTTTGAGGTAGAGCAGGAAGAGAGACAGCAGTGAGGGAAAAGGAGGTCCTGGTGCACATGAAGTTTGTCTCTAAACCTCATTTTCTTCTTTCCATTTGCACCTCCCCAATGTCTTGGCATATTTTCTCTTTCATCCCTGCTACCTGGCTGATGAATATTCCCCCTTCAAGGGCCCCTAGTAAAGGTTTCTTATCCCCTAAAACTTCCACCACTCAAAATGTAACACATTTTTCCTCTCTTCCCTCCCCTTCCCTCAGTTGAAGTATTGGAGAAGCAATCTGATTAAACTCATCAATTCCAAGTGTAAATGAAAGGTATCCTACTTCAGGGACCCCTCTAGATGAATGTCTGATAGGAACTATGTGAACACTGTGGAGAAAATACCTTGTAGCTGAGAGTCTTTTCCTCAAGCACATCTTTTTTTTTTTTTTTTTTTTAAGATTGATTGATTTGAGAGAGAAAGAGAGAGAGCGTGCACATGTGCGGGGAGGAGCTGAGGGAGAGAATCCCAAGCAGACTCCCCACCAAGCAGGGAGCCAGATGCTTGGCTCAGTTCCACGACCCATGAGATCATGACCCATAAGAGCACAATCCCAGCCAAAACCAAGAGGTGGAGGCTCAACTGACTGAGCCACCCAGGCACCCCCTCAAGCACATCTTTGAGCAAGTCTTGATAGAAAGTCTTGATAGAGGTGTTACTGCTCCTCTTGGGAGTAGGAAGGAATTAGAAAACCTTGGGTTTGCTCCAATGACCACAGGGTAATTATGCAGTCAGACTTGGCTGGAGTGTGGAGTGCTCCATGACCCAGGTGTTCATTGAGGCCCTCAAGCATATCAGTGCAATGACTACGAAGTGCTGGGAATCAGAACACAGTGGTAACAGAAAACAGGCCATAGTTTTGCTAAAAGCAAAGCTATTCCAACACTCTGCTCTGGGTGTTGACTCTGGCACAATTTACTCAGAATTGGGTTCTGGGGTAGCAGAAATGTCCAGATCCAAGCAAGAGGCTGATAGAGAGAGAAAAGGAGAATAAGCTGATTCCTCCATCAGTAGGGAAGGAGGTAAGCCCTTGTCCCTTCTCCCAAGAGAAGAATTCAAGGGTACCTCTTGTCCCTCCTACTTTCAAAACTACTTCTCAGTCCCCTACCTTCCATCAGAAAAACACAGCTATGAAGGCCCTTGAGTAACAGAGTCAAGAGCCTTCAAAGAGACCCTCAGAGCAATTCCTTGCTCATCATTTTATTTTTCCCTTTCTCCACTTGGCTATACAAAATAATTACAATGACACATTAAAATGAACTACTTACCATTTATGCCTTGTTATCATGCAACACAACAATTATGGCTGTCATTAAATATATGTCTAGGTTCATTATAGGTGTTATTTGATGGGAATCTTAAAATCTGTTCACAGATACTCATCCTTCATACTTTATTGCTCAAGTGGTATGATCATTCACTCACAACTTTAAAAATATTAGGAGAACCATTAATTAAGAGGCCAGGTTTTAGTCCCAACTCTGACTATAATTAGCTGCGTGATTTGGGGCAATTCCCTTAGTCTCTTTGGGTCTCAATTTCCTCAAACATCAAGTGAAGTAATTGAGCTAGAAAGCTCTCTGATTTACCATCCATCTCTAAAAAGTCCACAATGTTGTGATTATACTAATATTGAACTTCCTTTAACATTATTAAAGAGACTTTTTAGAACCTTATACAACCTCAAATATTTTTCATAGAAAGTACTTATGATATCCGGCCATTCACTGAGCATCATATCTGTCCTAGGCACTATCCCAGGCATTTCCCCCACAGGGGCTCATTTCATCTTCATAACAAACCTGTAAGGTATATACTATTGCCCTGATTTTATAGGTAAGAAACCTGAGGCTCAGCCTCTCAGCTCTGTAGAGCTGAAATTCACATAACTGAGCTCTGTAAGATTCCACAGTCTGTGCTGTCCAAGGCATATCATGATGCCTCCCAAATAATTTTGCATAATGTAAACTGGGTAAGAGATTAGTTTGAATTGGTCCCGAATTTGAAATACACCTTAGAATTTGTGTGTATGTATTTTTTCTCTTCCCCGCTCCTCCCCTTGTTAACTTCTCCTCCTTCTTCAGCTACATTTCCCTATAAATTGGTTTTTTTATCTGTTTCTTTCTCATAAAATAAGAATTAAAAGTCAAAAATCGTACAGAAAATGTCCTATAATGATTTATAATCTATAGGCAGAGAAAGAAATCGGTGCAGTGAGGTGCATAGGCTTTGGAACTAACTAGACGAAGTTCAGATACTAGCTCTGCTGAGGAAAGGCCCTGTAACTTGAAGTTGATTACTAAACTTCCCTGGTTATGAGTTTACTCATCTGTTAAATAGATGCAGTAATACCTGCCTCCCAGAGTAACAGTATGGACTGAAGTTGCTAATGTAAGTGAAGGTAGTTACAACAAGTAAGAATGAATTACTGATTAAGGACCAGGCACCATGCTAAATATTTTTTGTACTATCTAATTAATCCTCACAACTATATATGAACTGCATCCTGTCATCTTCATTTTAGAGATGACAAAACCGAGAAAGCAAGATTAAAGAATTTGCCCGAGTTGTGCAAGTGGAGAATGACAAGGCCCCGATTTCAATCTAAGAAGTCTGTCTTCAAGACCTAGACTCAAAGTAAGGTGCCTGGAAAAGGAGAGAAACTCCGTAAAGATATGTTTCTTTCACCCCTGTAAATGTTTAAAGAGATTTATAATAAGAAATTGGTCAACACATAGTTTGATGGAGTGAATTTAATTTCTAGCCTTAAAAGTCCTAGATTTTGTAGAGAATAGTGTATCTGACTGTTGGAAAATATAGAGTGACCTACTTCAGGCAAAGCAGCTTTAAATAAGGTCTGTTTTAAATAGCATGCCCTAGAGTATTCACCACAAAAATTGCCAACAATTTATCAAGTGAGCCACCTGTGTGTGTGGGGGGGGGGGGGGGAGATTGAGAGAGAATAAGAGAGGAAGAGCATCTCACCCATTAATTTATTCTTCTGAGATTTGGTAAACAGACGTCTGCTATTGCCTTTGTTTTTAATACTGAATAATTTCATCTGAACTTGACTCTTGAGCTTGAACACAATATGAATCAAGATTAGTCACACTTTAGAGAAAAATATTTAGAGATTTGGGACTCTTAGGAGATTTCTAATTTTTTGTTACTTGATTTTTATCAAATAATACAAATCCCACAAAGAAAAAAAGAAAGAAGGAAGGAAGGAAATAAGGAAGGAAGATAACCTCAAGCCAAGGCAAAAGGATATAGCCACAAACATTCAAGTCAATAGGAGTATATTTCAAAAATAAATTAAAAAGATAAATAAAATATCCAACAAGTGCTTCAAAGATAACAATAAATGAAACACCCTACGGAGATAAGAACACATTTAGTATATACACAAAAATTCATATGTATTCTGCAGCTCTGATGATGAGAGAACCAATCTAGTCTTGAAAATGAGAAAAGAAGTAAGTGGTTTCATTAGAAATAAAATATATTACTGAGGAAGAAGTAATCATTGGGAAGAGAGTCTGTGGGCATTGGGATGGGGACAACAGACAAGCAACATGACATGATGCCATATGCCCTTTCTGGTTAGAAATCATCACTTCTACTGCATTGGAAACTAAGTATTTACTATATGTTGGCTAACTGAATTTAAATTAAAAAAGAGAGAGAGTGAGAGAAATCACCAGTTCTGGGCTTTGTTTCAGCCCTGCTGGGTAAGTTCCTATACGGTTTACAGTAAATTATATAAACTCTTTTAATGCATTAAAAATGATGCTACAACCACAATTAGGCTACATAGTACATTTGAAACTCTTAATTTAAAAATGCAGCTTGAATGAAGTATCAGTAACATGATTTCCCATTTCCCTTTGACTCTGTTTTCAATGCATTTAAGGTGAGTTGAGGCTAAACATGCATATTTCAGATATGGTAGTTTGCTTCATGTTTAAGGTGAATAAGAAGAGATGTAGATAGAACAGTTTTGCTAATGGGTCATCCTCCATGTTCTAGAAAATAATGAATAAAAGTTCTAGCAAATGACACAACCCGCATCCTCAAGTTTGTTTCCTTGACTGACACTAGATATGAAAAAATTGAAATGCTAATTACAGTGAGATTCAACAGCGGGGAGGAGGAGAAAGCAACCAAACTGATCACAATTTTATTTTCATTTAAATCAGTTTGTTAATTGGGTTAGAATCCTCCTGCTGAAAGAAGGAGGAGGACCATAGATTTGTTTATTTTTAGCTTGATGCTACAAAATTCTCCAGTGCTTCTTCCAGTTTGGAGTCAAAAGAAGAGTAAATGTATTTTAAGGTAGCAAAAAAGGTCAAGTTTCTTTCCCAGTGGCAGCGGCCTTCTCAGGACCTGGGAGTTTGATGTAAAGACATTAGACCCATGTCCTGTTCCTCCTTCTGCACCATGACTCGCTCCCAAGCCTCTGGCCTTTATGGAAGTTTTATCTTCCCCAGTGTTAATATATTGCAGTTGAGCTCTTTATAATCTTAAAACATAAACCACAGCCTCATATATATTAATCTTGAACTATTTATGGCTCACTGTTTTTTTCTTCCATGAATAATGCATAAGAGAAGACAACATATGGAATCGGCCTTTTATTTCTCCACCAGCAAAAACAAAAATAAAAATGGAAAACACCTATACCATTCTTTACTGATCACCTTCCCATCCAGAATAAGTCAGACAGCTGAGAAGTGGTCGGTGGTATATTCTCTGAGACTTCGATGCTTGCATTTCTCTTAAGACTGATCTCCTTGTTTACCTTGTGTTGTTATTGTTCTAGTTGTCTGTATTCTCCTCTGTTAAGTCTTGAATTTCTTGAGACCACCGTCTATGCTTATTCCATCCTTACATACTCCCCAGGACCAACCTCAATACCTCACAGACAATATAAACTCAACATATTTTGCTATCATTTTTTCTTCTTACAGAAGGAATTACCCTACTATTTAGATGAGGAAATGGAGAAACAGCAAGACTTGCCCAAAGTCTCAGAGTTGGCCTTGCAGTCTTTACCATTCTATTAAATGGACCGATAAAATTATCCCCATCACTAAGTTATTGTATCAGAGAACTTGAAGTGGAGGTTCCCAGATTTGCCCGGCTATACTCACGTGACTTCAGGCCATTCACTGTAAAAAGCTACAAACCTCATAGCCTTTGAGGTCACTAAAAGCTTTATCTCCATTTTCACTGGAGTGATCACCACAGGGATGTTCAAGTCTGTTTATTCAGATTTGCCTCAAAACATGTTGTTGTCAGTCATCACAGTGTGGATGGGGCTGGGCTGCTCCGACCAGTATTTGGTGGCTGGCTTCCCAAAAAGGGCCAGGTAATGCAGGAAGTGGCAGGTGACTCACTTCTAGCGGCCAGCATTCTGAGTCATTCTCCACCAAATTCTTCAGGATAGTGAGAAGCAAAAGACCAAGCTGGAGCATCCCAACCCCAGGGAATTGTGAAATAAGCCACTTTTGGTTTTTCTCTCATCTCCTACTCTTCCCTGTACTCCCTGACCCTATCTGCCTCTCTGGGTGCCAGGCCTGGTCACTACCCCTTCTTGTCTTCCCCTTATTCAGATTCTCTCTCCTGATTCTTCAGGACTGGGTGTGAATCTCAGACAAAGAGTTCTTACTCTTGGTCAAGGCAATCTCTCCCTTGCCAAGAAATATGTTTTCATTTTGCTGCAGCTTGTTGAAGTTAACGCCCTTGCTTTCATTCCCTAATCCAAGGATGGCGAGTGCGTTTCATCTCATGTGTTAAATGCAGCCTATTGGTGGTAGAGCCTGGGATGCCGAAGCCGTTCCTGGGATCAGTGGTGACGACAGCTCTAATAGAGAGAAGGTGGGCCTGGCATGTCTGCCATGTATTTGTCATCCCTGGCCTCACAGGAAGTGCTTTCAAAGGTAGGAACCTCCAGAGAGGCAGGAGGAAAGGAATTACCACAGCTGACACATGTGACTGGTACAGTTAAGTAGATCAGACTCTAGGGCATTCTGCAAATTATCTGACTTAAGAAGCTTCAGAGTTTATTGTGTGCACGGTCAGTTTAAGCCAGAAACACCATCCAGCAAATACAATGTTCTTACGAGTTTTCAACTCATTTATTATCGAAAGTATTATTCCATTTGTATATATTTTTTATTGTTTTGGTTTCTTTTAAGATTTTATCTATTTATTCATGAGAGACGGAGAGACACAGGCAGAGGGAGAAGCAGGCTCCCCATGAAGCAGGGAGCCTGATGCAGGACTCAATCCCAGGACCTCAGGATCAGACCCTGAGCCAAAGGCGGATACTTAGCCTCTGAACCACCCAGGCTCCCTATTGTTTTGTTCAAAAGTAAAGTGTGAAACTCTACCTCTAGGTTCTAGTTATAAATGGACTGATTACTTACTGTCTTTTTTTCTCTGTGGAGTCCCAAGTGGACCCATTTTTTTTTAAGATTTTATTTATTTATTTATTCATGAGAGAGAGAGAGAAAGAGAGAGACAGGCAGAGACACAGTCAGAGGGAGAAGCAGGCTCCATGCAGGGAGCCTGACACGGGACTCGATCCCGGGTCTCCAGGATCACGCCCTGGGCTGAAGGCGGAGCTAAATCGCCAGGGCTGCCCAAGACCCATTATTTTTAATGTCCCTTTCTATAAACAATGTTATCTAATGTTATTGCCTTGCTCCACATACCACTGAATTGAAAATACTCCGATAGTTGAAAAGCAACCTTGATTTACCATGTATTCACAGACATAGGAAATACTTGAGACACAAATGAATCCTCACCTCTACCTTTCAGGTCTGATGTGCTTCTAAGAAAGTACAGCACTCATTACTTGCACTTGACTTCTATTTAATTTGCAGAGGGGCTTGGAGTCACCTCTGACGATGGCAGACATGCAGCTACCACCACCACCACTGAAGTTCCTATGGCCACCCCTAAGACTTATGCACTTACGTTGAAGAGGGGGCTACTTGAGGGGTGCCTGTCTGGTTCAACTGGTAGAGGATGTGACTCTTGATCCTTGGTTTGCGCCCCATGTTGGGTGTAGAGATTACTTTATAGTAAAATTAGTATTAAAAAAATTAGTATTAGGGACACCTGGGTGGCTCAGTGGTTGAGCAACTGCCTTCGGCCCAAGGCGTGATTCTGGAGTCCCAGGATCGAGTCCCACATCGGGCTCCCTGCATGGAGCCTGCTTCTCCCTCTGCCTGTGTCTCTGCCTCTCTCTCTCTGTGTCTCTCATGAATAAATAAATATTTTTTTAAAATTAGTATTAAAAAAAAAGAGGAGGCTACTTCAAAGCTTGTTCCCCTGGAGCCTACCAAAGGGACCATTGCCAGTGGATCAAAGCCATTACCAGCAGCCAGGAGCTCCTTGCCTCCACAATCACAGCTACCACATAGACCCCAGGTGATCTGAGATGCCGCCAGGGCAGCCTCTGGCAGAGCTATGGCCAGCCCAAGAAAACCTAGAAAGTGGAAAAATGTGTCTTCAGTGCTAGTCTTTCACTGTCATCCAAGAAAGACTCTAAGCTCTGACAGGGTAGAGACTATGACTTTCTTACTCCTTTACCCATCCCTAATATCTAGCAGTGTGTGCTGCCTAACTGGTACTCAAGAAATCATTGTTGAATGTGTAGATGATGTGTGGAAGGATAGATGGACGGACGGAGGGATGGATGGACAGATGCTGTTCCCTCCAGGTGCCTCAAGTTAACATGTTGATGTAAAACAAGCAAATGGCTGCAGATGGCTGCAGTCAAGGGAAACAGTTGATAGTTTGACACAGGAAATAACTATCAAGCAAATGAATTTTTTTTTAGTAACAGAAGCCTTTTTGAGGCAGCACTCAACCTGAAAGTTGTTTTCTTCCTGTCAAGGTTAGGGCAGTATGACACATAGAAGAGAAAAAAAAAAAAGAAATTCCTGGGTCATAGCAGACAGCCGTAGAAGTCACCACTGGAGAATTTTCTTCGGAGAATGGTCTCTCACACTCCAGGCGAGTAGGAACGGGAATAGCTAGGGCTGTGTCCACACAGTGCGTCAGGGTTCCCTACCTAAAGGCTCAGTGCAGAGCGCTTAAACCCCATTGTCTATCTGTGATCTATCAACCCTGATGATAGAAAGTCACCACTCTACAGTCGACCGGTGTGGGGCTAGGATGGGCCTGGCCATACAACATTATGAACCAAAAAGAGCTCAGTAAATAGTGCTGGACTAAGAGATTTCTTCTTTCCTAATTATTTTTAGCTATAGTTTCATCTTGACTGAGTTTAGGACAGAAACAGCTTTATTAAGGTGTAATTTACATACCAGAAAATTCATCTGTTAACAAGGACACATTCCAATGATTTCAAGAAGTTCATACAGTTGTATGAACATTGCTACAGTCTGGTTTTAGAACGTTTCTATCACCCTCAAAATTTCTGTCATTGCCGCTTGCAGTCAACGGCCAGTCCCACGCCTAGCCCACGTAATTACTATCTGCTCCTCTGTCTTTGTCAATTTGCCATTTTCAGAAATTTCATGTAAACAGGATCATGCAAGATATAGTCTTTTGTGCCTGTCTTCCTCCACTTTGCACGATGTTTTGAGGTTTGCCTCAAATGTCATCCATATATCGATAATCAAGGGGTGGGGGTCTATTGCTGGTTAGTATTTCATCGTATGAGACCACATTTTGTTTAATGGGCATTGGATTTTTTCCATTTTTAGCTATGATAAATAATGGTTCTATGAACATTTTTATACGAGTCTTTCCATGAACATATTTATTTCTCTTGGGTAGATACCTAGGAAAAGAGTTACTGGGTCATACGCTACAGTTATGTTTTAGTTTTTAAGATGTTGCCAAACATTTGGCCAAAGTGGATGTGCCATTTTACATCCTCACCAGCAGTGCGCAGGCGCTCCAATTTCCCCAGAGCTCCCATCCTTGATAAGTCAGTGTCTTAGATCAGTCATTCTAGTGGAGTTACAGTGGAACCCCATCGTGATTTTTCATCTTCACTTCCCAAACCAAGGATGTTGAGCATCTTCTCCTGTGTTTACTAAGCCATTCAGATAGCTTCTTGGTGAAATGTCTTTCAAACCTTCTGCCCATTTTTTAATTAGATAGTTTGTCTTATTATTATTATTGAGTTGTAAGTGGGGTTTTTTTTCTGGACACAAGTCCTACATCAGATATATGACTTACAAATATTTTTTCCTAGTGTGTGACTTATCCGTTCATTCTCTTAATGACATCTTTTGAAGAGCGAATTATTTAAATTTTGATGAAGTCTAATTTATCAATTTTTTTCTTTTATGGACTGTGCTTTTGGTAGTGCAGCCATACTTTTTGGGTTTTGTTTTACCTCTTAATGTTTTTCTATCCATATATTTTTTAATTCGTTGCATCTGCGTTTACGCCTAAGTTAAACTAAATCAGTATTTCATAACAAAGTGTTCATCTGATGGTGCTCCTCTTTATTTCATTAAATTACATGTTAAAAAGAGCCCCCACTGGGTATTTTTTAAAGTAAGGTGGACCCGTTTGACAATCTCAATAAATATTATGATACCTCAAAAGCCAGATAATAATAGTAATTTATCAAGGGCTTACTGTGTGCCAGGCACTGTTGTAAGCCCTTTGCTGGTATTAACTCATTGATTCCCGATGGTCTCATGTGGCAAGTACTGTTAATTATCACTGCTCTGGAAGGGAGCAAACAGATCCAGAGAGTACTTACTTAGATTGCCCAGAAAGTGGCAGAGCTGGGATTGGAGCTCAGACCATCTAGCCCCAAAGTCTGAGCTCCCAACTGCTGTGCTCTAACTTCCCCTATAGAATGACTCCCCAAAGGGCACCTGGGGGGCTCAGCGGTTGAGCGTCTGCCTTTGGCTCAGGTCATGACCTCGGGGTCCTGGGATTGAGTCCCTCATCGGGCTCCCTGCATGGAGCCTGCTTCTCCCTCTGCCTGTGTCTCTGCCTCTCTCTGTGTGTGTCTCTCATGAATAAATTTAAAAATCCTAAAAAAATAAAATAAGAAAAATAAAAAGAATGACTCCCCATGTAAAATCTCCGTGGGAGTATGTGGCAGGCCTGGTGTCACCGCCCACCCTTGTCCCTGCCACAGGGAGGGTTCCTGTTTCTGCGGCCTGAACTTCTCTCTGCACCAATCCTTCCCCTCCCCGTGCTCTGCCATTGCTGATTCAGCCGCTGCCAAGGATAACTTAAGCCAAGCATATCCCAGTGTCACTCTCACTTGAGGCTTAAGAAATACTGGAACTGAGAGCCACGTCGAGTCACTGGGGGACTACAGGCGGGGACCTCCACCCACTGCCCCCACAGTCCTAGGATTGCCTTGGCTCCTCCCTTGGTGAGGCCTGGCGTGGTACCGTTCCCTGGTGCCCTGAGATAAGCTCACATTCCTCTGCGTGCCCTTTCTGCATGAGGTAGCTCGGGTTGTCCCTGTTACCTGTAACCAGCAAGCCGTCACCAGGATGGGCAGCCGTGTCTGCCCCACCACTCTGTGGGTCTCAAGAACCCTGCCCATGCCTGCTGGCCTCACCAATCCTCACTGGGCCCCAGGGACACTTACCAGATGTGGCTTCACTGAGGTTGTGGTCGTCTTTCCAGGCTTTCCAGGAGACAACTAACTAATGTGATAAGCCAAAGAGTGCTAATGAAAGGGAGAGAGAGAGAGAGAGAGAGAGAGCTGAAGGAAACTCAGTGCTCCCTCCTACTCCCAGGTAGCCTATGGCTACTGTCACAGGGGATTTCTGCAGACAAGGGCCCTTTTGTTTTCCAAACCAGGTGGCTTTAATAGAAGCCACTTCAGGTCAGGAAAGAGGAGAAGGAATATTTCTGGGCAATAGGGGGCTTTATTGTGCCCCCTCCATCAGCTTTCCCTGGGCCGCAGCTTTGTCCTTCTTAGCAGAGGGCAAGCTGGCGAGCAAAGCGCCACCACTACATTCCACCAGTGGCAGCAGGAGTTCCAGAGTGTGACTTCAGAGGCTGCAGCAGCTCCAAAAGTGACACTAGCCCTGGGGACAGTAACAAGTGGCGAGGTGCTGTGGTTTGGGGCATGTGGTTTGACATAAAGAGTGTGGATATTGGAGTCAAAAAACCTGTATTCAAATTATAGCTCATTGCACGCACGTGAGCACACACAAACACACACACAGAGGCAAGTTCTGAGCCTGTTTCCTCATCTTTAAAATACAATTGATGACAGTGACAACGTTGGAAGGTTGAGGATTGATTTATAAAAAGCCTGGCACATTGTCTCCCCCGTATTATTCAGGTTTACCCTTTACAAAAGCAGCAACACCACGGCTCTTCCTATTGTTTCTCTCTCACACACCCACACACCCACACAGACTCAGAATAATTCATGAAAGGATCATAATTCTGAGTGTAAAATGGAATGGAGACATTTCACAATTATCATTTTGTAATTAGGCGAGTCAGTAGATGCACCCGCGGTGCCAGCTTTCTAGAAAGACATGATCTAGGCCAGACAAAATTTTCCTGTAGTTGAGTTGCAACTTGGAGACTACCTCTTGGATTATGCCACAGATGTTACCAAACAATTTTAAAGACTAGCTCAAATTTCAGAATAGTCAAAATCAATATTATTTTCCTTGCTACTTATTTTCAAGCCATTGAGAGAAAGTGGCTGAAAACTGCACTCTCCAAACATGAAGGGGCACTTTTATAATTATTCCGATACCATTGTTCTTTCCATCAGACTTCATATTGGAGCTTCATCCCTTCCATCAGTATCAGCCCCCGAATCACATAATTAAGATATCTAAATCTGGAGAAAATTCTTAACAACCCGTCAGAGAATCTGCCAATTTAACCTTTAAAAGTGAGTCCAGATGTGAATAAATGATAATAAATTCCTGGTGGCTAACATTTCTTGAGTACTGGCTATGCACAAGGCGATGGGCAAAGGATTTTAGACAGATTGTTGCATTTAATCCTCACAAGTGTGTAAGGTATGTACTATTCTTATTCCAATTTTTAGGTGAAGAAGCTGCAAACTTAGGGTGTGGAAATAGCATAGATTCTCACAGCTAATAAGGTAATGAGTCAGAATTGAAACCCAGGCTTTCTGACTCAGAGTCCATGTTCTTCACCCAGAAATTTTTGTATTGTGGTAAAATATACATAACCCCAAATTGGCCAATTTAACCACCTTTAAGTGTACAGTTTTGTGGCATTAAGTACATTTACATTGTTCTACAGCCATTACCACCATCCGTTTCCAAAATGCTTTCATGGCCCCACACTGAAGCTCGGTACCCATTCAACACTAAGTCCCCAGCACACCCCAGCCCCTGGCGACCGCACACTACTTTCTGCCTCTGTGAGTTTGACTACCCTAGGGACCTCATAAAAGTGGAATCACATAGTATTTCTCCTTTTGTGGCTGCCTTATTTCACTCAGTATATAGTACCTTCAAGATCTATTCCATGTTGTCACAAGCATCGGAGTTTCCTTCCTTTCTAAGGTTAAGTAATATTCCATTGTACATATTGCTACATTTTGCTTAGCCATTCTTCCATTGATGGACACTTGGTTTGCTTTCACCTTGGTTATTATGAGTAATGCTGCTATGAACACAGGTATAATGAATATCTGCTCTGGCCCCTGCTTTGAATTCTTTGGGGAATATACCCAATAACCAAGATATTTTAAATACTTTTCTTCTCTTTGCTATTGGCCGGTTATTCTTTGCCTTTTGGTTGTGTGTGTATGTGTGTGTGTGTGTGTGGTGTGTATGTCTCCATGTATGAAGCAATTATAAACGTGTAATTATCTAGACAGATTTTTGTGCCATCTTAAGCAGGAGGAGGCTGGGCTGACTCACATCTTTGGTAAATGTAGGCACATTCAGGCAGGCTGGTGAAGCAGACAGAATTTTTCAGGCCAAATATATTTTAAATATAATTTCCTTCCCTTGGCTACCATGATCTTTTGACATGCTTTCTTAGGCATTAAGGACATGACAAGCTCCTGAAGAATTTAGATACAGTTAGGAAAAGGATTCTAGTAAAAAAAAAATTGTGGTTCTGAGGTCTACTGCGAAGCAGGAAGGAAATGTATAAGCACATTGGTGAAGTTCAAATCTATGTTTAAAAAGGCAAAGGATATAATTTAAAAAGAAAAAAGAAATGGACAGAATCAGCTAGAGCAGGGCACTGAGAGATATGTGCCCTTGGAAGGCTGCTCCTGCCACTGTTAAACTTCTTTCAGACTGTAACCAATTTGTATTGGAATCCCACTAAATAATATTTTCTCCAATGTATTTGCCTTAAGCCAAAATAATCTATTCCCCCGGTTAACATACTCAGGTAGGACTCTGGTTTGTTCTTTTTTTCTTTTCTTTTTCATCTGGGTAAAGAAACTACTAGAATTTCCTTTGGTAGTGTTCCCCCCTTTAAACCATCCTTCATTACCTCATCACTATCTTTATTACCATAGCAGTGTGGCCGGGTGGGAAGACCAAGAGCCCCCCCAGAAAGAGAGACCTGGCTCTGCCTCAGACTGACACTATACCCCCATATTTTTTTCTTATTCTCCTTCAATCTGTTTCCTACCCTAAAAACAGAGATTTTAAAAACCCAACTCAAAGGATTTTTCAAAGGATCAAATGAGATAACTTCCTAGTATATAGTATAGCCTTAAAACTGAACTTTTTTTGCCTAGATTTGGGGATGAATAAATACTTTTCAATCCATCTTCTGTATTTTCTTCACATAACATAAACATGTGCAGGGGAGGCCCTTACTTTCTCAAGCTTGTATTTATAGATAAAGACGTGTAATGTAAAAGCTATAGGATTTTTGCCATAAAATGTTAATGAAGGCATTGACCGGAAGTGATGTCATTTGTACAGAAGCCGAGAGATAAGGAAAGGCACATTGCAAGAGAAAAAAATACGAATAGTCATTCACTCAACAAAAGGAAGAGAGACTATTAGAGATTAAGAGAGATTTAATAGGCATAATAATTAAATGTAATGTTTGGACTTGTTTGGATGATGAGTTTAACAAACCAGCAGTAAAAAGCCATCTTTGATACAATCAGGAATTTTTTTGGACTGAAATATTTTTTAACTCTGCAGGTTCTGGTTTCTACTTCTTTCTTTTTTCATCAAGGTAAAATTGGTATGTGACATTATATTGATTTTAGGTGTACAACATAATAATTCAATACTCGTATGCACCACAATGGAAATATTTTTTATTTTAAAACTTTTTTTTAAAAGAGAGGTAGGGCAGGCTAGGCAGAGGGAGAGAATCTTAGGCAGGCTCCATGCCCAGCCCCGAGCCTGGGGCTCAATCTCACAACCCTGAGATCATGACCTGAGCTGAGATCACAACCTGAGTCAAAACCAAGAGTCGCATGTTAACAGACCCAGGCCCTCCCACAATGGAAATTTTAAATTTGGACTGGGTATTATATTTTGTTAAGGAATCTTTTTAAATTTCGCCAGGTATGGTAATAGCATTGTGGTTATATTTTTTTTAATGTTCTTATCTGTATACTGAGGTTTTTACAAGGTTTTCTTTAAAAGAGGGGACAGATGAAATAAAAAGTACCAAAAATTAGGCTAAATGTTGAAACTGAATGAGGGGCTCATTAAATTCTATGTATATTTGAAATTTCCTACTATAATTTTTTTTTTTTAACTTTTAAGACCACTATTCAGAGAATGGATGGGAGGAGGGACAAAAGTGAAAGTACATAAACCAACCAGATGATGGAAATGGAGTGGTCATATTTTAGTGATTTTGGAAGTCAAGTCGATAGGACTTGGTAAAGAATTTGCTGTGTGGAGGAAGGTAAAAAGAAGCACTAGATTTCTATTTTAGGGAGCTGCCACCATCTATTGAGCTGAGGATTCCTGGAGGAAGAGCAGTGACGAGGGAGGTCAAGAAGGAAAGCTTTCCAGGAGGCAATTGGCTCTGTGCATCCAGAGTTCGGCAGAGAATTCTGAGCTGCAGACAGCGATCTGTGAGCTGCTGTCATTTAGGTGGCATATAAAGCCATTGGAAAGACGAGAGCTACCCCGAAGAGAAGACACAACAAGACAAGGGTCCAGGATCAAGCTCTGGGGGACTCCAACTCTTAAAGGTCAGAAGGAAGAAGAGAGAGCTCCAAGAGAGTAAGGGAAAACAGCCAGAGAGAAAGAGGAATCCCACAAGATGCTGTGACAACTGAGGGAACAGCGTTATGAATGCTGGTTAGTAGTAGTTGAAAGAGTACAGGTATACCTTGTGCCTAACTTGATTGCGCTTCACAGATAACTGTGTTTTCTACAAACAAGGTTCCCCGCAATCCTGGGTCGATCCAGTCCCCTGGCACCGTTTTTCCAACAGCATTTACTCCCGTTGTGTTTCTGTATCAATCACATTTCGGGAATTCTCACAATATTTCATTCAAACTTTCTCGTTTAATAACATATTTGTCATTGGTGATCTCTGATCAGGGATTAGGACTTGCTGAAGGCTCAGATGACAGTTAACATGTTTAGCAATAAAATATTCTTATTAGTTTATTTGAGAGAGAACACGAGTAGGGGCAGAGGGAGAGAGGGAGAGACAGACAGACTCCCTGCTGAGTGCAAAGCCAAACGTGCAGGGAGGTGGGGGGCTCTGGATCCCAGGATGCTGAGATCATGACCTGAGCCCAAGTCAGACATTGAATCCACTGAGTCAGCCAGGCGCCCCAGCAATAAGATATTTTTAAATCAAGGTATATACATTGTTTTTTGGACATAGTGCTCTTGCACACTTCATAGACTATAGAGTATATGTAAACATAACTTTATATGCTCTGGGAAACCAAAAAATTTCAAAATTGACTTGCTTTGTTGTGATACCCACTTTATTGTGGTGGCCTGTTACCAAACTGGCAATATCTCCGGGGTATGCCTGTATTTTAGAACTGTGTTTTTAGTATCTATGGATTAAAATAGGCTTTTTAAGCTTCCTTAATAATCAAGTCATATTTTAAGATACTCATGCTGTAAACTTTATAGCATTGTTTCCACTGCATACGTATCTTCAAGTTGTAAGCTACTAACATAAACTTTAGGACATAACCAATCCTTAATTGAGGACTGTCCTAAGCAAAGCAAAAGGAGGGCAGCCTGGGTGACTCAGGCCCAGGATGTGATCCTGGAGACCCAGGATTGAGTCCCACGTTGGGCTCCCTGCAGGGAGCCTGCTTCTCCCTCTGCCTGTGTCTCTGCCTTCTCTCTCTCTCTGTCTCTCATGAATAAATAAATAAAATCTTAAAAAAAAAAAAAAAAGGAAAAAGTTTAACACTTATTGAATTCTTACTATGTTTGCCCAAAGTTTTATTGCCAGAGGTTGTAGTAGGAACCAACATTTATTGGTAATCTTTTCGATGACGGCAGCTAACATTTATAGAGTGCTTGCTTTGTGGTGGGCACTATTTGTACTGTTGACTCTTTTAATCCTCACAGCAATCCTATAATGTAGGTTCTATTATTGTACTCATTTTACCAATGTGGAAACTGATTTGCCAGAAGTAAATTCTCCAAGATGAATGGAGCTTGTGTTTGAACACTTGCATTTGGGTCTGATTCCAGAGCCAATCCACCTCCTTGATGCTCTATATTACTTTCATTTTTATATTAGCTCTTTTATTTTAAAAAATTTTAAAGCCCTACATTATAGATATGCATTTTACATAGATTACATGCATTTTAAAGATCACTAAAAAGGAATTTGGAAAGGTTAAATAGCTGCCAGAGGTCACAAATCCACTCTGCTCAGCCTGCAGAGTCTAACCAAAATTAGCAAGACCCCCTAAACTACATTTTATTTCTACTATGTGATGCCAGGCAGTATGGGAGATACAAAAAAGTTGTAAGAGATAGTCTTGGTTCCCAAAAATCTCAGGATGGAGAGAAGACAAAAACAATTTAAATAAGGTCATGTCTGATAAGTACCAAATGAGTGGTGCAAACAATAATTATTAGAGAAATTCAGAGAAGCAAGAAAGCACTGGGTCTTAATAATGACTAAGATTTAGATAAGTACAAAAGAGACAGGAGAGATTTTCTGGATGAAGGAACAGCAATAATAAAAGAATAATAGGACAGCGTGGTGCCAAAAGGAGGCAGACAAAGATAACAAATTTCAACTCCGCCCACGTATTTCCATATGGCCTTAGTCCCTTAGCCTTTATAAGCTTTAGCCTTCTCATCTGTGTAATGGGTCATTAAAACCTATCTCTTGGAATTTGGCCATTATAATTGACTTGATTGATTCATACACAGGATTCAAGATTGACTTGACTAGAAGCCAAGTGCTTACAATGATTAAAGTTTGAGGGGATGTCTAACTTCTGAGCATCTTTGGCATGATTGCATTAGCTGTTTGATTTGGAGACAGCTTGGATTCTGAAAGTACTTATATGTGGCTTTTAAAGAGTTTCTTAATTTAAATTTCTTTTGAAAATTTCATGACAGAGGGTATTTCATGAAGCTGGTTCTTCCAGTGGTTTTCTCCTTTAACACTCATTTACGTGATGGCTCTGGGAATGTCTTTTTTATTTTTATTTTTTTGTATGGTTTTCCTCAGCCACAGCTTAAGAAAGCAGGAAATTTTAAGTACAATCTGTTCCTTACATCATAGACATTAGCAATGACAAAATTATAGAACTGTTAGATTTATTTAATGTGGCATAGCCAGGTTTGGTGGTCAAGCCTCCAACTGCTAAAATAGAATACAGACAGAATTTGAAATTTATTTTGAGACTAATAAGCAGTTATTACACAGAATGGAAAGCAGGCCAAGCTGCCTCATTTTTCCTTATATATGAATACTTGGTTTCCCCAAAACAGAAATCTAAGAGGCACACAAACTACCCTAAGAGAGTATGAATTCTGAGTTGTCTTCCTATTACAGCAATGGTCTAAAATGCTCTTACCTGGTCTCTCGTGTGATAAAGAGCAGTATTTACAAACATAACTGCATTGAGTTTGGAACACAATCTTTGACCAAGAAAACAGAATGAACCTAACTGGGGAGGTAAGCCATGTTTTTTCCTCTTTCACATCAAAAAGCAGCCTCCTTAACCTTCACAACCCCCAACCCCAGCTATGCAGGATATTGCAAAAGAATAGAACTATATTTATATACTAAACACATATATAGTGGTGTGTGTATATTATACATATATGTACATGTTGCATATACACCATACACATACATAATTTATATATGTATACATATACACACACTCACACATACATGAATACACACAAAAGAGGGCAAAAACAGTAAGAAAGTCCCTTGAAAGGATCAAATCTCAATACTGTTCCTTTGTGAATGAGATAATATAATAATATTTAAGATTAATGATTTTCAGTGCTCTTGATACCATACTTAATTGGAAGTTAAACAGAATGACTCTTGTTAATGTTAATAATCATTAACTATTAATTAGGAAAATTGTAAATATGAGGATTTTTGAAATCCAATTTTGGATTTGCAATAAGACCTTTACTTATGTAGACTTTTTTTAAAAGATTTTATTTACTTATTTTTTTATTTATTTAGAGAGAACTCACACAGGGGGAAGGGCAGAGGGAGAAGGAAAGACAGCATCTCAAGCAGACTCCACCCTGAGCATGGAGCCCCACACGGGGGCTTGATCCCACTACCCAGAGACCATGACCTGAGCTGAAATCAAGAGTTGGACACTTAACCAAGTGAGCCACCCAAGTGCCCCTTATGTGGACTTTTAAAATGAAACTAATGAGGTATAGATACTATCTGAAGTACAACTTTTAAGGAAGCAAATAACACAAAAAATCAGAAATACTGATCAATACAGCATTATATAGCTAAATACAGTTAAATAGGCAAGAGTTATAGGTAAGTACCCTATTAATATACTTCCCCCATAAGGGAAAGAAGTAATTTTGGGCTTCATCTACTCCCAGGGTCTAAGACATGGCTATTTTCTATGTTTTCTCTTACAACAGTCGTATAAGGCAGAGATTGTTATCCCCATGTTATAGATAAGAGAACCAAGGTTCAATATGGTTCAAGAATTTGCCCAACACCATGCCGCTAATAAGTGGTGAAGCTGAACTCTCTCATGTTCTCCACTATTCCACAGTGCCTTAGGAATAGAAAATTCAACAAATCCATTTTGCTTTGAGAGACAAAGGACTTTATTACTCACAACAAAAGGAGTAGTATCGTGCTTGCAGCAGCTTTGTATATCCCCTACGTGCCCTGGAGGCAATGAAAGTAGACTTAACCTGGATGCCTATACTTGCAGAGGGTTGTGATACAGGAGGAGAACCCTAAGCTTCGGAGCTGTACTGCTTTTATAGCGAGCAGAAGCAATTTTGCACTTTGGGCAGGTGTTATCTCATCCTTCAATATTGCTCAATACAGATACAGCCCCGAGGAACCTCTCAACAAATACATTTTGAATACCTGTTATGTGTAAACCACCTCACCAAACATGAGAAATATACATCTTACGGATTTTTCTCTTCTGGTACACGCAGGACCAGCTACAGAATTGGAGGAACCCAGCACAAAATGAAAATGCAAGCCTGGGGATCCCCGGGTCGCTCAGCGGTTGAACGCCTGCACCTTTGACCCAGGGTGTGATCCTGGAGACCTGGGATCACGTCCCACGTCGGGCTCCCTGCGTGGAGCCTGCTTCTCCCTCTGCCTGTGTCTCTGCCTCTCTCTCTTTCTGTGTCTCCCATGAATAAATAAAATCTTTTTTAAAAAATGCAAGCATTTTGTTACAAAAAAAAACTATTAAAAATTTCAAGATGGTGACATTAGAGCCTTAAACTGATCATTGAGCCTTTAATCACAGAGCCCTGTCACATGCCCATGAAGCTGGACCTGAGCACAGCAGGGCAAACATGGCTAAATCCAGTCCAATGCCTGTTCTTGTACAGCCATGAGCTGAGAATGGTTTTCACATTTTTTAAATGGAAGAAGAAAAGGAAGAGGAAGAAGAGGAAAAAGAAGGAGGAGGAAGAAGAGAAGAAGAAGGAGAAGGAGAAAGAAGGGAAGGAAGAAGGAGAGGAGGAGATTTGTGACATGTGAAAATTATACGAAATTAAAAATTTAGTGTCTATTAATAAAGCTTTATTCGAATAAAGCCACTCATTCATTAAGCATCCCTTGGCTGGTTTTGCACAACAAAAGTAGAGTTGAGTTGCTGCAGCACAGATCATATGACCCACAAAGCCTTAAATATTTACCAATTGGCTCTTTACAGAAAAAGAGAATACAAGTGACAAAAGAAAAGAGCAATAGAGTGTTTATGCAAATGCAAAAGAGAGACCACATTAGATTGGAAAGATGGTCTTTCTGGGAGAAAGTAAATGGACCTTATTAGTGGGCAGGAGAGGGAAGGAAACTCCAGGCAGAGGAAATCACCTATTCACACCAGAGCCGTGGGAAAGCACTGTATCTGGGCAGGATGAAAAGTCCACTCTGCCTGGAAGGCAGTTTTAAATGAGAAGGAAGAGTAAGATACTCTCCAAGGATTTAAACCTTATTTCAGTAGGGCCACGGAGTAACTTTGAAGAAGACAGAGGGACTTGCTCAGGATACTTTACCGTAAATCATCTGACACCACGGTGCAGAATAGATCACAGCAGGACCAGACCGGAGGCCTCAAGGCAAGGTAGGGAGGCGTGGCTCAAGTCCAGGAGCTGAGAGGCAGCACCAACCCGAACAAGTGTGGCCTTAGTGGACATGAATTACTGTATCACAGATGCGCCGAATTGACCGATGGTTTGAAAAAAGGCCGAGCTGGAGTGTCAGGCTTGCAGACTGGCTAATTTAAAAGATGGTAATACAATTAAATGAAAAGAAGAAATTAGTTTGGTGCCAAAAGTTCAGTCTGCATACATGACCAGTTGAAGTTGCCAGTGGAATATCCTGGTGAAAATTTTGAGAAGCCAGGAACCTGGGTTCCAAACCCCAAACTGAGTCTGGTGTTAAAACAGGCAGATTCTGGTATTCTCTTCATAGAGATAATACTTTAATGCAAGTGTAATGATTTCTACTTTTTTTTTTTTGAAGATTTTATTTATTTATTTATTCATGAGAGACACAGAGAGAGAGAGAGAGAGAGAGAGAGGCAGAGACCCAGGCAGAGGGAGAAGCAGGCTCCCTGCAGGGAGCCTGATGCAGGACTCCATCCTGGAACCCCAGGATCACACCCTGGGCCGAAGGCAGGCACTAAATCGCTGAACCCCTCGGGCTGTCCGATTTCTACTTTTTTAGAAGAAAAACCTAAGTATTCTTAATTCAAATAGAGTCTTCCCTCAAACTCTAAATAATCTTAGCTCCAATCTTCTAAAACTGACTTCGAAAAAAATAAAAACTCAATTGCCCAAAGGTCAAAGTGAGCTGAAACAAAGAAGAAAAACCACAGGTGTACCCAAGTAACATCTGCTTCCATGAACTCCAGAGTTTCAGGCTTTCAGACTTGGTCACCCCGGGTTCCATGCCATAACTGAAAGATCAGTAAAGTCTAATTTATTTAAAATTCATTCTTTTGGAATTGATAATAATCCCTACAGACTGGGCTGCCTGGGTGGCTCAGTGGGTTAAGCATCTGCCTTCAGCTCTGGTCACGATCCCAGGATTTTTGGATCAAGCCCCACAGGGGCTTCCCTGCTCAGCAGGGAGTCTCCCTCTGTGCCTCCCGTCGCTCAGCTTGCGCCCAGCTTGCGTGGGCACACTGTCTCTCTCAAATACAATTTAAAAAAAAATCCCTACAGTTTGCTCTGAAATTTGCCTTTGAAATTTCCCTTAAAAAAAGGGTTTTCTAAGCAAACAGAAATTGCAGGAATATGTAACATTCAATTGTCCTAAATTGTGAGATACCTAGAGAAAACCGAGGATAATCCTAATTCATTCTCCTCTACTCTTTATAACGTGTTTAGTTTTCATTCACTGGTATTCTTTAAGGGAGTAAAATTCATCACACTTTTTAATTAATCTTCCAAGTTCATCAAAATTTATTTCTAGAGCGAAGTTAAGCGGAAGTAAACCAAAGTTAGTTTTCAAGTACTTCCCAGCCCCCACTTTTCTCTGCGTTCCGCTCTCGCTGGATCTCTTTTTCTCATCGAAACTTCGTTGCATAAAAGAGCTGATGATGTTTTTTGTACGAAGAGTAGTCGTATTTTAGTCTTTAATAATATTAGCTCCCTCGTGAAGTTCCCGCCCTTTTTGGAACAAGGCATTTTTGGAACAGAAAGTGCTTTCTCTTGCCCAATAGTCTCACCCTAAGGCCACCTAGGAGTAACTAAAGTGCCTGCGTCGGGCCTTTAAATACGCAATTTATTTTATGCAACTGCATAATAAATAGCTGATTTAGGTACAGAGCAACTGCATAATGGGTGATTTAGGTACAGAGCAACTGCATAATAAATGGTTGATTTAGGTACAGAGTGCCAAGTTGTTTGGGGTCATGGGTTCGGTGGCTGACTTTGCAAAGGGTTCACCCCGGGTTAAGACACCAGTGTAGGAGAAACCCCTTGCAAGAGGGAAATCCGCCGTGCCCCGGCCTGCGGGCCTCCGAGCGCGGTCCAGGTGCGGGAACTGCACGCGCTCAGCGCCTCCGCGGCCCCTTCCCCGCACAAAGGAACCCGCGAGCACCCACTGTCGGGTGGCCTTGGTGACTGAGCTCGTTTGCATTAAAGACACCTTTTAAGTTTCGGAGGGCTCCGCGCTCCTGCAAGCCGCGGAGCTCGGGGCGGGCGGCGCGCGCACCTGCGCGGAGCCGGGGGCCCGGCCGAGGGCAGGGGAGGAACCCCGCCCGGGGCTCGGCCGGGGCTCCGCCGGGGCGCCGCGTGTGTCCGGCCGGCGCGCGAAGCCCCGCCCCCGGCGCCAGGCCCCGCCCCCCGGCCCCGCCCCTTCCCCGCCCGCGGACGGAAGCGAGAGCGCGGCCGAACGCCTGACGTCACGGCGACACCGCCAAACCTCGCCCCGAGTCAGGCGTGTAAAGCAGCCGGAGCGGCGGCGGCGGCGGCAGCGGCAGGAGCGCCGCGGCGCCGGGAGCAGCGACCCGGAGGGAGCGCGAGGCGCGGGGAGCCGGTGACAGCGCGAGAGGTGGGTGGAGCGCGTGCGTGGCCGCGGAGGGGAGCGGCGGCGGCCGCGGGGCGGGGGCCGGGCGGCGGAGGGCGCGGGCGGGGGGCGGCGCGGGCCGGGCGGGGACCCCGCGCGGGGACCCCGGGGGGCGGCGGCGGGGCGGCGGCAGGTGCTGCGAGGGCCCGGGCCCTGCGGGGACGAGCCGCCGCCGCCGCCGTCGCCGCCGCCGCGGGGGAGCAGCGCGCTTTGCGGAAGGGGTCAAATGTCTGAAATATGGCGGAGGAAGTGAGAGCCCAGGACCCCCCCGCCCGCTCGCGCCCTCCTGCCCGCCGCCGCCGCCGCCGCCGCCGCCGCCCCGGCCCCCGCGCGGGCCCCGGGGAGCGGCTGGAAGTTACCGCGGAAGCCCCGAAGTTGTGGGCAGGGGAGCCCCCGCGTCGCGCAGCCCCGAGCCCGGACGCGGGGCGCCTGCGGGGGCTCCAGCCGGGCCGCGGGAAAGTTTGCCCGAGCCGGGGCCGGGGCGCCCCCTCCGCCGCGGGAAGTGGCCGCAGCCGGCAGCGCGGGGAGCCCCACCTAGTCCGGCTCCGCGGGCGCGCCGCGGGCTGTTAAAGGGGCCGCTCCGGGGCCCGCGGGGGCGCCCCTCTCCGCCCCGACGGCCCGGCGCGCAGCCCGGGGACTTGCCCGCCGTCGTCTCCGTGTCGCCATCGCAGCGCTGTCAGCACCGGGACTCGTGTTCACAGCTACCCCCCAGCACCAGCACCAGCACGAGCACCGCCAGCACCAGGCAGCCGCGCCTTTGGGATTTTTTTTTAGTTTTTTTCTTTTTTCTTCTTCTGAAAACAACTGACGGCTTTTTGGAGGAAAGCTCACTCTTGCAAGTTGAAGCACGAGATATGCTTCGTCCTCGCCTCCTCCCCCCCCTCCAACCTCCGGTCCATCCTCCGCCCCCCCCCTCCTTTTTTTAGTTTAGCAAAACATTTTTTTTTTTTTTTTTTTGCCCTGGAGCTCTTGTTTGGAAGGAACAGAGGCAGTCCTGTATTACAGTAACGGGAAATGACATTTTAAAGGAGCGGAAAGTTGACACTAAATGAACATCGTGATTTTAATTTTTTTTTTAAGGTTTTATTTATTTAATTATCAGAGACAGAGAGAGAGAGGGCTCCATGCATGGAGCCCGGTGTGGGACTCGATCCCAGGACCTGGGGTCACGACCTGGGCTGAAGGCAGGCGCTCAACCGCTGAGCCACTCAGGGATCCCCTGATTTTAATGTTTTGTTTTTATTTTAATGTTTTTAAGATTAATTCAGTCTACTTGGATTTTTGTTTGGCTTGTGGCCCCTAACCTGTTATCGAGGGCTCGCTCACAACTTAAAGCTGCTAACTCGCAAGTGTATTTTTTGACTCTTCCTTTTTTCGTAATTCGAATACTGTTTAGGCTTGCTCAACGGAACCCCATCTTAGCAAGAAGTGACTCTTTAAAAAAAAAGTGGGGGGAGACGTTCATTTAACTTCAAAGCCCTATCACTTCTAAAAGCTGACTCTGGAATCGTATTTGAGTCATGATGGAGTCATGGGACTTTTTAAGGGCCGGAAGGGACGATTTAGGTCATCCAGTCCCCACCCTCACTTTATGGAGGAGGAAACTGAGGCCTAGAAAAGATAAGATAAGTTAGTGGCCTTACTGACTTTTAGGACCCTGTGCAATAGAGAAGTAGGAGGAAGAAATATACAGTGTTTTTACAGTGAATTGCATTTTTACGGGATGATCGAACAGAAAATGTTAGTACCTTAGTCAAATAGTGTGGAAGAACCACTTAGGTCACTTCATTGCCAGGTTTTAGGAGAGGAAGTTGATACTCAAGGAGCTTAAATAACTTTAAGGACACAGAGCCCTGAGTGATGGTCTTCTTGGAGCCCATCCTGCTTTTAAACTCTGCAAAACACAAAGTTTTCATTTGGATTTTCTTGTTTGACATTCATCATAAGTTGTGAAGCTGCCTTATCTGAGGAAGCCACAAAGTAAATCTTTGATACATCTGTAGCCAGTTTAGTTTTGATATGCCAGGTATCAGAGTATAACTGAAGAGCCCGATAATAACTCGGCTGATTAAAAAATATGATAGCATGAAAACAATTGTTCTGTCTTTTGCATCCTTCCCATGATCCCTCTTCACTCCGTGAAAGTCATCTCTTTTTCTGACCCCTGTCACTTCCAGTATTCTGTTACCGTTCTCTTATTGTTACTCATATGATTTTTGTTATCTATTCCACTAAATTGTAAAGCCAAGGACAGGATGTCTTCTTTGTATGCCCCAAAGTGCTGGCATGGTACACTGCACATAGATAGTACCAGTTTATTAAATGTAAGCATAAGGAGGGTAAGGACCATTGCAGTCCCCATTGTATTCTTGGTTCCTAGAACCTTACCTGTGCACATAAGTAAGTGTCTAGCATTTAGATTTAAGGATTAACTGTAGCAAACATTCGAGAATATCTGAAGAAAACTTTGTCTTCCTTCAAAAAGAATAATTTCCACATTGGCTTTGGAATCCTGTTAACTTTACAGAACTGATTATCATTTTGTCTTCAGAACAATCCTTAACTATAGAATTCTGATATTGTCTCATGGCCATATAAAGGGAAAGTGAGCTCCCACAGTAAGGAGCCGTTGCGTAAGGAGCATCTTTTGAGATGTAATAAACAATTGATCATAAAACTTGGACCATGTACATAAATATCATATTCATCTTCCAGTATAATTCAGGACTAGTAGGAGGCCTATCCAGAGGTTGATAACATGAACTAATTATGCATGTTGTTTTAATATAAAAACTAAGATTTGGATGATAAATTGCTTATGTTCAGTTTTGACTTCTGGAGTGGGTACTTGAATATTAAGAGAGTGAAATTAATCAGTAAAACTAGATCTGGATACAAAGAAAATTTGGCTATTTTACACAGGTGTTTGTTTTTTCCCCCCAAATGTGTGATTTTAAATAAAACAGTTTTATTATTGAATACCAAGAACTCACTGATATGCAGTGTCATTTTCCTACACTTGAAATAATGTGTCCTCTGTATGTATTGATGAAGAGGGTGGATATTGACCAGTACTGTCTAAATTTGACACACCAGGAATAGTTTAGTGTTTATGAACTACAGAGTCAAAGTGCTCTATTTTGTTGTGGTAGTGATGTTACATGTTCAATCTATAGAAAAACTTTGATAAGATCTTAAACTTTGTAAGAGCACATAAGGTTGTGATTAAATAAATGCCTTATTTTTCCCCTCATGTCATTTTTGAAGACTCCATGGTCTTAAAGATTAGACTGAAGTTTTTACTGTTAGTCTTTCCAGGTTGAATTTCTTCTAAAAAAGTTAAGAAACAGACATTTTGGCTGACCCAATGATCCGTTGCAACATCAAATTTTTCAATAAACAGGAGTACTTATGCTGAAAGCCTAGTATTTTTCAGTGTTCTTAAATATTTTGCAATACTATTGAAAGGTACTAATTACATTTGGGGACTTAAGTCTTTAATTTATTTGGAAATCTCATGAACATATTGGAAGCAGCTACAAAGAATAGATTTATCCATTTGCAGGAGAGAGTAGCCTGCATGTGTGCGCTGTCTCTATTTATTTATTTTTATTTATTAAATTCAGAAACCAATCCCTTTAGTCATAGAATTTCTACTTTATTTTTTTTTAATTTCTACTTTAAAGAAGAAAGGTTATGAGGAACTTTTGTACTACCTTTAAAAAATTAAAACCATTTTTAAAATGTGCCACAAACAAAAATGACACTGTTCCATACTTCCTCACACTGGTGTGTTTATTCCTAATGTTGGTCAAATTAAGAATATACAGCAACTGATTATTCCATTTCACTAGAAACTTAGAATTTTTGCTCTGCATTAATAGAGGATCAAGAGTTTTAAACTGTTTCCAGAGAGCCTTAACATTTATAAAAGAAAAAAATGAACATTTAGGAAATGCACCATATTTTAAATAATATTTAAATTATCAAAAGAAAAAATATTTGCAACATGAACTGAAGAATTTCCATCTGGTTTTTATTATGCAGAATGATATTCTGGAATATAACTGTGATTAAAATTGATTGTACTTGAGTACTAGAAATATGCTCACTTTTAAATTAAGGATCCTAGGGGATCCCTGGGTGGCTCAGTGGTTCAGCACCTGCCTTTGGGCCAGGGCATGATCCTGGAGTCCTGGGATCAAGTCCCACGTCGGGCTCCCTGCATGGAGCCTGCTTCTCCCTCTGCCTGTGTCTCTGCCCCTCTCTCTCTCTCTCTCTCTCTCTCTGTGTCTTTCATGAATAAATAAATAAAATCTTAAAAAAAGAAATCAAAACTATAAATAAATAAATAAATTAATTAATTAATTAAGAATCCTAGTCTCTTTAACCAGAGAGTAATTATCTAATGTTCTATTTTGGATTTTACATTGAGCTGGTTTCTAAAGCTTATTCTTATACTATTTTGTATTTTGTAGTTAAGCTCCTTTATATACTTTATATATTTTAAACATATAACCAATGAGACGTTTAAATTTAAACCAGATTCTGATCTCATGGGATAATTTGCTAGGTAATCTTTTCCAGGGGTGAGGAATTGAATGTTTCTAACTCTTGTGAAAGTAGACTCAATAAAGATGTTAAAGGAAGAGAGCATTTATTTAAAGCAGTTGTAAATAATTTTGATTACATTAAATTATTGGCTTCTTGGAATCATCACTTTCACTACATTATACATTTTGCTGAGTTTTTCATTAGTTGCTTTGAATATTTATTTCAGTAGATATGTAGTTTTAATAAAATAGATTTTTTTTTTCTCACATTCAAAATTTAGCATTTCATGAGACCCCTGAGTGGTTCACTGAGCATCTGCCTTTGGCTCAGGTCATGATCCTGGGGTCCTGGGATTGAGTTTCCCCTCTGCCTGTGTCTCTCATGAATAAATAAATAAAATTTTAAGGAAAAAAAAAAAAAAACCTTAGCATTTTGTTAAATAACTTTATTTTGAAAATATACAGTGAACTGATAGCCCCAGTGGTGGATTACTTCTACTTGTTGTTTGCTTCTTCTTTGCCTTATAGAAAAGAAAAAGATGAAAGAAAATCTGTTTTGTCCATTTAATAGCAGTTTTTGGCAAAAGCTTCTGGAAAGGAAATGGAAAATGTTACGTAAAATCGTAAAATAAAATTCTAATTATCTGTGTCTTCTAAAACTTATATTTCTAGAGTTTATACATTGGGATATATTTTTCCAAGTCACTTTATTCTAAAACAAATTGGGAGACTTTCTGAAAGTTCTCAGTTAATGGGACTGAGGCTATCAATAAAATAAAAACTGTAAATATAAACTAACAGGCTTTGGGTGTCAAAGTGGTATGCATATTGCATCCAACTCTTACCTTGTGTTTTAAGGATACACTGAGAATAGTACTATTACTATGTAATGCTACCAAATTTATAAGCTGCTACTTTTAAGATTGAGAAGTTATGATAAACTCCTTGATAACAAAACTCAGGAATTCCCTCAGTAATCTTGAATTCTGTACTGTACAGATAATAAAGAAGATTAGGGATAAAAAAATATGTGGATCTGTTTTTTTTTCTCTTGAAATTGTGCTTCTTGAGATACTGCATTGAATATCAGAGTGGCTGAGTTTTTAAATGTTTATCTTTTGAATTTTCTCATTAAAGTGTTTCGAACAAAAAAGTATAAAGAAAAAAATTAATGTCACCTATAATCCCACCAGTACAATGAATTTTTAGGCAAAATTTGTACCTCCTTTTTGAACCTTTCCTACCTCCTTGTTTCCTCAGTGAGAACGATGGCATATACTACTTAGAGTTGTTGAGAATAAAGTTGGGAAAGTATCTATAAATGATGATAAAAGAGTATACTAATGTATTCATTCTTGTTCTCTATCAAACTTTTATTTCTCTGTAGCATCACTTCTCCCATTGAAATTATTCATTAAGGCATGAGTAAGGACTAGAAAGAATAATTGTGATTGTGAACAGCTTAACAAATTGTCTAGCTCAGGGTTTTTAAATATGCTCTAAGGAATCCTGGGGATTGCCTGGACATTTTCAGGAGTCTGCAAATACAAAACTATTTTTAAAATAATACTGAGATGTTTTTTGCCTTTTTTCACTGTGTTGACATTTGTACCAATGGTACAAAAGCAGTGGTGAGTAAAACTTCCGGCACCTTAGGGCAGATCAAGTCAGAGCACTACGCTGTATTCCTAGTCATTGTATTCTTTTTTTGTCATGCACTAAAAAAAAACTTTAACCTAAATGCACTTGATGAAGAAGTTTTTAAAAAAAAGTTTTTTTAAATCAAATCTTGGCTCTCGTACATATTATTTCAACGTAGTATGACAAAATGGAAAATATGCTTCAAACACAATTTTATTGCCATATTGAGGGTATAATGGTTGTCTGTAGGAAAAGCATTTGTGTAATTATTGGAGTTGCAAGCTGAACCAGCCACTTATTTTACCTTTTTTACTTTTTTCATGAATACCTGAAAAACTATGGCTATTCAGACTCGGGTATTAGGCTGACATTTTCTTAAAAATAAACAAAATCAGCCTGTTGCTTTAAGGAAAAGATCAACACTATTTATGGTCAGTGATAAAGTTCTAGTTTTCAAGTGAAACTGAGAATATTGGAAAATTTGTATCAGCCCCTGTGCCCTTGACAGCTTCCCAATATTTAAAAAAAAAAAAAAATTTTTTTATAGTACTCGTGATGTTAATGAACACAGATTTTTATTTTTATTTAAGATTTTAAAAATTTATTTATTCATGAGAGACAGAGAGGCAGAGAACACAGGCAGAGAGTGAAGCAGGCTCCCTGTAGGGAGCCAAATGTGGGACTCTGTCTGGGTCTCCAGGTTCACGCCTTGGGCAGAAGGCAGATGCTTAACCTCTGAACCACCCAGGTGTCCCAGTGAAGCATAGTTTTTAAAAAATTATATATAATGTGTCAATTTTGAAGATCTGCATAACTTTATACAAGTATTTCTCTAGTGACCAATGCATAGTGCATAATGTTACAAAATCATGCATGCCTAAGAATTTCTTTCCTAAATTCTGGCTAGACCTATGGATTTTAATGTTAAAGCAGACCTAAAGTTTATTGGTAAGGTTTTCCATTCCAGTATATTGCAACCAGTTGTCCAGTTTTGGTGTAGAATCAGAGGAGAATATCCGGGGCTCCTGGGTGGCTCAGTCAGTTAAGCATCTGCCGTCTGCTGGGGTCATGATCCCAGAGTCCTGGGATTGAGCCCCACATCAGGCTCCTTGTTCGCTGGGGAGCCTACTGCACCCTGTCCCTCTCCCTCTGCTTGCTGCTTCCCCGCCTTGTGCTCTCTCTGTGTCAAATAAATAAAAAATCCGCATTTATCTGAAAAGGCTACTAAAATATTCCTTGCTGTGTGCTTATAATTCACTTTTTTGTATACTCCTTTTTCCACGCTTTGCTCTCCCTGTTTAATGTCTTTGATGTCTTTAGCTTATATTTTTGTTGGAGGGGAAGATGAGAATAGGAACCATAGATACATGTGAAGCGGTGTTTCCATGTGCTTCATCTTGAAATCTCTTATTAATATATAGTCAGTTTTAAGTTGAAATTTTTTTTAGAGAGCACAAGCAGGAGAGGCAGAGGGAGAAGGAGAGAGAATCTCAAGGAGACCATGCCAAGCATGGAGCCCTACACGGAGCTCAGTTTCATGACCTCGAGATCACAACCTAAGCTGAAACCAGGAGTCGGATGCCTAACCAACTGCACCCCGCAGGCACCTCCTAGACTGACTTTATAGTCTTCACCTTGAGCATTCCTTTGAACTTTGGATCACAGTGTAATAAATTAGGTGATTGTTATTTTTAAGCATATTTCTTGATTTTAGTACTTGTTTTGTACACCTGATAACTCATCTGTACATAGATTGTGTGTCCAAATTTTGACATAACCTTTAAATTTTTAATAGTTGGCTTTCATGATTTTAGGATATTTAGTAGCTTTCCTGTGGTAAAGCTGTGGGCTTTTCCTATCTGAAGTTTAATAATGTCTCTTGGACCTGAGTATTTGCTGTGTTGTCTACCTTTAGTTGATATTTTTAAGACAAATTATAGTGTTCTTACCTTCTAGGAGAAAGTGGTTTCTTGTTCTTGCTTGTTTGAGAACAATTGTAGCAATCCTTGTTAAACAACTATTTTTATAAACCTTCTGTCATAGGAGAGTTCCAAATTTTAAAGGATTTTTAGGGCAACCCTCATTCAGTTTCAAGTTTCAGATTATGTGAGAAGATAGGTAAGTTATAGTTTAGGTTGTACTTTGTTTCTTGGAAATTTAGTGCCAATTATTCCCCTAGAGATAATAAAATGGGTGTGTTCTGTGAAGAAAGAGTAGTGAGTCTCAGTTCTGTTTGAAGGAACAGTGTTGATGGAAGAGGCAGAGGCATGAAGTGGTTCAGAGGAGTAAGTGTAAAAGCTAACTTTGGAGTAGCTTTGAGGAGTAAGCATTATAGAACTCCTGCCTGCATGAGCTAATCCCACAGTGAAGGAGGGAATTTTAATAGGAAGCTTTAATTCTCTCTAAACAATTACCTGGTCGGCTCTTCTGAAGTAGGGAACATACTGAGATCATTTTTTATGTTCAGGATGTCCAAATTCGTCACAAGGTTGCCAGTGGCTCTTGCTTATTCAGTTTTAGTTGCTAGCTGAAAAAAAATGTAATTTCCTCTATTTAAGATTTTTTTTACACTTAAGCTTTTTCTTCCAAGGGTCCTGTCATCTTACTCAACAAAGACAGGATGTTCAAGCTTTTAAGGACAGAAGAACATAACATTTTTTTGTTGTTTACATGAAAGTGATGATGGTGATAATAGGCAGTGGAGAGGTGGGAAGGGCAGGATGTAGAGCAGAAGAGAGTAAGGATGATGATTAAGAGGTTCTCTTTCTGATGAGCAAAGCTGTTACTGCCTTCACTTTAGAGTTCTAACAGGAATGATAAACACTTCGAAAAGCATTTGTGATGCTTTAGTGATTGATACATTTGTCTCCCAAGAAAGGGTCCTGGGTAGAAGATAAATGGTGTTATCTATGGAGATTATGGGGTTAAAGTAAGTTTCATCACTAAGCAATGTGAGTTGAGAACACTTTTACTCCCCAACAGACCCTTATGTGCTTTTCTCTGAACCTTGAGGTACTTAAATTGGACACTTATTTTTCTCATAAATTTTAACTGATTCCTTTGAGCATGAAGGATAAATTTGAGAAATGATGTGCTAGTTTTCAGTAGTTGCTAGACCTTTGATTCCTCCCTATTAAGGAACCTGGTTTAGTGACAATAATTTTGAACTGAGTGTCCCAGGCTTCAGTTCTCTCTCTGGTACTGGCTGTAAAACCTTGAACAAGTTGATCTCTCTCTCTCGACCTATCTTTACATAAAGCAACTTTGAGTAAATGGCTGTTTGGGTCTAAGATCCTGTGTTTCTGTGATACTACTCTTGTTTGGGCTCCTACAGGAGCTTTCTAACATGTTCTTGTCCTCCTCTATTTCAGTGGTGGACCTATTTCATCTAGGTGGACCTAGATGTTAAAAATCATCTTTTAAAAATGTAAATCAAATCATATAATACACTCCAGTCCAACCCCCCACCCCCACCCCAGTGGCTTAAAATAGAAACCAGATCCAGTTCTTGCTTACTTCACAGTTTTATTTCCTCTCCATTGTTCACTAAGCTGTACCCATATTGGACTTCTTTCTGATCTTTACCTAGCAAGCCCTTTACTGGTCTTTTTTTTTTTTTTTTTTTTAATTTTTATTTATTTATGATAGTCACACAGAGAGAGAGAGAGAGAGGGAGAGAGGCAGAGACACACAGAGAGAGAAGCAGGCTCCATGCACCGGGAACCCGACGTGGGACTCGATCCCGGGTCTCCAGGATCGCACCCTGGGCCAAAGGCAGGCGCTAAATCGCTGCGCCACCCAGGGATCCCCACCCCGCCCCTTACTGGTCTTTACCTAGCAAGCCCTTTACCTTCTTTTGAGATTTGGTGTTTACAGCTACTCTCCATCATGGTCTTTCCCTAGCTGTCTGCAAGTCTGCCTCAGTATCATTAGATCTCAGCTCAGATGTACATTTACAGGGAAGTTTCTCCTGATCACCTGATATAAAGGCTTTATTATCTTCATAGCTCTTTTCACAATAATTACATTTGTCCATTTATTCTCTC
Organism: Canis lupus baileyi; assembly: GCF_048164855.1. NCBI lineage: Eukaryota > Metazoa > Chordata > Mammalia > Carnivora > Canidae > Canis > Canis lupus. The sequence goes on from NC_132848.1 coordinate 12,840,869, forward strand.
TTGCCCTCTAAACTATGTTTCAAGAGGGCAGAAATACAGTGTACTTGCCACCAGTCTCAAATAGCCCAATAACTGGCACAGTGCTTACCATTTTTTTTTTATTTTAATGGAAAGAATACATAAGTTCAGTGGTTTGTCTTTATCAATTAAAGTGTTATGTCTATTTCCTGCTATATTTTTTAGGGCATCTGTCTCTGGAGGACTCCTTCATCTGCATGTTTTTGAGAACAATTCTCAGTTACTGTATGTTAGGATTGAGTAATTATGCACAAAAGGTTTTTAGCAAAGACATGAAAGTTAATACGAAATTTAAATAGGAGTTCAAAATAATGATTGATACCCAAATGAGTGATATAAGTGAGTGCTTTTAGAGTCAGAGGAGTAGTGAAAAGTCTTAGGCTCTAATAGTCCAAGAAGAAATTATAAATGGAGATCTGTACATGATATGAAAGGTTATGTACATTTTAGACTAATAGTGAATCAGAGTGGGCAACAATACAGAAATTAGAAAATGCAAAGTATGTTCAAAGGATTGTTTTGCTATAGTAGATGTTTATGAAATGGATTATAGGCCCATAATGCCTTACTTAGAATTCTTGGTCTCAGGTACTTTAGAATTCAGAACTTTGTGGAAAGATTTTGTTTTGAATTTTAGTAAGAATAATCACACACTTAATATTTATAAAGTGAAATATGAATAGTCACACTAAATGGGATGAATAAAAACTAAATAGCCTCATGATAGTGCTTAAGTGAAGTTTTGCTATATAAAAAAAGTGTGAGAAATGGATCTGAAATTGTTGGAAAGGCTGTAGTCTTTATTACTTTTTGTCTTTGGGGAGGACATCAGTCTGAAAATGTTACTTTGAAGCAATTAGCTTAGAAACAGTCTTTTCCACCAAATTCTCTTTGACACAGATTCAGAATGGAATGCACTGCTAAGGCTGACAAGTCTATAAGGGCCTGGGAAAACACCTAATTCCTTAGAGTCCAGTTAAATATTTGGAAATAGTGAAGATTCATCTTGTATATTGGGCCTGGACCATCATAGATGGTTTTTAGGGGGATCCCTGGGTGGCTCAGAGGTTGGGTGCTTGCCTTCAGCCCAGGGCATGATCCTGGAGTCCTGGGATGGAGTCCCATGTCGGGCTCCCTGCATGGAGCCTGCTTCTCCCTCTGCCTGTGTCTGCCTCTCTCTCTCCGTCTCTCTCATGAATAAATAAATAAAATCTTTTTTAAAAAATGGTTTTTAAGAATGTTTAGTGATCAAGAGCTCTTACTTCAGCCACAATTTCTTAATAGATTTATTAAGTCTTTTAAGATACTGTGTAGTTTATATCCCAGTTCATAAGGTTTCTAAGAATTCTATAATACATTTCATTTTTAAGTAAGAGTACAATACAAGATTGGAATAGGAATATTGTAGGACTAACATAGTCTAAAAATCCTTGAAGAAATCACTTATTTTTGACATATAAGGAAGTAAATATCTGAAGATACTTCTTTGAAACTCAAAATTGATTACCGAAAGTGCCTGCCCACTTTTTGTGGTTTCTCCATATGCTCTCCTTATTCTAACAGCCTAATTAACACTCAAACTTTGGTTCTCATTGCTTTTATCATTCATTTGGTATATACTAATCTCCAAGAATGCAAACATGTATATGCTGTTTTGTTGGATACTGACTTCTATTTTATAGAAATCGCCAAGACACACAAGTTCTGAAGCAATTTTTTTTTTACTTACTGACCTACTAATTATACAAGTAAGTGTTGTGTGAGAAAGCCAGATACCAGCATTATTTGGGGCTTCGAAGTGTGGTGTGCATTTTATTTTTCTGAATGGCCTTTTTTATGTTTGATAACTGAGAGCATCTTTGAACAAACCGAACATGATGAAGTGTAAAAGGAAGAATTAAATTAGTCAAAAAAAATTCATAAGACAATTAGTTGTATAAGCCAGTGTCTGCATTAAGCAGCTAGCAAAAACTGCTGCTTAGATTGAGATACTGGAGAAAATTATGGGAAGTACCTCTGCTTCCACTGTTTTTTGTTGTTGTTGGTGGTGGTGGTGGTTAATTTTTCTCCTCTCAACTTTTGGCAGGTTTACTAGGGAATTTTCCATTAGGAATGTCCTGGCCTTGAAATTTCATTTAGAATGTAATTTAGTCATGCAAATTATGAACCCACAGTCTAAATCATGGCATTCTTATGGTTTCAGATGCATTTGGGGGCAATCATATTAAGCTTTGTCATTTAATCCTAGTTAGGAGGTTAACAGGAAAATGAAATAAAATATTTTTTGCAGTCATTTATTCCTTCTCTCATGTAAGATACTCATTCTGTTTATTTCTGAACTCAGCCTTATGTTTAAACAGATTGTAAAATTATGTTTTAAAAAATGTTCCCCCATCCTTGTGGAGGGTGGCGCTTTGTAAAATCTGAATATTTATATTAAAAGAAATATTTGTGGTATTCTTCCATTTATGAAAACAGGTGTGGTTTATTCCGAAGTCTTTACCCATAAATTCTAGTTGACGGGCTAGAGCTAGTACAAGTGCCTCACTTCCGATTTCTTTTACTTCTGTCCTCAAACAGTTCATAAACTGTACTTAGTGTAGGATTTGAAATAAATAAAAACAGATATTTTCTCTAATCGGGATATCTCTGGTTGTTGCAGTTATCTCATTCTGCAACCTGTTCAGAAAAAAGTATTGAGACCTTTGATTTTACTGTTAGATTCTGGAATGACAAATCAGCAAACTGGGGAAAGATAATGGCTTCATCTAGGAACAGGAAAATAGATGGTTAGCTTTCTTACCCCCAATAAGGATCATCTCTTTGAAGTGGTTGTATCTCTTTTTCTATGACTTATGGAAGTTAAGACGTTAAGAGCACAGGTTATTTAAATTACTGAAGAATCTGATTTCTAGAGACCTGAGGAACAACAGACACTGAATTTTCTTTACTAAATTGGGGGACATTATTTGGAGGCAAAATGATGAAGATGATGGTCTCTGAACCCTGACCTTTCTTTACTAGGAATATAGGTTTTAAGATCCTTAGGAACAGGGGTGTGTTATCAGTTTTTCAGAGGTGCTTTTAAAACCTTAATGCGCGCACGCGCGCGCACACACACACACAATCCCTACTGTGATAGATGTTACTGTGATATCACTTAGCTCTCTCAGGCTTCTGGGTCTTCAGATTTAAATTTAATCGGACTTTGAGACCTTCCTTCCCACTATTCCCAGAAGTGACTTTGTCACCTCTTTGGATATCCCATGCATGTCTCCTTCCTTCCTGTCATGCTAGGATGTGGCCCATATGGGCCAGACTGCATCTAACAGAAACATCATATCTGCCTCAAAGTGTCTTATATGTAGAGGTATGGATGTGTGTGCTCACTTTTATCTTCAGAGAGACTTACTGGTGTTTGAAAAGACACAGGTCTAAATGAGTCTTGGTTAATACCTTTGCTTTGTAGAAAAAAAATGCCAGGTATTAGCTTTCCCAGCCTCCCCTTGCAGGTCAGGCACAAATACTTGAGGTAGGTCCAGCAAACAAAGGAATTTTCTAAAATAATCTGAAGAGAAACTTTGCAGAGCTCCAGTAGCATGAATCCTTTAATGTGGAACTGTTTTCTTTATTAAGTACTTCCAGAATCAGAATGGGCAAATTTAATAGATTTAGCTTCTAATGTAAAAGTACTTTACCCAGCATGCCCTTCTTTTCAGTTTTATCTATAAAGCTTGATGGGAGGGCAGCCCGGATGGCTCAGCGGTTTAGCGCTGCCTTCCGCCCAGGGCCTGATCCTGGAGACCCGGGATCGAGTCCCATGTCAGGCTCCTTGCATGGCGCCTGCTTCTCCCTCTGCCTGTGTCTCTGCTTCTCTCTCTCCTCTCTGTGTATTCTCAGAAATAAATAAATAAAATCTTTAAAAAAAAAAAAAAAGCTTGATGGAGTTTTGAGGGTATGTTGGGGGCTTACCTTCTTGCCATGGGTTCAACTGATAACACTGTTTAATCATCCTCAGGAATACTTTTAAACAACAGAATCTGTTGGCTAAGTGCATAATGAATGAATATGGAGTGAATGAATGAATAGTGTAAAAATGAGCAACATCAACTGTGCCAGAACCCAAATCATTGTTTTTGGTAGACAGTCTTCAGCATTCAGGCAAACTATTCTCAGTGATTCTTCTTGGGTTGCCCCGGGAAGGGGGGTAGGGGGGTGTTACCTATTTTGCAGCTAATCATCTTTGTAAAACTATCAGACAACAATGCCAGTTATTTAAGATCAAAGTATTCTATATCAGAAGTTTTCTAATGTTTTTAGAGTTAAAACCCTATTACTCCTTCCCCTAAACCACAGTAGTCATTGATAAATGAGAGCTGTACTCTTTCCCTTTGGAACCAGAGTTGGTCTCAGAATCATTCTCAACACTACTCCAGGTAGCCATTTATATTTTGCATTGGTGTTTGAGCTAAAACCCATTTGCTACCAGTGAATAAATAGTCAAGATCTATCCTTATTTCTTCCAGGCTCTAGGCTATAGGATAGGTATCAACGGAGTTTTTCTATAAAGGGCCAAATTAAAAACTTTTAGCCTTTGAGGACCGGTCTCTGTCAGTGCTGCCAGAACAACCATAAACGATACGCAGTTGCATGGCAGTGTTCCAACAAAACTTTAATTACAAAAAAATGGCAGTAAATAGGATTTGGCCTGAGGTCTGGAGTTTGCCAGCCCCTCCTCTAGGGCAAGAAACTGGTTTTGATTCATTCAGCAAATAATTAGCTTCTATTTTCCAACTGTGTTAAGTGCTGGTTATGCAGCAATTGACTTTACACTTAGATCTCTCACCATGAGATATTTGTCTTTTTTTTTTTTTTTTTTTTAAGAGAGAAAGAGCAAGGAGGGGGGTGGGGGGTATGCCAAGGAAGAGAGAGAAGAGAAAAAAAAATTTTTTTTAAAGATTTTATTTATTTATTCATGAGAGACACACAGAGAGGCAGAGATACAGGCTGAGGGAGAACCAGGCTCCCTGCGGGGAGCCCGATATGGGACTCGATCCCAGGACCCCAGGATCATGCCCTGAGCCAAAGGCAGACACTCAGCCGCTGAGCCATCCAGGCGTCCCTAGAAGAGAAAATCTTAAGCAGGCTCCATGCCCAGTGTGGAGGCTGATGTGGGGCTCAATCTCATAACCCTGAGATCATGACCTAATCCAAAATCAAGAGTTCGATGTTTAACTGACTGAGCCACCCAAGCCCCTGAGATATTTAAGTTTAACTGAGTATTTTTTTTGCATGTGGACAGATCCAAAGCAGGTTTTTGAGGAATAGTATGGCCTACCCCATAAATCTGCCTCATTTGTCTATAAAAGTGAAATCTTAGGCAAATATGCTAAGTGATGCCATGTTGTGTGGTAGTGGTATTAACTAAAAGTAATCTTAGTATACTTTGGATATCACATGCTGTGATACCAAAGTTCACATTCTGTGATAAAAAATAGAGAGCTTTGATGTATGCATGTGGTATCTGCACTGTTTGTCCATAGGAGGTACACAGTATTCATACAGTCTTGTAGAAAAAAAAAATACTGAAATTACTGATTGTCTTAACTATATTTTGTCAGTCTCTTGCCATTTCTTCCTCTCTGCAGTATCGTTTCTGATTTTAGTTTTCATCATCTCATTATGGGTTTTTGTTGCAAACTGGTGCATTTTTTTAAAAGATTTATTTATTTTAGTGGGGGGCACGGAATAGAAGGAGGAGAGAATCTTAAGCAGACCCCCGCTGGGCATGGAGCTGATGCAGGACTGAATCCCACTACCTGAGATCGCGTCCTAAGCTGAAATCAAGAGTTGATTGCTTAACTGAGCCACACGGGCGCCCCCCAAACTGATGTATTTTAAAAGTAGGCCATATATTAATCGTATTTTAGTAAATTGCTTAACATTTCTAGATGTACTGTTCTAGCTTCTGTTAGAACTATTTTTGTTCATTTAAAAAGTACCTTTAGTTTTCTCTGTATCCGTATGTTTCTCTTCAAAACTTCCAGTACTGTTGCTTATAAAATGAGACTAGGAAAAAAAAAATGAGACTAGGTTCTTGACCAGTACTCAGATCTGTGTTATGTTGACTGTAGACACTCTTGCTGTTTTTATTTTCCTATTTGTACTGAGATCCGCTCATACTGTGCTTTCTATAGTAGTCTAATCATATTCTTTTATTTTGCTGCCTTCTGCGCCTTTGCTTTCACTTTCCTTTTCTCTAGTGTATACTTTTCTATTGAAATGCTGTGCCTTTTGTTCATTGCCACCTTCTTCATATATATGTTTCTGACCTCCAAATTTTCATTTTTTGTGTTTCTCATCTTTTCCATATTATCTCATCTTTCCTACAAAATTGTAAGCTTCCTGAAAACAAGTGTATTTTGTTCATCTTTGTAACCTTCATAGTGACTTGCACTTAAGGCATATTCAAATACTAATTAGATGAAAAGTACTCCTAATTAAGCAAGGGACAGTGTTTCTTCATGAGAAATGTCCTTAGACTTGTATCCAAATGAGAAAACTCGTGTCAAAATATACTATAAATTGTAAATGCTATACAAATAATGTCTGTTACCCTTAAACAACTTGGCTCTTACATTTTTTAGTGTCCCACACAGTTTGGTTTTTAATTTCTGTATTTTCTTTCAGAGAAGAGTATGATTCTATTCTGTTGAGGAAAAAGACCAAAAACTATGTAGTACCCCAAAGTGTTTGCAAGATGTTTTTTAAGCCTTTGCAGTTTAGTATCTTTAAAATTATGAAACATAAGAGGAAGCAAATTCCTATTAAGATGTATTCCTCCTAAGATGAGCAGTCATCTTGAGTTGCTCAGTACTGAGGATTTCCTGATACAGAAGACTTACAGTGCTAAAACCAGGACTATGGGTTACCCTGATTCCACCTTATGATGTAGCATCTCCTTTGCATGTCACTGTGTTCACGCAGTTTTAAGTATAATAAATACCAGGAAACTGGGTGATTGGTTTGGTGGGAGGAGGGTGTTGGACGCATTTTGGCTTTTATTTATCAAGTTTCTGACTATTGTTTTGGACATTTTTAAATATTCAAATGAAAATACAAAAGTGCATTTGATTAATTGGTCTATTTAGGAATGTATTTGTGTATGACATATCATTGGTGACCTTATCAAAAGGTGATGCTACTCAACTTTCTAATTTAAAATTGCATAATCTGTCAGATGATTAATGCTTTATTTAAATGTACCTTATTAGATAAAGTCAAGTCAAGTCAAGGTGGCCTGAAATTTTCCTCTTAGCTCCCTGTACCTTGGTTTAAGCTTTACTCATAGATTTGCATTGCAGGTACCATGTTTCTAAAGAAATGTCTATCTAGGATAGTCTGTGTCTAGTCCTTTCTTGCTGAAATTAGCTTTTGTATGTGCTCATGTATATAAATCAGGGAAGTCCATGGTTGAAAACTCTAATGACAGGTATATAACTTAAAGTTGCTAAAATAACCCTTGCAAGTTTTTAAAAATATTTATTTGAGAGGGAACACTTGCATGTAAGCATTAGTGGAGGAGATAGGGGAGAGGCAGAAACAGACTGCCCGCTGTGCAGGGAGCCCAAATCAGGGCTTGATCCCAGGACCCCCAGATCACAACCTGAGCTGAAAGCACATGCTTAACCAACTGAGCCACCCAGGTGCCCCCATCCTTGCAAGTTTTATCAGCAGTTAAGCCATAGTGGCTTCACTATTCTGGGATATACATTATGTCTATGGTATTGTTGGAAAAGAGCTATTAAAAATACTGCTACTCTATACCAAAAAGGACATTAATGACCTGGATCCTTCCCTCTTCCTCCTCTCCTAGTTTTGTTTTGTTTTGAGTTCCTCCCAATTTGTAATGACTAAATTTTAACTGTACCTCTTGGGGCTATGTGGAATAATAATAGCATCCTTAATTTGAATAGTCTTTGGCTAAAATGGGCTCTTCTGGAATGGTTTGCTTGGTGGTTATCCTCTTGTTATTTTTCTTGTTTTAAGAATGTGACTAGAATCCTTTGATGTTATTTTAGCTTTTTGTGGTTCTTTTTGACAGCTTATATGATGGACTGCATTGTTGTAGAAAAATTACTTGTGCCTTTAAAGCAAATGTATCCAATGTTATATTCCTATTTAGAAATGTAAAGATCAAATTTGGATTATGAAAAGGCTTTAGGGCAGCCCTGGTGGCTTGGCGGTTTAGCGCCGCCTTCGGCCCAGGGGGTGATCCTGGAGACCCAGGATCGAGTCCTACATCAGGCTCCCCACAGGGAGCCTGCTTCTCCCTCTGCCCCCCCCTTTTCTCTGTGTCTCTAATAAATAAATAAAATCTTTAAAATTAAAAAAAAGGCTTTAGAAGACAAGAAAATGGAAAAACTTAGGTTGAAGTTGAAAAAGAATTATGTTCTTTTCACAAAAGGAGGAGGAAATCTATACTTTGTTTATAGTAATTCTGGTTTGATTTTTAGCAGATAAATTTTCTTTTAAATTAGATCTTGGGACGCCTGGGTGGCTCATCGGTTGAGCGCCTGCTTTCAGCTCGGGTTGAGATCCTGTAATTCCGGGATCGAGTCCCACATCAGGCTCCCTGCATGGAGCCTGCTTCTCCCTCTGCCTATGTCTCTTGTCTCTGCCCCCCCCCCCCATAAATAAATAAATAAAATATTTTTTTAAAAAATGAAAGAATGTGAAGTAAACACTGGCAGTAGTGTCACCATAGCAGTAGTTATTTATTTCTTAAAGAAATGAGAAAATAAGATATGATAGTTACTGCCCTGTTTGCTTGCAATAGGCTTCAGATAAAGAGAAAAGGGAGCGAGTCTAAAGAAACTGTGTGGCACTTTGTGGACAAATGATTTTTATATGTTATGGTTTATTGTACGATACAAATGAGTCACCAAATTTTGCCCTGAGATACTCATTAAGCCTAGAAAAATTTTTGGTTTTGTATAGTATTAATTTTTTTCCATTCATATTTCTGTTTCTCATAAATTGACAAACCTCCATCAAAGCTCATTTGATAAAGCCTTAACAACTAAAACTATAAATCTTAAAATTGAGATTTGTAATCATCTAAATAAATTACATATTTCAAATTAATAAGCCAGGAATATTGAGTGGAACAAATTGCACATGGTACATTTATAATCTTGCTAAACAAATCAGTGTTCTGTTTTATGCCTGAAGCCTTTTGAATACAGAGATTCTTTCTAATCTCTTTAGGAATAAAGACGCTACTACCATGTCCATACTATTGTCAATTGTCAGCTTTTACTCTGCTGTCTTTGAGACCTATTGCCAAAGATAAAAAGTACTTACTGAACCGAGTCTGTTCCTCTTTAGCTCCCAGTCTGGCTTAATGGCCTCACTATCCAGGTTTGATCATTCTGCGTCCAATTTTTCTTTCCTCACCCATCTGGCCAGTCACCGTGTTCTCTTGATTTCATCTGTCACTGTCCTAACCTAGATCACCATCTCTAACCTGTGGTAACCTCTTACTGAATTCTCAGAATTCAGAAAACAAATATTCAATTGCTGTGATCTTTCTAACAGATATATTCATGTCATTTCCCAACTTGAAAACTTTTTGTGTCTCAGTTTTTGTAGAATACAGGTTAAACTCTTTAAGAGGGTCCCTTACGTCTTCCATCTGTTCCCCCTCTACTCCCATGTGCTCATAATCCTTTTCCCCAGAGTGCCCACATTTCTCAGTGAACTCCTCTATTTCTTTAAAATATCCATTGGTCTGGCTTAAATATCCACTTAGTGAAGCTTTGCTTGACATATCCTTATAGGGAGAGAATTCTCTTCTGTGTACACATAGCACTTTGTTCTGTAGACTCTGCTTGATTGTGAAGTAACAGCGCAAACACTACATTTTAATGTTCTAAACTAACAGATCTTCTGGGATATTAAGGCCACTAAAATATAGTTATCTTGTTTTGTTTCAAAATTTTTTTAAAGGTTTTATTTATTTAATCGAGAGAGAGAGAGACAGAGGCAGAGGGAGAAGCAGGCTCCATGCAGGGAGCCTGATGTGGGACTCAATCCCGGGTCTCCAGGATCACGCCCTGGGTTGTAGGCGGTGCTAAACTGCTGAGCCACCGGGCTGCCCTTGTTTCAAATTTCTAGTGTGCCCTACCTCTTTGTCTTCATAGTTAAGACTAAAATCTTTCTAATCTGGTCATTGAAATTCAAGTGTATGACCAATTAATATTTTCCTTCATATTTGCCTCCTATATCCCACCACACCTTTTCCTTTTTGGAAATAGTGAGGGTCCTTACAAAGTAATAAAGTAGAGAGAATGTAATTGATTCCAGAGATGCCAAAGTAGAATGGATCAGACGTGGTACTGGCATGGAGAAGAGAGAAATGTTGATGACAACCCTCCCAGGTATACAAGTTCTGTAGTATACTGTGCATTTGAGGTCCATCCTGTAGGTGCTTCAAGTTTTGAGCACTATAAATAGATGGAGTTTAAAAATATCAAGTAACATTGCTTACTATGTGTTAGGCATTTTGTTAAACATTTTGCATGGGATAAGTTATTTTATTTGAATTTTAAAAACTTTACATAGATACTGTTACTCTCATTTTTGGATGAGAGAATGAGGCACAGAGAGGTTAAATAACATGACCGGGATCACTTAGCTAATGGTTAGAACTGGCATTCCAGGAAATCAGATTAAAGCCCGTGCTCTTAATTCTTATATTTTCCTATTTTATCATTTTTTCAATTTAAAATATAGTTAAATAAGGCGTGTATGTGTCAGATTCTAACATATATAGCAAATAGTAAAGTTTATCTCCATACTCCTATCCATGTTTATCTAAATTATGTTTGGAAGACACAGCAGATCTTTGAGTCACTGTGTACATCTAGAACACTTATTGCTAGATATGATGAGAAGAAACAAAATGTGACAGGTTAATTCTTAGGGTATGTCCAAAGAACTCTTGGGAGCAGGAGAGAATTCTACATGAATCCCAACCTATTGGGAGAGATCTGATAGAACTAATAGGTCATTTTGAGCCAACATGATTTCTTCTTATTTTCTAAACATGTTGGACTCTCCATTTTTTTTTGTAACTTAGCTACTAGGCTCATCTCTTGGTTTGGCTGAGAAATCTAAGAAACAGATTCTTCTGCATTTGTCATATTGCTGGTAAATTGTGCTATAATTTTTCAGAGATACGATCAAGTCCTAAACTGAAAGGTAATAACTTCAGTAATGAAACTAGAAAACATGACCTTAAGTTGCATGTTCTAGTATATGTTGGAATAAGCTTTATTTACTGGAAATATTAATCCATGAAAAGGGCAAAGGAAGAATTTTTTCCTACTTGAGGTATTATGAATACAGCCAAAGTAGAGAAAATGCTGTGAACAATTTGATGGCCTACAAATTCTACACCTGATTTAGAAATCTAGTTCACAAAGAAGACCTTTCTTAGAATATAAGATTGGAAGCATTTCCCGTTTGTCCTCTATGAGAGACACAGACAACTCAGAAAGTAAATATTATTAGTAATGTTCATTTTAACAGCTTTTTATTTTGTAGTTCATTGTTAGTTTTATTTTTAAAAGAGAGTATCAGAGGTAGTGTTTGGACCCCCCAAAATAATGTTTAAATCTGCTCAGAGGTTTGAATTCTATCATTGTGTCCAATAGATTAGTACCAGGTCCTCTGACATTTTAATTAGTTAATTTTATTTGGGAGGGCAATGAGAACATGGTAATCCTCTTCAGCTGCTAAAATACTACTTTGGGAGTTGGAGGCGGAAAGGAGAAATCAAATACCGTCTCTTCCAGAAAGTGTTCAGTGGGAGAAGTAATGTCACTTGACTCCAAGAACCAGTAGTTAAGTTTTTTTACTTAGTCCTTTATTTATAATTTAAAACCACAGAATTTCAAAAATGGATGGTTGGTGGTGGGTGTTGTAGCAAAATAACTTGAGGATAGAATTGCTTAAATTACTATTGTTTTGTTGGAAATTTTCTAATTTGACTATAGCTATTTGGAGACCCTCTGACATATTTTAATGGGAAGGAATTATGCTTTTTAAATATTACCACTTTTCAAGAATTTGATTCTTAACCTTTTTACATTTATTAATGAGATTGAATAAAAAAATAAACCAGATTATGAGGTTGAGAACAGGTGTCTCTGGAACCCAAAAGTTGCTATTTTTAATATTTCTTTCCTGCTCCAGAGCAGTTTCTTTTCCACTGGAATTATATTCCTACAGGGCAGTATAAGAACTAATTTTTTTTTTCAAGATTTGTATAGTTCATTTTCAATTGGGATTCTTGGCATTTGTCAGTAATTGATATCAACTTAAGTGGCAATTTATATACAAAAGGTACCTTGTTTGTGGTCTTTGACAGATCTAAATGGTTCTTTCCTTTGCTAGAATTGAATTATTAGTCTTTAGTCATTTCTTGACTTAACAAACATTTCTAGTCCAAATTGGGGACAAAATACAAAGGGGCTACTGTGCATCTGGTTGGTGATAGTAATAATAACATTTAAAACTTTTAAAGACGATATACATTCTTATTCAATCTGTCCACTAAGTCTGTGAAATTGATATTATCATTGTCTATATTTTACAACTAAGGCACAAGCCTAGAATAAGTGACTACCCTCTGGTAAATTACATAGGTAGTCCGTTCTTGGATTCCCTTATCTCCAAAATCCATGTTCTACAACCCTGGTCAAAAGAGGACCTTGTATCCATACCCTAATCTAAAATTAGTTCAAAAGAAGACCTTAATTGCACAAAACATGTTGAACTAGCATGCCAGAACTAAGAAGAAAATACGGAAAGCCTTTGCATCTTGCCTTGGTTGAGTGCCCAGCAGTATCGGTAGATTTTCCCAGTTGAGAGCAGCCTATGACTGTGTAGAGACTGTCCTGTATTTTTTTCAGTCCCTTTATTTTAGTTTTATCTATTTTTTTGAAAGGTAAGAATTCTAAAATGTCAGTAATATCAAACTGCCATTATGAAATAGGGACAGAATATTTACATTATCATTAAATGTTAGAGGCAACGTAGAATTCTACCTTTTTTTTTTTACAATAATAAAGATGAGGGAATATAATATTGAGATACTTTTAAAAGTTCTGTCCCTATATAATTCTTCAAGACCCAAGTATATGTAATGATAACATTTTGGAATTGAAAGGGACCTTGAGTACATTTAGTCCAGCAGTAGATAACTAGTGACCCAGAGTCTAAATATCCATACCTTAAATAGATTTTATTGGTTTTCTCAATATTCACAATTTTTTTTAAAGATTTTATTTATTTATTCATGAGAGACACAGAGAGAGACGTAGGCAGAGGGAGAAGCAGGCTCCATGCAAGGAGCCTGATGTGGGACCCCATCCCGGGACTCTCCAGGATCACGCCCTGGGCTAAAGGCAGACGCTTAACCACTGAGCCACCCAGGCGTCCCAATAGTCACAATTTGTAGAATTTGAATGACTTTAGCTGTATAAGCATTCACTCCACTTGGGCACAATTCACACCATTCCCTAATATTAACAACCTTTCTGCTTCAGACATTTAGGTGCCTACCTGGCTAATATGAGGCAACTCTGTGTTCAGTGCTTCCCTCTTCCCTTATTTTCCAAATAAAGAAACTGGAAATTGAAAATAAAGTGGCTTATCTCATACCGTATAATGTTTTTAATAGAGCCAAGCTTCGTAATCTTAAGATAATATTCCTTTCTACAGTTCATTGTATCCTGCCCCCTAGAATACAAGATCGTATATGATCAAGTGCTGAAGAATTTGGTGTAGGTTTTCAGAGAGAAGAACTATTATTGTGGGCTGAGACAATTCAAGAATACTTCAGAAATCTTTCCTTAACACTGCTCTCTTTAGAATTGCATTCTAAGTATTTGCTAGTCAGGAACATTCTATCCTGATCTATGTAGTATTTTTGCTGCATAATGGGAGCAGTGCAGGAGAGGGGATCATGAATATCTTCCTGTATAGAGCTGGCAAAGGAAATCACCGAGGGACATTTTGTATATATTGAATAATGGTACCTCATGAAACATTTAGATTGCTCCAGAAATCCCATTTTTGCCCCTGTAAGCAGCAGCAGAAGGACCATTGTAGCCATGAACTCTCCACTGGATTCTAGACAGATCTCTAGGGCTTTCCCAAATCGAAATTTAACTTTAGCTATAAATTATTTGGCCTATTACCCTACCAGAGAAATTGATTTGAAAATAGTAAACAGAATAAAGCCAAATGATAGAAACTTTTGTTGAAAACACAAGATCAATCTATTGAAAGGGCTCTTTGGGTACTGAGCTATATAGTTGATTCCTGAACAGTGAAAGGATTAAGGGTGTTGACTCCTGCTCAGTCAAGTCTGCATATAGCTTTACTCCCCTAAAACTTTACTAATAGCCTACTATTGGCTAGAAGCTTTATTGATAAGATAAACAGTTGATTAACACATATTTATATATGTCATATATGGTGTATACTGTATTATTAGAATTAAATAGCTAGAGAAAAATCTTAAGATCATAAGAGAAGAGAAAATAAATTTATTTTTAAATCTGCCTATAAGTGGATCCATGCAGCTCAAACCTGTGTTATTCAAGGGTCACCTTTATAGTACTTTCATCTTAACAGAAGTTCTTTATAACATCCTGTATAAGATGATCCCTCCATTCCCACACTATCGCCCTTACCTTACTTTATTTTTTTCTACACAGTGCTTATATCACTTCTAATGTGTTTTATATTGATTTTATTTGTGTCTCCCCATACCCCCATTGTAAATTCTCAGGACATAGTCTTTTGTTCATTGCTTCATTCCCATTGAGTAGAGCATACCTAAAGTGTTGTAGGCACTCATTATATATTGATGTTGAATAGTAAATATAGAAATCTTTTTAAAAGATTTTTCTTTTTAATTTTTAATTTATTTATGATAGGCACACAGAGAGAGAGAGGCAGAGACACAGGCAGAGGGAGAAGCAGGCTCCATGCACCGGGAGCCCGACCCGACGTGGGACTCGATCCCGGGTCTCCAGGATTACGCCCTGGGCCAAAGACAGACGCCAAACCGCTGCGCCACCCAGGGATCCCAATATTTTATTTATTTATTCATGAGAGACACATAGAGAGGGGCAGAGACACAGGCAGAGGGAGAATGAGGCTCCCTGCAGGGAGCCCGATGTGGACTCGATCCCAGGACCCTGGAATCACGCCCTGAGCCGAAGGCAGATGCTCAACCACTGAGGCACTCAGACGCATCCCATATTATAGTAATCTTGGTATGAGTTATCATTTCTTGGATTTTCTTTTTTATTTTTTGGGTACTAGCACAACTCTTGGACCAGAATAGGTCTTCAGTAAATGTTAACACCAAGTAAAAGCCAAGAGTTGTCTTCTGTTTGTTTAATTATGGTATAGTTAACAGTGTAAAATTAGTTTCAGGTGTCCATTATAGTAACTGAGCAGTTCCATATTATTAGTCAGTGCTCATCAAGATACGTGTACTCTTCATCTCCTTCACAAAGAATATGGAAACACTAATTGAAGGGACATACACACTCCTAGATATACTGCAGCATTGTATATATAATGTATGCATTATATGTACAGTAGCTGAACCACAGAAGCAGCCCAAGTATCCCATCAATAGATAAGTGGATAAAGAATATGGGGTGTATGTGTGTGTGTGAGCTTTTTAAAAAATACATCTGTTTATCATTTTTTAATGCTTTTTTTATTTCCCCAGTGATTTTTTAAATTACACTTCTGGTTTATAATTAGGATCAGTAATATTTGAAGTTGGGTCTGCCTTAGGTCTTATTATTGAAAAATATATGTAATACAGAATGGTAGATAATCAAGTCACTTGCTTTTTGGTATGTATTTTTATATAGTGAATACATTTAGAGTAAAGCTACTGAATTTTTATTTTTGCTTACCCCTAAGTCTCTTCAGAATTTTCTTAGAATCATTATAGCATCCGTTTTTGTTTTGTATTTTTGTGAAAACTGCAATTTATTTCTGATTGATGAAATAATATCTTGATATATTTACTGAACTTAAGTGTAGACCATGATTGCATCTTTCCTCAGCTTTCTTTTTTTTTTTTTTTTCTCAGCTTTCATTTCAAGCAATTATGAAGCAGCCCATGAAACCTGACTTGGCAAAGAATCCTAGGAGGTTTTGTTTTTTGTCCTTCCATGTCTTTGCTATGCTTTTCTTTGAGACTAAAAGTAAACAATTTCTGGGGATCCCTCTGTGTCTCAGCGGTTTGGCGCCTGCCTTTGGCCCAGGGCGCGATCCTGGAAACCTGGGATCGAGTCCCACTTCGGGCTCCCGGCATGGAGCCTGGTTCTCCCTCTGCCTGTGTCTCTGCCTCTCTCTCTCTCTCTCTCTCTCTCTCTCTCTCTATCATAAATAAATGAAAATTTAAATTAAAAAGAAAGCAAACAACTTCTTAAATTGAAAAAAAAGTAAATGGAGGAAATTGTAGAAGGTAATAATAAAACAATCTTTTAAATTAGTGAATACAGTACCCAAGTGTTTTGCAAGAAAAACATTAAAGTCTAAGAGCCATCAGTTGCTTCCATTGATTAGGAGTTGGTTGTAAGTCACAAAAATTTTAGGAGCTTTATATAAATAATTAAAAACAGGAATCTTTACGTGTAAATAAACAATACCCAAAATTAATCTCCAATTTTTTTTTAAAGATTTTATTCATGAGAGACACAGAGAGGCAGGCTCCATGCAGGGAGCTCGACATGGGACTTAATCCTGGGTGTCCAGGATCACGCACGCCCTGGGCCGAAGGCTGTGCTAAACCGTCGAGCTACCTGGGCTGCCCTAACCTCCAATTCTTAATGTAACTTTTACCCCTCTCCCCAAGTATTTCTTACTCAATTTGTTAGACCAATTTAATTGGTTTTCTTCATCTATAATCTTAAGAGTGTTGGAGAAGTAATGTGAATTATGCTGCATATTTATAATTGTGTGCTTACTTGTAGAAGTTACACTTTCTTGCTAATGAAGAAGTATAAGTGAAAAGTGGCACACTTACTCATTTGGTAACACCACTAAACTCATTTTGCATATAAACTGCATTCTTACCTGTTCAACTACCTGAAGAAAATCAGGATCTGAGAGTCCTTTATTAATTAATGATACAATATAATAAGTGAGTTAATAGGTTAAAGCTTAGTTCAAAATGCAGATTAACATGTAGGCATATTATTTTAATTAGCAATTCTTAACTTTGCTTTTAACTTCCAGAGTGCACCTTATTTTTACAAATACCATTATTTTCAAGAAAAACCACAAAAAAGAACATAGGTAAACCAACCAAATCCCATTACCTGTATTAGAAATTCAAACTAGAGTGTTTCACAGTTAACCAATAGTACCATAATTTTTGGTAGTGTTTAACCAAGACATCCACATTGTTGATAACATTTTCATTTAACATTTTCTCGAGGTGTTGCCCTTAACTTCTTGAAGGTTGTTAAAATTTCTTTCAGTGTAGATTTTTTTTAGTTGATTACGAAACAGTTTTAATTGTACTTTCATTTCTTCAAGTGGCAATAACATGTGATAATCAGAACTCTTAGTACTTTCTAATATCAAGTACCCTAATTTTACTTTGTATCTTTTTTTGTGTCTTAATCTATTTTCCCCTCTAGTACAAGAAGATAAACCAGCAAGCTTTTTAGAATACAATCCTTCGGGCAGCCCGGGGTAGCTCATCGGTTTAGCACCGCCTTCAGCCCAGGGTGTAATCCTGAAGACCCGGGATCGAGTCCCACGTTGGGCTCCCTGCATGGAGCCTGCTTCTCTCTCTGCCTGTGTCTCTGCCTCTCTCTCTCTGTGTGCCTCTCATGGATAAATAAATAAAATATTTTTTAAAAAATAGAATACAATCCTTTGATTATGGCACACCAGTTAAAGTACTTAGAATTTAAATCCTTTGCCATGCACTTTTCTTTCTGGGTAGACTTTTTGGCATGCTAATTAATATAAAGATAAATATTATTTTGACAATAGAGAGGGAAATGTTTAAAGTTTCAATATTTACACTGTTAGAATATTGTTAGTATTTATGTTGATAATTCTTCTGTAAAACACTTAAAACAATATGTTTAATTCTGTAATTTTCAATAAATAACTCTTAGCCCTTTTCAAGAACAAACATACTAGTTATTAAGGTTTAAAAATAGGATTAAAAGAATTTTAATTGGTTCTTCTTTTAAGCTTGCCTCTTTGTTTTCTTTAAACATGCACTATCACCAACAATGTATTATTTATCTGAAAGATACTTCTCTTTGCCAGCATCAATATTATAATTATTACTCATTGTGAGTTGAATGACTGGCTAAACTTGTTTTTTTTAAATTTCTAAGAACCACTTTTAAAAATGTCAAAGATTATCAACATTCTTAAATGATAATATTATGGGGTAATTACAAGACAACTCCACAACTCCTCTTTCAGTTTTTAATTTTCATTTTGTATATTTTATAAATGTATTGGTTTTTTTAATAATAAAACTCTCAAAAAAAATCCACAGAAGTAGAAGAAAAATGATCCCTTACATTATCACATACCTATTTTAAACATTGAAGGGAATTAAGATTCATTTTATATTATAATCTCACTGATTTTTCTCACTGCTTCAAAAGTAGACAGGTTCTCCCTAGGATGTCAAAATTACAGTCTGCAAAACTTGAGGTAAAGTTCATTGACTTGTATAATTAAGAGTCAGAGATAATATCAGTATTCCAGAATTTTTTGTATAGTAATGTTTTTTTTTAATATTTTTTTATTTTTTATTTTTATTTATTTATGATAGTCACAGAGAGAGAGAGAGGCAGAGACACAGGCAGAGGGAGAAGCAGGCTCCATGCACCGGGAGCCCGATGTGGGATTCGATCCTGGGTCTCCAGGATCGTGCCCTGGGCCAAAGGCAGGTGCCAAACCGCTGCGCCACCCAGGGATCCCAGTAATCTGTTTTTTAAAGACTTGAAAGAGAATTATTTCCCAGCCTTTTCCCTGAACTAATCTTTAAATGATTCAAAATACTGACATGTACTTAGTTTTTGCTTTTGTATTGACTCGGAGAGTTGTAACATTCCAGCTGTAGAGATGTTAAAATGTATTTTTTAAGTGCCTCTTAGATTTCTAGAATGTAGTTGTAAGCCTTTAGAGTCTATAGCTAAAGAATTATAGTTCAGTTGATCTTAACATATTCCAAAAGGGTTGTAGTGACAGGAGGTCTAAATATGGTTGGAAAGTAGCTTTAACCTATATATTGTATCTACCTACCTAGAAGAAGCTTTGTTAGTCAGACAAAAGCTGAACTGTAGTCCCGGACTTGTATTTATTCTTGCATATTTTATTGAGCTAATAGGTAAAAGGGTAGAGCAATGATTCCGTTTTTTGTTTTTTTTTTTTAAGATTTTTATTTATTTATTCATGAGAGACACACACATACAGAGAGAGAGGCAGAGACACCAGCAGAGGGAGAAGCAGGCTCCATGCAGGGTCTCCAGGATCAGGCCCTGGGCTGAAGGCGGCGCTAAACTGCTGAGCCACCCAGGCTGCCCTATAGCAATGATTCTTTTTTTCTTTTTAAAAATATTTTATTTATTTATTCATGAGAGACACGCAGAGAGAGAGGCAGAGACACAGGCAGAGGGAGAAGCAGGCTCCATGCAGGGAACTGGACGTGGGACTCTGTCCTGGGTCTCCAGGATCACACCCTGGGCTGAAGGCAGCGCTAAACTGCTGAGCCACCTGGGCTGCCCTAGAGCAATGATTCTTAATTGCAATAATTTGAGCAGTACTTCAGACTACTGCTGCTATTATTATTTAAAAAGCTGACTTCTGGGATCCCTGGGTGGCCATCGTTTGGCGCCTGCCTTTGGCCCAGGGCGCGATCCTGGAGACCCGGGATCGAATCCCACGTCGGGCTCCCGGTGCATGGAGCCTGCTTCTCCCTCTGCCTATGTCTCTGCCCCCCCCCCTCTGTGTGTGTGACTATCATAAATAAATAAAAATTTAAAAAAAATGACTTCTTTTGATTGTTACTGTATACAAGGGACCAAAGACTCTTATGGAAAATTACTACATTTCATTCCTTAATTTATTGAGCACATATGGAATGTCCCAGGCAGTGTTTCAGATTCTGGGGCTACAGCAATGAATAAAACAGACAAAACTATTTTTTCTGGAGTTTACTTTCTTGTGTATCTGCCTCACAACTTTTTCATGTGAGTATTACTGTTTCCATTTTCCCTATAAAGAAAGTGAAGCTTTGGAAGGTTTTAGGAGTTGCTCAAACTTATTACAAAGCTAGGATTTGAAACTGTAGAGGTGCTGTGTACCACTATGCTGTGCTCTCAAAACTGTCCCTCTTTGGGATTCTATGAAAGAGAACAGTTATTCTCAGTGTCTCATACGGTAGTTAGCACAGATCCCTTTGAAATTCTGATGTAACTCTCACCATCAAAATTGTGCATGTAATTTTAGAAATTCAGATTCTCAAGTGCTCTTTCTTGGGCTTTAAGTTAAGAGCACTTGTACAAGAAGGGTCCTGCTCACAGCTCACAAATACCCAAGTGCCAGTACCTTTTCCCTCCTCCCCAACAAAAAGCCAATGACAGACATTACTTATTGAGAAGGATTGTCTTTTTTACAAAAACTAGATGCAACCACACAGCCTTTTAGAAACAGAAATAATGGCCATTCCCAGTCCGTCACTGGTATTCACAATGAAATCCATTATTTCAGTCTTAGAATCTGTAAACAATTTTTCAAAGCTGGTGTAGTAGAGGGAACACCTGGGTGGCTCAGTGGTTGAGCATCTGCCTTTGGCTCAGGGCACCATCCTGGGTCCAGGGATCGAGTCCCACATCGGGCTCCCTGTGAGGAGCCTGCTTCTTTATTTCTCTGCCTCTTTCTCTCTGTGTGTTTCATGAATAAATAAATAAATAAATAAATCTTTTTTTTTTTTTTTTTTTAAAGAAGCAGCTGGTGTAGTAGAAAGCACCAATTTGGAAAAGTGGGTATTAGTTCAAATCTTGGTTATCATACTGTTTTGTTTTCTTTAAGGAAAAAATACCCCTAGCATTGGTTTTATCAAGATTTAAATATTTTACTTGTTTAGTACTTATGAGGAAATATTGGTAAGAATTAATGAAAGAGGGGATCCCTGGGTGGCTCAGCGGTTTAGCGCCTGCCTTTGGCCCAGGGCGCAATCCTGGGGTCCCGGGATTGAGTCCCTCGTCAGGCTCCCGGTGTGGGGCCTGCTTCTCTCTCTGCCTGTGTCTCTGTGTCTCTCTCTAGGTCTATCATGAATAAATAAATAAAATCTTTAAAAAAAAAAAAAAAAGAATTAATGATGATAACTTTGCTCAGTTGCATTTCCTTTTAGTGTTCTCGTTTTAGAAAGCTGCTTTTTGGCAAGTTAACGTGTTTTGTCGCTATTTTTTAGATTTGAAAGTCTATTAACTTTATCGTATTTCTCTACTTCAAAACTTGAAATTTCAGCTTTAAATTTCCTGTAACCATAGGATTTATAATAAATTCTTGGTTCAATTACTAAAATTAAAACATAGATAAGCATTTATTTTTTACAGATTTATTTATTTATTTTCTAGAGGTGGTGGGGAGAAACAGGGGAAGAGAGAGAATCCCAAGCAGACTCCCCACTGAGCTCAGAGCCTGATGCAGGGCTCAATCTCAGGACCCCCCAAGAACATGACCTGAGCCAAAATCAAAAGTTAGACACTCAAATGACTAAGCTACCTACATGCCCCAGTAAGCATTACTTGTAATATTCACAAGCTGGAAATAATCCAAATGTTCATAACCTGTTGAATGGGTAAAGAAAATGTCATGTATCCATACAGTGTATATATAATTTTTTATCATAACAATAAAAGGAACGGATTACTGGTGGAAGCAGTAATGTGGACAAACCTGATTCTTATTCTAGCAACAGGTAATAGTCACTATGGATAAATCAAACAGTTGGGGAACAGGTCTCAGCCATCTCATTTTATGTTAATTCAGTTAGCTGTCACATTGTTTTTGTTTTGAGATTTTTAGTAACTTTATACAGCTATGGACCATCACTACAACCAGTGTTAGAACACTTCATCATCCAAAAAAATTCCCTTGTGGCTGTATGTAGTCAGTCCTCTGTGTCCTCTTTAAAAAGAAAAAGTTTCCTGTTCAGATCTGAGCCCAGTTAACAGAAAGAATGAATACGTCTTTCTTTACCACCACTATTGGGTCTACCACAGAATATATTTTACAGTTCCTGACATTAATTTTTATTTTGTTTCATATCAAGTCATTTTTATTTTGCTTAAAAATTTTAAATCTTAACCAATCTACCTCTAAGAAAGATTGAAGATAGTGTATTTCCTAAATAGGTTTTTGTTCTCTCAAGGCCAATTTTAAAATATGCTGGGCTGTTTGAATCTGGTCTTTTCCTTTCTGCTTTTAACCATTTTTCTTTATAAAGAGGAAATTAAGTAATTAGTGATTAAGTTGGAATTCAGAAAATTTCAAAAAAAAAAAAAGAAAGAAAATTTCTGTCAGTCTCCCTGAGGTTTAAGAAAATCCTTAACCATAACTAAATCTAGACTCATGTTTAAAATCAGTTTCTGTAGTTCTGCCTTTTACTCCCAGCAATTAGAGAGGCTAGTATAATTGTTCCTTTGCTGAGAAACCCTTAAGAAAAGTAGTTGATTTCAGAGGTAAGAGGAAGAAACAAAAGGAATAGAATTGTGTGGGTAGTATAAGTAGAGACAGAATGATTCAAGGAGAGTAGGCTTCCAAAGGTTGGAGCAGGGGGAAATAAAGACTATCTTAGTCATTTTGAGGCCCCAGAGTACCAATTAAAGAAGTTGACTATTGAATGTTATTTTGTCTCAAATTTTTTCAGTAGTTATAGTTCCTCGTAAGGTATTAATTTTGATATTTCAAAAGTTGGCCATAAGTCCAGTTGTTAAGTCAAACTTAAAGTCTCAGTTTTTGTCATTTGCCAGTGTAGGTACAAGAGGCAAGATTCTATTGGGAGTTTTCAAAAAAACAAAACACAGAAGTTCTTCCTTAGAAGAGGTTGTGGCTTTGACAAAGCAAGCAAACACTAGAGTCCAGATAAAAGAGTGTCAGGTTAATTAACTGGGAAGAAGCATCTTGGGAACTTTCTGGGTAGTTAGAAATGTTTTAAATCTTTTTTTTTCTTTTTTAAGATTTTATTTATTTATTCATGAGAGAGGCAGAGAGAGAAAAACAGGCTCCATACAGGGAGCCTGATGTGGGACTCGATCCAGGGTCTCCAGGATCATGCCTTGAGCTGAAGGCAGATGCTTAACCGCTGAGCCACCAAGGTGTCCCTGTTTTAAATCTTAATGAGGACTGGGTTGCCTAGCTGACTCAGTTGGTAGAACATGCAATTCTTGATCTTGGGGTTGTGAATTTGAGCCCCATGTTTACTGTAGAGACTACTTAAACTCTTAAAAAAAAGAAAACGTTAATGAGGGCTATGGTTGTGAAAGTATTAGCAATGTCAAAATTCATTTTATCGTAATCTTTAAGATCTCCTTGTTTTACTGGATATAAATTATTCCTAAATACAAATGACTTAAGAGTGATTAAAAAAATTTTTTTTAAATATGTCGGGATCCCTGGGTGGCACAGCGGTTTAGCGCCTGCCTTTGGCCCAGGGCGTGATCCTGGAGACCCGGGATCGAATCCCACGTCGGGCTCCCGGTGCATGGAGCCTGCTTCTCCCTCTGCCTATGTCTCTGCTTCTCTCTCTCTCTCTGTGTGACTATCATAAATAAATAAAAATTTTTAAAAAATACTTTTAAAAAAATAAATATGTCCTTAGGAACATCCTCACATTCCTTGACCAAGCAGAGGTTAATTAGGAAGAGGCCACATAACAACCCCAAAGTTATTGACCTTATAGTATGCTGTCATAAAGTTGATAAGTGACCCACAGTGAATGTGACCAGTCACTCATCTCTGCCTGAAGAGGTCACTGGTTTTACTTACCTTCAACTTCTGGTGCCCAGAACCAGCTTGAATTGGATTGGAGGCTTGTGGGGGCCTATGCCTCCATCCATTCCAAATGGAGCACTCCCTTATTCAGTGAATGGAAACGAGACAGTCCAGGACAAAACAAAACACACCACAAAATTTTGCACAAGTAGATGAACAAAAGCAGAGTAAGCAGCTGAAGAATTAAACTAATGACAGAAATATTTACCAAATAGTATACCTCAAAGCCATATCCAAAAGGCTTAATTTTAAGCCTTATACCAAGAAATCACTGTCATTCAAGCAAGGCAGTTGACATTTTGATGTGTGTTCATTGAAGTGAATTTTTTTTTTAAGAGAGAAAGAAACAGTGACTAACAAGTTATAAAAAAATTTGCACAACCCAGGTACATAAAGGGTAAAAGAATGCAGGGAGATGAGTCTAATTTTATTTGTGTTGAAGTATTTGGTTTACTGTTACTAAAGTATTTGGTTAGAGTACTTGGGCTATTTAGGAAATTCTTATTCACAAAGTTACCGTATTTCCTCAAGTTAGGTTCAGAAACATAAACTTGAAGACATCTTTCATTAGAACTCTTAAATTTTTGAAAAATAGTTCTCAGATCAGTATAGATCTATGCGTTTGGGTAATGTTTGCATGGGACTGGTAATAGAATTGTGACCTAAGTAATCCTGTTTGGTTTTGTGTGTGTGTGTGTTTAGTAATCCTGTTTTTTTTTTTTTTTTAAGATTTTATTTATTTATGATAGTTACACAGAGAGAGAGAGAGGCAGAGACATAGGCAGAGGGAGAAGCAGGCTCCATGCACCGGGAGCCCGACGTGGGATTCGATCCCGGGTCTCCAGGATCGCGCCCCGGGCCAAAGGCAGGCGCCAAACCGCTGCGCCACCCAGGGATCCCCAGTAATCCTGTTTTTAAATGAGTTTTACATTAAAAGAAGTAAACCTTACTTCAGTTATTTTTGAGAGTGCAAGGATGGTGGGGGTAGAGTGGAGAGAGGGACAGAAGAAGAGAATCTTAAGCAGACTCCACACCCAGCAAGAACCCAGTACAGGGCTCAGTCTTAACAACCCTGAGATCCTGACCTGAGGCAAAATCAAGAGGAGAATGCTTAACCAACTGAGCCACCAGGGTCTCCAAGAGTGATTTATTTATTCATCCTACATTTGTATGCATACTACCATACAGAATATTCTTTTTTTTTTTTTTAAGGATTTTATTTATCTATTCATGAGAGACATAGGCAAGAGGGAGAAACAGGCACCCTTCAGGGAGCCTGATGTGGGACTTGATTCCAGGACCCTGAGATCATGACGTGACCCAAAGGCACTGACCAAAAAGTTGATTCAACTTTTATTTCATATTCTCTTTCCTAAAATTACAATCTGGTAAGAACCATGCAGATCACAAAAACTACAACAATATTCAAGAACTAGGGAAAAGTCTGTGGAAGTGATGGATTCAAAGAAATAAAACATAGAATAGTGGGGAAGTTGACTAATTTGGTTGGTTGGTTTTTGGGGGGCAATTTTCTTCCCATCCTGGAGAAGAAAAAACATGATAGGTCTACATATCTAAAGTCAGAAATGGAGAAAGTTTTGAAAGGAAGCCATGGCAATAAATATAGTGTCCTAAAGAGAAATAAAGGACTGGCATAGAGAGGCAAAATAAAGGATGTCTTTTCTAAGATGGTGGGTTGGAAGGAAAAAATATATAAAGAGATTTTAACATAAATAAAGCCAAATGGAGTCCATTCTTGATTGACTGACTTTCATAAGTAAGGGGCTAAGATCATAAGATAATGGCTGTTGATTGATTAAATGTGTTTAAACCAGTTCTGGGGCAGCCCGGGTGGCTCAGCGCTTTAGTGCCACCTTCGGCCCAGGGCGTGATCCTGGAGACCCCGGGATCAAGTCCCACGTCAGGCTCCCTGCATGGAGCCTGCTTCTCCCTCTGCCTGTGTGTCTGCTTCTCTCTCTGTGTGTCTCATGAAAAAATAAATAAAATCTTTAAAAATAAATAAATAAATCAGTTCTGGTAGTCAGGTAACATAACTGTTGTTATGTTACTATGACTATTGAACTGTCATTTCGTGAGTAAGAAGATTGAGAACCTGTACTGGTGGCCACTTTTGTCCCATGGCCACTGACCAATTATTTTTTTCTAGGACTATGGGAACTTAGTCATTCTATCCCTAGCCTGGAAACTTTTAGGATCTTCTTTTTCTATTTTTAGTATGCTGAAATTTTATGAGGATGATAAGCCTTGGTTATGGTTTCTGTTCGGCTTTGTTTTGATTTGCAATATTTCATAATACTATAGTTTTCCTTTTTTTTCTTTTTAAGATTTTATTTATTTGAGAGAGTGAGGCCACAAGCAGGAGGAGTGGCAGAGGGAGGAGTAGAACCAGGCTCCCCACTGAGCAGGGAGCCCGACCAGCAGCTATATCCTAGGACCATGGGTTCATGACCTAAGCCAAAGGCAGATGCTTAACTGATTGAGCCACCCAGGCACCCCAAAACCATAGTTTTTTAGTCTGAACACTCATATTCTTCAGTTCTGCTTCTGATTCCTAACCGTTTTTACCTTCCCCACACTTCAGGAATAGAGATTTGATCTGCTTTCTCTACTAACTCACTTATCATTCATGTATCCCAGGGTTTGGCAAATTTTTTCTGTAAATGCCAGATAGTAAATATTTTAGGCTTTGTGGACCAGATGGCCTGTGTTGAAACTAAGTAACTCTGCCATTACAGCAAGAAAGCAACCACAGATAATACACAAATGAATGGACATGGATGTATTTCAGTAAAACTTTATGTGCAAAATAGGTGATCCACTAGATTTGTTTGAAGACCTTTGCTTAGCATGTTGACCTTTACTGGAATATTACTCAGTGAGGACAGGGATTTTTTGTTGTTCTTCATTGGGTATGTCCCTGTAGTCAGTAGGCACTCAACTGCCTATGACTCGAGGTTACAGATGGTTCCAAAAAGGGAGTTAAATATGCATGTCACTATTACCTTCCTTGTAACTGGTAAAATACCCCTTGATGCTGTTTTTCAGCCTCTGCTGCCCCCTTCCCTTTTTTTTTTTTTTTTTTTTTTTTTTTTACTTTATAGAGCAAATATTTTATTCTGTTTTAATTTAGGATAAGGCTGAAAGTCATGTCTGCAGTTCTGTGGTTTTCTTTCTACCTCTGATGTGGTATAAAGAGTCCTAGCAATAGCATCCTTTAGTAAGTCTGGTTACAGAATGTATATATTAGTATGATAGTGTAATCATTTTTAAATTACTTGCTTGAATATCTAATTTATGTAAGAAGCACATGAATACAAAGAAGTTATTACTTAAGAATTCTCTCTCTTTTTCCCACCCTTATAAGGTACTAGCTTTTGACAAGTTTGCACCATGCGTGAGTATAAGCTAGTCGTTCTTGGCTCAGGAGGCGTTGGAAAATCTGCTCTGGTAAGTCATTCTCACTGTACCTAAGCTAATTCACTCCAACACATGTTCTTTTTCTGTGGAGTTTTAGGTTTGATTACTTGTCTTCATTTATTTGTTAAGGTGAAATCTCAGTGACATTTAGAAGCAATATAATATTTTTCTTGTCATTTTAGCCAGCTTTTAGTTGTATCTGGGTAGATTGGTGTCTCTGGTCCATTGGATCCAGACCAACATGAGATATGCCACAATATAATTTGGGCTAAGCATAGAAAGGGAGAGCATATAAATGTGTGTCCATCTGTATTTCTGAGCCAGATAGGAGCAAATTTTGGTCTTTCTCACTGTGACTTGGCTTATAATATATATTTTATGTTGGCAAATATTAAAGCTTAAAACTTTTTTCAGATACTACCTTTGTCCAGTTTTCACATTATTTTAACAGCCATGCTTTCTGTATCAAAAATAGCATAGCTGTTGGGCTCTCGGCTGACTCAGGAAGAACATGCATTTCTTGATCTTGGTGTTGTGAGTTCCAGTTCCATGTTGAGTGTAGAGATTACGTAAAAATAAAATCTTTAAAAATAGTACTAATAATGTGGGGAGAAAAGACAATGGTAGTGGCTGGGGAAGGGGAGAAATTTAGGGAAAATAACTCGAGTAATTCAGTTTAACAAAGCCCCATTATAAGACAGATTGACCATCTCACTCAGCTACTTAGAATGACCACCTAGCACAGAACGTGATGTTTGGATCAAACTGAGAAATGTATACAGTAGGGCACGAACTGCTTTTTCATTTGTAAATATATCCAATTGATGAGGTGTCTTAAGGATATATATAGTATATACTTATATATACTATATAAAACAATTAGCCTCTAATTAAAATTTAAATTTAAGATGTTAAGACTGAAATAGAAGACATTTAAAATTTTTTTTAAATACAAGGTCCCTGGGTGTCTCAGTTAAGCCTAGATTGTTAACTTCTGCTCAGGATAAGATCACTCCCTACTGGGCGTGAAGCCTACTTTAGATTCTCCCCTTCACCTTCTCCCCCTGCTCTCTCTCCCTTTAAAAATAAGATAATAAAATTGTTAAATATGAGCTCTAACAGTAAAATTACCTAATAAGGTGCATAGTGATTATTGATGTTTTTAAGAAGCTTTATCAGGTAATTTTCTCAACAGATGCATACATTAAATGTAGTAGTGGTTATGTTTTCATCAGGGGTGTAATTACCTATGTGAAATCAGTAGTTTAAAGCATACTAAAATAAAATGAATAAAATTAAATAAATAAATAAAATATATAAAATATATAAAATAAAATAACAAAAATAAAATAATAATAATAATAAAATAAAATAAAATATAAAATAACAAAACATACAGATTCGGAGATGCCTGGGTGGCTCAGCGGTTGAGTGTCTCCCTTCAGCCCAGGGCGTGGTCCTGGAATCCCAGGATAATACCCGTATCAGGCTCCCTTTGAGGAGCCTGCTTTTCCCTCTGCCTGTGTGTGTCTCTGCCTCTCTCTGTGTCTTTCTCATGAATAAATAAATAAAATCTTTTTTAAAAAAAACAGATTTGCATTTGTTGCTTTAAGGAGTATAAATTGTGCTTTGTTTGTTTTCCAGACTGTACAGTTTGTTCAAGGAATTTTTGTTGAAAAATATGATCCTACGATAGAAGATTCTTATAGAAAGGTATATGTTACTCAAGAAGGCTTTTGGCTTTTTAGTTTACTATAAACATAAGTTCTTGTTTTTAGCTTTGTAATTGCTGAATGTTGACAAATTTGGATGAAGAAGCAGAGTTTATTTATAAAATTAGTAGGAAAAGTTCACACTTGATTATTTCCTGGCTTTGTGTCCTTACCAGTTAATGAGAATTATAAAACACTTTCTCGTGTGTTCTCTCTCTCTCTCTCTCTCTCTCTGTGCCCACATTTTCTCTCTCTTCCTTTCAGATAATTTTAAAGTTTATTCTGACCCTAAAATTGTAATTTGACACACAGACTTCAGAACTAGGGCATCCATTTCAAGTGATACTTCTATCCACCAACCCCCAACACCACCAAACTGAATACTCTGAGGCTCCCTTCTTTTTAGAGATAGAAATACAGAAGTCTCCCAAACCTTTCTACTTAATAATTGTTTGAGAAAATGCTACTGCTCATAATAGAAAGATTTATTTCTATGTCCTCTAACACAACATGTGACAGTAAAACTTAATATGCAGACATTTTTTACTTGTAGGGAGAGAGTTATCTCCCCACCTTTATGTAACAGTCAGCTTGACCCCTGGTGCTATGTAGATACTATTTCTATTCTTCCCTTTGTGTCCACAGTTTACCAAAGAAACTGGAACTCCCTTCCTGCACCTCAGTTGTGAGGCAATAGTACTGTTCTTTTTCTACATCTAAGTAACTTCTTTCCTGGGAAATGTTAGGTAGAAAGGGGTCACAGGTGTATATAACTTATTTGATACCTGTCTTCTGCTTCTTTGCTGTTGTTCCAATGTTGTTGTTGTTGTTACAATATGGTGAAAGGGATGTAGTTATCTAGAGAAATGAAGGTATATCTAAATAAAGTATGGCAGTGTTGAGATAGACAAAATGACTTACGATCTTATTGGAACTATTACTGAGCTTTTAAAATTTTTTGAACTATTTTGAAATCACTTCCTCCCCAGAATTAAATTCTGAATGATTCACATTGAGCTTAGGTCTTGTAGGTATCCTTGTGTTAAGAACGCATGGTTTTTGCACCTAATACAATTTAAGGGTCAGTAGACCTTGATTATATAGCTGTTTTTTCTCCTGTTTTATTCAGATATTGCTTGAAATTAATTGTAAAGTTACAATAATCTCTATTTAAATATCATATTAGTTTTTGTATAAAGTAAGGTATTCTTTTATACATTAAAAAATAATATAAATATATTTTATATTTATCCCCCTGCCCCCCCCCAGCAAGTTGAAGTAGATGCACAACAGTGTATGCTTGAAATCTTGGATACTGCAGGAACGGTACGTAAAACAAGTACCAAAGTATATGCACAGCATGTGCAATATTGACCTTATAAATGCTAGTACTCTATAGACAAATACTAGTTACGCTTATTTAAAGCTTACTATTTGTATTCAATCTTAAAGTTGTTTTTCTCTTGAGTTCTGTTTTGTGTATGTGTGCTTTGTAATTGCAGTGGGTCATTTATTAAAGAAATAAATAGAAATTAGAATGAAAATTTACCATCTCAGTAGTACTTTAAAAGCAAGTTAAAATATATTATCATATTTTAATTAATGTGGAAAATATTCAGATAAACGTTTATTCTTCAGTGGTGGCTGCATGGAGTAGTAACTTGAGCAGTATCTTTTCTTCAAAATATTTATAGACCAACTAGATTTGTTGGTATCTGAGGGTGAAAGGAGGATTTATTCTAGATATATGGTATTCATTCATCTAATGTTTGAATACCTGATACGTGCCATGGGCTGTGTTCTTACCTATAAAGGCTCACAGTCTAGTGAAGGAGAAAAAGTATGGGGAAAATGGCAAGATACAGATGTAAGCATGCCAGTGGGTTCCTTAGAGCTAGAGTATTGTGAAATAGCTGCGAGTAATTTGGGGATTCAGTTTCAGTACCCTATATATTATATATTTAAAAACTGCCTTTTAAATAGCTTTTGGAGAAAGGATATTTCATTCCTACTCAAGTAAACTTATTGCAAATAAATTTGCTTTGATTGTATTATTATTAAATAAAAACTTATTTCATGAAATACCAGTTTTTCAAATAGCATCTTGCTACAGACTATAATTTTAAGAAATGTTACATAACACTATTGTATTCTTCATTGAGCTCTAATTATAGACTTTAAAAATTATCAAATTAAGTGTCAGAACTTTATTGTTTTTTAATGATCCTTTCTTTCTACTATAGGAACAATTTACCGCAATGAGGGATTTATACATGAAAAATGGACAAGGCTTTGCATTAGTTTACTCCATCACAGCACAGTCTACATTTAATGATTTACAAGATCTGAGAGAGCAGATTCTTCGAGTTAAAGACACTGATGATGTAAGCTGACTTCCTAATAAATATATTTTACTTGAAACCCTTATTGTAGTGATATCCAATTTAAGACTGAATTTAAATCTAATTTAAAGTTCATGTGTTTGGGATGGGCATTGTTTTTCAAACGCCTTTTTCTGGAAAGGCAAAAATACGTCTTTAAAACTTATACATATTTTCAAATATATAATGTGGAAAGTGAGAAATAACCTTCCTCTCCCCTTAATCCGTGTGAAATAAATTCTGTGCCCTTACTATTTTTAAACAATATGTTTGGTGGGGAGGAAGAAAAGATGTGGGTGGCAAATGTTACTAATAGATGTTCTGGCCATATTTCTCATAGACTCAAGAGACTTCTAACAATCAGAACTACATATGAACACATCTCAAACAACTGACAGAAAAAGAACATAAAGATACTTTTTAAAGGAAGCCAACAAATACATTAAATTCTTACATTAATTTGCATGCCCCTTCACAGTGTACCATAATAGAGTTTAATCCCTAGGAAACTTCAAAAGGATTACTTCAATTCCTCATCATATTATAGATAGCAGTGGTTTTCAAAATTCATCTTGCATCAGAATCACCTATAAATCTGGTTTAAACAGATAGCTAGGCTTCACGCCAAGTTTCTGATTCAGTAGGTCTATAATAGGGCTCAAGAATTTACATTTCTCAAAGGTTTCTAGATGGTGTTGATGCTGCTGGGGTCTGGGCATCACACTTTTGGTTTTGGTTTTTTGTTTTGTTTTGTTTTGTATTTTTCGTTTTTTTTAAGATTTTATTTATTCATGGGAGACACAGATAAGCAGTGGGAGAAGCAGGCTCCCTGCAGGAAGCCTAATGCAGGACTCAATGGGATCACGACCTGAGCCGAAGGCAGAAGCTCGACCACTGAGCAACCCAGGTGCCCCTGGGCACCACTTTTTAATATATATAAATTATTAAAACTTTACATATATATATAATTATAAGCAAATATTATGAGAGATCAGAAACATCTGTGTGAAATGTTGCCTTTTCCTGGACTTCTGAAATAGAAGAACTTTGGTTGTTTTAATTTTATTTATTTATTTTTATTTATTTATTTATTTATTTATTTATTTATTTATTTATTTATTTATTTATTATTTTTTGTATATTTTTTTATTGGAGTTCGATTTGCCAACATGTAGTGTAACACCGGTGCTCATCTGGTCAAGTGCCCCCTTCAGTGCCCATCACCCAGTCACCCCGTACCCCCCCCTTGCACCTCCCCTTCCACTACTCCCCTCTTCATGAAACAGGAGAACTTTCGGGGATTCTTACATATTTACATCTCAGTGAACATTTCTTAATTAGTAAGTCTGTTTTCTGTTTCTGATAATTAGTTTTATTTTATCAACTACATTAAATAAGTATGAATATAAAATTCTGTATCTGTTCATAAAAGCCAAAATTGTTGGTACTCTTAATTCGAATCTTTTTCCAAAAATTCTCTAGAAAGCCAGCTTCTAAATAATTAATAGGAATTTTACAGAGTGAATATTATTTATCTCTATAGTGTCCTGTATTTTTAAAAAAAATTTTATTTAGGACAGCCCCGGTGGCTCAGCGGTTTAGTGCCGCCTGCAGCCCAAGGTGTGATCCTGGAGACCCTGGATCGAGTCCCACGTCAGGCTCCCTGCATGAAGCCTGCTTCTCCCTCTGCCTGTGTCTCTGCCTCTCTCTCCTCCCTGTGTATTCTCATGAATAAATAAATAAAATCTTTTTTAAAAAATAATATTTTATTTAAATTCAATCTGCCAACATATAGTATAACACCTAGTGATCATCCCTTCTCTGTAATGTCCTTTTAAAATAGACATAATGATTAAAGTGGTCTAAATTTTTAGTAAATTAAGATTTTATTTTCTAGCTTTTTAATATAGACTACATGAGAAACTATAAATTTACTTTAGGGGCTTTCCAAATTTCTCCTTTTTGTGTTATGAAATTGAGAATGATTATTTGATAAATGCATGTCAACAAACCAGAAAACTTTTTTTTCAAACCAGAAAGCTTAAAATTGATTCACATTCTTTAGAAAATACTTTAAAATTTTGAAATATATTGGGTTTTCATAGTAATATCATTTTGTACTTTCTTTTTTAATGATTTTGTGTTTTGCTTACTATATTTAGTTACAAGTCCATTGAAACACAATTTTAAGGAATCCCCCCTCCCCCTCCCTTTTATAGGTAGATCATAGCTTGTTTTCTAAAAATTTCACATGGAAGATTCTTAACAGGGTAATGCTTTCATGTAAATCTTTTTAATTTAGTATTTTTCTGTGGCATAAAAAGTAATCCTTAAGAGTTGACTTTTATAATTCTTTGGAGTTGAATTTATATAGTAATTTATTTACTTTTTTTTTTTTTTTTTTTCCGCTCACAACTTTTTTTGTATTTCTAGGTTCCAATGATTCTGGTTGGTAATAAGTGTGACTTGGAAGATGAAAGAGTTGTAGGAAAGGAACAAGGTCAAAATCTAGCAAGACAATGGAACAACTGTGCATTCTTAGAATCTTCTGCAAAATCAAAAATAAATGTTAATGAGGTATAGTGAAATATACTTTAAAAAACTCTTTACTTGGAATTCAGCATTTAAAATTAATGAAAAATAATGCTTGTGTATTAACACAACTTTAGATTAATGCTTACTCCAGGTGCTTTTTTGATCTTACAGACAAAAATCTTACGTTAAACATATGCATGTTCATAAGCAACATTGCTTATTTAGCCTCTAAATTTACTATGAGAAAAAGGAAGACTGGACAGAAAAGGATAGGGGTGGGAAAGACAGGATTAAGTATTCAGGTTGTGTGTGTGTGTGTGTGTGTGTGTGTATAAAGGATGTTTTGTGTAAGATGGAGACACATACAAGAAGGCATGCACGGTTCTGCCTTGAAGGGGCTTATGTCATCTAGGGTAAAGATAACATAGGCTTGAGGAGTAAAAGATTATTTTCTTTGAATCATGTTAAATATTGTAATGACCTACAATAAGAACTTTGCTGCTCCTTAACTCAGTATTTATTTTAAGGAGAACAGTTTTAGCCCTCCCAAAAAATAAAACAATGACAGTTATAAGAATATCTGGTTTTACTTATTCCTTAAACTAACAATATTTGTTGGAGTTCATAAATGGAAGGTTCAGGTGTTCATCTTCTTTTTTCTTTTTTTTTCTTTCTTTTTTGTTTTTTGTTTTTTGGGGTTTTTTTCTTCTGTAAAAAAAAAAAAATTACTGTGTTTGCAGATCTTTTATGACCTAGTGCGGCAAATTAACAGAAAAACTCCAGTGCCTGGGAAGGCCCGCAAAAAGTCAACATGTCAGCTGCTTTAATATATTAAATGCATTGTAGCTCTGAGCCAGGTATGTTAATTTATCTTTTTCTCTATTTTTATATTCTTCTCCTCTAATTTCATTAAGGACACTATCAAGAAAATGTGTATAGAATATTTTGTTGTTCTAAAAAATTTTTTTAAGGTCATTTTAAAAAAGATTATTTTTAAGATATCCATGGATTAGTATGATATCCGAATAATGAAAATAATTATTTCCTTTATGTATCATCATCAAAAGTAGGGTCTTCCACATAAGTGACTATTCTAGAGAAGTTCATTCAGTATATACTTAAGCCCAATTGGGACCCTCGTTTGTGCTGACAGTGTAGTGGCGAACAAAACCAACCTTCTTTCCTTGTCTTAAGCTAATTCCAGTCTAGTGGAAGAGTTAGACAAACAATTGCAAAATGTGATCAATACAGGATAGAGTAAGTCCAGCACAATACTGATAATAAGAACCCCTGACACATTTATCATATGCCTAACCCTCTTAGTATTGTCCACATATTCATTGAATTCTCCCAACAATCCTATGAGGCAGGAGCTATTATTATTCCCATATAACAGATGAGAGAACTAAAGCACAAGAAGATGATTCCTTATTCAAGTCTTGCAGTTAGTAAATAGCGTAGCCAAAATTTGAATCCTGTGATCAGAGTGCATGGTCTACATTTGAGTGATGAAGTGGCTCCCAAGCCAATGCTTAGTCACTATGCTATTATGGGGTATTACAGGAGCATATATATTTGGGGCACCAAATTTGTCAGATATGAACTGTGGATTCAAGGAAAAATCTTTCAGAGTAAGAGACATCTAAGCTCATATCCCAAGAGTTCCCAGGCAGAGAAAAAAAAAAAAACACAGAGGGATCCCTGGGTGGCGCAGCGGTTTGGCGCCTGCCTTTGGCCCAGGGCACGATCCTGGAGACCCGGGTTCTCCCTCTGCCTGTCTCTGCCTCTCTCTCTCTCTGTGTGTAACTATCATAAATAAATAAAAATTAAAAAAAAAAAAACACAGAAACAACTCAGAGATGAGACAGCAAAGGAACTGAACATACAATATTTCTATATAGTTTCTGAAAACAGTCATATTTTTTTTTTTTTTTTTTTTTGTGAAAACAGTCATATTAAATGAGTTAATGCTTATAAATCAATTAG
This sequence comes from Canis lupus baileyi, assembly GCF_048164855.1. NCBI lineage: Eukaryota > Metazoa > Chordata > Mammalia > Carnivora > Canidae > Canis > Canis lupus. The sequence goes on from NC_132848.1 coordinate 12,877,086, forward strand.
ATCAGTGCCTGGTACTCCGTAAACCTTCAACTCTTAGCTACTGCTCTTTATCACCGAGAATGGTTTCTTGCTCCTTTATCATTAAAACTATATTCTGTGCCTTTAGCCTTGGGAACTTTTTAGTGTTTGTGGCTCTGCCACTTCTTATGTTAAATGGCTCTCTACTGTAGCACTCTGGCTCTGTATCTTAGGGTTTTTTCCCTACTCTCCAATTAAGGCTTTCTGTTTAGAGATACAAGCTCTCATTCCTCACCACATGCCCATTCCTAGCAGCACACGTTTGTGAGCTCATACTCTCCCATCTGTCCTATCCAATTAGCTATATTCAGTTTGCTGGGATTTAGAAAGTTTACCAAACTCATTCAGAATCTTCACTGAGGGCTTAAAGTTCAAGGCATTTATGAAAATTGTTTCAGCAGCCACATCTATATTAACAGCATTTTTGGAACTTGCAGTAAGTCTGAGCTCCAGAAGAACAGTAAAAAGAAATCTTTTTTTTTTTTAATTTTTATTTATTTATGATAGTCATACAGAGAGAGAGAGAGAGAGGCAGAGACATAGGCAGAGGGAGAAGCAGGCTCCATGCACCGGGAGCCCGACGTGGGATTCGATCCCGGGTCTCCAGAATCGCTCCCTGGGCCAAAGGCAGGCGCCAAACCGCTGCGCCACCCAGGGATCCCAGAAATCTTTTTTTTTAACCCAGGAATGTATGCAGAAAATCATCCAAAGTAAATAAATACTTGGCAGACAGTGAGTTCCGATTTTACCTTTTTTAAAACCTCACTCACAAATTTTTTTGAGTTTAATTACGTGATTTTAGTGTAATGACAGCTTTTTCTGACATCTATCTTTAAAGTTGATAGAATTTGTTTAAATATGGAATTAGAATATTTATAACTGTCACCTGTAAAGAACCATCATGAAATAAATTCTCTTTTGTCTACTTCTCTGAACCAGCTTTGTGTAGCCACTCTTCCTGGAAGAGTAAGGAAGAAAGGTCTTGATTTTCTGATACTAGAAACCCTAATGAGATGTGCGTTCTATATTTATGATGTAATTCTAGGATTGGAAACACTCATTTTGTTAATATTGCTATCTGTTTTTTAATCCTAATTCTAATAAAGTTGACCTGACCTAAAATTTTAATGTGGTGTTTTTGTTTTTCTGCTTTTAATCTTCGGAAGGTAACACAGAAATTTGCACTAAGGTACATTCCCTTTTTGTGTCTAAACTTCATTTGACTGGCCTGCGAGAGGGCAGCAAAACAGATGAAGTCATTCCAAAAAAGATGAAAATGTCTACCCGTGCTATACTTTGCTATGAGTCGTGTGGTGCATAGTCCTACATTGTCATGAATGTAATGACAAGAGCCTGTATTATATTCATTTCTAACACTTTAACGCTGTTGCTTTAATGTGTTCCTTTGGATCTTTAGTGTGCTATTTTCAACCCATGTTTTCAACTTAATTTTTTCCTTTTGACAGGTCTGAAGAACTAACTGTTGCCCAATTCAACAGTGCCAGCATTCCAACTTTGTTAAACCTACCAACATCTTAAATGGACTTTCTGTGGTGGTACCCTTTAAGAGGCGGATGAAAGCTACTACATCAGTTTGCACATTCTAATCACTTTCCAGTATCACAAGAGAGATTTTTACCTATATAATAGTCCTAGAGTATGCAGCTGGTAAAACCAGAGGCTACAATCCAGTATTACTGCTAAGAGACATTTTTCATCCACCAATGTTGTACATGTATGAAAATGGTGTACTGTATACTTTAACATGCCCCATACTTTGTATTGGAGAGTACAATAATGTAAATCCTAAAAGCACCACTATTTTAGCATAATAAAAGAAAGTCCAAAGAGCTCCTATATAGACTACTCCAGATAACTTTGCTTCTTTGATACTTGTAGCTTATTGTAATTTTTTTTAAGAAATTCAAGGTCATTATCATTGTATTGTACAAATAAGCGCTTTGATTAACACAGCTATATAGTTTTTTTAATTTTTAAAAAAAAACCTGTGGAGACAGTGATCTTGTCTTTAAAATATGATAGTCCTTTCAGTATAATGTCTTAGATTAAAGACATTGCCTTTAATATCTGTTGGGAAGGAAATGTCCAGACTTTTCAAATCTTTTATTATATGTTTCCTTTTTTGTTTACATAGGGAACAATGTTTATAGTTGTGTGTACAGTGGGGGTCTACAACAAGAAGTGTATATTTTCAAACAATTTTTTAATGATTTAACAATTTTTGTAAATCATTTTCAGGCTTCTGCAGCTGTAGATTCTCACTGTGAATCCCTTGCTTGCTCATGCATAAGTGTATTTGCAATACCAAATATACAGGTTTAGTATTTTTGCCTGTTAGTGATTGTTTCACATGTGTAACGTTTTGGTTGAGATGTTAAATGGTGGACGAGTACTGTGGATGTGAATGTGGGAAGTAATTTTAATCATGTGTAATTGGTCACAAGGCCTAAGTTGCAGTAACTATTGCTGTTTTATTTAACAATGCCTTGTTGCTTTGTATGCATTAACCGTTTGGGTGTAAAGATTGTGTGTCTATCCAACAGGGAGCCACAGTATTTAAATTGACCAACCTAATGTTACAACTACTTTGAGGTGGCCAAATGTAAACTAAAAGCCTTAATTAAAGTGGTGCAATTTTGTATAACTTAGCATCAGTAGTTCAATAAATTTGGATTGCCATGCAAGGGCTTGCATTATAATTACTTGCCACTTGAATGTGTTTTGTGTAACATTTAACAGTGCTAGCAAATAAATATGGGTTTAACTTCTTTTTAAATGTAATAGGTGAATTTTACCTAGTGTGGTTTCATAATTTAACATTTGGGCAAGCCAGATTGATTCATTGATTACAGAAATGATGAGGGAAAGACGTCAGGTTTTTTTTTCCCCTAGTATTGTTTGAATATCCACATAACCAACTTTTGAATTTTTTCTTGGGAAGGAATTTTATAAATCAAGCAATATTATTTATGAATATATGCTTTCTGGGTAATGTTAGTAGCTCTTTGAGGTGTAGGAGAAAGAATTGAAAATGACAGATGTTATACTTTGACAGATGTTCTACTTCATGGATTTTTTTAAAAATTTAGGATGAAGTTATACTTAGAATATTATGGTTATAAAGATCTTTGAATGAAGTGGACTCAAGAACTACTTTCTTTTTAGATAATTTGTCTTTTTCTTAGATGTGCTATAATTCAATTCTTTTTTGGAATTTTTAAACATCTTAACTCAAAATATTTGCCAGTCACTGGAGCATATCTGCAATCAATCAGTGATATCCTATAATGTAGAGCTTTCTGCTAATCTCTTAAGTACACAAGCTATTTGGATGTAATATTTTATTTTATTTTTTTTTTATTTTTTTTTGGATGTAATATTTTAAAGACTTTCATTTTAAGAAGAAAAAAGTATTATTCCTTACAAACTTAACTCAGAGTTCATGTATTTAAAGATTTTGTGTATCTAAAGAAAAAAATATTCTCTCAGAAGGCCCACTCAGTTAAGAGACATGTCTTGGCAGAACTGATCTTATTTATAGTCATTGGAAGAAAATTAAACCCCCAAAAAATGGGATTATAGAGCACTGAAATCACTTCAATTTACTATACCCGGTTACACCCACTTGACCTTTGTAGGCACCACTATTAATTTAGTTACTTTTTTTAAAAAAAGTTTTTTGGTTTTTTGTTTTAGATTTTATTTATTTATTCATGAGAGAGACACGCAGAGAGAAGCAGACTCCATGCAGGGAGCCTGATGGGGGACTCCATCCTAGGATTACAGGATCACGCCCGGGGCCGAAGGCTGGCGCTTAACTGCTAAGCTACCTAGGCGTCCCAATTTAATTACCTTTAGTAAATACTTGTTGCCCGCCAGCTGTGCTCCAAGCTGAGTTCTAGGCTCTTTTCTTTTTTTAAGATTTGGGTTTTTTTAGGGTTGGGGAGAGAGAGAGAGAGTCCTCAAGCAGACCCTGCATGGAGCAGGGAGCCTGACACAGGGCTAGATCCCACAACCCTGAGATCATGACCTGACCCAAAATCAAGAGTCAGACATTTAACTAACTGAGCCACCCAGGTGCCTTCTGAGTTCTAGGCTCTTAAAAACAAATATTCAGATAAGTTTAAATGTTCTAGGTCTGACTATGAAGCAACAATTGAGATCAACTTAGGACCTTGCCTTCTAGAATTTGTACTCTTATAGGGCTTCTCAGCCTCAGTACTATGGATGTTTTGTGCTGGATAATGACTTGTTGGGGAGCTGCCCTGTGCATTTTAGGATTTTTTAGCAGTGTATCTGGTATCTACCCTCTAGATGCCAGTAATACCACCCCCATCCCCAAGTTGTGACAACCAAAATAGTCTTCAAACATTGCCAAGTGTTTTCCAGTTAGATTTGGGCGGGGGGGGGGGGGGGGGGGGGGCGGGGGGCTAGTGTTGATTGTCAGAATCACCTGACTGAGCACCACCAGTCTGGTGGGAAGCAACACATTAATTACAGATGAGTGTTAGGGGAACAAAATGGACAGTTTAGTATAGTGAATAAGACTATGGGCTCCCCTGGAACCAGATTGCCTGGGTTTCAAATCCCAATTCGGCTACTTGTAGTGTGACACTAGTTAGGTGCCTCTGTTCCTGTATCTGTAAAATGGGAATGATAATGTACCTACTTCATATAGAGTTAGAGTGAAGTAAGTGCCAGTGCTACCCTCTTGGTCGATTTTTTTTGTTGTTTTTTGTATTTTGTTACTAGAAATAGGACTGTGGTTTGGCAAAAAGCATCGTCTCATACAAAATAGTAACTGCAGCTTAAGAATGCAAATCATGTAGTAGATGGACTTTTCTGGTGCTTACATAGGAAAATATTAAAATAATTCAGAAAAGTCCGTTATTTTTCATGTCCCCGGTGATACTTGGAGAAACTTGAATTTTAGGAGAAAAGCCAGAGTGACATTTCGCCTAATTTTTTCTTAAAAAGTGTAAAAACTCTGTTTTGACTTTTATGTTGGGTATTAGGAGTAGAAAGTCTGAAACCTTCAATTACAAAAGTAAATTCTGCTTTGCTTTTTAAGTCCTTTCATCCTTAGATGAGAGGCAGCAAACTTAGAATTGAAACTTACCATGGTAACATTTTGCTTTTGGTTTACCTCAATCTAGGTCTTCACTAAATTTAATTGCCATTTATTATTCTGTCTCCTGCTTTTTGAATCTTGGAAGTATATAAAGAAGTTATAGTATTCTACAATTAATACTCCTGTGACTTTACTTTAGAAATCTTAGTCTTTTCAAGCTTCTCCTACACTTAGTGAGTCTTAACAAACTGTGATTTCCAGGACTCAAATTTTCGTTTTAATCTATTCCTTATTTTGTTACAGTGCATCAGTACATCTGATGCTTTTATGAATGCATAAGAGAAGTATAATGATTAATAAGAGTAGAAGTAGACCTAGTTTCCCATAACTGATGAGAGAAAATTTCTAAGTCTTTGTTGGGTTATTGATGATACTTGTCAAAACTGGCTAATAAGCCTATTAATGGAGCTGGTAAGTTTGTAGCCTTGACAGTTTATCTTTGAAAGGTAGAAGTAAGATACTGCTAAATAGATCTGTTTTCTAAGTGCAGATAAAAAGTATTCCACCATTGTTGCACATACTTTCTTTTTAAAGATTTTATTTATTCATGAGAGACACAGAGAGAAAGAGAGGCAGAGGCACAGGCAGAGGGAGAAGCAGGCTCCATGCAGGGAGTCTGATGTGGGACTCGACCCAGGACCCCGTGATCATGACCTTAACCAGAGGCAGACGCTCAACCACTGAACCACACCCAAATGTGTGCCCTGATTGCACACACACAACTTGCTTTCTTAAAACATTGTCCTTGGGCAGCCCAGGTGGCTCAGTGGTTTAGCACTGCCTTCAGCCCAGGGTGTGATCCTGGAGACCCAGGATCGAGCCCCACGCCAGGCTCCCTGCATGGAGCCTGCTCCTCCCTCTGCCTGTGTCTCTGCCTCTCTCTCTCCCTCTGTCTCTAATAAATAAATGAAATATTTTTTTTAAAAATTGTCCTTTGTAGCCTATAGATTACTGAGCTTAAGAATTAAAGATTTTATCCCAAATTAGAGGCATCTCCCTGACTTTTGTATCAAGGAATCAACAAGTGTCTTCAGTACTACATGCCTGCCATGTGCCGGGTGTTGTTCACTGGGCTAGGGGTATAGCAGGAATGTTCTGCTTACATGGAGCTTACTTTCTACTGGGGGAAAAAAGACCAGCAAATGAACAAAGCTCAATTAGTAATAGTGTGTTAAACTTTCTCAGAGCTTTCCATTTGGAACAATGTAGTGATTTTTAAGAAAACATTTTTAGTATGTATAAAGATCATCTATAGGCAGTAAATAATTTCTCTGTATGAAAGGCTATAGAAAGAATTTTTGTTCCTTTGTATTATGAACCTAGTTTAACCTGATTTTCCTTGTACAATGACATAAGTAATTATCCAGATTGAGCATTTGGGTCAAAATCCAGGTTTTTTCCCTGAAAACTAAATATATCCTACAAGATTTTTATGTGAATAACATTTTCACTTAAGTCAAAAGGTTATGGCAGTTTTAAAATAGGCAGAGATCAAAGTCTTTAATATTTTTGTCATTTGCCACTATTACCCTTTCAAATTTCTATTTATAGTGTGATAGTCTATATCCCCTGTGAACACTAAGTTCAGAAGAGGAAACTATTACTGTCAAACTTGAATATGCAATGTACCTTGGTTGGGGCACAGAGGAGTGGTAGAAAAGAGTAAATGCTAGAATAAGTCCAGATCCTACCCTGTTGGCAAGGTGTTTAATGAAATCAGTGGTGGAGAAGATCAGTCAAAAAGTATCAAAAAAGTAAAAATGTAATAATTCCTATCTAACCCCAGGTAGTTTGTGCTTATTCTCTGTATTAATAAGAATGACGAACAGTACAAGTTGTATTTTGCTTTAAAACATATGGACTATTTGATTTATATTTCTATTTTGCACAGGTCAGTTTTAGTTAGATTCTCTGAGCAGATTAACCAGTGATGGAGAACTATATGGCTGGCAGGAAAAACACGGGTACCTCTCCATCCTGGAAGTGGAGTACAATCAAATAGGTACAGTATCCAGTGGACAGCAGGGAGCTACTCTGCTGTTGTAAATGGGAGCAGTAGGACTAAAGCATAAAGCAACACCAGATTTGATGGCCAGGCGAAGGATGGCCCAGGGAGGAGTAATGGTAGAGCCAGAGCTAGCCAGCGTGTGGGCTGCTTGGGTCTGTAAACCTGGAATGACTGGGGTTGGAGCCATGGTGGGAAGGGGAGCCCAAGAAATTGTTTAAAGGAGTAACTGGAGAATTGGTTAATGGCTTAGATGTGGGGACTGAAGAAGGAAAGAGTGAAATACCTGATTATACGAATAGGACCAGAGGGACTGAGCACCGATGACCATGCAACGGAGAAGCCTGCAAGGGGTTGTTTTTAGTGCATGAGGAAAAGAGCTTTTATGTGAAGTGACATATCTTCCTGAGTATATTCTGAGAAGAGGCAGTTGAGTCTTGGAGTCACTGACACGGGGGGGGGGGGGGGGCAACTGAAATCATGAGTGAAAGAAATGATTTTCATAAGGATGAAGCGTGGAGAAGGTGAAGTAGGAAAGCGTGGCCTCAGTGGCTGGTGTTCGGGAGGCTTGAGTGTAGAAGACCGCTGTTCCCAAGGGAGGCTGCGGATAGCCCTCCACAGCCCAAGGACGCAGCATCCCTGATGGCAAGGAGCGAGGTGCCGCGCTGCCCCGCTGCCCTTAGGCTGTAGCCGGCGGGAATTACCTTCTCTAGACACCTCATAATGTGTATCTGTCCCTTTGTATCCTCCTTGGCGGGGAATTGGCTACTAATCCGACACAATAGTAGGATGATTTTGGAAATCCCATCCTCTAATTAATGCCCGGTCTATGAATGTCAGTGTAGTGATGAAAATGTTTCAGAGCCAGTGTTGACAAGCTTTTGTTCACATCCATCTGAACCCAAACCAAGAGGCATCTTTCAAACACATGCCATTGAAGTATTCTCCACACACCTTTCAATAATATAAATATTTTTGTTCCTCTCGATGTTCTTACAAGGCACTTTGGTGTTTTACCCACAAAAATGTGTGTTAGGGAGGTAAGTTCCTGTTAACTGAGCTCTCTGTTGTTGATCTATTTCTATTGCTTTCTAGAAAGATACTCCTGTCCTAGGAACAGTATGTATTAGTTTATAGGGCTACTGTAACAAATTACCATAAGTTCGGTGGCTTAAAAGAACAAACTTTGGGATGCCTGGGTGGCTCCGTAGTTGGGTGTCTGCCTTTGGCTCAGGTCGTGATCCTGAGGTACTGGGATCAAGTCCCATATCGGGCTCCCTACAGGGAGCCTGCTTCTCCCGCTGCCTATGTCTCTGCCTCTCATGAATAAATAAATAAAATATTTAAAAAATTTTTAAAAACGAACTTTTTCCCACTTCTCAAAGTGTTAGCAAAGGGCGGCCCGAGTGGCTCAGTGGTTTAGGGCTGCCTTCGGCCCAGGGTATGATCCTGGAGACCCAGGGTCGAGTCCTGCATCGGGCTCCCTGCGTGGAGCCTGCTTCTCTCTCTGCCTCTCTCTGTGTGTCTCTCATGAATAAATAAAATCTTAAAAAAAAAAAAAAAAAAAAAAAAAAGCAAGGCCTTGCTCCCTAACAGCTCAAGAACAAAATCCATTCCTTGCTGCTGGTATTCCTTGGTGTTAGGCCACGATCATTCCAAACTCTAATTCCATCTTCGTATCTTCTCTGTGTGTGTCTCCTCTCTTTTAAGGACATTTGTGATGGCATTTGGGGCCCACTGGGGGTAATCCAGGGTAACTTTATCTCAAAATCCTTAATTACATCTGCAAAGACAATGTTTCAAATAAAGATAATATCACATGTAGGGCTTAGGATGCAGACGTTATCTGGGAGCCATTACCACCTTGCTGCTACACAGTGTTTTACTAATTACATGAACAAAGCCCGGCATGGGTCTATTCTAGGATAACCCAAAAGCATGAATTGAATCAGCAAACCTAGGGAACTCCCTTGAGAGATCCCACCCAGGAAAGCCCCAGGTTTAAGCCTGTAGATACTTTTTGGAGGGAAGCCTAGAGTTAGATGAGACTTCCATGAGTCTGGGCTAGTTTGACACTTCCAGAGCAACATGGTACCCACGGATTCCTGCTATTATCCCACTGAATTACCTTCCACTTGTGTTAGCATGCATCTTGTCTACACTACGTATTGTTTATTTTTCAGTGGTGACAAATTTACCCCTTCCACTGACTTAGATTTAGGAGTGATCTAAATAACGAACTTTACTTTCTTTTCATTTTCAGACTTGAGGGTTTTCCCTCCACCTCACCCCACTTTTAGTCAGACATACATGATTCATATCGGAAGAAAATGAGTGCTTTTGAAACCAGTCATGATTTAGGAAATTTTTTTAAGGCTTTATTTATTCATAAGAGACACAGGCAGAGGGAGAAGCAGGCTCCCTGCGGGGAACCCGATGCAGGACTGGATCCCAGGACCCCAGGATCACGCCCTGAGCCGAAGGCAGACGCTCAACCCCTGAGCCACCAAGGCGCCCTGATTTAGGAGATTTTACTCAATTTCTGTACTGAATTGAATGTTTACTACGTTTTTGTTTCAGAAATGGGAGTGATGAACAGGCACAAATTAAACGACAAAAATGTATTTGGTGGAACAGGGAGAAAAAGTACATTGAACATTTAAGCAAATTAGGGATTAATTTAATCCAATAGGTTTTTGGGTTTTTTTTTTTTTTAATTTGTTAGTACATCTGGCGTTAGGGATGAGGTTTCTGTCTGTGTAATCACTTCTCAAAACTGAATTTGGACCTTCTCCAGAAAAGTTTTATTCATTAATTACTTGAAGTAATGGTATAAGGAGACAGTCACCATCTGTGTGGTTTACATGTCTAAGACACAAACTTAGAGTTCCCAGAAGTTGATTTAGTCATTCTCTCCTTGGAAGGATTCCAGAAAAAGCTCTCATTTCAATCATTCATTCCTTTGAGTTTTCTTACTTCAGTAAAGTATCATACAAGATTTTACCTGGCAACTTAATAGAGTCTCTTTGACTAGACAAAAAGACAATATCAATTCCTGAAATATATTTTGAGCTCCTTGCAGAAGCTGGGCCAGCTGATACTATTTAGCAAACACCTAACAGCCAGTTCTTAATTTTTCAGCAACAAAGAGATGTTGTTAGTGCTGCCATGACACTAATTTTGTTCTACCGATGCTGTCATAGAGGGTGGGACCAACGAAGGAAGTGGCACCCACAACGCCCCTCAGCTTTCCACTCTAAACTAGCATAGGATGTTCTTAACAGTCCAGGCATTCTCCCCTTCTCAGAATATGGCTAATGCCAGAGGTGGAGTTAAGGGTTATATTGTCCAAGGCCCTCTGCCAAGGCTCATTCAGGGAGGGTAAAGAGGACAAGTCTCAGGATGTCACCCAAGATGTAAAATGCCAAACTATGTCAAACCTGGAAAGTGAGGATAATTTGCAAAGCCACCTCTCTTCCACCACTGTCAGAAGAGGACTGCATCTCAACAGTTGCTCTCCCCAAAGCCCCCTAAAGGAGGAGGGTTTTTTTTATTTAGTTACTCAATAAAACTTCCTGAGAGTCACAGTAAAATTGGTTGCAATTGGTTTAACTACTTTATCTCACTTTGAAGAAGGTAAATTCTAGGAAGCAAAAGATTTTGTGGTAGATCTCCTTGACCTGCATAAAATAAACTCTGAAACACCACATGTGCTAAACCAAAATATATTTTTTTAAAAAAGGTTATTTATTTATTCATTCATTAGAATGCACAGAGAGGAGAGAGAGAGAGGCAGAGACACAGGCAGAGGGAGAAGCAGGCTCCATGCAGGGAGCCTGACATGGGACTCGATCCCGGGTCCCAGGATCACGCCCTGGGCTGAAGGCAGCACTAAACCGCTGAGCCATCCGGGCTGCCCCCCAAAATATATTCAATATCTAGCCTTAAACCGAGTTTACCTGTAACTCCTGTTTTCCAAAGGAAAATAATCTGTGGAATTGTAATAACAATTATATATTAATTATTAATCTGTTCATACAAAATAACAATCTGTGAACCATCCCATACAGAGGCTATTTCTCTTCTTTCCTTCCCTGCTGTTCTGTCAAGGTGAGAGAACCACAAATAAAATTTTAAGAAAGCTGTCACTTAAGTCCCCCAAAACCCATTAAAATGAGGAATGATGAAAGAATAAGAAAAAATAAAAAATAAAAAATACTAGCAGATGATCGTTTAATTCTTGTTTTTTGGCGTGATGTTTCCATGAAAGACCTTTTTAGATTGAAGAACTCAAACTCTAATAGTTGAGAAGTAATAATCATTCCTTGAATCCCATACTGTATGCCACTCACTGCTCTAAGCACTTTACCTGTGTTTTATTTAATCCTCAAAACAGTGCTGTACAATAGGGGTAATTAGTGTGCCCTAATACTGCAAACAGAGCATTAAATCAATAGAATTAAATGTTTGTTTTATTTTATTTTTATTTTTTAAAAGATTTTATTTACTCATGAGAGACACAGAGCGAGAGAGGCAGAGATGCAGGCAGAGGGAGAAGCAGGCTCCATGCAGGGAGCCCAACGTGGGACTCGATTCCAGGACCCCAGGGTCACGCCCTGAGCCAACCAGGTTGCCCAGATGCTTGTTTTATACGCTGGAAAATGAGATTATTTTTGCTGACTATCACTCGCAGGGTCTGGTTGACTCAGTCAGTGGAGCATGTGACTCTTGGATCTCAGGATTTTAAGTGTGAACCCCATGTTGGGGGTAGAGATTACTTAAAATCTTGAAAAAAAAGTGAATACCTCAAAAGCTCAAAAAAAAAGTCTATTAGAATCATTCAGGAACTTGGGAAAATGGCTAGATACAAGATAAGTAGGCCAAAAATTAATAGCTTTAGTCTATATTCACAGTAATAAGCACTTGGAAGTCGATACAGGGCTAAACATTTATGACAAAACCATAAATCCCTCAAGGGATAAAGCTAACAAGGCAGAGCTATTATAAAGTCCTAATAAAGGACATAAAGCAAGATCTGAACAAATACTATATTCTTGAACAGGAAGATATCCTAAAATATCAATTCCCCCAAATTAATATTTTAATATAATTCCAACTTGAATTTCAGCTGAAGTTTTGAAAATGAAATTAAACTAAATGATTTTAAAGTTCAACTGAAAGAAGTAATGACACTCATCAACATAGAACTGAGTCCAGAAGTAGATTCTAGTACATAACAAATTAATATATGAGAAAAATATATTTAAGAAAGAATGTTTCTTTTTTTATTTTTTTATTTTTATTTACTTATGATAGTCACAGAGAGAGAGAGAGAGAGAGAGAGGCAGAGACACAGGCAGAGGGAGAAGCAGGCTCCATGCACCGGGAGCCCGACGTGGGATTCGATCCCGGGCCCCCAGGATCGCGCCCTGGGCCAAAGGCAGGCGCTAAACCGCTGCGCCACCCAGGGAACCCAAGAAAGAATGTTTCTTAATAAATGATGCTGGAATAACCAGCTGTCCATCTGAAAAAATAAAAGTCCAACCCCTATATAAAGCATTTTTCAGATGTTTTTAAATTTTTTTCAAGCTATGAAGTAAAACAAAATCTTAGAAAATCTAAGAGACTAGAAGTGTAGTTCAGAGATAAAGAAGACCTTTTTAGCCAATTCAAGAAACTTAGGAGCTGGGGATTCCTGGGTGGCTCAGCAGTTTAGTGCCTGCCTTTGGCCTAGGGCATGATCCTGGAGTCCCAGGATCGAGTTCCACATCGGGCTCCCTGCATGGAGCCTGCTTCTCCCTCTGCCTCTCGCGCTCTCTCTGTGTCTCTCATGAATAAATAAATAAAATCTTGAAAGAAAGAAAGAAAGAAAGAAAGAAGAAAGAAAGAAAGAAAGAAAGAAAGAAAGAAAGAAAGAAAGAAAGAAAGAAAGAAAGAAGAAAGAAAGACTCAGAAGCTATTTTAAAATTAAAACATCTTTGGGGCATCTGGGTGGCTTAGCAGTTGAACATCTGCCTTCGGCTCAGGGTGTGATCCTGGGGTCCCGGGATCGAAACCCCACGTTGGGATCCCTGCATGTGCCTCTGCCTCTCTGTCTCTGTGTCTCTCATGCATAAGTTTAAAAAAAAAATAGCTTTAAAAAATTAAACTAAAACATTTAACTTATTTAAATTATAAAATGAAGAATATGTATTTCTATATATCTAAAGAATATATATAATTTGCTTGGCAAAATATATTACGAAGTAGATGTGGGAAAATATAACAATATATAGGATTAATATCTATATAATATAAAGAGTTCTTAGAAAGTGAGAAGAAATAATCCAAAGGAAAAGTGAATAAAATATTATCAGGCAATTGAGAGAAGAGTTAAACCCAAATAGCTCATAAACATAAAAACATGCTCCAACTGGAAGCGGAGAAGTGCAAAGCAAAGTACGAAAGAACCCAACACATGGGCAAAATTTCACAGAAATAACACTCTAGTTCCAGAAGGGACATTAGAGAGCGAGAAATGAACCCTATATATTCCTGATGGCAATGTGCATTGTAGGGCCTTTGGGTAAACCAAAATTTTATTCATTTTTATTTATTTTTTTTAAGAATTCCTTTTTTTTCTTTTTAAAGATTTATCTATTTATGATAGAGAGAGAGAGAGAGAGGCAGAGACACAGGCAGAGGGAGAAGCAGGCTCCCTGCAAGGAGCCCGATGTGGGATTCGATCCTGGGACCCCAGGATCACGACCTGAGCCAAAGGCAGACACTCAATGGCTGAGCCCCCCAAGCGACCCTAAACCAAAAGTTTAATTTGCTACCTGCTAATATCTGTTAAAATTGGAAAGGGGCGTGTTTGAGCCCCTATCCTTTCCCTGATGGCTGCACCACAGAAATGAAAGGATATTTGTATAAAACTATCTGCTGCCCCACACTATTGAAGAAAAAAAGGAGGGCGAATGGCCGTCAATAAAGAATAGTTGAATAGAGCGTGGTTCATGCATAGCATAGAACATTGACGTGGCGTTTCCAAATGAGTATGATGTTGAATGGTTGACTTAGAGCGATTTTTATGAAGTGAGGAAAGTGACCAGGGAAGGTCCTGAAAGCTACGTGCCAGGTGGTTAACGTGGTTACACAGGAGGGAAGGGGCGAGGAAGTTAGGGAGATCTCAGTAGGTGGGAGAAGAGAAGCAAAAACACATCACTGGGAAAAAGAAACAGGAACACAAAGATATAGGGCATCCTCACCGTCAGTAGCAGGTACAAGTTTCTGAAACATAAATTTTAAAAGCTATAGGAATGTCATTATTAGATATTAAATAGGAATGTAAACATGGGGAAGGATATTGTGCAATAATAAAAATCACTGTATGAAGCAGTAGTAATACGAGTGATGTTTGAATTGTTAGCTCCTCATATTGTTTTTTTTTTTTTAAAGATTTATTATTTATGGTAGACAGAGAGAGAGAGAGAGGCAGAGACACAGGCAGAGGGAGAAGCAGGCTCCATGCAGGGAGCCCAACGTGGGACTCGATCCTGGAGTCCCGGGACTCCAGGATCGTGCCCTGGGCCAAAGGCAGGCGCTAAACCGCTGAGCCACCCAGGGATCCCCAGCTCCTCATATTGTTATGCTGTCATTAAGTAAAAATAAGTCTTAAAAAATGTTAAGTCATCATCATAACTTCATACTTAAATCAGGAAAAAAAAAATCATCATTCAAAAAGTCAAAGGAGGGGCCCCTGGGTGCCTCAGGGGGTTAAACCTCTGCCTTCAGCTCAGGCTCAGGTCATGATCCGAGGTCCTGGAGTCGAGGCCCCCATCAGCTCCCTGCTCAGTGGGGAGCCTGCTTCTCCCTCTGCCCTGCCCTTCCCCCCTTGCTTGCGCTCTTTCTCTGAAATAAAATATATATATAAAAAAAAAGTCAAAGGAGTTTAACTTTCTTTGATTATCTAAAATTCAACCTTTTTTCATGGCTAACGCATCAGTTGATTTTGTGAAGGATAAAGAAGGGCTACTCCCCTAAGGTGGCAAGCAGTTTCCTAGGGATTAAACTCAATCATTTAAAAATTGCAAATAGGAAGCCAAGATGGATTTTTGTTTTTTTTGTTTTTTTTTAAGATAGATTTTGAAGTACAGATTTACCTAGTGCCCTTTTGCAGCACAGACTTGAGCTTCCAAACAAGTTTCAAGGTCAATGTTGAAGACTGCACAGCTTTTTCTTGCACAACGGTGCACTGCCAATACTTACTATTCGATCATTTCATGCTTTTAAATGCACTCCTATTTATCAAACCTGCATAGTTTACTCTTACATGTCAATATGTTTGCAGCTCAAAACACACTCCAAGTATTTTAAAAGTTAACTGCTGCTCTTGATTTAGGAACCAGCTATGCTATATGTTTTCAGTCATCAAGGCAACACCTTGAAAATCTTGTTAGAGAATAGATTCACAGCGGGATGCCTGGGTGGCTCCCATTCCAGCTCCTGTCATGATCTCGGGGTTGTGAGCTTGAGCCCCGGCCCTGGAGGTGGAGCCTCCGGCCTCCTTTCCCTCTGCCCCTCTCCTCTCTCTCTCTCCCTCCCTAAGGAAAAAAAAAAAAAAAGATTCATAGTATTATGGATGCATGATGCATTCTCTTAAGGATACATTTTGAGAGCTTCTCTAAATTAGAAGATATTTACTTACAAACAAAAATAATGGTACCTGTTTAGTAAACTGCCTATTCAAATTTTTAGCTATTGGTTATATTTCTTAAAGTCTATCATTTAGTCAGATATTAATGTGAGCTGCTTCCTCTGCAGTCTCCCCCCCACCCCCCCACCACCCACCCCCGGCCTTGCCCTCTTCCATCACAGCACATGCCCACCCCCCGCAGCATGGGAGGCGTCCTGGGACCTGCACGGGTCTGGACCACGACCTGCGGTAGGTCACCCAGACTGGAGGCTAAATGCCTTTATCCACGTCGTGAGCGCTACCGAAGCCCAGCAAAGAGGAGAGGACACCGACCACCCTGATGTGAGGTCGCATTTCCTGCCTTCAACACACCAAGCCAGGCAGGTGAGGGCCCAGTCCGAGCCAGCTAACACCGTATAAGACAAACAATTCAGGGATCCCTGGGGGGCTCAGCGGTTTAGCGCCTGCCTTTGGCCCAGGGCGTGATCCCGGAGAGCTTCTCCCTCCTCCTGTGTCTCTGCCTCTCCCTCTTTCTCTGTGTCTCTCATGAATAAATAAATAAAATCTTAAAAAAAAAAAAAGAAAAGCAATTCAATGTGACTTTCCTGACCCAGTCGAATTTATGGGGTAAGGTTCCTGCTGGCTACCTTCTTTTCATAATAAAACTAAGCAGAGTATAAATCGTGCAATTTAGAGGAAACAGAACAAAGCAGTACTCTCTCCGGGGCTCCAATACATCATCCTTCAGAAACGCAAATGTGTTTGATTTACAGGATTTCTATGCCAAGCAGAGAAGTGTGTGAAAACAGCCAAGCAAGATGCAGAAGCTGCCTTGTGGTTCAGTCGGAGAAGGTCCTGTATGGACGGGGATAACGATTTTAGCTTTTCAATTGCTCCAAAGATCGTTTCCACTATCGATGAAGCCTGAGACGTCTGTAAAGAGGAGTCACTGCAATTGATTTATTTGTCTGGCAA
Organism: Canis lupus baileyi; assembly: GCF_048164855.1. Taxonomy (NCBI): domain Eukaryota; kingdom Metazoa; phylum Chordata; class Mammalia; order Carnivora; family Canidae; genus Canis; species Canis lupus. The sequence continues at coordinate 12,893,910 of NC_132848.1, forward strand.
ACTTTTTGTCAGCAAATTCACCACCACCTTGAAGATGCCACAGACTACTTGATGCTCCAGACACTAGAAGCACCAGCCGCAGTGAAACCTGTATTGAGCTACCCCTTAAGGCCGGGATTCTAAGAAGCAATAATGTATTTATGATTGTACGTTCCAGATCTCCCAGACTTCGATGTTTATTTATTTTTTTTAAAGATTTTATTTATTTATTCATGAGAGATAGAGAGAGAGGCAGAGACACAGGCAGAGGGAGAAGCAGGCTCCATGCAGGGGGCTCGACGCAGGACTCGATCCCTGGACCCCGGGGTCACGACCTGGGCTGAAGGCAGGCTCTCAACCGCTGAGCCCCCCAGGCGTCCCGACTTCGATGTTTAAATCACAATTCAGCAATAAGACAGCAACTCAAAATCACAAAGTTTTAGATCCCATCCTTCTGTTTCCTCTTCAGATTGCGCACCCTTTAAAAGAATGAAGACTGCAACAGAAAAAAAGAATAATGAAAAATAAAGGAATGAAGAGAAGCCGTGACACATAAATTATTCAAGGTTCTTCCTGTTTTTAAGCTTCACAAGATTAAGATGATAAAGGAACTCTTTTGAAGTGGGAGGGCACTGCGACACATCTACACATGATAGAGTGTCAGTGAGAATAAATTTAATCGGGTTTATACAAACGTAGATACTCTTATTAGAATATTTTTTGAGGAACTGAGTGAATTGAGTATGGATTGGAAATGACCCTCCCGCTCATTCAAGAGAAGTGTGAGCACCTACTAAACGACAAAAGGTCGAGGTGAAAAACACAGATCTGCTCCCGCCTGCTTGGGGCTGAGCAAAAGCACCAGCACTTCCCTTGAGTATTTGCTACCTGTGGTGCGTGGTAATAGTAGGCCACGTTTCTTGAGCGGTTATTATATGCCCGAACTGTGCTAAGGGACTTCCAGGTGCACGCGGATTTACTCCATGCAATACATTTGTCCAAACTGTCCCGCAGAAGCCGAGGCATGATTCGGCCAAGGCCCCACCAAGTGAGCAGAGGAGCCGGGACTCAGCCCGAGGAGCTGTGTTCTGTGCCGCCTCTCGAATTGCCGTGGAAATACTGTTTACTTGCCAGTACAGACTGTTCAGGATAATACTCATTTTCTCAGTTTTACAGAAGAGGAAGCTGAATTCTAGAGAGGCAAAAGAACTTCTTGAATGTGACCTGGCCAAGATCCTATCCATTACACTGCTTCGCTGGGAAGACCAGGGTCAGCCAGGTGCTGGCTTCAAGCTTTGACCCTCCTTGACCTTGGAGTCAAGCATTTTTCTTTGACCCAAATAGCATCACCCCTTCCCCTTGCAAGAAAAAAAAAAAAAGTCGTTTCTGAAAAAACACAATGTGCTCAGTCAATAGCTTCCTGCTATTATCACCACAACCACATCCTTGTCTAGAATCCTATCAGTGTCTCGTTGAATCTTTCCATTAGCTTTTCTCCTATACATGAAGTCAGATAACACAGCCAAATCTTCAAGGGCACGCGGTTTACACGTCACATGCTTAAGTGTTTTTTTTCTCCCTGACTCATGAACTTCTTCTTCCTGAAATTTGACATTTTATTCTTCTTTTTGCTGCCTGATCTGAACCAACTTTGCATCTTGGAGCAGAGCTCTGTTTTGCTTCACATCATTGATGTTTTAACTATTTTGCAATATCACTGCTACGTACGCATCAAATATTTGTTAGAATTTCATTCTACCTACCAAAATCTGATACATTTTGAGCAAGGAGTTGAACTAAATAAAAATTATTTGGGGTTTATTTTGACACACGCACACACACATATATATGACTAATTGCCTTGCACAACAATGTGAATGTACTTAATGCCCTAACTAGACTTAAAAATGGCTAAAATAGTAAATATTAAATATATTTTTTTACTCTTTAAAAATATTTTATTTATTTATTCATGAGAGACAGAGAGAGAGGCAGAGAGACACAGGCAGAGGGAGAAGCAGGCTCCACTCGATCCCAGGACCCCAGGGTCATGCCCTGAGCCGAAGGCAGATGCTCAACCACTGAGTCACCCATCCAGGCGTCCCAACATAATTTTTAAATAAATAAATAAAGGAGCTGGTCGATGTGAAGAGGAAAAAAAGACTAAAACATTGCTAACCGGGCAGCCCGGGTAGCCCAGCAGTTTAGCGCTGCCTTCAGCCCAGGGCCTGATCCTGGGGTCCTGGGATTGAGTCCCACGTTGGGCTCCCTGCATGGAGCCTGCTTCTCCCTCTGCCTGTGTCTCTGCCTCTCTCTCTCTCTCTTTCTCTGTGTCTCATGAATAAATAAATAAAATCTAAAAAAAAATGTTTTAAAAAAATTGCTAACCAAGCACTAATATTAATATGCAATATGGAATAGTTTAACCTCATAATAAGTTTTGAGTAAGAGTATTTTAAGAAAATGATAGCCAGCTTTTCTTTGGTAACTACAGCAGTGATTTAAACTATTTATGTTATGTGTGTTATGATCAAATAACTATGTTTGAATAGGTAAGTTTCTGTGATTTTTAAAAAAGATTTTATTCATTTATTCATTTATTCATGAGAGATTTATTTATTCATTTTAAGATTTATTTATGTATGTATTCATTTATTTATTTATTCAAGATTTATTTATTATTCATTATAGGCAGAAGGAGAACCAGGCTCCCTGTGGGGAGCCCAATGCGGAACTCGATCCCAGGACCCGGGGATCACGCCCTGAGCTGAAGGCAGATGCTCAACCACTGAGCCATCCAGGTGCCCCTCATGATTTTTTATTTTTATTTATTTTTAACGATAATATTTATTTATTAATATTTAATAATATTTAATAATATTTATTAATATTTATTTATTCCCGGGTCTCCAGGATCACACCCCAGGCTGCAGGCGGCGCCAAACCGCTACACCACCGGGGCTGCCCCCTCATGATTTTTTAAATGCGGAAGTGTTCCTTTTCCCCCCAATGTACATCTTCCAGGTGTAAGCACAGTGCCCAGTACATAGTAGACATTTAATAAAACGTTATGCATGGATGAGTAAAGACCTCTTCAGGATCAGATCCACTGAGCTGCTTTATATGGAGAACAAAGGAGACTTTACAGTCATATTTATATTTTCCAGTATAAAGTGGTAATTCTTTTGATCTCTTCATCTAGACAGGGCAAAATGCTTCTACTCTTATTGCAGCATCACAGAAGGAAAAGGATTGGGACTGGTCCAGTTCAACCTATGTTACACATGCCTCTATCACTATGACTTGAGTTTGATGTTGCCAAACGAACTGATAATTATTATCAGGGTAGGGAGAAGATCATTTTTGCCATACATAATATAATGCCTAGTACTGTTCTAAGGCTTTACACATATTAACTCTTTGAATATTTATAACAATTTACGATCTAGTACTGTTATTACACCCAAAAGGAGAAACTGAGGCATGCACTTGCACTAAAGGTCATTTCACTAGTAAGTGGTGGAGCTGGTATGTGACCTCAGGTAATAGTCACATCTATTGGATTTATAGTAAGAAAACTACTAACCAGCTACTTACAATTTACCAAAAGAGAAATTTAGTTGAGAAGGGGGAGACTGAAAAGACGGCAGCCAGAGAGAAGTGCCGGGTGAAAGAATGCTTTCTTTTGAGGGAGGAAAGAGGTCAGGGAGATTTTGAAACAGGGACAAACTGACCTCACGTGCCGTGTGATGTGACATGAGAAACACTCAACAACACCCATGTAGTTAGTTATTCCTGCATCCTGTCCTTCCAAATGTGTTTTAAAATGATTATCCTGAGAAAACAGTGGGGACAAATCCAAATTGAGGAATATTTTGCAAAAATTGGCCTGAGAGTCTGGAGGACTATTCTAGATGAAAGTAGAACCAAGAGCCAGGACCACTAAATGCATAATCTTCTACTGGATCCTGAATGGAAGGAGGGCTGTTATTTTTTTTTTTTAACTCACTTTTTTTCTTTAAGATTTTATTTATTTATTCATGAGAGACACACAGAGAGAGGCAGAGACACAGGCCAAGGGAGAACCAGGCTCCCTGCTGGGGAGCCCGATGTGGGACTGGATCCCGGGACCGGGTGTCCCAGGAGGGCTGTTATAAAAGGCATTATTGAGACAATTGGGGAAATTGAGTATGTTAATCATCGTATTCTGACAATGCTACATGTTCTGAGTGTTTATTGTATTAGGTCGAAGAATGTCTCCTCCTTGATTTAGGAGGTGTGTTCTGAAGTATTTAGGGGTGAAGTGTCAAGATGTCTACAACTAACTTGGAAATGGTTCATTCAAAAGACGGAAAAAAGGGCAAGCAATTGTGGGGAAACTTGTGGGGAATTAGTAATGGGTGATTGCAGCTAAAGAATATATTGACACCTTGGGGCGTCTGGGTGGCTCGGTCAGTTAATCATCCGACTCTTGGTTTCTGCTCAGGTCATGATCTCGGGGTCCTCCAGCCAGGAGTGGGGCTCTGTGCTCAGCCCAGAGTCTGCTTGAGCTTCTCTGCCTCTTCCTCTCCCTCTGCCCCTCCACCAACTTGTGCTCTCTCTTTCTCTCTGTCAAACAAATAAATACAATCTTTAAAAAAAAATTGATGTGGGAAACAAAGAAGAAAAATTATTAACTTCCCTTACTGTCTACAGCCCATTGACAAGTCCTTGAAACAGGCAGAGGAACCTTCTAGGGACGCAGCTGCCTTGATGTCAGCACTTTGCTCAGGGCAAAAGGCAATGTTAGCCTGACCCCCAGGAAGCTGTAAGTCTAGTTTAACATATAAAAATTCCTTTGGAAACTCCTTTATCTCTACCCATCCCCTCACCCCGCCTGGAGATACATGTTAGGAATCATCTCCAAGCACATGGTCCATGGATAGACCTCTGAAGGGTCTCAATACTAAGGGTTTACTAAAGAATAATAAAGGATCTTTCCTAACAATAGCTACCCCCCTCAGGGGCCTACAAACCTTGTTTCCAAAATACCTAGGAGGCTTGTGCTACCCACAACCCCCTTCTAACTTGAAAAGGTCTAATCAGTCACTCCTCACAACCCCAGTGCAACTCTTTCTGCCCCTGGAGTCTGTCCTTGTGCTTTAATAAAACCACCTTTTTGCACCAAAAACATCTCAAGAATTCTTTCTTGGTTGTCAGCTTTGAACCCTAATATTCTTGCTACATCATATCGACACCTATTGTACTGTTTCTCAGCTTTAATGTAGATGTGAAAGTTTTTGAAATAGAAAGTTGGGGTGGGGATAAACAAGTCATGGTTTTCTTCCTCAGCTGTTGGGACTAAGGGGGAGGAAGGGGTGCTCCACACCAGACAGTTTGGGCCTCAGTGCTCTTGGGATAGCTGTTTCCTGGCCTTTGACTCCTGTGCCGCTGTTCCCAAGCCTTTCCTCCAGCGTCTTAACAGTTCTGGGAGTTCTCGATAGGCTTCTAGTAAATTCCTTTTTGCTTAAGTTAATGATAGTGGATTTCTATCATTGAAATCAGGAATTCTAAAAAAAGCTAGAAATCAGGAATTCTAAAAAAAGCAACATGCACCACACGAGGAGTTTGTTCCAAATAGTTTTAAAGTAGGCAATCTAATGAATATGTTTTCAGATACTTTGAGGGTAGTAATGACCTTCATGCCTACTAATGAAATGCGTCAAAAGTGAAGCCCCTTGCACTCTTCAACGAGCATTTTCTTTTTGCATGTGAGCTGAACATTGGGCTGATCCTTTGCTCCACACTGCTCTTCCTTTTTCTTGTGTGCCTTAGGGTCAATGTCTTCAAATACATTATATAAATAAAACACATTGGAATTCAGTTGTCAGGGGACACAACCAACTGGCTCACACTGAATAAATTTGCTCCAGCACTACAAAATCATTAGGACCAGCTTTCACTTTCTCTAAGAGAACAAGTGCACGTTTGCACAGGAATTTTAGGAGACTGGAAGGACGAGAGAGCACAAGGGTGGGACCCTTCAGGTAGGTTATTGAAAGAGGAGACTTTCTTTTTAAATTTAAATTTTAGTAGCGAACATACAGTGCAATAATGGTTTCTGGCTTCGAATTCAGTGATTCCTCACTTACCTATGGCACCCAGCGCTCATCACAAGGGCCCTCTTGAATACCCATCACCCATCTAACCCACCCCCCACCTACCTCCTTCCTTCAACTCTTAGTTTGTTCTCTATGGGTAACAATCTCTTAAGGTTTGTTTCCTAAAGAGGAAGCTTTTGAAGACTGCTGTGTGAGTGTACGTTTCCTATCTTGTTTATCTTTGTGATGATTCTCTGATAAACGTGTTACCTCCATTCTGCAGATGGAGGGCAATATGCGCAGCAGGAGGGTTCAAGCCCAGATGCAGCCCCAAATCACTTTGCCCCCCAAATGCTAAGTGGTCTTAGTGGGATCCAGTACGAAGAGGCCTTCCAGTCCATTACCTAGGATTGCAGCCCCTATAACCTGGTAGGGCGGGATTGCAGCCCCTATAACCTGGTAGGGCAGGATTGCAGCCCCTATAACCTGGCAGGGCGGGATTGCAGCCCCTATAACCGTGCAGGGCGGGATTGCAGCCCCTATAACCTGGTAGGGCGGGATTGTAGCCCCTGTAACAGGGCAGGGCAGGATTGCAGCCCCTATAACCTGGCAGGGCGGGACTGCAGCCCCTATAACCTGGTAGGGCGGGATTGTAGCCCCTGTAACAGGGCAGGGCGGGACTGCAGCCCCTATAACCTGGTAGGGCGGGACTGCAGCCCCTATAACCTGGCAGGGCGGGATTGAGCCCCTATAACCGGGCAGGGCGGGACTGCAGCCCCTATAACCTGGTAGGGCAGGATTGCAGCCCTTATAACCTGGCAGGGCGGGACTGCAGCCCCTATAACCTGGCAGGGCGGGACTGCAGCCCCTATAACCTGGTAGGGCGGGATTGCAGCCCCTGTAACAGGGCAGGGCGGGATTGCAGCCCCTATAACCTGGTAGGGCAGGATTGCAGCCCTTATAACCTGGCAGGGCGGGACTGCAGCCCCTATAACCTGGCAGGGCGGTACTGCACCCCCTATAACCTGGTAGGGCAGGATTGCAGCCCTTATAACCTGGCAGGGCGGGACTGCAGCCCCTATAACCTGGCAGGGCGGGATTGTAGCCCCTGTAACAGGGCAGGGCGGGACTGCAGCCCCTATAACCGGGCAGGGCGGGATTGCAGCCCCTATAACCTGGTAGGGCAGGATTGCAGCCCCTATAACCTGGCAGGGCGGGATTGCAGCCCCTATAACCGGGCAGGGCGGGATTGCAGCCCCTGTAACCGGGCGTCGTCTCCCTTTAAGACAACCTGGGCCCCGCCCACAAGCACCCGTCAGTCAAAGTGGTCGCCCCGCCTCCCGGCTCCGCGACCGAGGCCCCGCCTCCTTCCCGGCCCACTCCCCCCTTCGACGCTCCCGGGCGTCGCCCTCCACTGGCACCTGCGCAGACCGGACCTGCGGCAGCAGGCGGAAGTCGTCGCGCGTGCGCTCGCTGGGACGGCGCGTTCTCCCCTCCTCCCCGGGTAGTGGGATGTGCTTCCGGGTCGGAGGGTGTGCTTCCGGCGAGCGGGAAGGCTGAAAACGGGGTGATTCGGCCGGCGTCGAGCGTGCGAGGGTCTCGCGGGAGGAGGCTGTTGCCATGGACAGGTCTGTAGTGTGGTGCTGGCTGGGCGCGGACACGCGTGCCGCCTGCTCGTCGGCGGGACGAGCTCGGGGAAACCCGGCTCGCGAGGGGGCCGCGGGGGGCCGGCCTGGGGACTGACGGCGGAGCCCCGCGCGCTCCCGCGGCCGCCGTGCCCCCCCTTCCCCGGGGTGGGCGCGAGGGCAGGTGGCCGGCCCGGGATTCGAGGTGCAGGTGGGCCGCCAGCCGCCAGCGACGGGACGGGGACCTCAGCCCACGCTTGCTGGTGACAAGTGCCAGCCCCAGACGGCTCGTGAACGGAGGCCGTTCTGCAACTCGGGCTTTGGGCCGGCCACCTGCGGCACGGGCGGGTCCGTCGGCGTCCCTGGCCGGGGTGGGGGCGGGGTGATGTGCTTTGGCCGTTCTGGGCGAAGAGACACTGAGGGTGCGGTGAGCTAATGGGCCTCGTCTGCGGGGGGTGGGGGAGCAGCACGAAGACGTCCCCGAAGAGGGGACATACCCGTTGGTCTGGGTGACAGTCGCCAACACCGAGGGTCATCCACGCTTTGAACATATTCCCAGCCAGGTTAGTTTTCCTGCGCTCCGTTGAGAGCAGGCGCTGTGGCCTCTTTTTCATAGGTGACCCTGAGGCTAGCAGAGGTCGGAAGCCGCGCCGCGGTCAGGAAGCAAATGAATAGAAGAAGCAAGTGTCCAGCCTGGATCTTTGTGTCTTCAGACTGGGGGGCGAGGCGGGGGAGGGGTGGGGAGGGGGTGGGGTGACATGAATGTTCCCCAGAGCCGTCCAGGGGGCAAGCCTAGGCCTCTGTGGAGGACAGAGCGTGTCCAGGGAGCAGGGATGTCAAAAGGAATGCGTCGTGTAGCTGAATGGTCCCCAGGCAATAGGGGAATGTGTCGGGATGTTTATTACCCAATATAAAGCTGAACTAGTAAGTTGGAGCTAGGAGGTAAAAAACAAACAAACAAACAAACAGGAAATTTGGATTTGGTTTGGGAAGCCGGAGAGATTCTGTAGGCTTCAGAGCTGTAGCTGAAGGTTTGTTTGTTTGTTTTAAGATTTTATTTATTTATTAGAGGGGTGGGGGTGGGGCAGAGACCCAGGCAGAGGGAGAAGCAGGTTCCGTGCAGGGAGCCCGATGCGGGACTCGATCCCAGGTCTCCAGGATCACGCCCTGGGCTGCAGGCGGCGCTAAACCGTTGGGCCACCCGGGCTGCCCTGTGGCTGAAGGTTGTAAGTGGAGGAAAAGCGTCTTCGATTCTCGTCTGGAAATCCAGGTCTTTTAATTCACACAGTAAACGTTCTAGACCGTGGGCTGAGAAGGGTGGGAGATGCGGGGCTCTGTGAGGCAATAGTACCGACACAGGAGAGGCCGTTAGTATGCTTCGGGGAGAAATAACTGGAAAGGATCGTTTCTCTCCTATTTTCTGGAATTCTTTTGTGCTTAGCCTTCCGTCTCACCCGTCCAAACAACAGATTTTTTTTTTCGCAGTACCCATGGTTGGAAATATTTTGCGACCTACAGAAGATCCTCTTAAGGGGTGATTCCTGCAGTTTTCGGGAACTCCTCAATTCGACAGAGGGTCCAGCTTTCCTGAAGCAGTTATGCAAAACTGCTATTATATAGGTTCTAAGTGTTAGAAATCATTCCATTGGCAAAAATAACAGCGAGTACTAGCAACTCAGATGTCTATGCAGGAAGATTTGAGAGGGTTTGAGGGATAAGCAAGATTTGGAAACAGAGCACTATCGACCAGAAGACCAAAGGCTTGACTCCGAGGATGGTGTGTACCTTCACTGACCCAGGGTCCTTTGCTCCAATCACGATAAAGTTCTTTGCAAATGCTATGTTCTCATTTCACCCACATGAACTTAATTATGCCATTTTAGGAGTGGCTTTGGAGAGATGTCATCCCCTGTGATCCGGGAGGCAGAGGTGACTCGGACCGCACGGAAACAGAGTGCTCAAAAGAGAGTTTTAAGTATCCTTTGCATTTTAAGCATCATTGCACAAATTGCAACATGCTTGGAATCGGGATTATGGAATTTTCTTTTTATGAAAGATATTAAACACTTGCTATTATAATAAAATGCTGTGGAAATTAGTTTTTTAAGTCGCCAGATAAAGTTATTTGGTAACTATAATGCTGATACTCACAGATTAGGATTTGTGTTACTCTGAAAACAACTATGTTCCGTTTTACTGCTATCATATTGTCATTGGCTTCTGCTGAGATTAGATATCCTCTTTTTTATTTGAAATGTAAGGACCCTTAGTTCCATGTGTAGTAATCTAAATGTGAGAAATTAAATGGTAGAGTTATTTACTCTTTGCATAGAAAAAATGGTAGCCATAAAAATCTTGTTCTTGAAAAATGTATTCAGATATTTTATATAGTGTAAATATGGTTAATTCTAATTTTAATGGTATCTTTTGTATGTGGAAAACTTTTCTTAACACTTTTATAGTTCGGCCATCCCAAGATGAAATTTTTGCTAATACTACACCAAGAAACCAGGTTATCCCTCGGACCCCCAGTTCATCTCGACCACCTTGTAAGATTTTTTTTTGCTTTTAAAGCATTTAATAATAGTAATAGTAGCTGTAGGTTAAAACTTAAAATACACATGATAAATATAATCTTTGGTTACAATATCCATAATTAAGGACAAATTATAATGATTGCAGTTACTATTTGTTGAACTCTTACCATGTAGAAGGCACTGTACTTTACATAAATACACAATGACTATAATCTCTTATTTTATTATTATATTATCTCTAATTTTGCCAAAATTGAAAGTGAGACTAGGAGAAACTATTCAGTGAAGATAGGATAGCATGGCTGAGCAAATCGGGAAGTAATGGAACAAAATTCAAGCAATGATTTGTATACTTCAAAGCCTGTACACTAAATGGTCTCTTCATTATGCTTTATAAAATTGGAATATGAGGAATCCATGGACTCATTTATGTCTTTTTTTGTTGTTTGTTTTTGCTGGTTGGTTGTGTTTTAATGAAAGAATCTCTATTTGTAGTAAAAATTTTTCCTGATGGGCTCAGTATTACCCAAAGTTCAAATTTAGAAAAATAAGTTAAATCTTCATATCATGGAAATGTTAATGTTTAAACTATTTACTTGGTTAAAATCTACATAATTGAAAACAAAGTTCCTGGGGCACCTGCCTAGCTCAGTAGAGCATGTGACTCTCGATCTTGGGGTTGTACATTTGAGCCCCATGTTGGGTATAGAGATTACTTAAATACATTTTAAAAATTAAAAAAACTAAAGTTTTTTATTGTTTGTTTGATTGTTTTCATGATCACTTTTCATGTGCTTCAGATTCTTTCTACTAACCTCTTGTTTGTAGTTACTCCACCCAGCCGAAGCTTACTAAGGCATCCAGATGTTTCCTGCATTCTGGGAACAGGAGGGAGGTCTCCCCGGCTTACACAGTCTTCAGGGTTCTTGGGAAATCTGTCTATGGTATGTAGGAAAACAGGGCTGAAAATGTCCCCCTTCTTATAAAAGGATGCTATTTAGCTTAAAAGCCTGTAGTGAGATTTGAAGTCACAGTCATCAGAAGATTAACTAGGTTATGGAGATTGAAATAATTTTTTGGTTAGGCTTTCAGAAAATTGAAACCGTTAAGCATCTCATGTCACAGATGGAAGCTGTGACACCAAAAACATTTAGATGCAAATAGAATGTGTTGATCTGACGATCTGCTGATCCAAAGAAATAAATGTTTAGTTATAAAAGCTGAAGAGAGACGATGCATTAAAGGATAGAAAAGAGAAAATGTTGGGAAAAGTACATGAGACACTCCAGAAAGCACTGTTGTACAGTTTTAAAATAGAAGAAACGTCATATAAACTGATACAGAATGACTTGACATAGGTGTTGAAGATATCCTCTAGAAAAAGAAAGGATTGTATCCAACTGCGATGGAAACAGAGTTCTGTTGGAGTAGTAGGGTATGATGGCTAATTTAGTGCTAAAAACAAGTTAAAAACAGTCTTGTATTTGGCTCTGCGCTTATTAAAAAGGCACAGAGACTTTTACACAAACTTGAAATTATCTAGATTATGTGTTTTCTGAAGAATGGTTTTGCATGTTAAACCTCTCCTTGTCTTAGGTTAAATTGATCTTTAAAATACTTAACTGTTTTATGGATTTTTAGTGTTAGACCTAGCCATTGAGCAGTTTTGCTCTGCTTATGAATCTGGCTTATTTGGTCATTGTTTACCCTATTCTGCTTGAAAACATAAGTGAATTTGACTACATGTGGGTTTAAACAAAAGAAGATGACTTCTTATGTACTGTTTAGGATTGTAGTATTAATAATAAAATTCTTACTGTCTCAGAGCCCAGGACAGAGTAAATGTGTATTGATTATTATAAAATGTTTGGATTTAGATATACATTTTTATTGTTTGTATCTGGATTTTATTTTAATTAATTAATCTTAAAAAAGATTTTATTCGTTTATTCATGAGAGACACAGACAGAGAGGCAGAGACACAGGCAGAGGGAGAAGCAAGCTCCCTGTGGGGAGCCCGATTTGGGACTCCATCCTGGTACTCCAGGATCACGCCCTGAGCCAAAGGCAGACAACCGTTGAGCCACCCAGACGTCCCTGTACCTGGATTTTAAATAAAGGCAGATTTTTTTTTTTATCAAATGTTAAAAATTTTAAACCTTTAGATAGCTTTCTGTGGCTTAAAAAGATGGAGTTTAAATAAAGGTGAATTTTAAAAACGGGCATTTTTAGACGTTTCAGACATGTCCAAAAATAATAAAATAAGCCTCCATGTGCCCATCACCCAGTTATCAATATAATATACGACTGATCTTGTTTCATCCTCACCCACAAGCATTTTCCCTACGTTACTTAACAACTCCCAAGTTTCAGACCATTTTACCCATAGATACTTCCATATGTATCTCTGAGACATAAGGACACGTTTAACACAGTGATGTTAACACATCTAATACTGCATATACACACACAGTAATTCCTTTATTCAGATATCCATTTTGTTATATTTTTTCATTGTGTATATTTCATTAAGTTCACATTTCCTCAGTTATATCAATTTTTAAGTTGGTTTGTTTAAATCAGGCTTCAAATAAGCACATTGCATATGCTTGATATGTCTTGTCTTTTAATCTGTTGGTTCCTCTGTCATCACTTTTGTTACCATTTATGTGTTGAAAAAACTGGGTCATTTGTCCCACACAATTTCCTAATAGTGAAAAACTGATGTGAATGTAGAGCAATAGGACAGCCTTATTTTACTTGTTAATGTCAGCTTAAATATTACAAACTAAAATGTTTATTGTCTTTAAAAAAATATAGAGTAGTACAAAGAAGAAAACAGTCATAGAAGCTGTGATTTCCTTAACAAAATAGCCCCTGTGGCTATCCCTCAAATAGGAAAAATACATACGTAGGTTTAAAAATATATAACAATATTAAAGTCTATCCATTCAATAGCAGTAGTTCATTACTTCTCTGTATCTTCTTTTTCTTCTTCTTTTTTAAGGTAACTAATCTGGATGACAGTCATTGGGCCACTGCATTCACATCACAGCGAACAGGAACCCTCACAAACACAGAGTCCCACAGTGTAACAGAGGACGTAACCCTCAGTGCTGTTATGTTACGTGAGGATGATCCTGGTGAAGCTGGTAAAATGGCTTTGACCTTTTTAATGAAGTAGCCTGTTCCTTTACTAAGATCAAGGAAATGATCTCTTACTTGTGAATGTCAGTATAAAATATTTTTCGTTAAATTGATTGGTTATGGTAATGTAGTAGGTCTGGAAGGTTGAGAACCTCACCTGAGTTCTCAGTTGGAGCATCTTGCTTCAGTGTAAATACCTTGTCAGATTAATAGACAAGTCTCATATCTTTACTGTTTTCACATTTGTTCTTTTGAAGAACAATGTCTTTACTTTAGGTTTAGTTTTTATCTGATATAGTTGACATGTTTTGATGTGGATTAGCACTAGCATGCCGTTTTGTTTTGGTTTGTTTTTCTTGTTCAAATAGTATTGTGACCTTCCTAGCTTTAGGTTGGTTATTACCATTCCCTGTTGGAAAAAAAAAGTTTACTTTTCATGTGTCTGTGTTTACTCATTATTACGTAGGTCCTTCACCTTACCATCATCATAAGCTAACATATAATAGTGAGAGTCCAAGTGCTTACCTCTGCATGAATACTGTCTTTGGTAAAGGTCATTAAAGAGTTACAATAACTATTCCCATTTTGAGGGAGAGGAAACTGTTGCTCATAGTGGTTAATCTGCTCAAGCTCACCTGGGAGGAAATGATGGCACCAGGATTTGAAACTAAGCAGTTTGATTTCACAGCCCTACTGTACTTTAGTAGAGTGTATGTATTTTCCCTGAGTAGAACATGTCATCTTAGTATCTCCTGTGACTTTGTCAGCTACTTTGTTATGTGTTTAAAACGCAATTCAGATATTTTAAATTTTAAAATTTGACTCACATTTTTTTTATAATTGTTGATTAGATTAATACCTAGCACATATTTGGGCTCTTAAAAGACTTGTAGGTAACAAGAGAAAAAATAGGTACATTGAATTAATCAAAATCTAAAATTTCTATGCATCAAAAGATACAATCAGAAGGCAGCCCACAGAATGGGAGAATATATTTGCAAATCTTATATCTGGTAAGAGGTTAGTATCTATTACATAGAAAGAACTATAGCTTAACAACAACAAAAAATTAACGCAACTTAAAAATGGGCAAAGGACTTAGACATTTCTCCAAAGAAGATAGAAAAATGATCAGTTAAGCATATTTTCAGAAGCTCAACATTACTAATCATTAGGGAAATGCAGATCAAAACTAAATGAGACACCACCTCACACTCATTAGGACGGATACTAACAAAACAAAACAAAACAAAAAAACGAAAATAACAGGTGTTAGCAAGGATGTGGAGAAATTGGAGACTTTGTACATTATTGATGGGAGTGTAAAATTGTGCAGTGCTATGGGAAACAGATGGCAATTCCTCAGAAAATTAATAGAATTACCATGTGATCAGCAATTCTACTTTCAGGGTATATGCCCTCAAAAAACAAATCAGCATTACAAATCCTGTATACCTTTGTTTGTAGCCCTATTATTCATAATAGCCATAAAGTAGAAGCAACCCAAATGTCTGTTGATGGATGAATGGATTAATAAATGTGTTACATACATAACAGTGGGATATTATTCAACCTTAAAAAGTAAGGAAATTCAGACACATACTACAACATGGATGAAACTTGAGGACATTTTGTTAAATGAAATAAGCCAGTGACAAAAGAATAAATACTGTATGGTTTCACTAATACAAAGTACCTACAGTAATTAGACTCCTGGAAAGTAGAATGATGGTTGCAAGGGACCAGGGGAAAGAGGAGTGGAGTTACTGTTTAACTCTGTACCTACAGAGTTTTAGTTTTTTTTAGTTGAGATACAATTGACATATAATGTGTAAGTTTAAGGTGTATACTATTGAATTGATGTATTTACATATTGCGGTGTGTTTATTAGTGTTAGCTAACACTTCCATCACTCCATCATACCTTTACATCACAGATTTACCGGTTTTTTTTTTTTTTTTTTGTGGTGAGAACATCTAAGATCTAATCTGTGAAAATATATATACAAATGTGTTATGCATTAGATTTCCAGAACTTACTCATCCTCTAATTGCAAGTTTGTACCCTTTGACCAACATCTCCAATTTTCTCACCTCTTTGCCATGGTAACCACTGTTCTGCTACTCTCTGTTTCTATGACTTTGGGTTTTTAGGATTCCATGTATAAAGTGGTATACAGTATTCGTCTTTCTCTGTCAGATATATCTCATTTAGCAGTAATGTTCTCAGAATCTATCCTTGTTGCAAGTGGCAGGATTTCCTTTCTCATGGCTGAATGATATTCCAGTATATGTATATGCCACTTCTTTACCCATTCATCTTGTGATGGATGCTTGGGTTGTTTCTGTCTTGGTGTTTATGAACAAATGATACTGCAGTGAACGTGGGAGTGCAGATATCCTTTCAATTCCTGTTTTCATTTCCTTTGGATATAAATGTAGAAGTGAGGTTATGATTTCGTATGGTAGTTCTTTTTAAAATTTTTTGAGGAACCTCTATACTGTTTTCTGTAGTAAGCTGAACCAGTTTACGTTCTTACCAATGTGTGCAAAAATTCCCATTTCTCTTCCTCACAGCACTTGTTATTTCTTATCTTAATGATGATAACTTTCCTGACCGGTATGAGGTGATCATTTCATTGTGGTTTTGATTTATATTTTTCTTTTTTTTTTTTTTTTTTAAGATTTTATTTATTTATTCATGATAGTCACAGAGAGAGAGAGAGAGGCAGAGACATAGGCAGAGGGAGAAGCAGACTCCATGCAGGGAGCCCGATGTGGGACTCGATCCCGGGTCTCCAGGATCGCGCCCTGGGCCAAAGGCAGGCGCCAAACCGCTGCGCCACCCAGGGATCCCTGATTTATATTTTTCTGATAATTAGTGACATGGAGCCTCTTTTCATATATCTATTGGCCGTTTGTATGTCTTCTTTGGAGAAATATCTATTTAGTTCTTCTGGCCAATTTTTAGTTAGCCTGTTTTTTTTTTTTTTTTCTTTTTTTTTTTTTTTTTTTGTTAATCAATTGTATGAGTTCTTTATATATTTTGGAATTAACCCCTTATGAGATATATGGTTTGCAAATGTTTTCTCCCATTCCGTAGGTTGTGTGTTTGCTTTTTCATTCTGTTAATTGTTTCTTTTGCAATCAATTGTTAATTGATTGCTTTGCAATCAAAGCTTTTTAGATTGGTGTAGTCTGACTTGTTGGCTTTTACTTTTGTTTCTCGTACTTTTGGTGTCATATCCAAAATATTGCCAAGACCAATGTCAAGGAGTTCTTTGCCTATATTTTTTTCCAGAAGTTTTACAGTTTCAGGTCTTATGTTTAAGTCTTTAATCCATTTCAAGTTAGTTTTTATGAGTGGTATAAGGGTCCAATTTCATTTTTCTGTATGTGGTCATCCAGTTTTCCCAGCACCATTATTGAAAAGGGTATCCTTTCCTCACTGAGTATTCTTGGTTCCTCTGTCAAATATTAGATGACTGTACATATGGGAGTCTATTTCTGGACTCATTCTTTTCCATTGGTCTGTGTGTCTTTTTTTTATGCTACTGTTACACTGTTTTGATTACTAGAGCTTTGTAGTATAGTTTGAGATCAAGAAGTATGATACCTCCAGCTGTGTTCTTCTTAGGATTGCGTTGGCTACCTGAGTTGTAGTTTTACAAGATGAAAAGAGTTCTGTGGATGGATGGTGGTGACGGTAGCACAGCAGTGTGAATGTACTTAATGCCCCTGAACTGTACACTTAAAAATGGTTAAGATGGTAAATTTTGTTATATTTATCTTACCATGGTTACAATTTTTAAGAAAATGCAGTAATAAAAAAAGGATGTATAGTTGTGTTTTTAAGTTTTCAAAGAAACAATTGGATAAGAGTATATGTTACTTAACTTTTTTGTTCCTTTTCTTTTTAAATGTGTTCTAGCATCCATGAGTATGTTTTCCGATTTCCTGCAGTCTTTCTTAAAGCACTCGTCATCTACAGTTTTTGACCTTGTAGAAGAATATGAAAACATTTGTAGTTGCCAGGTAAGTTAATTTCACTCCATGTTGGTCAGGCTTCAGTATTCTTAGTTTTTGAACAATCTCAATCTACAAATTTCCTTCTTTTTTTTAAGATTTTACTTATTTATTCATGAGAGAGAGAAAGAGAGAGAGGCAGAGACACAGGCAGAGGGAGGAGAAGCAGGCTCTATGCAGGGAGCCCGATGTGGGATTCGATCCCGGGACTCTGGGACCACGCCCCGAGTGAAAGGCAGACGCTCAACCACCGAGCCACTCAGGCATCCCATCAATCTACAAATTTCCATACTGTATTTAAGGGAGATGTCTTAGGGGTGTAGTGGCAGGAGTGGCATGGTTGGGGAGTTAGCAAGAGTAGCTGTGCTTTTTGCATATTGAAAGTTCATATAAGATTTCTTTGGGAACAAAAGGATGCTTTAAGAAAAGGAAAATCCAAAATATACAAAGAACTCTTAAAATCCAATAATTAGGAAATGAATAGTCCAATTTAAAAAATGGACGTAGGTAGCTTAGTTAAGTGTCTGATTCTTGATCTCAGCTCAGATCTTGATCTCAGGATTGTGAGTTTAAGCCCAGAGTTGGGCTCCATGATGGGTTTGGACCCTACATACAAAAAGAAAAGACAAAACATGTTAATAGGCACCACACCAGAGAAGGCACATAGATGGCAAGTAAGCATATGAAAAAATGTTCAATATCCTGTGTCATTATGGAATTGCAAATCAAAACAATGAGATGTCACTGTACCCCTATTAGAATGGCAAAAATCCCAAATACTAACAACAACGAATGATGGCAAGGATGTAGAGCAGCAGTAACTCTCGTTCATTGTTGGAGGGAATGCAAAATCGTACAGCCACTTTGGAAGGCAGTTTCTTGCACAATTGAGCATAGTCTTATATGTTTCAACAACATTCATACTCTGGTATTTACCAAAATGAATTAAAAACTTCTGCCCACACAAAAACCAGCATATAGATGTTTATAGCAGCTTTATTCATAATCGCCTAAACTTAGAAACAACCAAGATGTCCTTTAGTAAGTGAATGGATACATTAACTGTGATACATCTAGACAAAATGGAATATTGTTCAATGCTAAAACGAAATGAGCCATCAAGTCATGAAGAGATAAGGATGAACCCTAAATGCACATTTCTAAGCTACAGAAACTAGTTTGAAAAGGCTACATACTCTGAATCCAACTCTCTGACATTCTGGAAGAGGCAAAACTTGGAAAGAGTAAAAAGTTCAGTGGTTGCCTGGGGATGGGGAGAATAAGGATGAAAAGTGGAGCAGGGTGGATTTTGGGGGAGAGTGAAAGTGCTCTGTATGAGATTATAATGTGGATGCCTATCATTATCCATTTGTCAAAACCCATAGAATATACAACACCAAGAGTGAACACTTACATAAACTATGGATTTAGGGTGATAATGACAGGTCAGTGTTGGTTCATTGATGGCTGTAACAAATGTACTATTCTGGTGCTGGATATTCATAGTAAGGGGTAAAGTTGTAAGTGGAGAGAGAAAGTCATGGGAACTTAGTACTTTCCATTCAGTTTTGCTGTGAACCTAAAATTGCTTGAGAAAATTGTCTATTTATTTATTTGAGAGAGAGCATGCACCTGTGAGCACGTGCATGCACATAAGCTGGGGAAGGAACAGATGGGGAGGGAGTAGGAAGGGGAAAGAATCTCAAGCAGACTCCAGATGCCCAGTGTGGAGCCTGACTTGGGGCTCGATCTCATTACCCTGAGATCATGACCTGAGCCAAAACCAAGAGTCAGACCCTTAACCAACTGAGCTACTGAGGTACCTGTTAAAAAAAAAAGTCTATTTTTTAAAAAGGGGGAACAAGGGGTGACTGACTGACTCCGTCATAAAAGCGTGCAACTCTTGGTCTTGGGATTGTGAGTTCTAGCCCCACATTGAGTGTAGAGATTACTAAAAAAATAAATAAACTTAAAGAAGAAGGACTTCAAATAACTAGTGCATTTAAGAATGATTAAAATAATGATAGCCAATATTTTTTGAGCATTTAATATTGTTTCAATAATCAGTCTCTGAATTGTTGCATTATAAAAGAAGTAGCTTCATTAAATAACAAAAGCAATAATAATCACTTAGTGAATTACTGGAGTTAGGGTTCCAGTAGAAAATTGAATAATGAGAAGTCCAGATAACACTTTTATTAATAAACACTGCCCTTAAGATAAAAGTAACATTTCTTTGTGAACACTTTTTTTTTTAGTTTTCTTTTTTCTTTTTTTTTTCTTTTTTTTTTTTTAATTTATTTTTTATTGGTGTTCAATTTACTAACATACAGAATAACCCCCAGTGCCCGTCACCCATTCACTCCCACCCCCCGCCCTCCTCCCCTTCTACCACCCCTAGTTCGTTTCCCAGAGTTAGCAGTCTTTACGTTCTGTCTCCCTTTCTGATATTTCCCACACATTTCTTCTCCCTTCCCTTATATTCCCTTTCACTATTATTTATATTCCCCAAATGAATGAGAACATATGTTTGTCCTTCTCCGACTGACTTTCTTCACTCAGCATAATAACCTCCAGGTGAACACTTTTTAAAAGGAGGGAAACCTGCTGTGATGATAGTGATTCATTTTCTTTCTTTTTTTTTTTTTAGTGATTCATTTTCTAAATAAGAGTGATCCTGTTTCCTAGTTCTCGTAAGATAACCTTTGAGAAAAGTTTTTTTCTTTTTTTAAAAGGTTTTATTTATTCATGAGACAGGCAGAGGGAGAAGCAAGCTCCATGCAGGGAGCCCGATGTGGGACTCAATCCCGGGACCCCAGGATCACACCCTGGGCTGAAGGCAGGCGCCAAACCGCTGAGCTACCCAGGGATCTGAAAAGTTTTTTTACCCTGGGTCCTTAAACCTTCTGATAAACAATTTTGTGTGTATTTCTGGGGAGAATATCCATACTTTTCATTAGATTTTCACACATGCCTCAACTCGAGAAAGGTTAAGAACTACTGTTTTAGAACAAGGAGGGATTTTGGTTAAGTTTTGGTTAGAAATGACAATGTTTTAGTACCAATCTTTAAAAATTGTTTTTAAGATAGAGTACTTGTGCATGGGATTGGGGTAGGTGAGAGGCGATGGGGCAGAGGGAGAGAGAGAGAGAGAATCCTAAGTAAGCTCCATGTGCAGTATGGAGCCCAACTAGGGGCTAGATCCCAAGACCCCTGAGATTATGACCCAAGTCGAAAATCATGAGTCAGACGCCCAACCAACTGAGTCTACCCAGCACCACTTAGTACCAATCTTAAAAGTTTTCTTGATTTGTTGTATAAATTTTTCAGGCATAATTTAATGATACCTTATTTTAAATTTTCTTTGCTATGCTGTTCATGTTATAGTTTTGTCGGGTATATGTTAGATTTAGCTTATCTTCTGAGTGGGTATACAAGAGGGAAAAAAATACGTACCCATGGTTATTGTTGAGTCTGAAATCTAGAGTATGTTAAACTTTTACTTATGTACTCATAAACACACCTTACTTCAACTTAAGGCTATTTCTAGTGGGGATGTTATATTTCGTTCAATTAAAGAAAGGCAATAGATAGGAAACATTTTTAATCATTAATAAAGTGTATTTATATATGTATATATTTAGTTTTAGCATCATGCAGTTGAAGAATACACAGTTATGACTCAGAATTATAGAAAACCTCTACATTTGTGTTTTTTTATGTCAGGTGAACATACTGAGTAAAATAGTGAGCCGGGCAACACCTGGACTTCAGAAGTTCTCAAAAACAGCCAGTATGCTCTGGCTTCTTCAACAGGAGATGGTCACTTGGAGGCTGCTGGCTTCTTTGTATAGGTAAAGTTGTATATGACTCATAAGTGAAATACACACCAGGTTACCAATAGGCAAATTAATTTTTTTTTTGGCAAATTAATTTAAAAGGTAAAGTAGATTGTGTTTGGAAATAAGCTCTAACCCCCCCCAAAAAAAAGGAAATAAGCTCTGCTCTTTTTGCTATGTATCATTTGTAATGCCTTGTCATTAGACCATTGTTAGACCATTGTTGGGGGTGAGTTAGAAGGGAAGAGGGAAATACTAGGTTATGAAGCTGGTAGCTCCCCAATATATGTCATAATGTTTTAAGAAAAGTGCTGAAAATTACTGCAATACTTAGGAGAGGATAGATAAGAAAAAGAACAGAAAAACAGACTTTATGTCAAGTGGCAGTTGGAAAGAAGTTAACCACATTTTCCTTCTCTCAGATGCCCAGTAATTTTGGCTCATTTTGCTTTTTCATTGTGATGAGAAAATCTTGAAAGTGAATCAGATTACTTAATTTTGCAATGTGATAAATTATATTAAAAACTTAGGAGGGGTGTACACTAGTAGGTCGCCATGAAAGACATTTTGCAACTTGTATTTTTAGTAAATAGCAGTTTTATTCAGGTGTCACTATCAGATCCAGAAGGTATTTATTACTTGTACCCTTGTTTTTAAAGAATGATTAAGTTTAATTGGAAACTCATTTGTTTATGCTGGATAGAATGCAAGTTTGTGTATGTATATAGTTTAAAACATGATATGTAAATTAAAGATTTTTTATTTTGTGTTATTTTTCCTCAGAGACAGAGTACAGTCTGCGTTAGAAGAAGAAAATACATTTGCAGTTACTGTAAGCTCAAGATTAATTTTTTCCTCTATAAAGATTTAAAAATTAAAATGGCTTTTAGTAATAGAATTTGATTTTTGACCCTCCATCTTGAGTTTCTTCATTTAAAAAATTTTATATGTAAATAAAAGATAACAATCATAAAATAATCAAATACTGATTTATATTATATAGAATAAAAGGTAAAAGTCCTTTTTTATCTCTTACTCTTCAGTCTGTTTGCTACTAGACACTTTTCAGTGCATCCTTACATGTATATACATACCCATAGTTTTTTTAATGTATAGTATGATTTCATTTATACATGATACTGAGTTTCCTTCAATATTTGTTTTCTTTTTCATGTCATTTCATGTAGATTTACCATATTTTTTTCATAGTTTGCCAGAGTATAAATGAACTATAATTTTTTCAGGCATTCTGGTAAGCAACATTAGGTTGTTTCTAATATTTCTGCTATAGCAATCAGTAATGCAATGAACATTCTTTGTATGTATGTATTTGTTTGTTTGTTTATTTATTAAGATTTTACTTATTTATTCATGAGGGACACAGAGAAGGGGCGGGGAAGAGGCAGGCAGAGAAACAGGCAGAGGGAGAAGCAGGCTCCATGCAGGGAGCCCAGTGTGGGACTCAATCCCGGGTCCACAGGATCACGCCCTGGGCTGAAGGTAGCGCTAAACTGCTGAGCCACCCGGGCTGCCCCATTCTTTGTATTTATATATTCCAGTATTTCCTGCACTTCTGGAAGTGAAATTGTTGAGTCAGAGTTTGATACTGTCACATGCCTTCCCAAAGGAATATACTGATGGGTGAAAATGTTTAATACCAATCATTTGATGTTGTTGATGGAAGGAAGGTGTGTCACTTCAGCATGGATATCACTGATCATTAGCAAAGTGGAGTGTTCTTCATTCTTAAGCAATAATATTCCTAATCAAATTCTATATTCATATCCTTTGCTTATTTTCCAATTATTATTTTCTCTTACCTAAGTTAAAGATATTCTGTTACTTGTCTTCCAGCTTTATTAAAGAGGTGTTTGTCAAGTAGACATTTCCATTTTTATGTGCTCACATCTTTCAAGTTTTTTTTTTTTTTTAAAGAAATGAGCTTTTATTTTTTTTTATTTATGATAGTCACACAGAGAGAGAGAGAGAGAGAGAGAGAGAGAGGCAGAGACACAGGCAGAGGGAGAAGCAGGCTCCATGCACCGGGAGCCCGACGTGGGATTCGATCCCGGGTCTCCAGGATCACGCCCTGGGCCAAAGGCAGGCGCCAAACCGCTGCGCCACCCAGGGATCCCAAGGTTTTTTCTTTTAAGATTTTATTTATTTATTCATGAGAGACACAGAGAGAGAGAGAGAGGCAGAGACACAGGCAGAGGGAGAAGCAGGCTCCACCCAGGGAGCCTGACATGGGACTCGATCCTGGGTCTCCAGGGTCAGGTCCTGGCCTGGAGGTGGCGCTAAACCGCTGAGCCACCCGGGTTGCTGGACATCTTTCAAGTTTTCCTTTGTCATTCATTATCTTGTGTCTTGTTAAGGAAGGCCTCTCCTATCTATAAATATTCTCCAATGTTTTCTTCTGAACCCAAATCTTATTTTCTACATAATAAGCTCTCGGGATTCACCTGGAGTAAGGTTTGTCTCTGAAGTAAGAAAGAGACTTAACTTTTTCCCAATGAATATCCGTTTAGTCCAACACCACTTATCAAACAAATATGTTTATCATATTTACACATAGGTCTTTTTTCTTTTATTAATTGATTCATTTGAAAACCAGTATTAGACAACTTGAGTCTTTAAATTCAGAAGTTTTGCTATTTGGTAAAGTAAGTCTTCCTCCTCATTTAAAAATACATTTTTGCACATTTTTTTCCAGCTGAACACTACAATATTCATTTTTATTTTTAAGTCTTATTGGGATATTTATTGAAGTAGTATTGAATTTGTAAATTTGAGGAGATAATGACCTCTTTACATGTTGAATCTTTCTGTTTACGATCATAGTGTATCTCCATTTACTTGGATCTTTTATAGTTTATATAAATCTGTACTCTATTAAAAGTCTATATAAATCTTACTGTGAATGGATCCTCTTTCGTATTACATTTTCTAATTAGTTATTACTGTCAAATAGAAGATTAATGATTTATTTGTAGAGCTCATAATTAGCCATTTTTCTCTGAACTCTTACTAGCTCCAATTGGTTTTTTCATTTGAATTTATCGGGTTTTCTATGTTGGCAGTAATCGTCCACGCATAGTAAGTTTCCTTTAGTCCTTCTAATCTCTTATTTCTTTAACTTGCCTTATGACATTGACTAGGAGCACCTGTATAGCATTGATGAATTGTGTTAGTAATATCAGGCATTCTTCCTGACTTTTGATAAGAATGTTTTTGTTTTATTTCAGATTAGGGTTTGCTTTGGGATGGGTATTGAATGCAATCAGAGTGTTTTTGCTTCCATGAATATCTGCTTTAATTTATTAATGTAATGGTTTGCATTTTCCTAATGTTGAATTATCTTCAAGTAGGATAAACTGTCATGATATATTCCTAAATATACTGCCAAATTTTATTAGCTAATACTTTATTGAGAACTTTTGCAAATGTATTTTCTTTTTTTTTTTTAAGATTTATTTATTTATTTATGATAGACATAGAGAGAGAGGGAGAGAGGCAGAGACACAGGAGGAGGGAGAAGCAGGCTCCGTGCCGGGAGCCTGACGTGGGACTCGATCCCGGGACTCCAGGATCACGTCCTGGGCCAAAGGCAGGCTGCAAACTGCTGAGCCACCCAGGGATCCCCTGTATTTTCTTTTTATGTGACTTATTCTCATTCAGTTTTGGTGTCTGAATTATGTTAGCTCTCTGGAACAAGATCATAAATCTCCCATTATTTATTTTTTACTCTGTTGGAAGAACATAGAAACTGCTTGTTCTTTAAGGACTTGGTAAAAATATGCCTTTAAAATTATAAGGACAGGTAGTCTTTTAAGGTTTAATTGCTTTTTATTTTCTGATTACAAAAGTAATTCATGTTTAAAGCAACTATAAATCAAAAAAGGAGAAAATACACATTTTTATAGTAAATGATTTCAACTATACATGTCTGTTAATCTCCTTTCACCAAAACTATGTTTACTATCTTTTCAATCTTTTAATTTATTCTACAAATACTGTATATTCCAATCAAGTGACATGTACATGGTGGGAGATTATCATATATTTGGTTATTTATTGAACTTACTAGTTTTAATAGTTGTCTTGATTTATTTTCCTATCTACAAATAGTGATGACTTTGGCTTTTTTTTTTTTTTTTAAGATTTTTTTTTATTTATTCATAAGAGACAGATAGAGAGGCAGAGACACAGGCCAAGGGAGAAGCAGACTCCATGCAGGGAGCCTGACGTGGGACTCGATCCCGGGTCTCCAGGGTCACGTCCTAGGCTGAAGGCAGTACTAAACTACTGAGCCACCCAGGCTGCCCGTGGCTTTTCCCCCCATACTTATTACTATTTAGTTCTTTTTCTGGTTTTATATATTAGCTAGAACTTTGAAAGTAAAGTTGAATAATTACAAGAATTCTTTTAATCTCGATTTTTAAAAGATTTTTATTTTTTAAATTTGTTTTAAAGTTTTTATTTACTAGAGAGAGTGTGTATGAGTGAGAGTGAGGGGCAGAGGAAGAGGAAGAGGGTGAGGGACAAGCTGAGCAGGGACCCTCAGATCATGACCTGAGCTGAAGTCAGATGCCTAACCAACTGAGCCACCCAGGTGCCCTTGTCTTCTGGATTTTCAAGGAATGTCTCTCTACAATAACTTTTGCTATAGGTTTCAACTAGATAGTCTATTATGTTAGCAAAATATTCTTCTATTTCTAATTTATGAAGATATTTTTATCAAGTGACATTTTGGCATCTATCAAGATGTTCATGTTGCTTTTTCCTTTAACCCACAAATAAGATGGATTAATTAATAGATTTGATCCGTACTTCTACTAGTCACAATATCTTACCTTTTGATATGCTGCTTAATATTACTTGCTAATATTTATATGAAGTTGCATTTTAAAGTCAGTCTTAAGATCCTTGCATTGTTAAGTTTTATTACCTATCAATTTCTGTGTAGGTTGATAAAGAATTTGACATTTTAATTAATTAATTAATTAATTAATTTGAGTTTAAAGTTTTTAAATGTTCACTTTCTGATATGTCACATGACTATATGCTGCCCTTTATTAAGATTTTTTTGTTTGTTTCATTTTGTTCTGCATTTTATTTTTCCATACAACATCATCTCTGGGGAAGTAAGCTTTTAAAATTCTAAGTGTAGCCAGATAATTATCAGGTAAAAGCAGCTGCAAGTTGATCTAGTTTGAAATTTACTTACGAAAATTTTTCAAACATGAATATACAGATTTATCATATGGTTAAATGTTTATGGGTAATTAAATATAATTATGTCAGATTCACTTTTCCATTTGTATTAAAATAATATTCTTAGAGCATCTTTTTTTTTCTTTCCTTTCTTCAAATAATTTTTTAATAGGCTCTTAATGCCAGTGAGAAAATGGTGGTGGAAGCATTATTTCAGAGAGATTCACTTGTCCGACAAAGTCAGGTATGACTAGAATTTTGAATTTTTTTTTTTAAGATTTTATTTATTTATTCATGAGATTATTCATGAGAGACACAGAGAGGCAGAGACACAGGCCAAGGGAGAAGCAGGCTCCCTGTAGGGAGCCTGTTGTGGGACTTGATCTCGGATCCCGGGATCACACCCTGGGCCAAAGGCAGACTCTCAACTACTGAGCCACCCAGGCATCTTGAAATATTTTTTTATGAAACATGGAGAAAAGGTAGATGACATAACAAGAACTGAAACTTTTTAAACTTAAAACATTAAGATCTTTTTGATTTTTTTACATAATAAATAAAAGGCATGAAGAACCTTGTTCTTCAATTTTTGAATAATAGCCCTATTATTTCTAGCCTTTTAAGAACTGTATTATTCCTATAGAAAATTTCATTCTATGTCTTAAAAAGTAAAAAGTGGTTGGAAAAATTGTTGGTATTTTTTTAAGTAGAAACCTTTTTTTTTTTTTTTTTTTTTTTTTTTTGAATTAAGGATAGAAATACCACTTCAAATAAAACACTAACAGATATTATAGTTAACACTCTTTTTTTCTTTTTTCTTTTTTTCCTAGCTGGTGGTGGATTGGCTAGAGAGCATTGCCAAAGATGAGATTGGAGATTTTTCTGATAATATTGAGTTTTATGCAAAATCCGTATATTGGTAAGTTACTAAACATTTATTCTTTTGGTTTTTTTTTAAGATTTTATTTATTCACAAGAGACACACAGAAAGAGAGAGAGGCAGAGACACAGGCAGAGGGAGAAGCAGGCTCCATGCAGGGAGCCCAACATGGGACTCCATCCCAGGTCTCCAGGATCACACCCTGGGCTGAAGGCAGTGCTAAACCGCTGAACCACCCAGGCTGCCTTAAACATTTATTCTTGAAGTCACTCAACATTGGTTTTGTTTATTTATCTTTCAATAAATAGTTCTTACTAGTAAGCTTATTCAGTCTGTCAGCAAAACAGATAAAAACCCTGCATTTATGGTGTTATAATTGTTTAAGAGACTTAGACCACAAATAAATATTTAGCCTCTTGGGTAATTAGAGCTTTGAAAAAAAGGATAGAGGATAAGAAGATGACAGTGGGTCCAACTTTAAAATAGAAAAGGTAATCAGGGCAGGCCTCTCTAAGGAAGTAATAGGTAATGAATGAAAGCAGGCAAAGCATGCAAAAATCGGGGACAAGTGTTCTAGGCAGGAACAGAAACTGCAAAGATCCTGAAAATGTAAAGTATTTACACAAGGAGGCCAGTGTGAACACAGCAAAGTATGGTAGAAAATGAGTTTGAAGAGAGTCAAATCCTATAGGACTTTTATAGGCAGGCCAGGGTAAGGCTGTGGGATTTTATTCTAAATGTGATGGAAAACCTTAAGAATTAATGACATGGTCTGATTTGTGTTTTTCAAACAATTACCTGGCTATATTTTCTTAGTAATTGTAATTCAGTCATCAAGAAGATACTTTAGCTGTGTTTCCAGCTACTTGTGATTGTTTAAAAAAAGACTTTGGCCACTACTTCCTGTAGTACTTTCAAATTAATTTAGGACCTTGAAACCAAAAAGTATCCTTAGGTTAAAGGGACAATTTATTTCAAGATTTGAAGAAAAAGTTCAGATAGTGCTTTAATCCAGTAACATTATGTCTGTACAAAGTCTGCAAGTTCATTATTAGATCTTTTCTCTGCTTAATTAGGAAATTAGAGCTATTCAGTGTTTGTTAAAAATGAACTCTTGAGTAATTGTAATTTTTCTGGGGAAAAAAATTTTCATTAAAAATTTAGAAATTTGGGCAGCCCGGGTGGCTCAGCGGTTTAGTGCCGCCTTTGGCCTGGGGGGTGATCCTAGAGACCCGGGATCGAGTCCCATGTTGGGCTCCCTGCATGGAGCCTGCTTCTCCCTCTGCCTGTGTCTCTGCCTCTTTCTCTGTGTGTGTGTGTGTGTCTCATGAATAAATGAATAAAATCTTTAAAAAAAATTCAGAAATTTAAATTAAAATCCCTAGTTAATTAAGGTTTGACCATTTTTAATGGTCAGTCTCCTTTTCTTACTGATCAGTGGAACAGAATATAGAACCCAGAAACTGACACACACTTAGATGGTCAGTTGGTATTCAATAAAGGTGTTAAAGCAATCAATGGCAGAATGAATGTCTTTTTAACAAACTATGCAGAAAAAACTAGACATCTATGCAAAAAAAGGGTCAACCTTGACACCTCCCTCACACCATACCCAGCATTTAATTCAGGATGAATCACAAAAGCTAAAACCACAGACCTTTTAGAGGAGAGCATGGGAGGACATCTTTGTGTTTGCGGATAGGCAAGAATTTCTTAGGTCGTAGGAAGCAGTAATCAGGGAAGATGGATTGGACTTCATCAAAATGAAAAACTTCATTAAGAAAGTGAAAGAGGACAAGCCACCCACTAGAAGAAAGATGTAAGATTGTAGCTGATAGAGAACTACTGCTCAATAATAAAAAGATAATGCGGTAAGAAAAGGGCAAAGATTTGAACAGATACCTCACAAAAGCAGATAGATGAATGACCAATAGACATTAAGCATGTCCAGCATTGTTAGTCATCTGAGCTAAAATACCTCTTTCTATTTAGCATTTTTGCATGTTTTTCTGAGTTTGTCCTCTGTTTTTCTTGCTTTGACTGATTTTACTTTTTTAATAGACCTATTAAAATAACCCCTGTAAAAAATTTTGTACTTTTTCTTGCAGGGAAAATACTCTGCATACCCTGAAACAGCGGCAGCTACCTTCTTACATAGGAAGTGTCCGTCCCCTTGTCACTGAATTAGTAAGTTTCTTTGAAATGAAAGTTGTCTTTGAGGTTCCATGATTGTTTTTTAAAGGCTGAGAATTTTTCTTCCTGTGGATTCTTGTTTTGGTTTCCCAAAGGTCTGCATATACTGTTTAAAACTACTTAGTTGTCTTTTGATTTTGATGGAATATGTTTGAACATATCTATGGCGCATGAATTATAAATAGTAAAAGATGGTAGAGAAAGAGATTTGCCAGCTTTAAAAACTAATATTGGTCTTACAGTAAGGTTTGACTTTAGCTGTAAGGTAATGACTTATGAAAGTTCTTGTATCTAAAAAGCAGAGGGCAGCCCCGGTGGCGCAGCGGTTTGGCGCCGCCTGTAGCCCAGGGCGTGATCCTGGAGACCCGGGATCGAGTCCCACATCAGGCTCTCTGCGTGGAGCCTGCTTCTCCCTCTGCCTGTGTCTCTGCCTCTCTCTCTCTCTCTCTCTCTCTCTTTCTCTCTCATGAATAAATAAATAAAATCTTTAAAAATAAAAAAATAAAAAATAAAAAAAATAAAAAGCAGAGAGAAAAAAAGCTTCAAATTAGCTTGAGGTTAGAAAGGTCATTCTAGAATTTGAGTAATAGGAATAATAGTAGATATGAAAAGAGCAGGAGTCTAATTCTTGTAGAAATAAAGAAATAGAGCTTTGTGACAGATGGAGACATGTGAACTAAATGTTTATTATGAAAAGTGGGAGAAATAAGTAACAATTGGGAAAATTGATAGAATTCCATTGGGTAACAAAAGTGGTCTTGATGAAAATTGTTTGGAAACTACTAGAAGATCTTGAAATAAATTCTAGCTAAATTACCTTGCAGCAAGCAACTAAAAATCATTTAAACATCTGAAAAAATCATTTAACATCATTAAAAATCATTTAACATCTGAAAGTGATGATTTCCTTCTTGCCAGAAAGAGAATATGTTCCAAAACTGAATGATTGCATCTGTCTGCAAAAAATTTGTGAAAGAGCTATTTTACCTATTACATACCTTATTTTCTGAATTGATACTCATATTAGCATATACTTAGTAACATTTCAAATAAGAGTCACATTAAAATTAAATTAAACTTCACTTAAAATTTACCATGAATATCATGTGTGCTATTTGTTGGAAAAATAAGGACAATATGTTATCCCAATTGTTTAAAGGCACATTTTTTTCTGTCTATTAAAGAGTAGGTGGGAATAACTGTTTTAGGTGGATTTTATTTATTAGAAATTTGTTCTTAAAATTTTTTTTTATTGGACACCTGTGTGTTTTCTATGGCCTTTGTTTTATAATGAGCTCTCTCCTCATATGTCTCAAAAAGTACCAGCTAAGCATTTTCAAGTCACAGAACATATTGTCGACTCTTCCTTTAGTTTTCCTCTGTACTCATTCTCCATCTAGGCCTGGTTCTGGTTAGAATGAACTTGGTTGTGTAGTTGCTACAACAGGGTATGTTATGTCAGCTTGAATGATGAGCGGTGTTTTTAGAATTACCTGGTGAGGCTGCCATAGTGCTGTTACTGCCTTGCCTGACCTAGGCATGTACCTCTGCAGGGCGACAGAGTGTTTTGAATGGGCAGCAGACAGTTGTGTGGGTATCTGGAACACTTGTGATACTTTCACTCCCTTTGTTAACTTAATAGTAACTAAATCTATTTCAGTATATAAACTCAGGAGATTTATCATTTCTTGGTGATGTTTATTTTATTTTTAAAGACTTTATTTATTTATTCAGAGAGACAGAGAGAGAGAGAGAGGCAGAGACACAGGCAGAGAGAGAAGCAGGCTCCATGCAAAGAGCCTGACGCGGAACTCGATCCAGGGTCTCCAGGATCATGCCCTGGGCTGCAGGCGGCGCTAAACCACTGTGCCACTGGGGCTGCCCTCTTGGTGATGTTTAAAATGTATGTGGGTACAAAGAATTTGTCATTAATGATCTTTTTTTTTTTTTTTTTTGGTAGGACCCTGATGCTCCTATTAGACAGAAAATGCCCCTTGATGATCTGGATAGAGAAGATGAAGTCAGATTACTCAAGTATCTTTTCACTTTAATCCGTGCTGGAATGACAGAAGAGGTAAGTCATCTATCCCTGCTTCTTCAAAGTCAAGGACTCACTAAGTTGGAAGGAATCTTTGTGACCACCATCTGTCTCCTCAATGCAGTAATCTCTTCCACCCTATTTCTGGATCTGCTTCCTGTTTGAACATTTCCAGTGATAAATACATTGCCTCAGAAAACAATACATTCTTGTTTGTGTAACTCTAATAGAAAATTCTTTTTAAAAAGTCAGACTTCGGGCACCCCAGGAGGCTTAGCGGTTTAGTGCCGCCTTCGGCCCAGGGTGTGATCCTGGACACCCAGGATCGAGTCCCATGTCGGGTTTCCTGCGTGGAGTCTGCTTCTCCTCTGCCTGTATCTCTGCCTCTCTCTTTGTGTGTCTCTCATGAATGAATAAATAAAATCTTTAAAAAATAAAAAAAATAAAAAATAAAAAGTCAGACTTTGCCCTCTGTATTGTATGTACTGCATACCCTAGGCATATCCCCATTATTTTAAGTTCTGATTTTTAAGAGTTGAGAATGAGTCTGATCCTAATTGCTCTTCTAGGTGACAATATTTACCCTTGAATGGTCCTCAGACTTCTTTTAATCTCACTTTTTAAAGTCTGTTTTGTGATAGGTGAGGTCTTATATACAGAATGTTAAGTATTGGGACACCTGGGTGGTTCAGGGGTTGAGCGTCTGCTTGTGGCTCAGGGCATGATCCTGGAGTCGCAGGATCGAGTCCCACATCAGGCTCCCTGTGAGGAGCCTCCTACTCCCTCTGCCTATGTCTCTGCCTCTCTCTGTGTCTCTCATGAATAAATAAATAAATAATATCTTTAAAAAATGCCCCAGAATTCTTTAAAGGAAAAAAAAAGTTAAGTATCTAATTAAACAGCTTACCTGGAGGACTTTGCTGACTCTTGAGGTGAGGCAGTCTGACGCCTAGGAGCTTCAAGCTTAGAGTAATAGGTGGTACCTGTTTTGCAGTCTTCTTGGTGATGTTCTTTAGTTGGATATATGTTAGTTCAAACTGTTGTGATTTCTTATGGTAGTAAGTCTTGAATTATTAAGCATCATTCTTATTTATCAGTTAAGAAAAGAAGTGGTTATTACATACCCGTTTACTCAGAAAATATTTACGTTCCAGCCACTCTACCTGGTGATGTGGAGAGTAACTAGGAATCACAGTGGCAATTAAGGATGTATTTTTAAAAAAACAAAACAGGCGCCTAGGTGGGTGGCTCAGTTGGTTAAGTGTCTGCTCTTGGCTTAGGTCCTGGTATCAGGGGTCCTGGGATTGAGCCTTGCATTGGACTTCTTTCTGCTCAGCGGGGAGCCTGCTTCTCCTTCTGTCCCTCCCCTTGTTCATGCTCACTGTCTGTCTCTCAAATGAATAAATAAAATCTTAAACAAAACAAACCCAGAGAACAAAAATGTCACATTACTGAAAACCTGAAAAACAAAAACTATCAAGTCCCGCTATCTCTACATAACCACAGATAGAGGTGGGATTTTGTTTGTTTTTACTTATAGCAGTCTTTTTTTCCTGCCTCTGTTATTCCCTTAGAGGTAGCATGGGCTTCATTAAAGTCCATGTTTTCCATCATTTCTATTTACAGGCAAACAATAATACAGTCCTGAAACCTAGAGAGCTTGGGTGACTTCCAAGGTCATAGGATTAGTGAAATAATCAAGGCTGGAATGCAAGGCTCTGATCCTAATTCAGTGCCTATTCTGTTACAGTGTGGTCTCTCTGGCTCTACCACTCACTGGCTGTGTGTCCATGAGTAAGCTAGTCACCTTTGTACCGCTATTTGGGAATAGATGATAATCTATTGATCGGTCACATAATGAACACCTCTCTCTTGGGGTTCATATGAGGATCAAGGGAGTTAATTCATTTGAAGTACCTAGCACAGTGTCTTGCTCATAGTAAATATTTAATAAATGAGAACTCTCATTATTAACATTTTCATGTTACATATGGTAATAGAGTCTCAAAAAGACAAGAGAACAAGATTTTTTTTTCTTTTTCTTTTTTCATTTTACTTTTTGACCCTCTTCATCCATTTCTTTTAACCCCCACCTCTGGCAACCACCAAATCTGTTCTCTGTATTCATGAGCTTGTTTTGTTGTTTACTTTTTTAATTCCACATATAATAAGAGAGGTTACATGATATTTCTTAGTCTGACTTATTTCACTTAGCATAATGTCCTCTAGATCCATCCATGTTGGTTCAAATGTTAAGATTTCATTCTTTGGCAAAATAATATTCCATTGTATATCTATATACCAAATTTTTTGTCCATTTATCTGTCAGTGAACACTTAAGGTTGTTTCCATATCTTAGCTATTGTAAATAATGCTGCAGTGAACATGAGAGTGTGTATGTATTTTCAAGTTACTGTTTTTGTTTTCTTCAGATAAATACCCAGAAGTGGAATTACTGGATCATTTGGTTTTTCTGATTTTAATTTTTTGAGGAACTGCCTTATTCTTTTCCACAGAGGCTCACCCAGTTTACATTTACCAGCAATGGGCAAGGGTTCCCTTTTTTCCACACCCTTGCCAATGCTTGTTATTTATTATCTTTTGATAAGACTTTTCTTTTGTACCTTTTTGAACGTAATCATAATCATAGTATATATAATACATTGAAGTTTTTTTTTTAACAACTTTACTGGGATATAATTCACCTACCATGTAATTCATCCTTTATATTTTATTTAACAAGTCAGTAGTTTTGGTACATTGCATTATTTTTTTACACTGTGGTAAAATATATATAACACAATTTGTCATTTTAACCATTTTTTAGTGTTAAAAAATAGTGTACATTTAGTGTACATTTCAGTGACATTAATCGCATTTACAATTTTATGAAACCATCACTACCATCTGTTTCCAAAGCCTTTGCATCAACCCAAACAGAAACTCTGTGACCATTATGTAGTAACTCCCCATTTCTGCCTCTCTCAGCCCTGGTAACATTTTTTTTTTTTTTTTTTTTAAGATTTTATTTATCTATTTATGAGAGACACAGGCAGCGGGAGAAGCAGGCTCCATGCAGGAGACCTGATGTGGGACTCGATCCCAGGACTCTAGGACCAGGCCCTGGGCTGAAGGCGGTGCTAAACCGCTGAGCCACCCGGGCTGCCCTCAGCCCTGGTAACTTCTGATCGACTTTCTGTCTCTATGAATTTGCCTGTTGTAGCTATTTCATATGAGTGGAATCATGCAATATTTGTCTTTTGTATCTGATTTATTTTGCTTAGGAAAATGTTTTCAAGATTCTATGTATAGTTTTTACCCTTCCCTTTTTAAATAGCATATCAACAAATTTTTCCATGTTACTATATAGCTTTAAAAATTTTTAATGGTCACAAATCCAGAATGATGTTGGGGTCGGATATTCTTTAACTGGTTATATTAATTGGGTTCTCTAGATTCAAATGATAGAAACCCAACTCAGGTTATTTACGAGGAAGGAATTGATTGGCTTATGAAACAGGAAGTATAGAAAGTTATTTCTGGTTTTACACAGGATCCAGAGACTCAAAAGATGTCATTAGGATACCGTCTCTTTCTCAGGCTCTTGGCTCTGTCCCTTGTGTCCGTGATGGCCACCAGCAGCCCCAGGCTTACATTCTCCTGCCAGCTAGCAATTCCCACAAAAGAAATGTGTCTCCTTTTCAGTATCTCCAGCAAGAACCCTAGGAGGATTCTTGTGAGATCACATCCCTAATCTTAGAGTTCTGAGGTGGGATCATAGAATCTTACCCTTACGAGGAGATGTTTCGTAAAGAGGTGATGTATCTATCTCACTGGTATATCGCGTTGGTTAGTCTAAGCTCGTCTGATTGGTACAGTTAACATAAATACCAGTGGGCTGATGAGCACCTTGTCATTACAGAGACTTAACAGTGTTTTCATAATACTTTTACATGAATCAACCTCTTTAGCCCCATTTATTTCTAGCAGAATTAAACGTCCAGAGGCACCGCTGGGCACCATGGGAGCCAATTAGTAAGCCCAAAATCAAAGAGCACAGGGATTATTAGGGAAAGAAAAGGGCAGAGACCACAGAAAAATGTCGGTGTTGGTGGCAAAGTGAAATGCCCTTACCAGTTATCTACATTGTCCTTTGAAGCATTGTACTTTATCTAATCCTGACATATATTGCTTATACTTTTCTATAAGGCACAAGTACTTTTCCAACTGCAGTGGTTATATGACTAACTGCTCTTTTTTGTTTCTAAAGGCACAACGACTCTGTAAACGCTGTGGTCAGGCATGGAGAGCTGCAACACTTGAAGGCTGGAAACTGTATCACGACCCTAATGTTAATGGAGGTATTTTAGTAGATTTTATTCTGACAAATGGAGATATATTTAGCTCTAAATGCCAGGATTATGAAGCACAGCTTTTGTTTTTATAAATTGTTGGAATTTGAGTTCTCTATTTTAAACTAAATTTTATTTCTTTTACTGTTTTATAGGAACAGAATTAGAACCTGTAGAGGGGAATCCATATAGGATCATCTGGAAAATAAGTTGTTGGAGAATGGCAGAAGATGTAAGATACAATAAAACATTTACTGATACTGATTTTTACTTTAATTAATTGCAGGCCTCCTGAAGGTGCTCTGAAACATTCAGAGTGGTATAACACCAAAGCTTCTGTCTCAAAAAACTTTTTTTTTTTTAAATTAAGTAGGCTTCACACCCTACTCCACTACCCTTTAGGGGCTCGAACTCACAACCCTGAAATTAAGAGTCACATGCTCTACTGACTGGGTCAGGCAGGCACCACTGTTTTCAAAAAACTTATCATCAAATTGAAGAATGGGGGGCAAGCTTAACTAATAATCAGAATTATTCAGATACAAGTACTAAGAATTAAACACCGATAAAAGGCAAAAATATAGAAGTAGTACCAAATGCATTCAGAGAATAAGCATTTGGCTTCCCAGGAGAGAGAATGGAATTGCACTTTAAAAAATTACTAGGATTTGAGTTTGGGGGCATAAAATAGAAGAGGAAAGAATTCTTGGTAGTATGTATAGTTGCAAAACTCAAGGGAAGGTAGTAAGTCTATCCGGTTGGAGGAGAAAGCTCACAAAAGGAAATAGAGTTAGTTCTATTGTGACATCACATAACCTGTACATTCCTAAAAAAAAAATCACTACAGCTGCAAAATTGTGCCAAAAACCCACAGGCCTTTTGGGGAAAATAGAGTTGAGAGAACAGTACTCGAAAACCATCAGTGATACATCAAACGTAAAAACTTAAACATTGTTAAGACAGGAAATACACAAATGCTACAATAAATGCAGTACTTTACATTGGAAAACAACTGAAGTTTACTTGTGGAATTGAGTGTCAGGCGTTTGCAGCTTGTGAGTGACTATGAGGAATAGAAGGAAGTTAGCTGAAATCAAACTGAAAATTGTAACACTTGATATGGATGGAATTGGTGTATAATACACCTGATGAAGTGAGGTAACAGGTGGATGTTTCAGGTATGTTACTTTTGTGTATCATAATTGGCTCCATTCTGCTAGATGTAGTTTATGGCATTCACCTAGTATTTCTTGTAGATGAAATTATGCATTATGAGGAATTTCCCTTATGTTGAAATTGTTCCTTGATTGATCTATTGCATTGGAACAAATTTGGATTTTCAAAACAAAGGTTGTAAAAGAACTCATGGAAAAGATGATTGAAAAAAACTAAGAACAGGTATTGGTGATCCTCAAGTGTTGCTCTAAAGGAGTATATCATAGATAGTAGTGAACCATCAAAACCTCGAGGGCACACGACAACAGTGTTTTAGGAAGATGGGTGACATGAGGGTAAAAAATAGGCTTAAAAATTAAGTGTACTAAAGTCTGAAAAACTAGTTAGGAGACTATTGGAACTAATCAGACACTAAGTATTAAGGGCCTGTCCTGGGATAATATTGATAGTGGAAAGGAAGGGAGCAAGAATGGTCAAGAGGGTGATTGGAAACAAAGGCAGAGGGGGACTCATTTATATAGAGAATGTCTCTGAAGTTTCTTGTTTAGATGATAAGAAAGCAGGAAAGCCCATCCATAGAACCTAATAATAAAAATAATGATTTGATGAATATAATTACTCCTGCTTAGGAATTCAATGCAAACTGATGCAGGACAGGTCCCAGGTGCCTTGTTTTGATGTTCTTAGAGAAGTATCAAGTAGTGTTAGGTATTTCGGGACCTCTAGGGGGGAAAACACCTACACCAGATCTATTTGGAATAAAATTTGGCTATGATAAGTAATCATAGCATCTGTTGGAGTTGGATCTTTCGTCCTGTATTTGAAATTTAGACAGTTGATTTTTCCTGAAGATTCCAGCACTGACTATATCAGCAACCAAGGAGTCTTCCCTTCTTTTTGCCCCATTAGATCTTTAATTAAAGTTTAGAAACTATCAAGTGAATAAATCAGTTTAGAAAACATTGTAAAGTTCCAGATGATGAAAAAAATTGACATACTAAGAAAAACTATTTCAAATTTATACTCCTTGTATTTCAGGAACTTTTTAACAGATACGAGAGGGCAATTTATGCAGCGTTAAGTGGGAATCTCAAGCAGGTATGTAATCTATTTTAATTCTTTTTTTTTCCCCCTGTGGAACAAAAT
Organism: Canis lupus baileyi; assembly: GCF_048164855.1. Lineage (NCBI taxonomy): Eukaryota > Metazoa > Chordata > Mammalia > Carnivora > Canidae > Canis > Canis lupus. Next base: position 12,932,141 of record NC_132848.1, read on the forward strand.
CAAGTAGAATAGTGATTTGAGCTGCTTAATTTCATCTATCCCATAATACCAAACAATCTTTTAATACATGGAATCAGACTTTAATTTCTAAGAATTGTCAGTTTAGTTATTATACATATGTAAATATATTTACAACACACATTTATTGATGACTAATAGTGCCCATAGGTTTATACAGAGGTGTACCACTAAGGCACAATGACTGTTCAGATTGTCTTGTAGGCGTGTGTGCTTCTTGCAAACCCCACCTGCATTTTATAGCTATTTGAGGGCTGTTATAAGAATTAGTTGAAGCACCATCTTACATCAACATGGAAAATTGATGCAATTGTGAACTGACTACGGAAAAAATCTTAACAGTTCAAACTTTGTAGGAGATATGGTGTGGGTGGGGGTAAAGGGTTAGGTTACTTGGTATGGTATTTTACAATCCACTGTATGTTAATATCATTAAGATGACTTTATAGTCCATATCAATGGAAGTAACTGCCTTTCCCTTTTTTAAAATTAATTAATTAATTAATATATTTTTTATTTTTTTATTTTTTTGCCTCTGCTGTTGACTATGTGTATGTGTTTTTTATTTGGAATGGGGATAAAGCTGCTTCCCGTCTGTGACACCTGGGAAGACACAGTATGGGCTTACTTTCGGGTGATGGTGGACAGTTTGGTAGAACAGGAGATCCGGACATCAGTGGTGAATCTGGATGAAACTGAAGAACTCCCTAGGAAATATTTGGAAGCAAAGTGAGTTTGTTCTGTCCTGGTGATTTGTAGTATGCTCTGTAAAGTTTTATTTTGTAGGGATCCCTGGGTGGCGCAGCGGTTTAGCGCCTGCCTTTGGCCCAGGGCGTGATCCTGGAGACCCGGGATCGAATCCCACGTCGGGCTCCCGGTGCATGGAGCCTGCGTCTCCCTCTGCCTATGTCTCTGCCTCTCTCTTTCTCTCTCTCTCTCTCTCTCTCTCTCTCTCTGTGACTATCATAAATAAAAAAAAATTAAAAAAAAAAAGTTTTATTTTGTAGCCCTTGTTCATATTATTAATATTGTTTTATCCCTTTCCTGTTTTCTTTTTAAAGTTGGACCTTAGAAAAGGTATTTGAAGAACTTCAAGCTACTGATAAAAAGGTAAATATTAATAGGAATGTTTTAGGATAACTGGAATAGGAAACAATGAATGTTACGCTGTTGAGGCAGTGTAGTTGAAAGGCAAAAAATATGTATGAAACTTTGTTATATTTTCTCTTCTTTTTCTTACCTCTTAACCTAATGAAAGACATTCTTTAAAAGCAAGAGATTTAAATCCATATTTAAATTATACATCATTTCTGTCTCTTTGGTTTAGGATTGGTATTATCTAAAAATAAGGCTAGGCCTGTAAGCTAATTTATTCCTTTCTTTTTGAAGAAGAAAAATTTCAGTGGAAAATTAACAAGACTTTTCCTAGATCTTAATCTAATATTTTATTAAGTAGTATTCTCCTAAATAATTTTAAATAACTGAAATATATAACAAAATAATCCAAAGATACAAATAAAGCCTCTATAATAACTTCCTCTTCGCTGCTTTATGGTTATTCTCATTCCCCAGAGATGATAAAATATAAAGCTATGTAATCTTCCATATCTTTCTCCAAACTCTTAAAAAATGTGTAAATAATGTAGATATCCCAAGGTAGAATTTTGATTTCTGTTGTTGTTTTTTGTATCATACTACATACATTACAGCCTGGGGGGTGGGGTTGTTTTGTTTTGTTTTTATTTATTTATTTACTTTTTTGAGAGAGAAGGAGAAAGAGATTGCATGAGAGAGGAGCAGAGGGAGACAGAGAATCTTAGGCTCCATGCCCAGTGCAGAACCCTAGCATGGATCCGGACACAGGGCTCAATCTCATGACCTTGAGATCATGACCTGAGCTGAAATCAAGAGTTAGATGCAAAAAAAAAAAAAAAAGAGTTAGATGCATAACTGACTGAGCTGCTCAGGCTCCCTACTTGTTTTTTTTGTTTTGTTGTTGTTGTTTTTTTTTTTTTTTTTCATGTAATGATATTTTCTCCAAGTTAGTGGATATACATTTAATGTAACCTGACTTACTCTTTTTTCATTTTTTTATTCATGAGAGAGACTGAGAGAGAGGCAGAGACATAGGCAGAGGGAGAAGCAAGCTCCCTGCAGAGAGCCCCATGTGGGACTTGATCCCAGGACCCTGGGATCACGACCTGAGCCAAAGGCAGATGCCCAACTACTGAACCACTCAGGTGCCCCTGTTCTTTTTTAATCATTCCTTTTTTGATGGTATTTAGGTGGTTTCTAGCATTACGGTGAACATTTTTATATACATATATGCTTATCTATTAGTCCTGTTTTAGGATAAGTGTCCTAAAAGCAGGGTTGCTGAGTTAGAGGATAGATGTAAATTAAATTAATTACCTGGTTGTAGCATTTAATTCATACTCCCATAAGTAGTTTATTGATACGGCCATTTCCCTGCAATCTCACCAGTCCCAAATGTCACTTTTTGCTAATCATCAAATTAGGTGGGAAATAGGAACTTACTGTTCTACTCTTATTTCTCTATTTATAAGGCTGAGCAAGTTTTTCTATGCTTATTGACTGTTTGTAAATTTCCTATTCAGATCTTTTAGCTACTTTTCTGTTGAGTTTTATCTTTTCCTTATTAGTATATATGATCTTTCTGTATAGTAAAGAAATGAATGCTTCTTCTGTCAAGTGTTTTATTTTACCAGTCTGTTATTTTGGAGATTCCAGCTAATTAAAAGTAAAACAACAAAGTAAAGTAATAGATAAGAATGTTAGAAAAGGGGGAATATTTACATATGGTAAAAATATAAATTTAGAAACTCAAGATTCAATCAGTTACTAGGATTAATAAAATAATAATTAATAAGACCTTTTAAGTACCTAAATTCAAGACATTTATCTGAAAAAAAAATCATAGCCTGTCAGTACTTTTTATAACTAATTAGGAAAGGACTTAGTGCTCCCCCCAAAAAAGTCCCATTTAAATTATTGACCTAAAAAAAAAATTATTGACCTAAACTATAAGATACATAGGAATAAAATTGGTAAGGAGTTTGAGGACCTTCGTATAGAAAATATAGAATCTTATTGGAAGACATGAGTAAATGTACCATGTTCCTGGATGAGAGGATATGATGTAAATATTAGCCATTCCAAAATTAACATAGATACCTAATAACTCCGATTATTTCTGAACAGAAGACTTTACAAGTAGAAGGATAAGTGAGAATGGCAAGAAAATTTGGAAAAGACTCATACGCAGTATTTGCCTACTCAGTAATGAAACAATGTAATTATATGCAAAACTATATGCAGTTAGCACAGGAGTGAATAGATCAGTGAAACAGAGAAGTCCTTATTAGATCCAAGTATGTATTAAAACTTAATAGGTGATTGAAAATGATCTTTCATTTCAAAGGAAGGACGGTTTATTTACATACATGGTATGCGCACGATTGAGTTTCTATATGGAGGAAAACAGCTAAATCTCTACCTCACGCCACATATTAAAATCAGTTTCAGATGGAGCAAAAATTTGAATTTAAAAAAGAATGAATGCTAAAAGAAAATTCAGATAACAAAATAAAAATTAAAATATATTTAACAAAAAAGAAACTATATGTTTCCAAACAATCCAACAGGTCACTTTCAGTTTTTTTTTTTTTTTAATTTAATTTGTTTATTCATGAGAAACAGAGAGAGAGAGAGAGAGTCAGAGACACAGAGAGAGAAGCAGGCTCCACGCAGGGAGCCAGACATGGGACTCGATCCTGGGTCTCCAGGATCAGGCCCTGGGCCAAAGGTGGGGCTAAATCTCTGAGCCACCCGGGCTGTCCCTTCTTTTAGTTTTTTCTGCACTGTGTCTAATCACTATTTTGGTGGTTTGTGTTATGTTTGGTGCTGTGTGCAGAAGAGAATGTGCAAGGAATGCTTTCAAGAAGTGCTGTTCATGTTCAAAGGAATCTTACAGTTTGTTTTGCTTCGGTTACATGTGCCCTTTCTGGCTCACCATGAAGTGCCAAGAAAAATAGCTAAAAAAAATTTTTTAAAAAGATTTTATTTATTTATTCATGAGAGACAGAGAGAAAGAGAGAGAGAGAGAGAGAGAGAGAGAGAGAGGCAGACATACAGGCAGAGGGAGAAGTAGGCTCCATGCAGGGAGCCTGACGTGGGACTCGATCCCAGAATCCCAGGATCATGCCCTGGGCCAAAAGCAGGCGCTAAACCACTGAGCCAGGGATCCCCAGTAAAATATTTTTTAAAAGAAGTTTAATAAAAAAAAAAAAAAAAGTTTAATAATATTCACAGAGATTAAATTGCTTTATCACAGTTCTCTACTTTCAAAGATTGTTGTTCACCTTGAGTATATTTCAAAGATATTGTCTTTCTCAAATTTGTTTTGATCTAAGACCAATCATACGTAACTTTATCTTCATGTAGTTTCAAAAGTTGATGATTTAATTTACTAATGAATACATACTATAGAATGATCATTGAAAGATTTATAGAAAATATAACAATTTTTTTCAGAGAGTTTTGGAAGAGAATCAAGAACATTATCATATAGTTCAAAAATTCCTTATCCTGGGAGACATTGATGGTAAGATACTATACTTTTATTTTACTTTCTATGAGTTCTGTTTTCTTATCAATTTTGTAAAAAGTTATCAAAACAGTGCATGACTCACCACATCTTTGTACCAGCCTATTTGAATGCAACTATTAATTGTTAGATAATAGAGTTTGAATTTAATCCAGGGTCTGTTTTATATAGTGGTTATTAGCAATGAGGTAGTGATTTCAGAGTACTCTAGGAATACAGTGAATATCCTTGGTAATGTTTATTTCTGTTCTTTTGATTTTTATCCCTATTGTTGAATTTTTGCTTTGATGGCTTGTAGGTTTGATGAATGAATTTAACAAATGGCTTTCCAAAAGCAGAAACAATCTACCTGGACACCTCCTCCGCTTCATGACTCACCTCATTTTGTTTTTTCACACTCTGGGACTGCAGATCAAAGTAAATAAAAAAGAACAGTTTACTCTCCTTTGCAAGGCTAATGCTATATGCTTCTCATTAGGAAAACAACTTTGTTGTTGTTTTCTAGAAATGGTGGTAAGGGTACAGAAGTCTTTTTTAAAAAAAGATTTTGCTTATTTGAGAGAGAGAACGAGTTGGGGGGAGGGGCAGAGGGAGAAATAGACTGGCTGCTGAGCAGAGAACCCTATGTAGGGCTTGATCTCAGGACCCTGGGATCATGACCTGAACTGAAGGCAGATGCTTAACCAGCTGAGCCACCCCGGTGCCCCAGTACAGAAGTCTTGTATATAGTCTCCTATGGTCACTCAGTGATGACTCACTGTGGGTGGTCCTTTAGGGCTCTAGTCTGTGGGTGCAGAATACCAGTAGTTATGTGGTGTTCTTTTTTTTTTTAAGTAATTCTTTTTAAAGATTTTTTTAAATTATTTTTTTCTTTTTATCTTTTTTAAGATTTTATTTTTGTTTATTGAGGCACACGGAGAGAGAGAGAGAGAGAGAGATTGGCAGAGACACAGGCAGAGGGAGATGCAGGCTCCATGCTGGGAGCCTGATGTGGGACTCCATCCAGGGTCTCCAGAAGCACACCCCTGGCTGCAGGTGGCGCTAAACTGCTGGGCCACCGGGGCTGCCCTTTTTAAAGATTTTATTTGAGAGAGAGAGAACACACATGCACAAGCAGGGAGAGGGACAGAGGGACATGCAAACTCCCCGATGAGCAGGGAGGCTGAGGTGGGCCTGGATCTCAGGATCCCGAGGTCATGACCTGAGCTGAAGTCAGGTGCTCAACCAGACTGAGCCACCCAGGTGCCCCTACATGGTTTTTAATAAATTCATAACTTTATCCTCAATCAGCTAAGCTAACTGAACCAGACTAGTTTTTCTGTCTGAGGTTTTTATTTTTTATTTTTTTCTTTTTTATTTTTATTTTTATTATTTTTTAAAGATTTATTTATTTATTTATTCATGAGAGAGAGAGAGAGAGAGGCAGAGACACACAGGCAGAGGGAGAAGCAGGCTCCATGCAGGGAGCCTGATGTGGGACTCGATCCCAGGTCTCCAGGATCAGGCCCTGGGCCGAAGGCAGGTACTAAACCACTGAGCCACCCAGGCTGCCCCTGTCTGAGGTTTTTAAACCTTTGTTTTCTTTTTTCTTTTTGTTTCTTTTTCCTTTTTTTTTTTTTTTTTAAACTTTTTTTTTTATTTATTTATGATAGGCACACAGTGAGAGAGAGAGAGGCAGAGACACAGGCAGAGGGAGAAGCAGGCTCCATGCACCGGGAGCCCGACGTGGGATTCGATCCCAGGTCTCCAGGACCGCGCCCTGGGCCAAAGGCAGGCGCCAAACCGCTGCGCCACCCAGGGATCCCTGTTTCTTTTTCCTAAATGACAACATTTTAGTCAGAGTACATGTAGAAGGCAGAACGATACAGTAGTTGAAAGCTTGGACTTTGGAGTAAGAATCCTGGGTTCACATCCTTACTAATCCTTCTAATATGTAATTCTGGGTAAATAAAACTTCTGTAGTTTCCTTGTTTAGAAACTCTTTAGTTTCTTCCTCTATAAATTGTGAACAATGATAGTTACCACCCACAAAGAGTTATAGAAAGTTAAATTGAGCAGTACTTAAACTTTGCTAAGCCCTTAGCCTAGCATATTATTATTGCTTCATAGTAAATATTAAATTCATTAAATCATTTAATAGCAGAATTTTTATAGATACATTGCAGTACACATAAGCAATTGTGTTCATAATTGGATTATTATTATTTTTCTATGAAGGAAGAAGTTTCCATTGAAGTTTTAAAGACATACATACAGGTAAACTTTAAGAATCCACAATTTGTTTTTGTTTGTTTGTTTTTTACCATTTTGGTGGAAACAGAAATCATAATGGTAATGTTTTAATGTTCAGTGGCAGGAAAGTTATCAGAATCTGTAAGAGATCTTTTAATTATTATAAGTGTATTTTATTTGGAATTTAAAATCGTTCTGTTCAGTAGCACAAATCCACATCTCTATGAATCTCTTGTAAATATGTTCAGAATTTTGAAGTAAATTTTTAAAACACTGCTGATTCCAGAACCTGTTTTTTATTGACATATTTTAATCTTTTTCTGTTTTCTAGCTTTTAATAAATGAGAAGCACACAAATCTCATAGCATTTTATACCTGTCATTTGCCTCAAGACCTAGCTGTTGCCCAGTATGCATTATTTTTGGAAGGTGTTACAGAATTTGAGCAGCGCCACCAGTGCCTGGAGCTGGCTAAAGAAGCAGGTAAAAAATGGTTG